>NC_133617.1:360266566-361466566 GCF_048593235.1 Sminthopsis crassicaudata
TTCCCCATTTTTCTTCTAACCCTCTTTTAAGATTCATTATGCAATCTTCCAAGAAAACTATGTGAAATGGATACCAGCTCATATCTCCTTTTGGGGCTTCATATGGAGTTGCTTTGTGTTAGGAATCTTACAAGATGCTAAGTCACTGGAATAATATAATTACCTAATAATTCAGTATGATTGATCTAATCCTACAAGAAGATGATATGGGCCAGAACTTGAAAGAAGGTACTTATGTACTTAGTTCACACCTTTAAAGGCGTTCTCTCATTGGTTCACACATTAGACTTCATATCTTTAGAGAGCATATAAAAGGACAAGCCCAGGATTCAGTCAAGGAGAGAACTTCAGGGACTTTAGGAGATTCATAACTAGGATTGACTTCCGGGACTTTCACAAGGCAGAAATCCACAATCCCACACACTTGGAAGTGGAGTCTGATTCGTTCCCACTTCAACCTTTGTGCTGGCTGCAGACACTTGGACAAGAGCTCTTGGGAAACAAAGAGAGATAGGCCTCTAAGAAAGCTAACAGGGCCCAGAAAAAAGATTCATGATTTAGAAAGACACAATAAAGGATCTGGACTTTAACTCCTGACTGCATTTTGGGATTATTGAACTGAACTGAAAGGAAGGCTGCCTCCAGTAGCTCTCCAAGAAACCTGCCCCCAAGAGAATGATTGCAATTTAGAGAAAAACAAATTACACTTTGCTCTTAAGAACCTCAGGATTTGAGGTCTGTTTTCTCTCTCTCCATAAAAGATATCTATGGTGAGAGTTCTTTTTGGCATTTTATTCATTTTTTAAGGCTTAAGGTATGTTCAATGCAAAGGAGTGAAAATTGCTTTAATTTGTCCTGGGCCAGTTCTGCTGATTTATTTCCAGTGCAAAGTAGTGGCAGCTAGATCTATAGTTTTCCTGGGGCTCAGTGGTTTACAATTTGCCTTTTGTAGCAAATCTGCCAAACCACCTGCTTGCAACCAGGACAGTGTAGCCTAACAGGCTCATAGAAGATTCCCAGGTTGTGGAAGCTGCAATGCTCTGACTTCCTGCCCCAGCTCCTTGCCACAATATATGTGTTCTCACATTTGACCTCAACAGACTTATCCCCTGACTGTTTGAAACAGACCTGTTCTGAAGTTCTTCCAAGGCATCTTCTTCTGGGAATGTCTTATACTCCAAATATTTGTGGATTCTTTGAATCCAAATCTAGTTTAGAGACTTAATCTGATGGTGGTTGGAGAGAAGGTCAGAGGAAGTCACAGAAAGTCATGTCTTCTCTCCATCATTTTGGCTCTGCCCTAAATCTAAAATTCTCAGTTTTTGTGTGTGTGTCTTTTTGGTAGTCTTGTGAAAATTATGAACTTTATCAAAATAATGATTCTAAGTACACAAAGTAAAACACATCTTGAAATGTCTAAATATATTTTTTAAATCTACAAGTACACAGAAATCAGATTATGATCCTGATTTTTAACCTTCAGTGATAGACTTAGATGTATCTGGGTCCAAAAATATTCCAGCTTATGGCTGGAGTTGAGTAATGAATTTATTTTTATTCAGTCCAATCTTTGATTTCAATTGATTGTCTGATACCTGATCAAAAGTCTTTTTAGTTTTAGATTTCTTGTCAGATAATGAATTTTACTATAATTTTCTCCAGTTGTGCAACATTATCTCTAAATCAAAATAAGGAAGAGGGTTAGCCATCATTTCCTTTTTCAATATCCCTTCTTTGAATGAATACATATGCAAATATAATGACTGGATGATTTCATGAATGTACCTTATATATCCATCACATCATTAAAATGAATATATCACAGTTTTTTTTTTTTATATTTTAAACATTTTATTCACTTACTCATCATTGGTGAAATAGTTCTGATACCTGACAAAATATATATGTGCTAAGATATGAGTCTTGTGTTTCCTTAGAAGCAGTTGTTTCACACTTCAGTAGGATATTAAAAGATGGAAAACAGACACACTGAATCCTCCAAGTTAAGAACATTTATTATACCGAAGCCTCATGCTATAAATTGGATTTAGGTTTGTGCTTTTTAAAATTATTTGCATTTCTCCCTTCCTCTAGAAGCTTCGAATAGCTATGGCTATTGGTAACTGATGCTTTGGTCTTTTAGCAAACCCTACAATTACAATTTTCATTTTGGGGTATATTGAAGCCCTTAGTATATTGAACTTTGTTCCAAATTCACAAATGTTCTTCAGCTGCTGCCAAGTTTTGTTTTCTTCAAAGAGCTTTCCCTAACATCAATTGTGATAAGGGCCATTGCACACTCATCTAAGTTGGATCATCTCACAGCCATATGGAGAAAATCAATTTTAATTTTTCAGTGAATAGCAGCAAGTGGTTTTCATTATTTATATTTAAAGAAAGGTCAATAAATACTTCTCTTTCTTCTGTACCTAGAGACTCAAAAAGGAAATTTACAGGTTATAAAGAGATACTTATTTGACCAAATGTTGAACCTAAAACTGTACACATACTCTTTTCCAAAGAACTAGGTAAAAGTCAATTAGCATTTTTTAAGTCCTTATTTACTCCAGGAACTATATTAACCATGGAATATAGGAATAGAAGCAAAACATAGTTTCTGCAAAGAGATCACAATTAAGTGAGAGATTTTCAAGTCAATATACCTGCATCACTACTATTTTACTTTAGGAACTGTATTGATTAGTAGCACTCATAAGGCCCATGATCATGATGCCCATGATCATGATTTACATATGAGGAGGCTTGCAATTTCCCTGAAGTATAAAGAAAAGTAAAAGGTTCAAAGAATAGTTCTTTTTAAAAAGTATTATTTATTCTGAAAATAAACAAACATTCATTGTCTATCCTATGCCATGATCCTAAATCTATACCAAAAATCAAGTCATACAAGTGCAGAAACTACATTAAGCTTAGTTCAGGATGTATGACTCATGGCTTAAAAACAACAATTTATTTAGGACCCACTCTCTTAACAACTTGGAATTATACCATCATTTTAAAATTTTTTAAAAAATTCTCGTTGACCATCAGTTCTGGAGTTCTCAGCATTTTTGGGGGAGACTAAGACCTTTTTCAATGAAAATTAATAACATAAATAAAATATAAACCCAGAAATGTAACTACAGAAAGTAGTACACTTTTTTTTGGCACTTCAAGGAACCTATACAAACCTATACAAAAACCATTTATTAGGACATAAGGACCTCAAAATCAAATGCAGAAAGGCACAAATAGTTGTTGTTTTCTTTTTTTTTGTTTTTTGGTTTTTGTTTTTCCCAGATCACAAGTGCAATAAAAACTCATTCCACAAAAAGGTAGGAGAAAATAGTGTAAAGGGTTAAAACTCTGAGTTGATGCTTTGGAATCAGACAATGGAGCACTTAAGGCTAATTACCAATTGGACAATACGCTATTAGCATATGCTTGGAAAATGGCCCTTTCCCACTATTCTGTGCTGGCTCCATCTTGGTTTATACAGATAATTATAGGAGGGATTAGGGAGTGGAGTAAGACAAGCCAAAGTCACTTTGGTGGTAGACAAGGCAGAGGAAGTCTTGGAGAGTGTCCATCCCCTTTACTTCTGCCCCTAAAGACCAAGAATAAAGACAAAGAACTCTTGCTTATCCTGACTCTGGTTGATTCTAAGGCATCCAGGGTATTAACTCAGTCTTCACAAAATAGACGAAAAAGTAATTGGAAATTAAGTAATCTCATTCTAAAGGATGTATATGTTAAACAGCAAATCTTAGACACAATCAATAATTACATCCAAGAGAATGACAATAATGAGACAACATATCAAATTTGTGGGATATAGCCAAATCAGTTATACATGGAAATTTTATATCTCTAAATGCTTACTTGCATAAAACAGAGAAAGAGAATATCAATAAATTGAGATTCCAACTTAAAAAGCTAAAAAAAGAAGAAAATAAAAACCTCAATTAAATACCAAATTCAAAATTCTGAAAATAAAAGGGGAGAATAATAAAAGTTTTATGAAAAAAAAAAACAAAATAGTTAATTTGATTAGTAAAAGGAAAAAGAATCTCAAATTGTTAGTCTTACAAATGAAAAGGGAGAACTTTCCACCAATGAAGAAGGAATCAGAGTAATAATGAGGAATTACTTTGCCCAATTTTATGCCAATAAATCTGATAATCTAAGTGAAATGGAGGAATATCTACAAAAATATAGATTGCTCAGATTATCAGAAAAGGAAATAAATTATTTAAATAGTCCAATTTTAGGAAAAGAATTACAAGACATTAATCAACTCCCTAAGAAAAAATCTCCAGTACCAGATAGATTTACAAGTGAATTCTACCAAATATTCAAAGAACAATTAATTTCAACACTATATAAATTATTTGAAAAAACAGGGAAAGAAGAAGTCATACCAAATTATTTTTATAAAAGGGATATAGTACTGATATCTAAACCAGGTAGGGTGAAAACAGAGAAATAAAATTATAGATCAACTTCCCTAATGAATATTGATATAAAAATCTTAAATAAAATATTAGCAATGAGGTTACTGAAAGTCATCCTCAGAATAATACACTATGATCAAGTTGGATTTATACCACAAAAGCAGGGCTGGTTCAATATTAGGAAAACTATTATCATAATCAACTATATTAATAACCAAACTAACAAAAATCATATGATTATCTCAATAGATGCAAGCATTTGATAAAATCTAACACCCAAATTTATTGAAAACACTAGAGAGGATAAGAATAAATGATTTTTTTCCCTTAAAATGATTAATAGCATCCATTTAAAACCATCAGCAAGCATCATATGTAATGGGGACAAACTAGAACCATTCCCAGTAAGATCAGGAGTGAAACAAAGCTGCCCACTATTGCCATTACTATTCAATATTGTATTAGAAATGTTAGCATTGCCAATAAGAGAAGAAAAAGAGATTAAAGGAATTAGAATAGGTCATAAAGAAACCAAATTTCACTTGTTGCAGATTATATGATAGTATACTTAGAGAATGAGAGAGAACCAACTAAAAAGCTATTAGAAACAATTCACAACTTTAACAAAGTTACAGGATACAAAATAAATAAACATAAATCATCACAAATTTTATATATTACCAACAAAGTTTTTCAGTGAGAGATAGAAAAAGAAATTATATTCAAAATAATAGACAATATTATACAGTATTTGGGAATATTTCTACCAAGGGAAAGTTAGGAACTATATGACACAACTAAAAAAAATTTCCACACTAATAAAGTCAGATCTAATCAATATAGAAAAATATCTAGTGCTCATCCAAGATAGTGCAAATATAATAAAAATGACGATACTACCTAAATTAATTTACTTATTTAGTGTCATAACTATCAAACTCCCAAGAAATTATTTTACAGATCTGGAAAAAATAGTTACAAAGTTCATCTGGAAGAACAAAAGGTCAAGAATTTCCAGAGAATTAATGAAAAACATGCTAATGAATGTGGCCTAGCTATGCCAGACCTAAAACTATGTTATAAAGCAGCAGTCAAAAGAAACATTTGGTACTGGCTAAGAAATAGAGTAATAGATAAGTAGAAAATGTTAGGATCAGTGGACAAAATAGGCAATAACCATATCAATTTAGTGGTTGACAAGCTCAAAGACCCTAGCTTTGGGGATAAAAACTTACTATTGGACAAAAACTGTTGGGAAAATTGAAAATTAGTATGGAACAAATTAGGGCTCAACCCACAACTAATACCACATATAAAGATAAGATCTAAATAGGTTCATGATTTAGACATAAAGAGTAATATTATAAGCAAACTAGAACAGTTTACTTCTCAGATGTATCCAAAAAAAAGAAATGGAACTCAAAGTTGAACAACAGATAGATAACTGTTATTATATTAAGTTACAAAGTTTTTGTATAAACAAAACTAATGCAGACAAGATCAGAAGGGAAGCACTAAATTAGGAAGTCAATTTTACATTTATGAGTTCTGACAAAAGCCTCATTTCTAAAATATATAGAGAATTGACTCAATTTTTTTTAGAATTCAAGCCATTCTCCAATTGATAAATGGTCAAATGATATGAACAATTTTCAGAAGAAATTGAAACTATTTCTAATCATATAAAAAGGTGCTCTTAATCACTATTGATCTGAGAAATGCAAATTAAGACAACTCTGAGATACCACTACACACCTCTCCGATTGGCTAAGATGACAGTAAAAGACAAGAATGAATGTTGGAGGGGATGTGGGAAAACTAGTACACTAATGCATTGTTAGTGGAGTTGTGAATGGATCTAGCCATTCTGGAGAGCAATTTGGAACTTTGTTCAAAAAGTTATCAAATTGTACATACCATTTGATCCAGCAGTTTCTCTATTGGGCCTGTGTCTCAGAGAGATCTTACAATAAGCAAAGGGACCTGTATGTGCCAAAATGTTTGTGGCATCACTTTATGTAGTGGCAAGAAACTAGAAACTAAGTGGATACCCATCAATTGGAGAGTGGATGGATAAATTATGGCATATGAATGTGTTTTTTATATAGTTTTTATTCAAAAGATAAATGCATAGGTAATTTTTTCAGCATTGACAATTGCAAAGCCTTTGTTCCAACTTTTCCCCTCCTTGCCCCTACCCTTTCCCCCAGATGGCAGGTTGATCAATACATGTTAAATATGTTAAAGTATAAGTTAAAGACAATATATTTATACCTGTCCAAACAGTTATTGTGCTGTGCAAAAATACTCAGGCTTTGAAATAGGGTATAATTAGTCTGGGAAGGAAATAAAAATGCAGGCAGACAAAAATAAAGGGATTGGGAATAGCTCTTCTCTATGTTGAAGATATCCACTTCCATTAGAACACATCCTCATACAGTATCATTCTTGAAGTGTATAATGATCTTCTGGTTCTGCTCATTTCACTTAGCATCAGTTGATGTAAGTCTCTCCAAGCCTCTCTGTATTTCTCCTGTTGGTCATTTCTTACAGAACAATAATATTCCATAACATTCATATACCATAATTTACCCAACCATTCTCCAATTGATGGACATCCATTCATCTTCCAGCTTCTAGCCATTATGAAAAGGGCTGCCACAAACATTTTGGCACATACAGGTCCCTTTCCCTTCTTTAGTTTTCCTTGGGATATAAGCCCAGTAGTAGTATGGCTGGGTCAAAGGGTATGCACATTTTGATAAATTTTTGGGCATAATTCCAGATTGCTCTCCAGAATGGTTGGATTCTTTCACAACTCCACAAACAATGCATCAGTGTCCCAGTTTTCCCACAGCCCCTCCAACATTCATCATTATTTGTTCCTGTCATCTTAGCCAATCTGACAGGTGTGTAATGATACCTCAGAGTTGTCTTAATTTGCATTTCTCTGATCAATAGTGATTTGGAACACTCTTTCATATGAGTGGAAATAGTTTTAATTTCATCATCTGAAAATTGTCTGTTCATATCCTTTGACCATTTATCAATTGGAGAATGGCTTGATTTCTTATAAATTAAAGTCAATTCTCTGTATATTTTGGAGATGAGGCCTTTATCAGAACCTTTAAACTGTAAAATTATTTTCCCAATTTGTTACTTCCCTTCTAAATCTTGTTTGCATTAGTTTTGTTTGTGCAGAAACTTTTTAATTTAGTGTAATCAAAATTTTCTATTTTGTGATCAATAATGGTCTCTAGTTCTCCCTCGAACACAAACTCCTTCCTTCTCCACAAGTCTGAGAGGTAAACCATCCCATGTTACTCCAATTTATTTATGATTTCGTTCTTTATGCCTAAATCTTGGACCCATTTTGATCTAATTTTAGTATGTGGTGTTAAATGTGGGTCCATGCCTAGTTTCTGCCATACTAATTTCCAGTTTTCCCAGCAATTTTTGTCAAATAATGAATTCTTATCCCAGCATTTGGGATCTTTGGGTTTGTCAAACACTAGATTGCTATTTTTATTGACTATCTTGCCCTGTGAACCTAACCTATGCCACTGATCAACTAGTCTATTTCTTAGCCAATACCAAATGGTTTTGGTGACTGTTGCTTTATAATACAGTTCTAGATCAGGTACAGCTAGACCACCTTCACTTAATTTTTTTTTTTCATTACTTCCCTTGAAATTCTCGACCTTTTGTTGTTCCATATGAATTCTGTTGTTGTTTTTTCTAGGTCATTAAAATAGTTTCTTTGAAGTCTGATTGGTATACCACTAAATAAATAAATAAGTTCAGGAGGTATTGTCATCTTAATTATATTCGCTCAGCCTATCCAAGAGCACTGAATGTCTTTCCAATTATTTAAATCTGACTTTATTTTTGTGGCAAGTGTTTTGTAATTTTGCTCATATAATTCCTGACTCTCCTTTGGTAGATATATTCCCAAATATTTTATACTATTGACCGTTATTTTCAATGGAATTTCTCTTTGTATCTCTTGCTCTTGGATTGTGTGGGTAATGTATAAAAATGCTGAGGATTTATGTGGATTTCGTTTGTATCCTGCCACTTTGCTAAAATTCTGAATTATTTCTAATAGCTTTTTAGCAGAGTCTTTGGGGTTCTCTAAGTATACCATCATGTCATCTGCGAAAAGTGATAATGTGATTTCCTCATTTCCTACTCCTATTCCTTGAATCTCTTCTCAGCTATTATTGCCGAAGCTAGAGTTTCTAGTACTATATTGAAAAGTAATGGTGATAGTGGGCAACCTTGTTTCACTCCTGATCTTATAGGGAAAGGTTCTAGTTTATCGCCATTACATATGATGCTTACTGAAGGTTTTAAATATATGCTCCTTATTATTTTAAGAAATAGTCCATTTATTCCTATACTCTCAAGCGTTTTTAGTAGGAAGGATGTTGGATTTTATCAAATGCTTTTTCTGCATCTATTGAAATGATCATATGGTTTTTATTAATTTGATTATTAATGTGGTCAATTATACTAATAGTTTTCCTAATATTAGAGGAAATTAGAGAAATACTAAGGAGTTATTTTGCCCAACTTTATGCCAGTAAATTTGAAAACTTAAGTGAAATGGATGACTTTCTCCAAAAATATAGGCTTCCTAGATTGACAGAGGAGGAGATAAATTGCTTAAATAGTCCCCATTTCAGAAAAAGAAATAGAACAAGCTATTAATCAACTCCCCAGGAAAAAATCCCCAGGACCAGATGGATTTACATGTGAATTCTACCAAACATTTAAAGAACAATTAGCCCCAATAGTATATAAACTATTTGAAAAAATAGGGAATGAAGGGGTCCTACCAAACTCCTTTTATGACACAGACATGACACTGATACCTAAACCAGGTCGAGTGACAACTGAGAAAGAAAATTATAGACCAATTTCCTTAATGAATATTGATGCTAAAATCTTAAATAAGATATTAGCAAAAATACTTCAGAAAATCATTGCCAGGGCAATACATTATGATCAAGTAGGATTTATACCAGGAATGCAGGGCTGGTTTAATATTAGGAAAACTATTAGTATAATTGACCATATTAATAATCAAATTAATTAAAACCATATGATCATCTCAATAGATGCAGAAAAAGCATTTGACAAAATCCAACATCCATTCCTACTAAAAATGCTTGAGAGTATAGGAATAAATGGACTATTCCTTATAATCAGGAGCATATATTTAAGACCGTCAGTAAGCATAATATGCAATAGAAGTAAACTGCAACCTTTCCCAGTAAGATCAGGAGTGAAACAAGGTTGCCCACTATCGCCATTACTATTCAATATAGTACTTGAAACGCTAGCCTTGGCAATAAGAGCCGAGAAAGAGATCCAAGGAATTAGAGTAGGAAATGAGGAAATCAAACTATCACTCTTTGCAGATGACATGATGGTATACTTAGAGAACCCCAAAGACTCTGCTAAAAAGCTATTAGAAATAATTCAGAATTTTAGCAAAGTGGCAGGATACAAAATAAATCCACATAAATCCTCAGCATTTTTATATATCACCAACAAAATGCAACAGCAAGAGATACATAGAGAAATTCCATTCCAAACAAATGTTGAGAGTATAAAATATTTGGGAATATATCTACCAATGGAGAGTCAGGAATTATATGAGCAAAATTATAAAACACTTGCCACAAAAATAAAGTCAGATTTAAATAATTGGAAAGACATTCAGTGCTCTTGGATAGGCCAAGCGACTATAGTAAAGATGACAATACTCCCCAAACTAATCTATTTATTTAGTGCTATACCAATCAGACTCCCAAGAAACTATTTTAATGACCTAGAAAAAATAAAAACAAAATTCATATGGAAGAATAAAAGGTCGAGAATTGCAAGGGAACTAATGAAAAAAAAAGTCAGAGGAAGGTGGTCTAAGTGTACCTGATCTAAAGCTATATTTTATAGCAGCAGTCACCAAAACCATTTGGTATTGGCTAAGAAATAGACTGGTCGATCAGTGGAACAGATTAGATACAAAGGACAAAAAAAGGGTACATCTATAGCAATCTAATATTTGACAAACCCAAAGATACCAACATTAGTGATAAAAATTCATTATTTGGAAAAAAATGTTTGGAAAACTGGAAATTAGTATGGCAGAAATTATATATGGATCCACACAACACCATATGCCAAGATAAGATCAAAATAGGTCCATGATTTAGGCATAAAGAATGAGATAATAAATAGATTAGAGAAACAGAAAATAGTCTACCTCTCAGTCCTGTGCAGGAGGAAGGAATTTATGACCAGAGGAGAACTAGAGATCATTTATTCATCACAAAATAGAAGATTTTGATTACATCAAACTAAAAAGTTTCTGTACAAACAATAATAATGCAAACAAGATTAGAAGAGAAGTAACAAATTGGGAAAATACTTTTAAAAGTAAAGGTTCTGAAAAAGGTCTCATTTCCAAAATATATAGAGAACTGACCCTAATTTATAAGAAATCAAACCATTCTCCAATTGATAAATGGTCAAAGGATATGAACAGGCAATTCTCAGATGATGAAATTGAAAGTATATCCACTCATATGAAAGAGTGTTCCAAATCACTACTGATCAGAGAAATGCAAATTAAGACAACTCTGAGATACCACTACACACCTGTCAGATTGGCTAAGATGACAGGAACAAATAATGATGAATGTTGGAGGGGATGTGGGAAAACTGGAACACTGATACATTGTTGGGGGAGTTGTGAAAGAATCCAGCCATTCTGGAGAGCAATTTGGAACTATGCCCAAAAAATTATCAAACTGTGCATATCCTTTGACCCAGCGTTGCTGCTATTGTGATTATATCCCAAAGAAATACTAAAGAGTGGAAAGGGACCTGTATGTGCCAGAGTGTTTGTGGCAGCTCTTTTTGTTGTAGCTAGAAACTGGAAGTTGAATGGATGCCCATCAATTGGAGAATGGTTGGGTAAATTATGGTATATGAATGTTATGGAATATTATTGCCCTGTAAGAAATGAACAACAGGAGGAATACAGAGAGGCTTGGAGAGATTTACATCAACTGATGCTGAGTGAAGTGAGTAGAACCAGAAGATCGCTGTACACTTCAATGCTGTATGAAGAGGTATTCTGATGGAAGTGGATATCTTCAACATAAAGAAGATCCAACTCACTTCCAGTTGATCAATGATGGACAGAAATAATTACACCAAGAGAAGGAACACTGGGAAGTGAATGTAAATTGTTAGCACTACTGTTTATCTACCCAGTTACTTATACCTTCGGAATCTAATACTTAATGTGCAACAAGAAAATGGTATTTACACACATATATTGTATCTAGGTTATATTGTAACACATGTAAAATGTATGGGGTTGCCTGTCATCGGGGGGAGGTATGGAGGGAGGGGGGATAATTTGGAAAAATGAATACAAGGGATAATATTATAAAAACAAATTACTCATTCATATATACTGTGGGAAAAAATTCTAAAAAAGAAAAAAAAAAAAGAAATGCTCAAGACCTCTGCTATTTTCATGTCAAAACAATTCTTGGTTTAAAAGATACTGAAAATTCATGGTGATTGATCAATTGTTGATTATAGGTTATGTTGGGTAAATTATGGGGGATGACTTATCTGAGTCTTGTTATAAAATTTTATAAAGGTTAATGATTTACTCAAATCTAGGCTCTGCTAGATTTGAAGGATGATCCTTTAATTTCAAATACAACTCCTCTTTCTTTGCATCATTATGCTTCCATGAAATATCTATTTATCTATCTATCTATCTATCTATCTATCTATCTATCTATCTATATGCAAAGAAAGAGCAAAGTTAAAAGTTTTCAAGACAGTACTTCTAGGATTTATCAGCAGTTCATATAAATGGGTAATTAGTTCTTATATATGTCCATCAGATTATTTTAAAGTCATATGTACTAAGCTATTCCTTATAAACTGCATCAATTTTGAGTTGATTCATATATCCTCAGATTATCCTTTCATCTGAAAATCAAAGTTAATTTTTATTACTAGCCTCCAATCCTCTTCCTTAAGTGGTACATCTAGAGCAATGAAGTGGTCTTTACTTGTTAAAAGTCATAATGTTTTATAGTTCTGCATCTAAATCTTACTGTTTCATTTTGGGGATCAGTGTCCTCTACATGGAACTCTATTGCTTTCTTACAAATGCAAAATGCTCCTCCCTCAATTCCATCTTGTGCAATTTCATGCCCACCTTAGAAGTCCAATAAATGTCATAGGTTGATAGTGGTGAGCAGTAAGCAAGCATAGAGTTGTTGAAAAATCCAATTAGTATTCCCCAGGCAGTTGGGTCTGACTCCTTTCTTTGGTTGATGTTAAAGAATAAAAGAAAATAAAAGAGAGAAAAGGGAAAGAGGTTTGAAATAATTTCAACTTTTTCAAGAATGTTGTTTTATTTCACCATAGTTTGAAAATATGTCATTTTGTGAGATTGATCCAGTACTAGTATAAAGAATATGTTCTGAAATCTCTTTTGGAAAGATTTATAATATTAACCTCAGGCTATTTTTAAGACCCCATTGATCTTTATGAAAACAGCCAAGAGATCCATTTGTTTTCTGTACAGTAGAAAGTCTTTGTTACCTTTTGGCAACTATGATTGAACAAATGACTTTAAGGGTCAAAACGATTCAGTAGTGATGTACTTGGGATCTATCACCCAGGGGAATACAGACTCCAGAGATAGTCAGTGGGGACCTGGACTGCACATTTGTGTTTCTGGGAAACAAGTCTCACTTTATTTTCTAAAGACAGATCACTGTAGAATACTCACCAAAAGACTGAAGTTAGAAAGAATTGAAATTAGTCAAATCACACTTTTTTGTTGTTGTTGTTGTTGTCTTGTGGTCACAAATAAGTGGACTGATTGATTCTCCCCTCTCCATCAATGAATTAATTCTGTAACTCAAATAATATTATGTTGCTGTTTTTGCTGTTGCTATTGTTATAGATTTTTTTTAGATGTAGCATATTTGTTGATGCACTTAGAGATTGTAAGACTAGCATTTTTTTTGGAACTTCCTTTGGAAATACTGTGTTTTATTCTTTTAAGAAGGATGTTTGAAATGATGGCAAGATTATATTCATGATAATTCCAAATCCTCGTTCTAATTCAAGCTCTTCCTATAATTGTCTGAGTGATCTTTGTTAGTCACTCAAAATTTTCTGGTATATATATGTGTTTATGTGCATGTATATATATCTGTGTGGATATATCTATGTGGATATGTATTTATTTTTTTTATTATATATATATATATATATATATTTTATAATATTATCCCTTGTATTCATTTTTCCAAATTACCCCCCCTCCCTCTATTCCCTCCCCCCGACGACAGGCAATACCATACATTTTACATGTGTTACAATATAGTCTAGGTACAATACATGTGTGTGAATATCATTTTCTTGTTGCACAATAAACATTAGAATCCGAAGGTACATGCAACCTGGGCAGACAGATATTAGTGCTAACAATTTTCATTCCCCTCCCAGTGTTTCTTCTCTGGGTGTAGCTACCTCTGTCCATCATTGATCAACTGGAAGTGAGTTGGATCTTCTTTATGTTGAAGATTTCCACCTCCATCAGAATACATCCTCATACAGTATTGTTGTTGAAGTGTACAGTGATCTTCTGGTTCTGCTCATTTCACTCAGCATCAGTTGATTTAAGTCTCTCCAAGCCTCTCTGTATTCCTCCTGCTGGTCATTTCTTACCGAGCAATAATATTCCATAACCTTCATATACCACAATTTACCCAACCATTCTCCAACTGATGGACATCCATTCATCTTCCAGTTTCTAGCTACAACAAAAAGAGCTGCCACAAACATTTTGGCACATATATGTCTCTTTCCGCTCTTTAGTATTTCTTTGGGATATAATCCCAGTAGTAGCGCTGCTGGGTCAAAGGGTATGCACAGTTTGATAACTTTTTGGGCATAATTCCAGATTGCTCTCCAGAATGGCTGGATTCTTTCACAACTCCACCAGCAATGTATTAGTGTCCCAATTTCCCCACATCCCCTCCAACATTTGTCATTATTTGTTCCTGTCATCTTAGCCAATCTGACAGGTGTGTAGTGGTATCTCAGAGTGGTCTTAATTTGCATTTCTCTGATCAGTAGTGATTTGGAACACTCTTTCATGTGAGTGGATATAGTTTCAATTTCTTCCTCTGAGAATTGTCTGTTCATATCCTTTGACCATTTATCAATTGGAGAATGGTTCGGTTTTTTTATAAATTATGGTCAGTTCTCTATATATTTTGGAAATGAGACCTTTGTCAGAACCTTTGTTTTTAAAAATATTTTCCCAATTTGTTACTTCCCTTCTAATCTTGTTTGCATTAGTATTATTTGTACAGAAACTTTTTAGTTTGATGTAATCGAAATCTTCTATTTTGTGATCAATAATGATCTCTAGTTCTCCTCTGGTCATAAATTCCTTCCTCCTCCACAAGTCTGAGAGGGAGATTATCCTCTGTTCCTCTAATCTATTTATTATCTCCCTCTTTATGCCTAAATCATGGACCCATTTTGATCTTATCTTGGTATATGGTGTTAAGTGTGGATCCATATCTAATTTCTGCCATACTAATTTCCAGTTTTCCCAACAGTTTTTTCCGAATAATGAATTTTTATCCCTAATGTTGGAATCTTTGGGTTTGTCAAAGATTAGGTTGCTATAGATGTACCCTTTTTTGTCCTTTGTATCTAATCTGTTCCACTGATCTACCGGTCTATTTCTTAGCCAATACCAAATGGTTTTGGTGACTGCTGCTATATAATATAGCTTTAGATCAGGTACCCTTAGACCACCTTCCTCTGAGTTTTTTTTTCATTAGTTCCCTTGCAATTCTTGACCTTTTATTCTTCCATATGAATTTTGTTGCTATTTTTTCTAGGTCATTAAAATAGTTTCTTGGGAGTCTGATTGGTATAGCACTAAATAAATAGATTAGTTTGGGGAGTATTGTAATCTTTATTATATTCGCTCGGCCTATCCAAGAGCACTGAATGTCTTTCCAATTATTTAAATCTGATTTTATTTTTGTGGCAAGTGTTTTGTAATTTTTCTCACATAATTCCTGACTTTTCTTTGGTAGATGGATTCCCAAATATTTTATACTCTCAACATTTGTTTGTAATGGAATTTCTCTTTGTATCTCTTGCTGTTGCATTTTGTTAGTGATATATAAAAATGCCGAGGATTTATGTGGATTTATTTTGTATCCTGCCACTTTGCTGAAATTTTGAATTATTTCTAGTAGCTTTTTAGCAGAGTCTTTGGGGTTCTCTAAGTATACCATCATGTCATCTGCAAAAAGTGATAGTTTAATTTCCTCATTTCCTACTCTAATTCCTTGGATCTCTTTCTCGACTCTTATTGCCGAGGCTAGCGTTTCTAGTACTATATTGAATAGTAATGGTGATAGTGGGCAACCTTGTTTCACTCCTGATCTTACTGGGAAAGGTTGCAGTTTATTTCTATTGCATATTATGCTTACTGACGGTCTTAAATATATACTCCTGATTATTCTAAGGAATAATCCATTTATTCCTATACTCTCAAGAGTTTTTAGTAGGAATGGATGTTGGATTTTGTCAAATGCTTTTTCTGCATCTATTGAGATGATCATATGGTTCTTATTAATTTGATTATTAATATGGTCAATTATATTAATAGTTTTCCTAATATTAAACCAGCCCTGCATTCCTGGAATAAATCCTACTTGATCATAGTGTATTATCTTGGAGATGATTTTCTGAAGTCTTTTTGCTAATATCTTATTTAAGATTTTAGCATCAATATTCATTAAGGAGATTGGTCTATAATTTTCTTTCTCAGTTTTCGATCTACCAGGTTTAGGTATCAGTACCATGTCTGTGTCATAAAAGGAGTTTGGTAGGACTCCTTCATCCCCTATTTTTTCAAATAATTTATATAACATTGGGGCTAATTGTTCTTTAAATGTTTGGTAGAATTCACATGTGAATCCATCTGGCCCTGGGGATTTTTTCCTGGGGAGTTGATTAATAGCTTGTTCTATTTCTTTTTCTGAAATGGGACTATTTAAGCAATTTATCTCCTCCTCTGTTAATCTAGGGAGCCTATATTTTTGGAGAAAGTCATCCATTTCACTTAAGTTATCAAATTTATTGGCATAAAGTTGGGCAAAGTAACTCCTTATTATTTCTCTAATTTCCTCTTCATTGGTGGAAAGATCCCCCTTTTCATTTGTAAGACTATCAATTTGATTTTCCTCTTTCTTTTTTTTTGATCAAATTTACCAAAGGTTTATCTATTTTATTGGCTTTTTCATAAAACCAACTCTTGGTTTTATTTATTAATTCAATAGTTTTTTTTACTTTCAATTTTATTGATTTCTCCTTTTAATTTTTGTATTTCGAGTTTAATTTTTGGTTGGGGGTTTATAATTTGGTCTTTTTCTAGCCTTTTAAGTTGTAAGCCCAATTCGTTAATCTTCTCTTTCTCAATTTTCTTCAAATAAGCCTCTAAAGATATAAAATTTCCCCTTATTACTGCTTTAGCTGCATCCCAAAGATTTTGATATGATGTCTCATCATTATCATTATCTTGGGTGAAATTGTTAATTGTTTCTATAATTTGCTCTTTCACCCAGTCATTCTTTCAGATGAGATTATTCAGTTTCCAATTACTTTTTGGTCTATTTACCCCTAACTTTTTACTGAATGTAGCTTTTATTGCATTGTGATCTGAGAAGAAGGCATTTATTATTTCTGCCTTCCTACATTTAATTTTGAGATCTTTATGTCCTAATATATGGTCAATTTTTGTATAGGATCCTTGAACTGCTGAGAAGAAAGTATATTCCTTCCTATTGCCATTCAGTTTTCTCCAAAGGTCTATCATACCTAGTTTTTCTAATGTTCTATTTACTTTTTAAATTTCTTTCTTGTTTGTTTTGTGGTTTGATTTGTCTAAATCTGAGAGTGCAAGGTTGAGATCTCCCACTATTATAGTTTTACTGTCTATTTCTTCTTGCAGTTCTCTTAACTTTTCCTTTAGAAAGTTAGATGCTATACCACTTGGTGCATATATGTTTAGTATTGATATGGCTTCATTATTTATGCTACCTTTCAGCAGGATATAGTTTCCTTCCTTATCTTTTTTAACGAGATCTACTTCTGCTTTTGCTTGATCTGAGATAAGGATAGCTACCCCTGCTTTTTTGGCTTTACCTGAAGCATAATAGGCTCTGTTCCAACCTTCTACCTTTACTCTGTATGTATCTCCCTGCTTTAAGTGTGTTTCCTGTAGGCAACATATTGTAGGGTTCTGCTTTTTGATCCAATCTGCTATCCGTCTCTGTTTGATGGGATCGTTCATCCCATTTACATTTACATTTAATATTACTAATTCTGTATTTCCTCCCATCGTATTATCCCCAGATTATGCTTTTTTCCCTTGACCCCCCTGATCCCCCTCCCCGATATTTAATTTACAGACCCCCCTTGTGACGCGCAACCCTCCCTCTTTTTTTTTTTTTTTAGGATCCCTCCCCCCTCCCTCCAAGTCCCTTCACTTATTCTCCTTTTCCTTTCCCCTTTTCCTCTCCCCCCTTTTAATGAGGTGAGAGAAAATTCTCTGAAAAACAAATATGTTAATTATTTACTCTTTGAGCCTCTTCTGATGAGAGTAAGATTCACACAATGATTCTCCCCCTCACTAAATTCCCTCAGATATGGTGTATTTTCTATGTCTCTTCCTGGGATGTAGTTTCCCTCTTTTTATCACTCCTTCCCCTTTTTCTGAACCGACCTCCTTCCCTTTTTTTCTTTTATATCAGTAAAATCAAATTATCCTTGAGTATTTTTTATATACCCACAACAGAGTTACAGTTCTCAAGGGTTCTGTGTACCTTTTTCTGTTTCTCTTCAGTCTTGTGGATGTAGATCAAATTTTTTGTTTAAGTCTGGTTTTTTTCTTAGAAACATATGGAATTCCTCTGTTTCATTGAATGACCATCTTCTTCCATGGAAAAAGATGCTAAACTTAGCTGGGTAGTTCATTCTTGGTTGCAGTCCTTGATCTTTTGCCTTACGGAATATCAGGTTCCAGGCCCTTCTATCTTTTAATGTGGAGGCAGCCAGATCTTGGGTGACCCTTATTGTGGCACCTTGGTATTTAAATTGTTTTTTTCTAGCTGCTTGTAGGATTTTCTCCTTTGTGTGGTAATTCTGCAGCTTAGCCACAATATTCCGTGGTGTTCTTTTTTTTAGGGTCTATTTCAGAAGGAGTTCGATGAATTCTTTCCACATCTACTTTCCCTTCTGTTTCTATTATCTCTGGACAGTTCTCTTTGATAATTTCCTGTAAAATAGAATCTAGGCTCTTTTTTTGGTCATAGTTTTCTGGAAGTCCAATAATCCGCAGATTATCTCTCCTAGATCTATTTTCCAGGTCTATAGATTTTCCCAGTAAGTATTTGACGTTGTTCTCCAGCTTCTCATTTTTTTTGTTTTGTTTGACTGATTCTTGGGTTCTCTGTGAATCATTCATTTCTATTTGTTCCATCCTGACTTTTAAGGAGTTATTTTCTTCTTTCACAGTTTTTAGTTCTTTTTGTAAATGCCCAATTTCGTTTTTAAATGAATTATTTTGCTCTATTTAATTTTTTTCCATTTCCCTAATTTTTTTTTTGAGAATTATTTTCTTTTTCCAATTCAGAAAAATCTATTTTCTTGAGACTTTTTTATCTTTTCCAATTCAGAAATCCTACTTTCCTGTGTTTTTTTAACCTTTTCTAATTCACTAATTTTGTTTCCCTGCATCTCCTGTGAATTCTTTATTTTTTCCAACTCCAATTTCAGGACGTTGTTATTCTCTATCATAACTTCCCTTTCCTTTCCCCATTTTTCTTCGATCTCCCTCAATTTTTTAAGAGCTTCTTCTAGGAGAGAGTTATGTGATGGGGGGCAGGAATCGTTCCCCTTTAGGTTGTTGTCTGCTGATTCTCTGCTGTCAACTTCCTCGGGGTTGGATACCCGCTCTTTCTCTGTATAGAAGGAATCTATGGTTTTTCTAGCTTTTTTGCTCATACTTAAAAAATGTTTTGGGGTCTGTCCCTGGGGTAGGAAATTATTTACTTCTTTACCAGCTTCGTCCCAGACTGGATGGATGCAGTGGCCCCTGCGCCTGAGCTAAGAGAGAGCTCTGGGAGAGAGTTCCCCACCCCCTCCCTGGAAGTGCCTCAGAGGTGATTAGCACTACTGTGCTTCGAGGGCGTAGAATAGTGAAGACAGCATGAAGCCCAGCCTATGTGTCCGGGTGGGGAGTGGATGTCTGCAGCAGGTGACGTGAGAAGCCCCTGTGCTCAAACTGGAAGTGTCTGCCAGAAACCGCAGTCCCTAGTTCAAAGGTTCCGCTTCTCTGGGACTTCCTGGAGCTGAGTTCCACTCCCTCCAGCTAAGCTAGGCAGTGTGTGTTGCCTTGGGCCGTATCCACCCACTTTTCAATCTCTTAACTATTCTCAGGAGGTAGCTGAGGCCACACCCCCTGGTGCCAAGAGTTCTGCTGAGTCACCCCCAGGATCGGGGAAAATCTAATTTGAGTTTTAAAATATTTTGGCTTTCTCTTCTGAACTGCTAAATAATTAGCAGAGAAGAGCTAACAGCCTGTGCCAGATTCCTTTACCTCAGTGGCTTCTCTGATCCCAGAGCCCTTCCCAGCACAATGGGCGCAGTGTGCCCCTACCCCACCGTCTGTGCTGGTCTCTCTTATTCCTCCCCTGAGAACTGACCTTTCCTGTTGAAACTCCAGATTCTCTTCAGCTGGTAAGTCGTGCTTCCAGTCCTTGTGGTATCTATCAGTCCTGAGCTAATTCTGAGACTTAATTTATCTAATTGGTTGTGAGGGAGTGAGGACGTTCACTGAGTCATGTGTTTCTTCTCTGCCATCTTCGTGGATATGTATTTATGCATGGATGGATGTATATATATATATATATATATATATATATATATATATATATATATATATATATATATATATATATATATATATTATATATATATATATATATATATATATATATATATATATATATATATATATATATATATATATATATATATATATATATATATATATATATATATATGTATGTAATTATTTATCAGGTATCTTCCTTAGTCCAATCAATAAATCAACAAATTTGTTGACATTTAAAATAACTAAACAAGAATGATCTTCATATTTTCTATGCCTTATGATTCTCTTTGTTGAGGTAAGTGAGAAAGATGTGAAATAAGGGAATTGGTCACAAATTTTGGAAATAATCCCTGACAGGATGATGATCCTATGTGTATGACATAACAATCAGTTTAACAGTGAACTTAGTACAGAAGGGTTGAGCCCTGGTAATGAAAAATTTAAGTTATAGAGTTGAAGATTCTAGTTCTAGTCAAGCTCTGAAAAGATAAGTGTTCCTTTGGGGAGGAAATTGATCTTTTGGAAAAAAACAACATTTGTAGTTCCCTTCCATGCTCCTTTTCACTGACTATAGAATGGAAGAGAAAGGGCCAATAGAAGACTTCACACCAGTCTCAAGCTGACAGAAAAAAAACATTGTGAACAAACTTTACCAATAGAGATATACTCATGAATAAAAAAAAATATAATAATAATAATCCACCTGATGGAAGAAGTTGTTTAAAGATATATGATCAGTCATTCAATGAGCAAATTAAGCATTATTAACAAATATTATGTAGTGTTGTGCTGAATGCTGGAAATACAAAGAAACAAAAATGTTCTTGCTTCCAGAGAACTTAGAATTTAATTGGTGAAACAACTATTAACAGAATATAATTATAAAAATTACTATTAATAGAATATAAAGAAGAAATTGAACATAATCAAATTAGGGAAGTCACCTGCATTGAGGAATAGGAAAAGTTTCTTGTTGAAGGTTAAGTTTTAGCTGAGACTTGAAGGAAGCCAAAGAAGCTAGGAGATAGAGATGTGTCTTCAGGAATAAGACATAACCTATGATAATATTTAGAATACAGAGTTGGAGTTTTTTTGTGTTAAAAACACCAAGAAAGCAAATACAATACAGTTGTATAGTATTTGAGGAGGAAGTAAAGAAAGAAAAAAAAAAACTGAAGGGTATTAAAAGCTTCATGAATCAGATTATTTTAAATTTAATCCTGAAGACAATAGGGGGTAAATGGATTGAGCTATATAGGAGAAAGATATAATCAGCCTGAAGTTTTAGAATGATCAATTTGACAGATCAACAGAGGAGAATAGGGAGAGATTTGTAGCAGAGCAACCAACTTCTAGCCTGTTGCAATAGAATAGAGTAATGAGGATCATGGTATTATGAGAGAAGACAAAATAGCTCATAAGAGAGATATTAAGAAAGAAAAAAAATGTCAGTACTGAACAAATGATTCGATGAAAAGGGTGAGAAAAAATGAGGAATGAAGGAAGACATCTCTGTTTATATTCCAATAACTAGTAGAATAAATTGTGGTTACCCACCATAATAATAGGAAAGCTAAAAAGTAGAGGGTTTGGTAGGAAAAATGATTCAATAGAGTTAATGTTTATTTTAATCTTAAGATGATGAGTCATCTATTTAAGATGTTGAATCAATAAAGCTGAAGATTAGAGAATGGAAGTCAAAATCAAACAAATAAATCTAACAATCATATTCATAGAACTGAAAATTAAATCTATTGAAGTTGATGAGGTCAACAAACAAGTGAAGAGATAGAGAAGAAAGACCCAGACAGAACATAAGGAACATCAACAATTGTGACCTGAACGTGATCCTGTGAATCAGAAAATAATGTTGACTATGAACTCAAGAAAGACTTTTAGGGAGAAAAAAAGCAATGAATTTATTCTTTGACCACATGTCTTCTCTATGTGTCTCATTAACATCATACTCCAAATTACTATTTCTCTGGACTTTGTATAAATGTGTGCTCCAGGCTTTTTTAGTGAAAATATTTGAACCAACTGCTCTTTCAAAATAACCATAGCAAATATTCCTTTCTAAATGCTAATTAAGTGTGGCTAATATTCAGTGGGGAGCATGTCAATGAGGCTCGTGAGAAGCAGTACTAGAAACCTAACCTCTCAGAGTTATCTCAGGAATTTAGAGAAGTTATCCACTCTTCCCTGGGGAGTCAGCCTATCAATGAAAAGGGAAGTTGGATATGTGACCCAGGGGTAGGGGTGGAAGCTGCTACATGTAAGTGAGCATGTAGGAGTAAATGGTCCCTAAGGTTTCTTCATATATCTAATCTTCTATCATCCCTTATAACAAAACTCAATTCAGACTTCCTAATATCCATATAAAATCTGAAGAGTTATTATTGATTGAAAGGTGATGCTTATCTTCTTGCAATTTTTATTCACAATTTAAAATGTTCTTAGACAAAAAAGTCATAAAAATTAGTAGGTTTTTTTTTTTTAACCAAGGCCTCAAGAGATTAAAGATAATTTCATTTCTAGGACCAGCAATTAATTAAAATTCTGCACCTGGCACAGTTCTATACATTAAATAATGCTCATATATGCTCATTATAAATTTTGAGAAGTTAGTTTACCTTGTTTTATTGAATTGTATCTACAGAATGTATTCAAAAATAATAAAACTGAATTCCCCCTAAAACAGTCTATCATTCAGACTGCTCAGGCTATACATATACACTAGATCTATGCCTTTTTAAAGCAGATGTTAGTAAAAGATGAAATATTTTTAATAAAAAACATATGTTCCTTAAAATAAGCAAATGATTAGACTACTAATTTTCAAATAGTTGAAGGAAATGAATCATCTATCTACTTTTGGGAATTATTTAGTATATTTTGTTGTTCCTAGTAAACTGCTCTTATACACATAAAATGTACGACTTTTTCCAACCTTGTTTGTTGGTTGATTGATTGTGTTAAATATTACTAAGCTGATCTTGACAAGTCGCTGTCCATGAGTAAGCTTATCTCAATCTCTGAGATGCATTGTCTACTCCTAGAGACTGTCCAAAGTCAGGAAGCATATAACTCACCAAATCAGAAAAAAGAACTCTTCTATTTATGAGGCACATCAACCCCTTTTGATTCAATTAAATAAGCTTTATTGAAAGTACAGGATGATATGAGGCAGAGCCTAAGCAAATCATTTGTATATCGAAAGAAAAATGGCACCTTCTATGAGCTAGAGTCAAACAGAATCTTGCATGTTTTCTGAGGTTTTATCAATCATAAAATAAAGAGCTATGTGCCATGAAATGAAGTATTTACTCCCATTGAAATTTAACATTTTATAAAATTATATTTGACAAAAAATTTTGCCTTTTTCCTAGCAGACACAAATAAACATAGTATGCTTATCAACTTATATCCTGAGTCCTACTTAACCTGTTGAAAAGGAAATACCCTAAAATAAACAAATCAAATAATTGTGATCCCTTTTTTAATCCAAATATCTCATTTTATTATTTTCCAAGATGGCAAGATAAAGATGAACAAAACAACTAGACAACAATGTGAGGAAGGATATAACCAAATATCAAAACAAACTAAAAATACATTCTAAAGGAGAGAAGGAAGTGACTTCAATATTATGAATCTCTAGAGGAAATACAACCGAATTTGTATAATAAAAGATGCAAAAAATTCAGAGATAAAGAATCAGGTTTTAGTCACACCTTTATCTGCCTTTATTGATTCTCTAGACTACAATTAAAACAGAAGATCTAATTTAATTTGGGAAGCTGGATTAGGAAACTTGGGCAGTGGATAAAGTGCTATCCCTGGAGTAAGGAAGACTCTGCTTCTTTGTTTTCAAATGCAGCCTCAGACATTAACTAGATGTGTGATACTGGACATATCAGTTACCCAATTTATCTGCTTCCTCATCTGTAAAATGAACCGGAAAAGGAAATGGCAAACCACTGAAGTATTTTGAAAAACAAACAAACATATAAAGGATCACAAAGAATTGGATATGACTGGGGGAAAAAAAAAAAAGGTTCTCCTTATAGTGGATTCTAATGCATTAAAATTTAAATTGTGCAAAAATCTTTTTTCTAATTTTATGTAATTGATATTATTTGTTTTACACCTCATACTGCTCTCTATCATTTATTCATTAATTATTTACCTATCCATAGCCCATGTTCTACAACTTTTCTTGTAATATCTTTCTTTATATCTACATCAAGTATCCATTTTAACTTTATCTTGGTAAATATTGTAAAATATTTGTCAGTGTCCAATTTCTGCCATATTGCTTTCCAGTGTCCCAACATTTTATTTTTTCCCAAATAATGAACTCTTATCCCAAAATCTTAAGTCTTTACACTTGTGAAATACAAGGTTATCATAATCATATGATAATGCAAATTGGAATTGTAAAGTTTGCCTAAAAAACCAAACATCTCTCACCAATAGCCATACACATCTGAAGTTGCCACAATAAGGGAAGAATGAAAACAATTTTGAAAAAGCACAAAGGAAAATACAATTTAGAACATGAGGCTTTGGTACAATAAATGTTCTTAGCTTTGAAAAGGTCTCTGTCTCTTTTCTGTATTTTAATAATATTCTATTGCAGTGCTATGATGACAATGGCTTCTAAGGAAATACAATTTTCTCATCTTAGCACATATTGTACTCTTTGCCAGGTGTCAGAGTTATCTTGCCAGTGATAGATAAATAGATAACGTGTTAAAAAAATAACTCTTTTCACTGATCCACATTTGTATTTCTTATCTAGTAGCATATGGTTTTGATAAATACTTTCTTATAATGTAGTTTAAAATCTAGTACTTCTAAATCTCCTTTTCCTTCCCCCTCTCATCATTTCCTTTGGTATTCTTGATTTTTTATTCTTCCAAATGAATCTTATTTTATATATTTTTTCTATATTAGTAATTTTGGAGTGTGGATAGGTGGGTAATGTTGTTGGGATAACATTAAATGTGTAAATTAATTTAAGCAAAATTGTTATTTTTATTATATTGGTCCTGCCTATCCATGAACAATGAATATTTCTCTATTTAAATTTGATTGTATTTGTATAAATAAATAAATAAATAAATATAATACATATATATATGTATATACATATATACATATATGTGTATATACATATATACATATATACACACACATATATATATATATATGTATGTATAAAATTTAGTTCATATATTTTCTAGGTTTGTTTTGGCAGGTTTATTTCTATGTATTTTATACTGTCTAGAGTTATTTTAAGTGCATTGCCTAAGATCAGAATGAAAGTAGAAAACTGGGGAAGAAATTGTAATTCAGTTTCTGTAGACAGAATATATGAATATATATATATATATATATGTTACATATACATATACATTTAGAATTAATGTGAGACTCATGAAATTATAATTTATTATTAGTAAATATTTGATTTGTATACCTATTTTAAATACCTAATATACCCAAAGTCACATAAAAATTTCTTGAGTAAAAGTTTAAGCTCTATGTGTATAAAGACAGAAAGAATGTGCGATGATCAACCTATAAAGGTTTGGTTCTTCTCAGTAATTCTCAGTGATCCAAAGCAATCCTGATACAGTTTGGACAGAAAATGTAATATGCATCCAGGAAAAAAAAAAAAAAAAAAAAAAAAAAAAAAAAAAAAAAAAAAAAAAAACTAAGGAAATGATTGTAAATCAGCAAATGTTATATTCACTTTTTTGTGTTTTTTTTTTTTAATCTCTCCCATGTTTTTCCACTTTTACTCTGATTTTTCTCTCCCAACATTATTTATAAAGTAAAGTGTATTAAAAATAAACTTAGTACAATAATTAAAAAATATAGCCAAAGAAAAAGAAGCTCTATGTTTTATCTTAATTTTTTAAAACAATTTTTGCTCAGACCTTAGAATATTCTCTCTCTTTTAAGCACATTTCCCTTCTATTCCTTTTTTCAGCCCTCATTAACTACCATTATTCTTACAATTATTGAAATTGTCTCTTCTGTGAAAAATTTCCCCAACTCATAGAAAAGTACCAGCCATCCACTAACTCTTTTCCTTATAATCAGAAAAAATTATTTTTACATTTTCTATCCTGTGTCACTAAATCTACTTCTTGGTCCATTGCTTGTATAGAAGATCTCCCAGGGTAATGAGGTGAACCCTGAATAATGTCCACAGCTGAAAAGAACAATTAGCAAGTTCATGAACTGTGATTTTGTTTATGCCTCTATTATCAGGGTAAATTGTTTATTTGCTTTAGTATAATCTTTCTTTATTTGAATCATTAGTGGTCAAGAAAATATTGAAATGCTTTTTAATTTTTATAAATATGTTCACATTTTATAACTTTAAACTTTATTCTTGAGTCAGAGTAGTATGTCAACATCTCTCAACAAAACATAAACTTTTCTTTCAACAAACATATTCTTAATAGTGTGTATATGATATGGGGAAAACAAAACTATCTTTATTCATATATTTCTAATAACTCTTATTGTAAGAGATAGTGTTTAATTTTTACTCATGATGTAGGCATCTTATTTTATGTTTCTAGTACATAATTTCTGTCCTTTGATTTTATGTTTATTTGTATGCTTTCATGTTGTTATCCATCACTAACTTTTTTGGAAACTCTAAACATCAAATACTATATTTTGTGGACTTTTTGGTGTCCTATCCAGTGCTGACATCAATGATTAATAAAGACTTTTTATGATAGTAGTGATGATGTTATTAAGGAATATATCAGTATTTAAATCTGGTATTTATTTAACTCACATGAATCTCCAAATCATCTTGGCAGTATATTTTCCTGCTTAACTTCTCCTGTCTCTCTTTTTTAAGTCTATATACAATTAAATGTTATAAAAATAACAAAACTAATCTATTTTAAGTATGCAGCATATAATAATCTGTAATATTTGCCCTTACTCAAACCCATTTTTCTTCAGTAACCTCAATATATTTTTCTTTCCTGAAAACCTATCTTAATAATTATAGCTGTTTGGATTGGATTTCAGAAGGCTACCTATCTTTTCACAATTTGTTAATTTGTTATGATACCCTAATTCTACCCTAAATGAATAAGACTGGGTCACCCAAAAACTTTTCAGGGGACACCAACTTTTCCTTTTCCAAGGTGTTTATTGTGGAATGCATATTTAGAGGAAAAATGTAAACTTTTAAAAAGTTCCTTCAGACTAGAAATGCTGATTCCCACTTTGTTGAACACCAATTTTCACAGAATATTTGCAATTGCCAATGCAATATCTTCAGTGATTTCTTTGACCTTAAAACAGCCTTTACTGTCCTGGAACTACTGGCTACTCAGCAGATAATACTAGTCTCATCTCTAGATGCTCCAATGATGCTACATATGCACATTCAGCTCACTCTTGCTGATTTCCTTATTTTTTTGGATGACTGAAAACAAAGTCCAGTTCAGTTTCCCTACAAAGATTTCAAGAAAAGACTAATTCCTAAAACACATTTCACTTCATCCTTAATTGCTAATTGAAGTCTATGCTCAAGAGAGACAACAACTTGTAGTGTAATAATATCCAAAAACTGGTAGGAATTGGCCCTTTTCCTCACTTTCTAATAACTTTTCCCCATTTTCAAACCCCTCATTGCTCAGTGATTTTTGAAATATATATACATCATTTCTTATCTCCTCACCTGCCCTTGGGGTGGGAGATTGGGGAGGATATATCTCTGGGTGAGAGTTAAATATTACTTTGACAGCTGAGAGACTTGATTAGTTCTAGTGAAGAGAAGGGGGATGTTGTTGACATTTTTTTTCCTTCCCTATTCCTGTATGGCAATAAGGCATGAGGGCTGATTTATCAAAGAGAGTGTGTGCATCAAGCATGAGCATGGCAGAGAGAGAAAGTTCACGTTGCACAAAATGATCTGCTAATTTCTTTTCCATTTCAATGACAATGTGCTCTATGATATCGGAGCAGCTGTGAGGAGAACAATGGATGTTTCCAACCTGTGATCCATTTAACTTCTTCAACTCTACAAGGTCAAACAGAGAGAAATGTGGAAATAAAATAGATCTGGAGGTTTTTTCTTTTCTTTTCTTCTACCACCCCCCAACACTATCTTTTGAGGCAAAGCCAGGGGAGTAAAGAAGCTATCCATAAAGTAAAATTGACCTCTTCAAACAAAACCCTGCTTCTATCCCATGGCAAATTGGCAAAGGTTGAATGCTTTTCTTCTGTCATTCTTGCTCTCAAATTGGAGTCATAAAATTCAGAAGGTTCCTGACTTTTGGAGAGGGTATGCATGCACAAATATGTGTCTGTGTATATGTATATGTAGACATGCTGCTTCTGTTGCCTTAATCCTCACTGATGAAAAATGAATCCCAAATGATTTATTGTGCAGTGACTCTACAGTTGCAGATACTGAATTTCAAAAACTTCTTATTTGCAATTAACAACTAGCACCAGTGAGGCCTTATTCTTCAATATGCTTTGCTATAATCTACACAGCCAGAATGTAAAAATCCTCTAGGATAAGGGTTTCATTTTCATCTGTTTTGATGGATGTATCCACTCCCCTCTGATCTACCTCATGTAGCTTGGATCGCAATTAGCCTCAGGTTTATGACACTTTGATTTCTGGAAATAGGGAAGATACTGAAGAATGGAAATACAGAGCTAATGTCTTTTAAAAGCAACTTTCATGGATTTGCAGTTCAGATAAGATCTACTTTTGTAAGTGTGCTTAGCCTACCATAGGAAATGAAGTTAGAACCTATTGATAATCATCAATTGGAAATACATCATCATCCTTAAGTTTCTTAAGCTTCATTGTCCATTCTTGTAAATAGATATTTTATATTCATGCTTTAGAATGATTTGATTTAATGGCATGAATTCCTTTAACTTTTTGTCCAAAGAGATTAGTTTGTTAGAAGTTCAAAAATAGTTATTTTCGAGTTCATTCCTGAAAAAAAAAAAAAAAAAAAGAAATAGAAAGATTGGAAAACTGGTCAATAATGAAAGCACCAATGATCTTTGTCTGTTGTGTTCAAAGGAACACCATATAGTCTAAATGGGGATTCAAAACTAACCATTCAAGGGGAGGTAGGGTCATCTGTAAAAGAATATTTGGAAAGTGCAACAACCCCCCTAATACTTGGACAAGGATTGAAAGATCTATTGTAGTAGAAAAGAAAGGACAATAAATTTTGTGCCAAGAGAAAATAGTTCAAATTCTGATTCTGTTCTTTATTAACCTATATGATCTTGGGAGGTCTCTTAACCTCTTTAGGATTCAGTTTGCTCAATTGTGAAATGAGGTTAGATTAGATGGACTACAAGGTTCCTTTCATCTCTTAATATATGGTCTCCAAGATAAAGAGACAGAGCAATTCCTTCATGCTATGTCTGGGACTGATAGTTTCAAAGCTAAATTGTGGAAGATCAGAGAAAAAAAAACCCAGAACTTGTAATGTTTCAGGAGGTATATTGATGGTCTTCAGATTGTGGTTTGAAAAAAAGATTCAGAATTCAATAATGTTAAGCTTCAAGTCAATTCAAAATAACTCTTGGCTTAGGACAGCTCAGGTATTAGAATTGCTTTGGGTGTTTTTGAGGGAAACTCTGCTGTATGATTGACTTTCCGATTTTGATAACATATAAAAAGGCTTCAATCACTTAGATTAATGCAAGAGGGTAAAATAGATGAGGTAGTACTAGTAAGAAGTTTGCTGAGGCATAGACAACTATTTAGACAAGAAATGTGGGACTTGTGGTGGGGGGGATCATTTCCATGAACTATAAGACACTTCCACAATAATATGTGGCCACATTCCTCTGAAAGCAGTTAAACGGTAATTTCAAGGGAAAAACCTGAATAATTGGGTCCATTGTCTACTATGTGTTCTTCTGTGATTCAAATTACTTCACAGAAATGTTCTTTTTCCAGTTTGATCAGTTGCTTGTACTAATTTCCCATCTTTTGTAAATGACATTGTTGTTTGTTTGTCCTCCTTCATTCTCAAAAAAAGCTCAATGAGATCAGGAGAGTGATGTCTTCTTCTCTTGCAAATTTCATTGTCAGTATAGACACTATGCTAATGGAGCACCTCAATCTCTGCCTCAGAGAAGTAGATAAAACCAACCACAAAATAAACACAGAACAAGTTAAGGAGATGAATAGATTTTTTGAAAAATGAGATGATATAACTCTAGAGAAAATTGAATGGGATAGAAAGAAATTACCTATTACTCAGGAATATATTACAAAAATTAATCATGTATTAGTATATTAAAATTTTCACAATCAAATGGAGAAAAGTAGAAATAGTAAACACATCTATTTCTATCATAATGCAATAAAATTACATATAATAAAGAGCTATGGAAAGGTAGATAAAAAGTTAAATGAAAAGGAAAAAAAATCTAATCATAAAGAAGTATTGAGTCCAACAACAAGTTATATAAGCAATCAATAATTTCACCAAAGAGAATGACAATAATGAGACAACATATGGAATTCAGTCAAAGCAATAATAAGGGGGGGGAATTACTTTAAATGTTTATATGAGTAAAACAGGGAAAAAGTAGATCAATAATAAGTTGGGTTTGAAATATTTTAAAAGCTGGAAGAATAAATTTAAAATTTTCAATTAAATACCTATATTGGAAAAATCTGAAAATCAAAGGAGAGATTAATAAAATTGAAAGCAAGAAAATTATTGAATTTGAAAAGTAAACAAAGGCTTGCTTTTATGGAAAAAAATAAACAAAATCGACAAAACTGGTTAATTTTATTAACAAAAAATAAAGAAAAAAATTGCCATTATCAAAATAAAAAGAAGTCATTTCCCAACATTGAAAAGGAAATTAAAGTAATAATTCAAACTGTTTTGCAAAACTATTTGTCAATAAATCTGACAATCTAACTGAAATACATGAATATTTTAAAGATATTTAAATGAATCCCTTATAAACAAACAAACAAAAAAATTGAACAAGTCATAAGCAAACTCTCTAATAAATATCTCCAGGGTCAAATGGATTTGCAAGTGAATTCTACCAGATATTGAAAGAACAATTAATTCCAATACTACATAAGCTATATGGGAAAAAATAGATAAAAGAGTTCTAACAAATTTCTTTTATGACACAAATATGATACTGATTCCTAAACCAAGAAGAACCAAAACAAAGAAAGATAATAATAGAGTAAACTTCCTAATGAACATTGATGCAAACACATTTAAATAATATATTAGCAATTACAACAATTTATCATAAGAATAAAACACTATAACTGGGTGAGATTTATACTAGGAATTTACAAATGGTTCAATATTAAGAAAACATAACAATAACAAAACTAATAGAAATCATATAATTTTCTAAATAGATGCAGAAGAAAACTTTTCTTTAAAAAATGCAGCATCCATTCCTATTAAAATATTAGAGAAAATAAAAATAAATGGAGCTTTTCTTAAAATGATATGTAGTATCTATACATTTTGTCTATAATGGGAATAAAAAAGATGTCTTCCCAATTAGATCAGAGATGAAAGAAGGATGCTCATTATCTCTACCAGTATTCAATAATATACTAAAAATGGTAGCTTGCACAATAAGAAAGGAAAAAAGAAATTGAGGGAATTAAATTAGAATGTGAGAAAATAAAGCTATCATTCTATGAAGTTGATATGTTGGCATACTTAGTATATTCCAGAGAATCAAGTAAAAAATTTACTGGAAATAATTAACATCAACAAAGTAGCATGATATAAATTGAACTCACACAAATCAAGATTATTTCTATAAATTAGAAACTCTCAGTAGCAAGAGATAAAAAAGAGAAATTTTAATTAAAATAACTGTAGAAAATATAATTTTTTTGGGCAGGGAAATCTACTTGCCAAGATAAACCCAGGAACTATTTTGAAAATAATAACAAAATAGTTTTCATACAAATAATGTCAGATATAAAGAATTGGAAAAGTGCTAATTGCTCATGGATAGGCCAAACTTCTATATATTAAAATGACAATTCTAACTAAAATAATATATTTGTTCAGTGTCTTGCAATAAAAAAAAAAATGCTTCTATAAAGCTGTAAAAAAAAGACAATAAAATTCTTCTGGAATAAAAGTTCAAGAATATCAAAGAGATATATCTTTTAAAAATGTAAATAAAGATGGCCTATATATACCAGTTCTAAAACCATACTATAAAGCATCAATCACCAAAAGTATTTAATACAGAATAAGAAATAGAGTGTTGTATTATTGGAATTAGGTACATAAGAAACAATAGTAAATTGGGGACAAGATGATTGATGACTTGGAAGAACTTCAGAAAAGATCTCCTTCAAAAAGACAGGGGAACAATTTGCGGATCCCAAACCTCGGCACAAGGAGACCAGAATAAGGAGTTGGGGTGGGGAGCCAAAGCTTTGCAGCTTCCATGCACCTGGGAATCTTCTGTGAGCCTTTTAGGCAACTTTGTCATGGTTGCAAGTAGGTGGTTTGGCAAATTTGCTATAAAATTTTATAGCAAATATAATTTGCTATAAAAGGCAAATTGTAAACCATTCAGCTCAAGAACTACAGGCATGGCTGCCATTACCTAGCACTGGAAATCAAAAGCAGAACTGCTCCAGGGCAAATTAGAGCAGATTTTGCTCCTTTGCATTGAACAGATCTCAATCCTTAAATAAATACATAAAAACAGAAATAAAAAAAAAAAGAAAAAAAACTCTCATCATAAACAGCTTTTATGGAGAGAGAGAAGAACAGATCTCAAATCCTGAAGTCCCTAAAGGCAAAGCAACTCCAGCTGAAGCCCCAAAGGGATACATAAGTTGGTCCCTATTTCACAAGACTTTCTTAGAAGCTTGCATAAAAGATTTAAAAGAGAGTTAGAAGAACAATGGGGAAATAAGATCATTGCAAGAAGGAATGGAAAAAGTGTATAATGCCCTATAAAAATATATGAAAAATATAGGATATGGCTAGCTCCCTGGAGGGATTCAGGGTCAATTAGTCAGGATAAATCAAAGTCCTTGATCTTTAGGGGGAGAAGTGAAGGAGTCAGGCAAACTGTCACTGATGCTTGCCAAAAATGTCTCCCGGATCCTGGAGTCCTGAGTCTCAAGCCTCTCACCTCCTCATCAAGCCACCAAGTGCCTCTCTCCTCTACACTCCAATACTTGCTTATGATTACCTTAACACCAAATATTTACCAAGCACCAATGGTGAGAAGTACCATTTATCCAACTAATAGAGTCATTGTCTCACACTGGAATAGGTAATTAGCCTTAAGTACTTGATTATTTGATACAAGCATAATTTTTTGGAGTTTCAGCCTTCAGAAAAAGATACCAATTCACTGAAAAACAAAAGTTGTGAATAGGAAAAAGAATGCAATGAACAAAAAAAAATCAATTGGCCAATTATGAAAGGAGATGAAAAGGTAACTGAAAAAAATAATACATTAAAAATTAGAATTGAACAAATTGAAGTGAATGATTCAATAAGACTACAAGAATCAAACAAAAGCAAAAACAAAATGAGAAAAAAATAGAGGAAAATATGAAATATCTCCTGGAAAAAAAAAAAAAGACTGACTTGGAAAATAATATCGGATTTCATGAAAGCCATGTTGTAAAAAAGAACCTAGATATTAACTTACAGGAAATCATAAAAGAAAACTGTCCTGACATTTTAGAATCAAAAGGTAAAATAGCCATTGAAAGAATCCACCAATCAACTCCAGAAGGAGACCCCAAAATTAAATGCCCAAGGAATACCAGGACTAAATTTCATAACTATAGCAGCAAGGAAAAAATTATCATAAATAGCCAGCAAGAAACAATTTAAATTTCAAGGAGCCACAATTGGAATTACTCAGTACCTAGCAGCTTCCACTTTAAATGATTGAAAGGCCTGGAATCTGATATCCTGCAAGGCAAAGGAACTTGGATTACAGCCAAGAATAAGCTATCCAGCTAAAATGAGCATTATCTTTCAATGATATATGTGAATTTCACCTATTTCTAATAAAGAGAACAGAACTAAACAAACAAAAAAAATTATCTCCAAACACAGAATTCAAGAGAAAGATAAGACTTCCGGCCAAGATGGCGGCGTGGAGGCAGACAGCTGCTTGAGCTCCTCATTTTCTCTCAGAACTTACTTCATGACAAGCCTCAGACTTAATGCTTGATGCAGAAAGAAATCCACAAATAATCACCAAGAGAAGACATCCTTGAAAGTCGCCAGAAAAGGTCCTTGTTTGCTTGGGGGAGGGTCCACCAGACTGGGCGCAGACTGAGGGCAGGCAAGCCAGAGCAAGACAGGCAGGTCACACAGCTCAGACTGGAGGGGGAGGGGTACGATCTCTGCCATTTCTGCAAAAAGACTTTTTCCCCAGTGTGGATACTCCCTCTTGGCACAAGCCTGGAGCATAGGAGAGGGTGTAAACACCAGAGGTGAAAATTAAAACCGCAGAAAGCCAGGTTCTCTCAGAACCCGGCCACCCCCAACCCCCACCTGGACTGACTCAGTGCATTCTCGGAGCCTCAGAGCGCAGACTCAGTACAGTCATTGCTGTTCTGTTAGTGGCTCTCTGCTGCCCTACCCCCAGTCTGTAGAGGAAGCCCATTAATACCACCCAGCCCCATCCCCTGCAAAACAGACCAATTGTTTCTCTTGTCAGTTTGTTTTCTTTGATTCATACTCTGACAAAATGAACAAAAAATTCAAAAGGGCTCTAACCATTGACAGCTTCTGTGTGGAGAAGGAGCAGACTTCAAATGCTGAGGAGACTAGGAACAGACTGTCCCCAGATGTATCCCCTGGGAGGGATATAAGCTGCTCCTCAATACAAAAGAATCTCATAGAGGAAATAAAAAAAGCTCTCACAAGAGAGCTGGAAGAGAAATGGGAAAAGGAAAGGGAAGCTTGGCAAGAGAGCCTCTAGAAGTCATCCCATGCATTCAAAGACAGAGTGGATAAAGAAATCAAATTATTGAGAAACAAGATTAGTGAGCTGGAAAAGGTAAACAACTCCAAGGAAAATAGGATTAGTGAGCTGGAAAAAGAAAACAGCTCTCTAAAAAATAAAATGGATAAAATGGAAAAAAATTCCACAGAAGATAAAAACTCAATTGGACAATTACAAAGAGATATTAAAAAAAAGTGAGTGAAGAAAATACCTCATTGAAAATTAGACTGGAACAAATAGAAATGAATGACTCAAAGAGAAACCAAGAGGTAGTCAAGCAAAACCAGAGAAATGAAACAATTGAAAAGAATGTCAAGTACCTTACCAGAAAGACAACAGACATGGAAAACAGATCCAGGAGAGACAATTTGAGAATAATCGGACTCCCTGAAAAATGGGAGGAAAAAAAGAGCTTGGACACCATTTTCAATATAATTATCAAAGAGAACTTCCCAGAAATTCTGGAAACAGAGGGTAAAATAGACATTGAAAAAACTCACCGATCACCTACTGAAAGGGACCCTAAAATCAAAACGCCAAGAAATATAGTGGCCAAGTTCAAGAACCATCAGACAAAGGAAAAGATATTGGAAGCTGCTAGAAAAAAGCAATTCAGATTTGGAGGATCCACAATAAGGATAATCCAGGATCTAGCAGCATCCACATTAAAAGAACGAAGGGCCTGGAACATGATATTCCAAAAGGCTAAGGAACTTGGTATGCAGCCAAGAATAACTTACCCAGCAAGAATGAGCATCATTTTCCAGGGAAGAAGATGGACATTTAATGAAATAAATGAATTCCATCTATTTTTGATGAAAAAACCAGACCTACATAAAAGGTTTGATCTTCAAATACAGAACTCAAGAGATTTCTAAAAATGTAAAAAGAAATCTTGAGAACTATACTTCTGCCAAAAAAATATGTAAAGAACATATGTACAATTTGTCTTAGAAACTAGAGGTGGAAAGGAAATTATATCATAAAGTATAAAGTGGTGGTACTACATCTTATGAAGAGGCAAAGGTAACCTATTATATCTGAGAGAAAGAAAGGAGGGAGATGAACATAGTGTGTATCAATAGAGATATTTGATTTATGGTGAAACTTCTTCCACTTCATTGAAAAGTGAAAAGGATGGAGTAAGCTAAGGGGAAGGGAATAATAAAACTAAGAGTTGGTTTTATGAAAAAACCAACAAAATAGACAAACCCTTAGTAAACCTGATTTTAAAAAGGAAAGAGAAAAAGCAAATTTTTAGTCTTGAAAATGAAAAGGGTGAACTCACCACTAATGAAGAGGAAATTAGAACAATAGTTAGGAGCTACTTTGCTCAACTTTATGCCGATAAATTTGATAACTTAAATGAAATGGAAGAATACCTTCAAAAATATAGCTTGCCCAGATTAACAAAGGAAGAAGTAAGTAGTCTAAATAGCCCCATCTCAGAAAAAGAAATAGAACAATCTACTAACCAACTTCCTAAGAAAAAGTCCCCAGGACCAGATGGATTTACAGGTGAATTCTACCAAACATTTAAAGAACAACTAACTCCAATGCTATGTAAACTATTTGAAAATAGGGATTGAAGGAGTCCTACCAAATTCCTTTTATGACACAGACATGGTACTGATACCTAAACCAGGTAGATTGAAAACTGAGAAAGAAAACTATAGACCAAGTTCCTTAATGCATATTGATGCTAAAATCTTAAATAAGATATTAGCAAATAGACTTCAGAAAATCATCCCAGGATAATACACTATGACCAAGTGGGATTTATACCAGGAATGCAGGGCTGGTTTAATATTAGGAAAACTATTAGTATAATTGACCATATTAATAATCAAATTAATAAAAACCATATGATCATCTCAATAGATGCAGAAAAAGCATTTGATAAAATCCAACATCCATTCCTACTAAAAAATGCTTGAGAGTATAGGAATAAATGGACAATTCCTTAAAATAATAAGGAGCATATATTTAAAACCTTCAGTAAACATCATATTTAATGGTGATAAACTAGAACCTTTACCTGTAAGATCAGGAGTGAAACAAGGTTGCCCACTATCACCATTACTATTCAATATAGTACTAGAAACTCTAGCCTTGGCAATAAGAGCCGAGAAAGAGATCCAAGGAATTATAGTAGGAAATGAAGAAATCAACTTGTCACTTTTCACAGATGACATGATGGTATACTTAGAGAACCCCAAAGACTCTGCTAAAAAGGTATTAGAAATTATTCAGAATTTTAGCAAAGTCGCAGAATACAAAATAAATCCACATAAATCCTCAGGATTTTTATACATTACCCACACAATCCAAGAGCAAGAGATACAAAGAGAAATTCCATTCAAAATAACAGTCGATAGTATAAAATATTTGGGAATATATCTACCAAAGGAGAGTCAGGAATTATATGAGCAAAATTACAAAACACTTGCCACAAAAATAAAGTCAGATTTAAATAATTGGAAAGACATTCAGTGTTCTTGGATAGGCCGAGCGAATATAATAAAGATGACAATACTCCCCAAACTAATCTATTTATTTAGTGCTATACCAATCAGACTCCCAAGAAACTATTTTAATGACCTAGAAAAAATAACAACAAAATTCATATGGAAGAATAAAAGGTCGAGAATTGCAAGGAAACTAATGAAAAAAAAGTCAGAGGAAGGTGGTCTAAGTGTACCTGATTTAAAGCTATATTATAAAGCAACAGTCACCAAAACTATTTGGTATTGGCTAAGAAATAGATTAGTTGATCAGTGGCATAGCTTAGGTTCACAGGGCAAGATAGTGAATAAAAATAGCAATCTAATCTTTGACAAACCCAAAGATCCCAAATTTTGGGATAAGAATTCATTATTTGACAAAAACTGCTGGGAAAACTGGAAATTAGTATGGCAGAAACTAGGCATGGACCCACATTTAACACCACATACTAAGATTAGATCAAAATGGGTCCAAGATTTAGGCATAAAGAACGAAATCATAAATAAATTGGAGTAACATGGGATGGTTTACCTCTCAGACTTGTGGAGGAGGAAGGAATTTGTGACCAAAGAGAACTAGAGATCATTATTGATCACAAAATAGAAAATTTTGATTACACCAAATTAAAAAGTTTCTACACAATCAAAACTAATGCAAACAAGATTAGAATGGAAGTAACAAATTGGGAAAACATTTTTACAGTTAAAGGTTCTGATAAAGGCCTCATTTCCAAAATATACAGAGAATTGACTTTAATTTATAAGAAATCAAGCCATTCTCCAGTTGATAAGTGGTCAAAAGAAATGAATAGATAATTTTCAGATGATGAAATTAAAACTATTTCCACTCATATGAAAGAGTGTTCCAAATCACTATTGATCAGAGAAATGCAAATTAAGACAACTCTGAGGTATCATTACACACCTGTCAGATTGGTTAAGATGACAGGAACAAATAACAATGAATGTTGGAGGGGCTGTGGGAAAACTGGGACACTGATTCAGTGTTGGTGGAGTTGTGAAAGAATCCAACCATTCTGGAGAGGAGTAATCTGGAATTATGCCCAAAAATTTATCAAAATGTGCATACCCTTTGACCCAGCCATACTACTACTGGGCTTATATCCCAAGGAAATACTAAAGAAGGGAAAGGGACCTGTATGTGCCAAAATGTTTGTGGTAGCCCTTTTCATAGTAGCTAGTAGCTGGAAGATGAATGGATGTCCATCAATTGGAGAATGGTTGGGTAAATTATGGTATATGAATGTTATGGAATATTATTGTTCTGTCAGAAATGACCAACAGGAGAAATACAGAGAGGCTTGGAGAGACTTACATCAATGGATGCTAAGTGAAACGAGCAGAACCAGAAGATCATTATACACTTCAACAATGATACTGTATGAGGATGTATGCTGATGGAAGTGGATATCTTCAACATAGAGAGAAGCTAATCCAATTCCAATTGATTAATGACGGACAGAATCAGCTACATCCAGAAAAGGAACACTGGGAAATGAGTGTAAACTGTTATTTTTACCTTCTGAATCCAATTCTTCCTGTGCAACAAAAAATTAGGTTCTACACACATATATTGTATCTAGAATATACTGTAATATATTTAACATGTATAAACTGCCTGCCATCTGGGGAAGGGGGTTGGGGAGGAAGGGAGAAAATCTGAATAGAAGTAAGTGCAAGGGATAATGTTGTAAAAAAAATTACCCGTGCATATGTACTGTCAAAAAAAAAGTTATAATTATAAAATAAAATAAAAATTAAGTTATATTAAAAAAAAGAAAAGGATAAAAAAGTAAAAGGAAAAAGGAAAGAACTGTTGAGAACTATAATTCTCTTATGGGTATACTTAGAGAATGCAGCTATAATTTAATTTTATTATAATAATGTGAAAAAGAAACTAGTGATGGAAATGGAATAACAGGGAAAAGAAGATAAAATAAGGGAAATTACATCTCATGAAGAGGCAAAGCCAACCTATTATAATTGATGGAAAGAAGGGAGGGGAATGTGAATCTTACTCTCATAAGATTTGTCTCTAAGAGAGAATATCAGATATATTTGGTTTCACAGAGAAACTTATCTCTTCTTATAGGGAAGTGGGAAGGAAAAGGGGAAAAGGAAGATAAAAACTAATAGAAGAGAAAACAGAAGTATTAGGGGAAAGGTGTAAAAAAAGGGGGAGGGACTCTAAAGGGAAAGGACTGTTTGAGGGAGGTGGTCATCAAAAACATAATACTGGGAAAAGAAAGAGAAACTTATAACAGGGTAAATAAGATGGCAAGAAATACAGAATTAATTATTTTAACTGTGAATGGGAATGGGATGAACTCCCCCATAAAACAGAAGTGAATAGCAGACTGGACTAAAAGCCAGAATCCTATAATATGTTGCTTATAAGAAATGCATTTAAAGCACAGTGATACATACAGAGTGAAGATGAAGGACTGGAGCAGAATCTATTATGAATCCGGTGAAGTAAAAAAAGCAAGGGTAGCAATCCTGATCTCAGATCAAGTAAAAGCGAAGATAAATCTAATCAAAAGAGATAAGGAAGGAAATTATATTTTACTAAAAAGTACCATAGATAATGAAGCAATATCAATATTAAACATACATGCACCAAGTGATATAGCATCCAAATTCCTAGAGGAGAAGTTAAGAGAGATGTGAGAAGAAATAGACAGAAAAAGTATTCTAAGGGGGGATCACAAACTTTCTCTCACAGAATTAAATAAATTAAACCACAAAATAAATAAGAAAGAAGTTAAAGAGGTAAACACAATGTTAGAAAAGTTAAGTATGATAGATCTTTGAAGAAAATTGAATGGAGACAGAAATGAGTTTACTTTTTTCTCAGCAGTTCATGGAACTTACGCACAAATGGACCACATGTTAGGGAATTAAAACCTCAAAATCTAATGCAGAAAGGCAGAAATAGTAAATGCATTTTTTTCAGATCATGATGCAATAAAAATCAGATGCATTATAAGGAGGCAGGGAGAAAATAGACCAAGCGTTAATTGGAAATTAAATAATCTAATCCTAATCCTTTAGAAAGACTTGGAGAGAGTTACATGAATTCATGTTAAGTGAAATGAGCAGAACCATTTTACACAGCTACATCAATATTATGTAATGATCATTTCTGATGAATATGATTTTTTTAACAAGATGATTAATGCTGGTTCCAGTGATCTTGTGATGAAGAGAGCTGTCTACACTCATAGAGAGGACTGTAGGAACTGAATGTGGATCACAACATAACATTCTCACTCTTTTTATTGTTTGCTTGCATTTTGTTTTCTTACACTCTTTTTTCATTTGATTTTTTGGTGCAGCAAGAGAATTGTATAAATATTTATTATAGCTTTTTATTTACAAAACATATGCATGGGTAATTCTGTTCCAAATTTTCCCCTCCTTGCCCTCACCCTCTCCCCTAGATGTCAGGTAGTCTAATATATGTTAAGTATGTTAAATTACATGTTAGGATTTAATATATATTTTAACATTTTTAATATATATTTATTTGAATGCTTGCCATCTAAGCTTCAGAGTGGGGGGAAAAAGAAGAAAATTTGAAACACAAGGTCAGTGTTGTCAAATCATCCATGCATATGTTTTAAAAATAAAAAAGCTTCTAAAAAAGGAAAGAAAGTAATAAGTAATAAGTAAAGAAATTAGTAAATTATTTTATCAATCTACTGTTTCACAAACTGAGAGACTCTAACTTCTGAGATACAAATTTACAGTTTAACAAAAGTTTTTTTTGGGAAAACTGGAAAATAATATGGCAAAAACTAGGCAACAACTAATATTGCACACTCCATTCCAAGGTAAGGTCACATTTTGTTCATAATTTAGACATAAATTGTAGAACTCCAAGCAAATTTGGAGATTGATGGACAATTTACCTGTCAGATCTCTGGTAAAGGGAGGAACTTATGAACAAAAAAGGAATAGAGAACATTATTAAATACAAAATTAATAATTTTGGTTTCATAAAATTCAAAAAAATTTGCACATACAAAACAAATGTAATGAATTTTAGAAGAAAAGGAAAAAGATAGGAAATGATTTTCACAGTGTTTCTGATAAAGACTTCATTTCTCAAATACCTATAAGAACTGCATCTAATTTAAAAGAATACAAGCCATTCCTTAATTGATAAATGGCAAACGATATGAATGGGCAGTTTCAGATGAAGAAATTGAAGATGTCTATAACCATATAAAAATCCTCTAAATATATTATCGATTAGAGAAACTAAATAGTCAAATTAAATCAATTAGACTGCATAAATTAGACAAATTAAAACAACACTAAGGTAAAGTAAGCAGAAACAGGAGGGCATTGAACATGTAACAGCAAGATTATGTGATAATCAACTTTTGTAAAGCTAGCTCTTCTTAGCAATAGTGACAATTCTAATAGACTTGGAACAGAAAATGTCATCTACATCCAGAAAGAACTAAGAGATTGAATGTGAATACTAATTGAATCTTTTGTTCTGTTTTGTTTTCTCATTATTTTTCCATTTGGTTCTGATTTTTCTTCCACAACATGACTAATATAGAAATATATTTAAAATGATTGAAATTTATAACCTATATAAGATTGCTTGATGTCTGGGAAAAGGGAGTGGTAAGGAAGGGAGAGAGAAAATAAATGTAACTCAGAATCTTACACAAATGAATGTTGAAAACTACCTTTACATATAATTGAAAAAAATTAAATAATCTGGAAATTAAAAAAAAAAAGAAACTCAGAGGTACCAACACTATTTTCATATAACAGATTGCCTAATATACCAGAAAAAAAATGATAAATGTTGGAGAAAATGTGTGAAAATTAGTATGTTAATGTATTCTTGGTGGAGTTATCAAGTGATACAGCCATTATAGTGAGAAATTTGGAATGATACTCAAAGGGTTATCAATCTGTGTTTTAATACAGCAATTCCAATACTAAATCTATATTCCAAAAACCATAAAATAAATTGGGAAAAGGACCAACATGTAAAAAATATTTATAGCAATTCTTCTTTTGGTAGCAAATTATCAGAATCAAGGAAATAATGATCAACTAGGAGATAGCCGAACAAGTTGGGATATATGAAAGGGATTGGAATACTATGTGCTATTAGAAATGAGTAGTAGGTAGGTTTCAGGAAAATCTAGAAAGACTTAACATGAATTGTTGCTGAGTGAAGTGAGGAGAACCAAGAAAACATTGTTGCATAGTAATCAAAATATTGAGCAGTGACCAACACAATTGACTTAGCTTTGCTCAGCAATACAATAATCCAAGACATTTCCATAAAACTCATAAAAGAAAATGCTATTTATATTCAGAGGAAAAAAACTACAAAGTCTGAATGGAGATCTAAACATACTATTTTCACATTGTTGGTTGATTTTTCCTTTTGTTTTATTTCTTCTATCACAAAATGACCAATGAGGAAATATGCTTACATGATTGTAAATGTATAATCTATATCAGATTGCTTGGGTAGATGGAAGGGAAAACGGATGGATTGAAGAAAAAAAATTGAAACTCAAGATCTTATAAAATTAATGTTGAAAACTATCATTATATATAATTGGAAAAATGAAAATACTATTAAGAGAAAGAAGAAAGAAAAAACAATGTCTTATTATTCTTCAAAAGTTGGTATTAGTAACCTTTAGTTTAAAATTATCTTCCCCTCTGACTCAGAGAAGATCTGCAATTTCACCTTTACAATATTATTTGTTGAGTTTTTGAGATATTTCCGTATTGCGGAACTCATATTAAAAAGTTAAAAATGTTTGTAAAAATACTTTAAATTCCTGTGAGGGTAACTAAAAAGATGGATGCCCTTTAGAGTTCGGAAAGAAATATCAATCAATAAGAAACATATGTATAAACACTTACCATATGTTAGACACTTCGATATATATTAGGTAGACAAAGATCATAAATACTGTGTGCCTTCAGTGATCACTCTATAGAAAAGGACAACGTGTACTATATGTATATCCTATATATAGAGAATACATATGCATGCATTTATGTGGGTAAATACATATATATGTAGTTAGTAGGTATGTTTAAATATGTTTCAGGATCTATGATGAAAATCCTGGGGAGAAAGAAGGATGCTAAAATTTGGTAGAAATGTTCCAAACCCTAAAATAACTTCCTTCAAAATTTAATCAAAGCTGATATTCTTAAACTGGTTGTAAATTCTTCTAGGACATATACATATTTATTGTCTTTCATTTTTCATTATAGTTATGACAGCATATGTTCTAACATATGGAAAGTATTTAAAAGATACTTATAGACTAAATATAAATAATCACTTAAAATTTTAACAATTTTTGATATAAAGTTCATTGTTTACTTAGGATTAAAAAGGATCTTAGAGATCATCTAAGCCCAACTTTCAAATTCTAGATAAAAAAATAAGGCTCAGAAATGGGAATGTTCCAAGATCATTTTCATAATTAAGGGAAGAGATAGCATTTGAATGTATGTGTTTTCTGCCTCAAAATAGATAATTTTTACATTCTCTCATATTGCCTTGCCCTGGAAAATCCTAAATTATTTATGAATCCTATCAGGTAAGACCAAAACTGGATGATGAAAATTTTGGATTATATAGGATTAAGAGCACCATTTTAGAAAGAAATATTTTTAAAAAGGCTTATTTGAAATATTATATGTGAGTTTTCCTCTATTCTCAAAATTTATTAATGAGGAGAGATTGATGCATTACAGAGAGAAAGGTGTTTCCTTATCTTTCTCCAATATTCTCACCTTACAAAATAAAAGCACAATATACTAAACTTTGCAATTTTACTTTTGCATCTTTTCAAAGGACTTTTAGAATCTAACTTTATTTTTCAGTGGACCTCCTATTGGCAATTGCCATTCAAAATAGACCTATATAGAACTGTTTTGTCTAAACAGTTCCCCATGTTCAATTGCAAATTTAATTATTTCTGTGCAATATTAATTCAGGTTTCTAATTTGTTCAAGTACTAGCTAATGAATCTAGTTTACAAAGTTTATACTAATATGATTCATGGTTTTTATGTCATTCCACCCATGTATCATTTTCACTGATGAAAGAGGAATCTTGAAACTCAATAGCACAACTCAGAGGATATAAAATGAGAATTTCATGCATCATGATAATATAGATACACATTTTTTGGGGGGAAACAATAAAGAACATTTAAGGATGGTGTCTTTGTACCAATGGAGACATACAATATAATACTAATATGAAGAAAACCCAAATCTATATCTAATAGGACAGTTATGTATCTTTGACCAGGAATGAATTTAAAAGTTGTGTCATTGTAAGGAGAAGAGATAGACAAAATGTGAGAGTGACAAAAGTAATGTGTGATACAGAGGGCTGAACCAATCATAGACTTATCTTTTCTAAGCTAAATATTCAAATTCATTATGAACAGTGACCCTAAAGCAAAACAAGGACCAGAATAACAGATTAGAACACTTCAAAAAGCACTTGTTAGCAATGGAGCAGAAAAGGAGTGGGTAGCTTTTAGAGATTTGGTGTGCAGCACCACATTTACTAATTTAAGTCACAACACTTGCAAACATAAAGATTTTTTTTTCACAAAAATGATGGGAAAATTCAGAAACAGATAAATGAAAAAAATGAGAATTCCACAGGCTTTACCAACAGGAAAGTTTGTCTGACTCTAAGAAAGCAACATTTAACTCAATAAAAATAAAGTGTGTGTGATGCTTATACAGCTGTGGGATTCATGGCTAAGAAAAATGGAAAATGAAATTCAATTTTATACTAATAATAACAATCCAGATGGTTGTAAGATTTTTAAAGCTATTTATGGCCAATGGCCTTTGGTTTATTTTAACTACTTAGTCATGATAAAGCTACATTAATTAATGGAAAAGACCTAGATCCTAGAAAGATAGGCTACACATGTTAAGGTTCCTAACACACTATCATGAACCAGTACAGAAACCATTGAGCATATATCTCCGATTGAAATTAATCCCTCTCTTGGGAATTTTCATCTGAAGTTTCAATTGAAGAAGTTTTAATGCCATTTAGGGCTCTCTCCTGTGACAAAGCATCAGGTTCTTCTTCTATTCCCCTGAAATCTATAAGGCCCCAGGGAGTACTCTGCTCATATGAAATCTGATTGACATTTTTCTGATTATAGGACAAGAGGAATTTATTTTCCAGGCGTTAAAGGATGCCTCCATTATACTCCTCTATAAAGAAAAAGAATATAGCTTGTTCTATCACAAAGGGAAATAGATCTCTCTCTCTCTCTCTCTCTCTCTCTCTCTCTCTCTCTCTCTCTCTCTCTCTCTCTCTCTCTCTCTTTCAATTTTTGCCAGCAAGATTCTTGCCAGAGTCTTTCTTAACAGCCTTACCCTTTACCCAGAAATTGTTTATTTACATAAAAGTCAGTAGGGCTTCAGAAAGAAATCATTGATATAGTATTGGTTGTTTCACAATTTAGGAAAAATGCCAAAAAGCAAAACAGTTCTTTACATAATATTCATTGATGTGACAAATGTCATTGAGATCACTTCCCATACTGATAGTAAATGATTTAACTTGAAAAGATGTACCTGAATCAAAGAAGTCACTGCACTATATGTGCAAAAAGAATTACAGTAGCTCAAAAGAAATATGAAATTTAGAGACATATCCTCTCCAAAATTTGGACTATTTATGTCTGACCTGTAGTGGAGTCTTCTGAACTCATATCAGTCAGACCTATCTTAGTCAGGCATACTGTTCCTTGACCCTAACATAGTCATGTCATTTTGATTCTCTTCAAGAATCAAGTACAAGTAAGTCACTGGTAAATGAACAATAAAGTCTACAGTATTCAAGTCAATAGCAATCGTAAAAGCTTAAGGAAAAGTGTAGCAGAATTTGGTTACTTGGAGATAGATGTTCATTAGCATTATATGTCAGTTTTATGACATGCTTGCAATGAATTCCTAATTACCAATGTAGTAAAGTAGGGGTGTGAACTTGCTCTCATTTTTAGTATGATATTTTCAGTGATGTTGTTGGATATCTTCAATGATGATGAAAATGGCATCAAAACCCGTTACCATTCTGACACTAAATTATTTAATTTGAAAAGATTATAAGTCAAGATTAAAATAGAGGAAGTGACTTTTTCTTTGCTAATAATTGCAGCCTCTGAGGCTAAGATTGAACAGAGTTTTGATCAATTATTTACTGTTTGTGTTAACTTTAGTATGATAGTTAATTCCCCCCACCAAAAAAAAAAAAAAAAAAAAGGTTCATTACCAGTGAGCACTGTACCATTCTTACCTGGAATCATAAGCTATAGTTAATTGAGAAATTTTGAATGTTGTGGATAGGTTCATTTATCTTGGATGTATACTTTCCAGAGATGTATTCATACATGATGACATTGATGCACACTTTATTATAGCTAGACCAGTGTTTTGGATGCTTCAATAGAATATGTGAGAGAGAAAAGGACTATAGAGACATTATGCTGGCCTCACTGCTGTAGACTTGTGAAATCTTAAATCACATGTTTCATGCCAGAAAACTTAATTGCTTCCACTGAGAAATCTAAGGAAGATTCTAAAGATTTCCTGGCAAGATAAGGTACCTGATACTGAGATTATTTCTCAAATTGAACTGCCAAACATTCACATGGCAGAGAGGGCAACTCCAATGGTCCACAATGTTCAAATGTCAAATGTTCATTTGCCTAGAAGATTATTTTACAGAGAACTCACACAGGGATAGCACTCACATGAGGGTCAGTCAGAAGAAGTGATACAATTACATTTTCAAGGTCTCTCTGAAGAACTTTGGAATCGATTGTGATACTGGAGACACTGGCCCAAGACCACCCACCATGATGTGCCTGCAACAAAAAAAGACACTGGGCTCTGTGTGCAAAACAGAATTGCAGTAGCTCAAAAGAAACATGGGATATAGGGACATCTTCATAGACGATTTGTGCCTGACATGTAGTGGATTCTTCTGAACGCATATTGATCAGAGCAGGCTTAGTCAAGACATACTGTTCCTTGAGCCCCACATAGTGATGTCATTTTGATCCCTTCAAGAATGGAGGATAGGTAAACTGGTGGTAAGTGAACAATAAACTTTACAGTATTCAAAATATATTACCGCTGCGAAAGCACAAAGGATATAAGGTCTTAGTCACTCATGCTTGAATGTTCTGTGAAGAGGGAATTGGGCAGATGGAGAAACTATGATTGCTCAGATGTTCTGTGTTTTTTTTTTATTCCTATCCATAGTGGTTATGGGAGAAATGGAAGAGGGACAATATTTGGATAGTGGTGGTACAGTTGGTCTCTTAGTCTGACTAAGATGTGTATCTTGATTTAATGGTACTTCTACTTCTCAAGGATGGGTTGAGCAAGAGACAGGAGAAGTACAGCTAGTTTATCCCTAATACTTCCCAACTTTGTTTCATCTGAAATTTTTATTAGCATGCTACCCATCTATTTATCCAAGTCCTTCATGGAAATGAGCACAAAACCAAACACAATCCTTGAGGTGCTCTTCTAAAACCATATTCAATTTTGACATCAATTCATTGCTGATATCTCCTTGAACTTATACATTCATCTAGTTCTGAATTTTTTTATTGTATTATCAAGACCCATATTTTTACTTTTCTGTGACAACATGAGATGCTTTTGATATTTCATGGTTAAAAGGGGATTATTTCCTACCTTCTCTGAAAACTGAAAAAGGCAACTTCATGCAAGACTCTAGATTGTTAATCCATCTCTCCTCACTGCTACCCAATTTTTTTTGATGATCCTACATTAGGCAAATCAGAACAAATCTATTCTGTATTAGCTGACTAATGAAATGAACTGGAAAAATGTACTACTACAGATCATCTCTGTGGAAATACTATTATTGAGATACTGTAATTGTATCCCAATGGACATTCTCTAAATATTTTTTCTTTGCAACTAGAACATAAACATTAGGATCAAAACAAAAATGCATTTTTATTTCAAGTCTACCACAATCTTTAGCATAGTACTGGATAATATGTACTAAACAAATACTAGCAAAGTGAATTGATATATTTTTACGTAAATAAAGGAAGCAAATTAGTAAATTAGTGATAGTGACAGAAGTGTAAAAAGGGCAAGAAAATAGTCACAGTAATTTATTTTCAATAAAAACTCTAGATAATAAATATCTAAAAATCACAAAATTTCCTTAGCATCCTCTAAACTTCAAATTCTTTTTAAATATTTAGGAGAATAAATTTAGTGACAGAAAAGTAAGACACATTAAGATTTACCAGATATCTACCAATAACATTCTATATCCCAGTTCCTGCATCTGTCACTGAAAGATCTCTTACCTCAAGAAGCTCACATTCTATTATGAGAAAGGTACATATAGAATATAAACAGATAACTTTCATGCTAGGTAAGATTTGAGGAAGGCAAAATGAGATACATTGTCTAAGAAAATTGGAGAAGAGGAAGAACATTTTTATTAGGAAAGAGGCAAGTCAGAAAGATTTCAAAAAGAAAAAATAAGGATAAGAGATTGGTAAAGTAAGAGACAAAGCATTAGCACTTAGTAAGAACCTAACCGGCAAATTCAATGAAAATAGTTCTCAATTAATCCATTTTGTAGGAAATGGGTCGATTTGATATCAATCATTTTGTTTGTTGGACAAATCCTATGGTAGCTTTAAAATTTCCTAAGAATATTGTTTCATCCAGTACTTAAGTCAAGATAATTCTGATTCATTTTCAATTAGACCCAGATAACGTACCATTATGTTTTAGAAACATTAAGAAAAAGTATTTGGGCTTTTCTATTTTTCCTGAGATTAAGGTTCAGTTCAGAAAGAGGTAGGAAAGTAACCTTGAAATTTTCACCAATCAAGATGGGACAAAATCAGGAAAATATAATATGTGAACATTATCAGAAAGGACTTCTAATTATAATCCCCATTCCAAGTCAATCCAGCTGGGACTTTATCATTCCAGGACCATTCTTTAACAGCAGAATTCCCTGGCAGCTTAACCAATGTGTATTATATCTTCCTTTCATCATCTTCCTTAGCTTGGAAAATAGCCAAAGATGTGAAAGTGATATTATCTGGTGGAGGAGAACAAACTTTTGACAGAATCCCAAATGTTGGTAGGGGAGATATCCCTGAGAAATACCCCAGCTGGCATTACCTTTCTTCCTGTGGACCCTGAGATTTCATTCACAATGATGAGAAGGGACACCAGTGTCACAATTAAGAACAAGCTTTGGCACTGAAACTAACCATACCATTGCAAGATAACTAAGTGGCATAGTAGGCAAAAAGTTGAATCAAGTGCTAAGAAGATCAGAGTCTGAATCCTGCTTTAGACACTTAATATTTAGTGTTAGTTAATAGAGAATAATTCAGTGATACTGGGCTAGTTACTTAACTTCTCAGAAGCACAAATTAATTACAAGTAAAATGGAAATACAAATAGTATTAATCTCATAGGATTATTTTCAGGATAAAATGAGATTCTAATAACACATAGCACTTATAATTTCAGGGTTTGGAAAAGTCAACTCATGTGGTCTCTCTGATCCTCACATAATATGTCATATGTAAACAACAGATACTATATGTAAAGTATTTTCCACAATTTAATAGATTAATTGAACATTACTTATAATTATGATTTATTATTATAAGGGATACAGATAGTAAAGGAAGAATAAATATTTAAGCAATCTAACTTGATTTATTTTACCAGCTAGACTTCAAGCTCTTTGAAATGGTGGATAATGCATTGTATGTTTGTCTCCAGTCACCTAATCATCAGGTGTAGTAATTTGACCATAGTACATTAAAAAATTAAATAAAAAGATAATAATTATTATGGTAATGATAATTATGATGGTGATGGCAAAAAGAATGAAGACAGTGAAAGTTATATTAATGATGTATGTTAAAGAAATTTCTTTCCTATGATTTGCATAGATAATGTATACATAATTGGTCTCAGGGTTACATATCCCAAAGAAATCTAATGGATCTAAATTGTGCTGTTTTTGTTGTTGTTTTCCACATTGTAATCTTTATTCTTTATTGTAATTAGTTGAATCTATAGCTTATGTCATTTCAAGATTGTTCTGGATTAGTGATAAATCATGAACAAAGGAAGCAAAGAGGCAGAAATCAAAGATGATATGACAGACATGTCCAAGATGGAAGAATACATATCCTTGTTTAAAAAAAAAAAAAAAAAAAAACATTATGCAGTTAGGAAGATCATTCAGTTTCCTTAGTCATGTGGTTATGTTACAATAAAGATAATATTTATAGGTTCCACTTCTATACATTGTCTTATTGAAACAAGTGGGCAATATACATGTATTTGACTTAAACTGAAAAGAATAATATTACTCAAAAAGCAAAAACAACATATCATCTATAGCCTTTGTATTCTTTCAGAAAGTCATGAAAACATAAAATCTTCCAAACAAATTAGGTCACTTATTTTGTGTGACTATGTTTGAATTCACATGGAAAATAAAATTATTTCTGAAAGGTATTCCTCAATGCCATGACAGAATCCTAATATAAAGAGGAAGACAAAGCCAGCCAAAATAAAATACAGGGTTATGGGTGATGATGAAGTCAAAAGTGACTGCATGCTGTGTAGGATTCTTGTATGAATGAATGAAAGTTTGTTACTTAAGGACTACCTTTCCCATATTTTTCAATAATTGTGACAGCTCTAGAATAAGCAAAAGTCATAAGTAACTACTAGGGATATAATAGATCTGCTACAAATTTTTATAAAAACAAAAACTAAAAAAAAGCAGACAGACCCTTTAAATGAAAACATTGTGCTCTATACTCTATAGCTTTGGATCTTGTGCTGCATTGAAGTTCATGGAGTCTTCAAATCCTTACTTTCCATGGTATCTTATGGATTGATGGAGACAAGAGGAACCCCTTGTGACCCTATCCATTATATAATTTGTATGCTATGTCTGGCTGTGAATAGCAATAAATTACTTTTCTCAGTGTTGATGTATCCTATTTGATAGAACTCCATTTTACATTGCATTGCAGTAATCAGTTCTTTTCTCACCTTATTGAGCATGCCTGTATTTACATTTCAGTGTATTCAAATTTTAGCCATATTTTTTTCACTTTTTAATTTATTTATTTTAATACATATTGATTTAGGAATTATGTTGGGAGAGAAAAATCAGAGCAAAAAAGAAAAACCATGAGAGAGAAACAAAAATACAGAATAAAGAAGTGAACATAGTTATGTTTGATTTACATTCATTCTCCATAGTTCTATTTCTGGATGCAGATGGCATTTTCTGTCCAAAGTCTATTGGAATTGCTATGAATCACTGAATCACTGAGACCTATCTTTCATATTTGATAATTGCACATTGTTGCTGTAATTGTATATAATATATTCCTAGTTCTGCTTGTCTTGATCAGCATCAGTTCATGTAAATCTTTCTAGATCTTTCCAAAATCAATTCGTTCATCATTTTTATAGAGCAATAATATTCCATTATCTTCATATACAATAACATATTCAGTCACTCTTCAATTGATGGGCATCTACTCATTTTCCAAGTCTTCATTATCACAAAAAAGCTGTTACAAATATTTTTGCATATGTAGGTTCTTTTCCCTCCTTTATGATTTCTATGAGATACAGACCCAGTAGTGCCAATAGCTGAATCAAAAGGTATGCACAATTGGGCATAGTTCCAAATTGCTCTCCAGAATGGATGGATCATTTCACAACTCCACCAAAAATGCATTAGTGATGCAGTTTTCTCACAGCCCCTCCAACAATTATCATCATCTTTTCCTGTCACCTTAGCCAGTCTGAGAGGCATGAGGTTGTTCCACTGAGTTTTTTTGATTTGCATTTCATAATGAATAGTTATTTAAACATTTTTTCATATGACTAAATGGCTTTAATGTCATTATATGAAAATTGTCTACTATCAATTGGGGAAAGATTTGTATTCTTAAATTTTTGAGACAGTTCTTTCTACATATTAGAAATAGGACATTGATCAGAAACACAGGGCTATAAAGATTTTTATATTTCTTTTTTAAATTTTGGTTTTCTTTTGTTTGAGCAAAATCTTTTTAATTTAATGTAATCAAAGTTGTCCATTTTGTTTCACAATGCTCTCTATTTTTTTTGGGGGGGGAGGGATTTGGTCAAAATCTGTCTCCAAAGATCTGATAAGTAAATTATCCCTTGCTCTCCTAATTTGTATCATGCTTTATCTTAAATCTTTTTTTTTTTTTTTTTTACCTTAATTGGGTATAGAGTGTAAGGTCTATGCAGAGTTTCTGACATGTTATTCTCCAGTTTTCCCAGGAAGTTTTGTCAAATACTGAGTTCTTATTCCAGAACCTGAAGTTTGGGAGTTTGTCAAATACTAAACTACTATAGGCCTTGATTATTGTGACATGTGAATCTAATGTATTGTATTGATCCAAAACTCTATTTATGAGCTAGTAACAAATGATATTGATGACTTCTGCTTTATAATATAGTTTTAGGTTTGGTACTGTTAGACCACCTTCCTCTCTATATATTTTCTCATTAATTCCTTTGATATCATTGACCTTTTGTTGTTCCAGATGAATTTTTTTATTATTTTTCTAATTCTATGAAATAACATTTTGACAGGTTGATTGGTATGGCACTGAATTGATTTTTTTATTAGATTGACTTGGTTTACCCATGAGCAAATGATATTTTTCCAATTGTTTAGATCTGACCATAATTGTGTGAGAAGTGTATGATAATTGTGTTCAAATAGTTCTTGAGTTTGTCTTGTCAGGTAGATACAAAAATATTTTATTTTGTCTACACTTTAAATAGAATTTCTTTTTCTATCTCTTGCTAATGAGCTATGTCAATAATGTACAGAAATGCTGATAATATGTGTGGGCTTATTTTATGTCCTGCAACTTTCTAAAGCCGTTACTTTTTTCAAGTAGGTTTTTGATGGTTTTCTAGAATTTTCTATATATATTATCATATCATCTTCAAAGAGTGATAGGTTTATTTCCTCATTGCCTGTTATAATTCTCTTAATTTGTTTTTCTTTTCTTATTGTTAAACCCAACATTTCTAGTGCAGTGTTGAACAATAGCAGTGATAATTCACACCCTTTTCTCACCCCTGTTATTGTAGGGAATGTGTCTAACTTCTCTACATTACAAATAATGCTTGATGTCAGTTTTAGATAGATACTGCTTATTATTTTAAGGAAAGCTTCCTTTATTCCTATGCTTTCCTTTGGTTTTGATAGGAATGGGTGCTGTATTTTGTCAAAATGTTTTCTGCATCTATTGAGATTGTCCTATGATTTCTGTTGGTTTTGTTATTGATATGGTCAATAATATTTTAGTAATATTTTCTGATATTGAACCAGTCCTGCATTCCTGCTATAAATCATAGTAGGTCATAGTGTATTATTGTAATGTTTGTTCTGTTTAACTTTCTCGAGGTCTCAGGACCAGTCTTGCTTTCAGCAGAGTAATTACCAGGAGAATAGTCAGGGATAATGTCCAAAGTCTATCTCCTTCATAGTCTGTCTCTTTTACCTGGGGCTAGCTTTCTGGAGACCCTTTCTGAATGGGTGTTGGTTGTAGTACAGAAGGAAGAGAGCCACCAGGAGGGTCTCTGTCTTGAAGTGTCTCTCCTCTCCCAGATTTCTTAGCTCTTATATACTCTAAGTATATCATTATAGGTGTCAATCTTGTAGAATAGGTGTCAACTTGTGGAACTATACTAAGAAGTAGAGAACCATTATCTTAATTCTATTGAGTTAATATGTTGTTTTAGGATTAAATCAACCATACAGAGTTCTTGTCCTTTACATATCATCCTGTTGATAAATTGTTCTATAATTTTCTTTCTCTGTTTTGGCTCTTTCTGGTTTAGGTTTTAGTACCATATTTGTGTCATAGAAGAAATTTGACAGGACACCTTCTTTACCTATTTTTCCAAATATTTTACATAGTATTAGAATTATTTTTTCTTTGAACATTTGATAGAATTCACTAGTGAATCCATCTGATCCTGGAGATTTTTTTCTGAGATAGTTCAATAATAATTTGTTCATTTTCTTTTTTCTAAAATGTAACTGTTGAATTAAATTATTCCCTCTTCTATTACTGTGGGCAATTTATTTTTTGGTAAATATTTATCCATTTCAATTAGATTGTCAGACTTCATGGCATACCTTTGGGCAAAGTAGCTCCTAATTATTGCTTCAATTTCTTTTTATTGGTGCTAAGTTCAATCTTTTCATTTTTGATGCTGGTGATTTTTTTTCCTTTTTCTGATTAAACTAACTGACTATCTATTTTGTTGGCTTTTTCATAAAACTAATTCTTAGTTTTATTAATTAGTTTAATAAAGTTCTTAGTTTTAATTTTATTATTCTCTCCTTTGACATTCAGAATTTCTAATTTGGTATTTAATTGGGGGTTAATTAATTCTTTTTGTAGTTGCAAGTCCAATTTATTGATCTCTTTATTTTATTCATATAGTAATTTAAAGATATAAAATTTCCCCTAAAATCTACTTTGGCTGTATCCCATAAGTTTTGGTGTGTTGTCTCATTATTATAATTCTCTTGGATGAAATTATGTATTGTTTCTGTGATTTGTTGCATGACTCACTCATTTTTAAGTAGATTATTTAAATTCCGATTAGTTTTTAGTCTTTCATTCCATGCTCTTTTATTGAATTTAATTTTATTGCATTGTGGTCTGAAAAGAAAGCATTTGCTATTTCTGCCTTTCTACATTTGATTGTGAGGTTTTTTGCCCTAATACATAGTCAATTTTTGTGTAGGTTCCTTATATTGCTGAGAAAAAGTGTATTCCTTACTGTCCCTATCCAATTTTCTCCAGAAGTCTTTATCATATATATCTAGGTTTTATAGGATTCTATTAAGCTCCCTCATTTCTTTCTTGTTTATTATGTGATTAAATTTGTCTGATTGTGAGAAGGGAAGGTTGAGGTACCCCACTACTATAGGTTTGCTATCTATTTCTTCATATAACTGGCTTAAAATCTTCCCAAGGAATTATGCTGCTTTATTGCTTGGTACATTTAGTATTGTTTCTACTTCATTGTTTACATTATACTTATCAAGATCTACTTTCCTTCCTTATCTCTTTTAAATAGATTTATTTTTACTTTGCTTTATCTGAGATCAAAATTGCTACGCCTGCTCTTTTACTTTAGCTGAAACATAATAAATTTGTCCCAGCCTTTACTCTGTGATTCTCTGTGTCAAATATTTCTTGTAAACAACATATTGCAAAATTCTGTTTCCTAATCCATTCTGCAATTTGCTTTCATTTTATGGGTAAGTTCATCCAATTTACATTTACAGTTATGATTACTAGCTCTGTATTGCCCTGTATCCTATTTTATCTCCTGTGTATACTTTTGTTCTCTCTTTCCACTTTGTCCTTAATGGTGTTTTTTAGCCCACCCCACCCAACTACCTTATCTTCTATAAGCCCTCTATCCTTTCTTTTACCTGTTGTCCTCCTAGTCTTTCTACCTTCTATTCTAACCATGCCCTCTTTTTTTTTCCTCTTTCTCCTCTTTTATAATAAATTTTTATACACAACTGAATGATTGAGTTATTCCCTCTTAGAGTGAAAACTAATATGATCAAGCTTCAGACAATGCTGAACCTCCTTCCTTCTTTCCCTTAATCGTAATAGGTCTTTTGTGCCTCATCATGGAATCTATTATACTCCCTCAGCTTCTTCCAAGACAGATCTTTCCCACTCTTTAAAGTCTTTTTTCTTTGATATCATCATATCAGTGCCCATTCATAACCTCACTTTTTGTATATGTGATGTCCTCTTCTAGTAATACATATATATATATATGTATGTATGTATATATATATATATATATATATATATACATACAGATATAATTTTCCCATTTAGGGAAGCATTTTAACCTTTAAATAATATATATTTCTTTCTATTTATATTTCTATACTTCTCTTGAGTCCTGTAAATGTTAAGTTCAGTTCTGGTTTTTATAACAAAAGTTATTGAATGTTTCTTCATTGAAAATCCATTAACTCACCTGAAAGATGACACTAAGTCTTGCTGGGCAGTTAATTCTTGGTAGTAACTCTAATTCCTTTCCCTTTTGGATTATGGTATTCCAGAACCTCTAATCCTTTATTATAGAAACTGCCAGATTCTGGGTAATCCTGGTTGTTGCTCCTACATATTTTAATTGTTTTTGTCTTGCGGCTTGCAGTATTTTCCCTTTGAGATTGTAGTTCTGGAGTTTTGCAATGATGTTCCTTGGATTTTCCTTGTGGGATCTCTTTTCAAAGGTGATCAATGGCATTTTTCAATGATTATTTCCCCATCTCTTTCTAGAATATTAGGGCTATTTCCCTTGACAGTCTCTTGAAGAATGCCCTCTTTTTTGGTCATGGCCTTTAGGAATATCAGTTATTTTAAAATGTATCATCTAGATTTATTTTCCATGTTCATTGTTCTAATGAGGTATTTTACCTTTTCTTCCATTTTTCTTTTTTTTAAATTTCATTTGACTGATTCTTGCTTTATCCTTGATTTGTTACCTTCCATTTGCCCCATTCTAGTTTTTCATGTGTGATTTTCTTCAGTTAGATTTTTTATCTCTTTTTCTATTTGGTTACTTCTACTTTTAAATATTTTTTCCAGTGGAATTTTTTTGTATTTGACAAATTGTGTTTTTAAGAAGATGTTCTCTTCAGTCCATTTCCCCCTTTCTTTTCCAACTTGTTGACTCTCTCTTGCATACCTCTCATTTTTTTTTTATTTTTTTCTTCTATCTTTCTCATTTGCCTTTTAAAGTCTTTTATGAGCACTTTCAAGTAGCCTCTTTGAGCCTGGTACCAATTTACATCACTCTTTGAAATTTCCTTTGTGCATATTTTGTCCTCATCTGAGTTGATGCGTTGTTCTTCTCTATTACCATAGTAGCTTTCTATGGTCAAGATTATGTTTTGTTTCTTGTTCATTTTCTTTCTTTTTCTTTGCTATTTCCTCTTTTTTTTTTTTTTTATATAAAGTGGGCACTATCCTAAACCTCTGACTCTTGGATGTGAGCACAAGAGTCTCAAGGGGCCTCTTGTGTTTGCAGAGGATAGCTTTTCCTGCTCTTTTCAGGAAATAGTCTGGTTTCTCAGTATGCCTTCTGAGCTGGGACTGGAGGTTTCCTCAATGATCTGCTTCTCTACTGATCTAGGATTGAGGGTCTCAGTTGCTGATTTACTGTGATTAAGAGCTCTCATTAGTTTTCCCAGTATCTGTCTGAGAAGGGCTGAGTATACTTTTCACCACAGTGAGACTGACCTTTCTTGAAAAGTGTCCAATCTATTTTGAATTAGAGAGTAGTTTTGTTCCATCAGAAGCTTATTTTCATGTGTTTTTTGAGGGAAACTGGGAGAGTTCAAGGAGCTTCCTGGCTTTAATCCACCATTTTGGCTCTACCCAAATTTTAACCATTCATGAGTTTCACTTATAAGTACTTCCTCTTCCTTAAACCCTTTGACTATCCTACCTTATAATGCTATCTTCATCTTCAAAATTCTTTACCTGTCCATATAAGACCCTAACTCAAAAGCATTTCATTGATCCCATTTACTTATGGTTTAAAATACAAAATTCTTAGTCTAGCATTTAGTTTTCTGCCATTGGGTTCCAACTTGCTTTTGCACTTTTATTTCATATTATTCCACTTTATTAACAGACTGCTATTGATGTAGTGCAAACAGTAGGTTTACAGACAGGACGATATAATTTCAAATCCAATCTCATATACTCAGTAATTTGGTCAATCTGAACAAATCATTTAACTATTTGAGTCATTTTCCTCAACTATGAAGTGGAGACCACAATAGTACCTGTTCACAAAGGTATTGTAAGGATGGAATGAAATAATAGTTGCAAAAATTGTTTAGTACAGTGCCTGTCACATAGTAGGTATTATATTTATATGTTTATTTCTTTCACCTTTTGCTTGATTCAAGGTTTACTGTGCTATAAACTATTTATTGCACTTTTCATTCCATCTGCTTAATTTATGCCTGCAACAAAGTCTCTCCCACTTCTCTGCTCAATTCTTTTTCTTATTTCAAGGAAAAATTCAGTGATTGCTAAACAGTGTTCAAATGCTTCTATAGTCTTCCTATCTCTCTTTAGCCCCAACCACCTTTTTTTTGTACCATTTTCATATTGTGCCTGATATGATCTCTTATTATATAGCAAGCTCAAAGTCAGTGGTCTTTGAATCTTGGTACATAACACAGAAGTTTATGTACAATACCCATTTAATACCTATTTGTACAATTGAATTGAATTGAATTATAAGATATGTTCATTCAGGTTCTACAACAATTTATTATTAGAGTTAATATTTGCATAACACCTATTATATAATAGGCCAAGGGCTTTACACTGTACAAATATTATCTCATTTGATTCTTGTAACAACCCTGCAAGGTGATATCATTATCCCCATCTTTTATAGTTGAAAAACTGATGCAGACACGGATTAAGTGACTATCCGTATGATCCTTAATCCCTGTCTGCCACATTAGAATTTATAGCTTCCTAATTCTATTATGAAGCATCTTGTGCCATTGTGCTATCAAATTACTTCGTATCTAGGAAATGTGTTAGGAAGAATCGGATATGACTGAAAATGAATGAACAACAACAAGAAGAGTGAATATAATGTTGGACCACGAATTAGGAGAACCTGAGTTCAAATCAAGCTTCAGACAGTTATTTGCTGTGTGATCCTAAGCAAGTCAACTAACTATCTCAAATAAATTGACCAGATATTTATTCTTATCAACTATGTTGGTTCTTAAATGGCATCTTTCAACCATCTTCTCTGTCAATAATGAACAAATTATAAGACGTCTTAATGACAAATATTGCAACAAGCATTCCAAACCTTAATCTACATGTTCATTTTGTGAGCAGGAATAGCATGTAGCAATAGAGAAAGGTGACTCTGTTCCAAGTTCAGTATTATTTATTAATTATACTTCATTAACCTCTCAAACCCCTTTTTAGTGACAACTTTATCAATATATCAGTATCTGCTACTCCCATATAAAAATAAGTGAAATGTATTTGAATAAGTTTATCAGATTCAAATCACTATAGATGAAATCTCTGCTATAAGTCTATCACTAATCTTCTCCCTTGTTACTGAACATATTACTTGGCAGTTTCAGGTTATGGAAAATGTAAGCTTGTTTTAAGTGGAAAATTTTTCATTTATAACATCAATATTATTTGTGTGTAATACAATGTCTGTTATATAGAAGTTATTTTAAAAAGGTTTTTGAAAGCTTTTGTACAAACAAAACTAATGCAGATAAGATTAGAAGAGCAGCAATAAACTAGGAAAACATTTTTACAAAGTTTCCGATAGAGGCCTCATTTCCAGAATATATAGATAATTCATTCTAATTTATAAGAAATCAAACAATTCTCCAATTGATAAATGGTCAAAGGATATGAACAAACATTTTTGGATGAAGAAATAGAACCTATCTCTAGGCATAAAAAAAGATGCTCCAAATCATTATTAATCAGAAAAATGCAAATTAAGACAACTCTGAGATACCACTACACACCTGTCAGATTGGTTAGAATGACACGAAAAAATAATGATGAATGTTGAAGGAGATGTGGGAAAACTGGGACACTAATACATTGTTGGTGGAATTGTGAATGCATCCAAACATTCTGGAGAGCAATTTGAAACTATGCTCAAAATGTTATCAAACTCTACATACCCTTTGGACCAACAGTGCTACTACTGGGGTTATATCCCAAAGATAAAAGATAAAAATAAAGATAAGATAAGATTTAAAAAAATAAAAAAATAAATAAAGGTTTTTTGAGTGTTTTTTTTTTTTTTTATTTTTCTTTATTGATTCAAATGTATCCCTCATGGTTGTCTTGAATCACATAAATTCTTTTGCAAGGGACTATCTTTTTTATTAACAATTTTATTCTATAGTTAGATAGATATGAGAACATGAATGTCACCCACCATCATTTGAGAAGAAGAATTCTTGGAAATGTAATTTAAGGTATAATTAATCCTAGGATAGGAAATTGAATACCTCTGGATTTTTATACAGCTACTGGGAGATATAGTCTTGAATCTGGAATAAGCACAACTTGACTTCAATTATTACTCATTGCTGTTACCAAATTCACTTTTGTTAACTCACTTTCTTCATCACTAAAATAAGATTATTAATACACAACTACCTAATAAGGTTGTTCTGAGGCCATATATGTCTCCTCCTCCACATGAATAATAATAATAATAATAATAATAATAATAATAATAATAATAATAATAATAATAGAATTTCTGAACTATTTTTATTTTATTATTTCTGAACACTTTTACAAATATTATCTCAGCTTTGCTTTACAATAACTCTGGAAGGTATGTATTATTATTTCATTTCACATGTGATGAAACACATCACATTTGTGAGACAAACAGAAATAACTTGCCTAGATTTCCATAGCTAGGATGAATTTAAAAATTTTAAAGATATGTAAATTATAACTATTGTTGTTAATTATTATTATGATGAGGTTCAGTGGTTTAAACAGTTTTTAAAATATATCTATTAAATTAATGTAGTAATTTATTTGAAGGTTGCTTCCTGTTCCACACTGGTTACAATTACCACAGGTCTATTTGAAGAGATACCAGTTGCTCTTCTCAGTCTAGCACTTCAGCCTCCAGGCTTCATAGTCTACTTGGCAGTTCTGCCTCATTCATCTGCAGCTCTGGAAGAAAAGAGTGGTGAGAATTCCATTTCCCTGGAGTGATTTTGTGAGCAAACTGCTGGGCCACTAGTGCTGGCTAAGGGGCATGTGACAAAACTAGACTGAATAATTGCTTGACTGAAAAGCCTATCCAAAAAGAACAGAAGATAGAAAACAGTGGCAAGAAACCCAATTAGGAACATCCATATTACAACTACCTAACTTTTTGACAATCAGTCAACAAGTAACTACTTAATTTTTACTCAATTCAGAATTCTATACTGAACTCACCATATTCCAAAAGCTATACTGAACACTGAGGATACAAAGAAAGATGCCCTCACCCTCCCCCCCAAAAAAAAAAGACTTGCCCTTAAAGACTATACATTCTAAGTGGGGGAAATAACATGAATACATTCAAATAGATCAAATAGATTATTGAGTAGATTAAGTATATAAATATATATGTAATATATATGTAATATAAAAAGGGAAAGTTGATAGGTCTTGGGAAAGATCTCTGTAGGAGGAGAAAAATTTGAGTGAGCTTTAATGGAAACAAGGGAAATGGAGAGACTAATTTCTTAAGTAGTGTACTAAAAGCATAGAAAAGAGGGGAAAGAGAAGTCACTTTAAATATAATAAGACTGAAGTTGAATTTTTAATCATCTGGAATTTTTGCCACAGTAGCAAGGGTTAATAAGCACAGTCTTTATGAGCCTGTACATATATATCAGAAAGTTTGACTAATGCAATTATCCACAATGAAGGAGCTAGGGAACCTTCTTCAGTAAAACAGCAATAGAAGTGAATCTGAAAGATTTTAGAGCATGTATAGACATTTTGTTACTCATCTGTATGATATTTTGCAACTGAAAAACTAAAACTAGGAATAGAATGTCTACATTTCTGCCTCCAAAGAGATTTAAATTCACCACATATATAGTAGAGTAGAACCCTTATAGAAGGTTTACTAATATTCCAAATTTTCTCCAAAGTATTTCTATTACACACCAATATGACATTACTAGAAGTAGACTCTCCAACCTCTTTTGGTTGGGGAGCTTAATCAGCTCATACAGACCAGACTTACTGGCCAGTCTCCCAATACTGGCCACATAGTGCCACAGGAGCATAAACTTCAGTACTCCCAATATAAACCATGGGAGAAAGTAAGAGGATCAGTAGTGTAATCAGAATGTAAGAGTAAAGAAATGTTTAAGACAAAGACATAAATCCAGAATGAATTCCTCAAAGTAGGAAAATTGCCAAGTGATGTAGGATTTGTTTATGGATGTCTGGGACCAATGCATTTTTTTCAGGAATACCTTATCTTCAAATAAATGACAAGAATTAGCTAGTTTGGCACTATCTACCTATAGCTACATAACAGGGATCCCCCTTTGATAATATTTCATATCTGCTCAGGAAATGCAAATTAATATTGGCATTAGCTTAAAACAACCTATAATTAGGACATTTATAGATAGGAAAAAGTAAATACATTTTAGTCATAAACCAAACTGAACTTGTAGAGGTATTATCTATTTTTTTTCAATAGTTGTATCTCTATTCTGGATGAGAATCCAGACTTTAGGACTTTAGGACTGCTAAAACCATTAGGTTATTATTCATGGCCATTTTGTAAATGTGCGGTAGGAATTCTGTACTGGAAACTATGAAGTTATAATGCAATTCAGGGACTGAAAAGGTAAAAGCCAATAGTAACAGAAGAATGATAGAAAATAGATAATAGCCAAATGCCAGGTATGCTGGTCTTAGAGAAATGTTATATTTCTCTATTCAACCCTCTGAAAGCATTGGGTTTGGCTTTTATTCAGTCGTTAGCTTCTGTTCCTCTCTTTCACCCTTGAGAGGAAATAGAGTGAATAGATGAACAGTCTAATTTTTCTTTGTGCGAAGCACAAGTTCATGGAAGAACTGGGACTATGGCCTTTCTCTGAAAAAGTGAAATAACTAATCAGACATAAATGTAAAATTATGTTGTCATTCAATAAACTTTTCCCACTGTGTCATGTGACTCCATCAACATCTAGGACTGACCTGAATACTGACCTGAATACAGAATACAGACCCAATAACTATTTGTTCCATGATTCACTATAATTAGCAAGTTTGCCTCTGTGAAGAAGCACGTTCCTGTACTTTCTGGCAATAATTCAAATCAACCTCCCTGAGAAATATCTGGGAACTTACATTATACCTTTTCTATTTTAAACATTGGCAAAGTAGGAGAGGAATTGGAACATAAATAGGTGATATTTATCAGAGGTGTTATAAGCATTTTCAGGTAACAAACCCTTACTTGTAATGAAAGTCCTAAAATTAGAAGTATTGTGTGAGGGAGTGAAGAAATACTGATTGAAGACATGGAAGTTTGGGAAGCTTAGAATATTGTGAAGAGAGGATAATATTAGCTGAAATAGGAATAACTGTACTACTATGTATTTTTTTAGATTTCCTTAAGTACAAATGGTACTTTTTCTTCTAGAAAGAGAAGGTAAATAAGATTATTTTCTGTGATTAAATAATCCTACCCTGTTTCCCCATTAAAAAGCAGGCATGCATTGGCTCAGAGTATTTGTATGTCCATTTAGGGGAAAAATGACATTCCAAGGAGGAATACAGTACTAAATGAGAGAATGTCCTTCTTAAATATCCTGATAAATAAAGCTAATATGAGCTAGTAGAATTATTCAGGAGATGGGGTAAAAATTAAGAAGTCATAGGAGGAGGGGACCAATGATAATAGTTTAAGGAAGGAAATGAAGAAAACAGACATCTGCTAACAACCAAGATCAGTGATAGGAGGAGATGGAGTTACCAATTGCCAAAAAGGTATGATTTAATAATGTTTCTTTTCCCAAATGAAGCAGCAAGATAACACATAAATAGAGAGCTAGGCCTGAAAACAGGAAAACATAAGTTCAAATCCAGCCTCGGATACTTAGTTACTTTTTCAAGCTATTCACTTAATACTCTTTGGCTCAGTTTCCTCATCTGGCAAACTACTTTAACAAGAAAACCCTAAATAGGATCATAAAGAATTGTATAAGATTAAACTGAACAACAACAAACTAAACTCAAATATTCTGTTCCTCTTGCCTCAAGATTTCACTAAAAGAGTTACTCCTTTGGGCTACCACATTGTCACTAGAATCTCCTATTAAAAAATTAAATATTCCTTGAGGAGTAACACACTGAACTATTATTTGGCATTAAATTCTTGTGAATGGACAGACTATAACATAAGATTCCTAGTAAATAAAAGAAAGTATGGGATAAGTTGAAGAGGGGTAATATTGATATGGAAGATGGAAAAAAGATGTTGGTGTGTAGAATGCTGAAAAGGAATACATAAATGAATGCTGTCTTATATTAAATCTTTGAGATTATATTTACAGAGCAGGTACTAATGGGAATTGGTAGAGGTCATTTCCTCCTGTATAATTTCCTTTACAAATGAAATCACAGATTCATTGGTAAATAAAACAATGAAAGACCTACACCTGAGGAGACATGTTAAAAATGATTAGGCAAGAAATAAAACTAACTTGGGCATTTATCCCAAGCCTACTCAATTTTGGCTTTTCTCGCCTTCTCTGTGCCAGGAACTTTCCCATTCTAAAGAGCCCTATTCTATTTGCTGAATAGATGCCTGGACTACCTATTTCAGGAGAGGCCCAAAGCATATCTCACTTCACACTTGATTATGGCGTTCTTATAATAATATTCCTCTCTAGTCAATTTGCTTAACTCCTACTCTTTACAGGTTCATTTTCTTGTGTTGTCTTCTCCTATTAGAACATATGCTCCTTAAATTGGAGACAGACTGTCTTTCTTGCTTGCATTTGTTTACTCAGCATTTAAGCACAGTGCCCAGGGGAAAAAATATGTATTAATAATTTCTTTATCTGAAGACAATGAATGTGAACTAGTTCTTGGAGGAAAAACAGTTCTTTATTTGCAGACAGCACATGGACAAAAATCTTGGCTAAAATATAAAACATATAGGTTCCACTGAAGGAGATGATTTCTGTACTATGAGCTCTCACAGTGCTTTGTATCTCAATTATTATATGTTCATACTATTCCTGGTAGGAATACTTCTGTTAGTACATTTATTAGCCTTCCAATAAAATAATAATTTCCTTGAGAAAAAGAACTGTCTTTTATTCTCTCCAACACAGTACATTGCACATAATAGATTCTCAGTATTTCAGAATCTAACTTAATAACTAATCATGACTTCTATGGCTATCATGCCAATCAAAATCTGGAAAGTAGAACTTCTGGGGGTGGAGCCAAAAATGCAGAGTAAAGCCAGGAAGCTTCTTGAGTTTTCCCAGTTTCCCTAGAAAACTACATGAAACCAAGCCTCTGAATACAGTCTGATGGAATGAAACCACTCGCCAGCTCAAGATAGACTGGAAAAACTTCAAGAAAGGTCATGCTCACTGATATAAAAAGGGTGTTCAGCCAAGCTCAGAATCTGTGAAAGTTGGTAAGTGGGTCTTAATCATAGCAAATCAGCAACTAAAATGCTAAGTCTTTGCTCAATAAAGGAACAAAGCAGTGAGGCAACTGCCAATCCCAACTCAGAAGGCAAATTCTAGGAAACTAGGCTGTTTCCTGAAAAGAGAAGGCAAAGGTACACCTGTAACCACAAGGGACATTTGTGCTCACAGCTAACCCTGAGAGCTACAGAGGAAGCTTGAGAAAGTGCCCTCTTTACCCCAGGAGAAGAACTTGACCATAAAATTTAAAAAAAAATACAAAAAAAGAAGGAAATTAAAAAAAAAATAAAGAAAAGGAAAGAAAATGAGCAAGAAACAGAAAAGAACTTTGATGATAGAAAGCTACTTTGGTGATGGGGAAGAACAAAACACCAACTAAAATGAAGAAAAAATGTCCAGAGGAAATCTCAAAAGAGTGCTATAAATTGGTCTCAAGCCCAAACCAGATTTTTGGAAGTGCTCATAAAATATTTTTAAAAGCAAATAAGAGACTTAGAAGAAAAATGAAATAGCTTGGAAAAGGAAGGAAAAAATTGATTGAAGAAAATAACTCCTTTAAAAGTAGAATTAATCTTCTCCAATTGATAAATGGTCAAAGGATATGAACAGACAATTCTCAGAGGAAGAAATTGAAACTATATCCACTCACATGAAAGAGTGTTCCAAATCACTACTGATCAGAGAAATGCAAATTAAAACCACTCTGAGATACCACTACACACCTGTCAGATTGGCTAAGATGACAGGAACAAATAATGACAAATGTTGGAGGGGATGTGGGGAAATTGGGACACTAATACATTGCTGGTGGAGTTGCGAAGGAATCCAGCCATTCTGGAGAGCAATCTGGAATTATGCCCAAAAAGTTATCAAACTGTGCATACCCTTTGACCCAGCAGCGCTACTACTGGGATTATATCCCAAAGAAATACTAAAGAGCGGAAAGAAACATATATGTGCCAAAATGTTTGTGGCAGCTCTTTTTGTTGTAGCTAGAAACTGGAAGATGAATGGATGTCCATCAGTTGGAGAATGGTTGGGTAAATTGTGGTATATGAAGGTTATGGAATATTATTGCTCGGTAAGAAATGACCAGCAGGAGGAATATAGAGAGGCCTGGAGAGACTTTAATCAACTGATGCTGAGTGAAATGAGCAGAACCAGAAGATCACTATACACTTCAACAACAATACTGTATGAGGATGTATTCTGATGGAAGTGGAAATCTTCAACATAAAGAAGATCCAACTCACTTCCAGTTGATCAATGATGGACAGAGGTAGCTACACCCAGAGAAGAAACACTGGGAGGGGAATGTAAATTATTAGCACTAATATTTGTCTGCCCAGGTTGCATGTACCTTCGGATTCTAATGTTTATTGTGCAACAAGAAAATGATATTCACACACATGTATTGTACCTAGACTATATTGTAACACATGTAAAATGTATGGGATTGCCTGTCGTCGGGGGGAGGGAATAGAGGGGGGGGTAATTTGGAAAAATGAATACAAGGGATAATATTATAAAATATATATATATATATATATAATAAAAAAAATAATAAAAAAAAATCTGGGAAGAAGAGTAGGCTGTAGACCTAGAGAAGAGTAAGTGTCACTGAAAATTTAAAAAATAAAATAAAATAACAAAAAAAAAAAGTAGAATTAATCAAATGAAAAAAGAGATAAAAAAGAAAATCTCACATTAAAAAGTCATAATGTGTCAAATGGAAGTTAATGACTCTGTGAAACAGCAAGACTCAATAAATCAAACTAAAAAGAAAGAAAAAAAATTAAAGAAAATCTGAAACACTTCATTGGAAAAATAACTTACCTGGAAAACAATACAAAAAAGACAATTTTAAAATTATTGGTCTATCTGAAGGCCATGGACCAAAAACAGAGTCTGGATAGCATTCTTCAAAAGATCATTAGGGAAGACAGCGCTGATATTCTAGAAACTGAGAGGGAAATACTCAGTTAAAGAATCCATCAAAGACATTTGAAAAGAGATTCCACAAGGAAAACTCCAAGGAACCTTGTTACAAAACTCTAGATCTACAATCTTGAGGAAAAAAATACTGCAAGCTGCCAGACAAAAATAATTCAAATATGAAAGAGCAGTAGTCAGGATTATCCAGAATCTAGTAGCTTCTATGATAAAGGCTCATAGGGCCAGGAATATCCTAATTTGGAAGACAAAAGAACTAGGATTACAACCAAATATTAACTACTCAGCAATATTCAGCATCATGTTACAGGGAAGGCAATGATCTTCACTCATTTACATTGAAAAACTAGAACTAAATAGAAAATTGAATCAACACATACAAGATCAAGAAAAGCATAGAAAAGTAAACAGGGGAAAATGCATATTATTTATTTTTTATAATGCCTTTTTATTTACAAAACATATACATTGATAATTTTTCAATATTGACCCTTGGAAAACATTCTGTTCCAAATTTTCCACTCCTTCCATGTTAAATATGTTAAAGTATATGTTAAATACAATATGTATATACATATTTATGCAAATATTTTTTCTGCACAAGAAAAATTGAATTTAGAAAGAAGGTAAAAATAAACTGAAAAGGAAAACAAAAGTGCAAGCAGAAAATACCAGAAGTGGAAATACTATGTTGTTGTCCACATTCATTTCCCATAGTTCTTTCACTGTGTGTAGCTGATTCTCTTCATTACTGAACAATTAGAATTGATTTGGATCATCTCATTGTTGAAGAGAGCCAAGTCCATTAGAATTGATCATCATATAGTATTGTTGTTGAAGTGTTTAAAGATCTGGTTCTGCTCATTTCACTTCACATCAATTCATGTAAGTCTCTCCAGGCCTCTCTGAAATCAACCTGCTGGTCATTTCTTATGGAACAATAATATTCCATAATATTCATATACCACAATTTATTCAACCATTCTCCAGTTGATGGGTATCCATTCAATTTCCAGTTTCCAGCCAATACAAAAAGGGCTGACACAAACATTTTTGCACATATGGGTCCTTTTCCCTTCTTTAATATCTCTTTGGGATATAAGCTCAGTAGTAATAGCGTTGGATCAAAGAGTATGCACAGTTTGATAACTTTTCGAGCATAGTTCCAAATTGATCACTAGAATGGTTGGATTTGTTCACAATTCCACCAACAATGTATCCGTGTCCCAGTTTTCCCACATCCCCGCCAACATTTGTCATTGTCTTTTCCTGCCATATTGGCCAATCTGACAGGGTGTACTGGTATCTCAGAGTTGTGATAATTTGCATTTTTCTGATCAACAATGATTTGGAGCATCTTTTCATATGACTAGAAATAGTTTCAATTTCTTCATCTGAAGATTGTCTGTTCATTTTTAGACCATTTATCAATTAAAAATGGCTTAATTTCTTATAAATTTGAGTCAATTCTCTATATATTTTGGAAATGAAGCCTTTATCAGAACCTTTGACTGCAAAAATATTTTACCAGTTTATTGCTTCCTTTCTAATCTTGTCTACATTACTTTTGTTTGTACAAAACTTTTTTCACTTGATGCAAGCAAATTTTTTTTGTTTTGAAATCAATAATGATCTCTATTTCTTCTTTGGTCATAAATTATTTCCTCCTACAAAGGTATGAGAGGTAAACTATCCTATGGTTCTTCTAATTTATTTATAATCTCATTCTTTATGTCTAGATCATGAACCCATTTTGACCTTATCTTGGTGGAGGGTGTTGAGTATGGATCAGTGCCTAGTTTCTGCCATACAAATTTCCAATTTTCCCAGCAGTTTTTGATAAACAGTGAATTCTTATCCCCAAAGCTGGGGTCTTTGGGTTTATCAAACATTAGATTATAATAGTTATTGACTATTGTGTCATGTGAACCTAACCTATTCAACTGATCAACAAGTCTATTTTTTAGCCAATACCAAATGGTCTTGGTGACTGATGCTTTATAATATAGTTTTAGATCAGGTACAGCTAGGCAACCTTAATTACAATTTTTTTTTGGTTCCCTTGAAATTCTTGATCTTTTGTTCTTCCAGATCAATTTTGTTACTTTTTTCTAGGTCATTAAAATATTTTCTTGGGTGTCTGATTGGTATAGTACTAAATGAATAATTAGTCTAGGTAGTATTATCATCTTTATTATATTTATTTGACCTATCCAAGAGCACTTAATATTGTTCCAGTTGTTTAGATCTGACTTTATTTGTGTGGAAAGTATTTTATAATTTTGCTCATATAGTTCCTGACTTTCCCTTAGCAAATAGATTTCCAAATGTTTTATACTATTGGCAGTTATTTTAAATGGAATTTCTCTTTGTGTTTCTAGCTGTTGGATTTTGTTAGTGATGTATAAAAATGCTGAGGATTTATGTGGACTTATTTTGTATATTGAAACTTGCTAAAGTTGTGAATTATTTCTAATAGCTTTTCAGTACAATCTTTGGGGTTATCTAAGTATACCATCATATTATCTGCAAAGAGTGATAAATTTGGTTTCTTCATTACCTACTCTAATTCCTTTAATCTCTTTTTCATCTCTTGTTGACAAAGCTAGTATTTCTAATTCAATATTAAATAGTAATGGTGATAGTGAGCAACCTTGTTTCATTCCTGATCTTATTGGGAAGAGAGAAATTTATTACCAAAGTAGGAGAGAGAACATTATAAAAGTCAAAATGTACAACTTTAATTATACTAAATTTTAAAAAGGGTTTGGTCGAATTGACATTTAAATCCATCTGGTCCTTTGGATTTTTCTGATTAATAGTTTGTTCTATTTATTTTTCTACAATGGAACTATTTAAGTAATTTATTTCCTCTTCTGTTAATCTTGGCAATAGATATTTTTGCAGATATTGCTCTATTCACTTAGGTTGTCAAATTTATTGGCATAAAGTTGGGCAAAGTAACTTCTGATTATTGCTCTAATTTCCTCTTCATTGGTGGAAAGTTCTCCCTTTTTTTATTTTTGAGACTAATCATTTGATTTTCCTCTTTCTTTTTTCTAATCAAATTAACTTAAGGTTTCTTTATCTATTTCGTTGTTTTTTCCCCATAAAACCAACTCTTAGTTTTATTTATTAATTTAAGGGTTTTTTTTTAAACTTTCAATTTTATTGATCTCTCCTTTTATTTTTAGAATTTCAAGTTTGGTATTTGATTTTTTTTTTTAATTTGTTCTCTTTCTAGCTTTTTTAGTGGCAAGCCCAATTCATTGATGTTTTGATGTTTTCTTTCTCTATTTTATGCAAATAAGCATCTAGAGATATAAGATTTCTCATTCTTGCTTTGCCTGCATCTGACAAATTTTGGTATGTTGTCTCATTATTATCATTCTCTTGGATGAAATTATTGATTGTGTCTATGATTTGCTGTTTCACCCAACCATTCTTTAGGATGAAATTATTTAGTTTCCATTACTTTTTGGTTATTTTCCCCTGGCCTCTTATTGGATGCAATTTTTATTGCAGAGTGATCTGAAAAAAAATGTATTTACTATTTCTGCCTTTCTACATTTGATTTTAAGGTCTTAATGTCCTAATATATGGTCAATTTTTGTAGAGTTTCCATGAACTGCCAAAAAGAAACAGCACTACTTTTTTGTCTCCATTCCATTTTCTCCCAAGATCTATCATATTTAGCTTTTACAGTAGTCTATTTACCTGTAACTTTTTTTCTTACTTATTTTGTGGTTTGATTTATCTAGTTTTGAGAAAGCAAGATTGAGATCTCCCACTATTATAGTTTTGCTGTCTATTTCTTCTTGCAACTCTCTTGATTTCCCCTTTAGGAATTTAGATGCTGCATTACTTGGTGCATATATGTTTAATATTTATAATGCTTCATTATCTATGGTACCCTTTAGCAAGATATACTTTTCTTCTTTATCTCTTTTAATTAGATTAATTTTTGCTTTTGCTTTCTCTGAGATCAGGATACCTAACATTGTTTTTTTTTTTTTTTTTTTTTTTTTTTACTTCACCTCCAAACTTTTACTTTTATTTTGTATATATTGTTCTGTTTTAAATGTGTTTCTTGTAAACAAGATATTGTAGGTTCTAGCTTTTAATCCAATCTATTATCCACCTCTGCTTTATGGGAGAGTTCACCCCATTCATATTTACAGTTAAAACTACTAATTCTGTATTCTCTCCCTTTCTTATACCTTTCCTCTTCTGTTTTCCCTTCCATTTAATCTACCCCTTCTCTTTTCCCCTTTTTCCTACCATTTTTCTATGGGGTGAGAGAAGTTTCTTGGTGAGATCAAATATATCTAATATTCTTTCTTTGAGCCAAAGCTGATGAAAGTAAGATTCACACAATATTTATCACCTTCCCTTTTTTCCCTCAAATATAATAGGTTTTCTTTGCCTCTTCCTGAGATATAATTTCCCTTATTTTACCTCCATTTTCCTTTTTTTTTTTTCTGGTATAATCCCCTTTCCACCTTTCTTTTTTATATTATAACAGTAAAATCAGATTATGCATATACTCTCTATGTATACTCATAACAGAAATATGGTTCTCAAGGTTTTTTTTTTAATTTTTATTTTTACCTTTATATGCTTTTCCTGAGTTCTATATTTGGAGGTCAATTTTTTTTCAGCTCTCGTCTTTTCATCAAAAATGAATGGAATTCACTAATTTCATTGAATGTCCATCTTCCCTGAAAGAAAATGCTCAGTTTAAAATTGGGAAAATATTTTTAAAAGGAAAGGTTCTGACAAAGGTCTCATTTCCAAAATATATAGAGAACTGACTCTGATTTATAGGAAACCAAACCATTCTCCAATTGATAAATGGTCAAGGGATATGAACAGACAATTCTCAAATGATGAAATTGAAACTATTTCCACTCATTTGAAAGAGTGTTCCAAATCACTACTGATCAGAGAAATGCACATTAAGACAACTCTGAGATACCACTACACACCTGTCAGATTGGCTAAGATGACAGGAACAAATAATGATGAATGTTGGAGGGGATGTGGGAAAACTGGGGACGCTGATACATTGTTGGTGGAGTTGTGAAAGAATCCAGCCATTCTGGAGAGCAATTTGGAACTATGCCCAAAAAGTTGTCAAACTGTGCATACCCTTTGACCCAGCATTGCTGCTATTGGGCTTATATCCCAAAGAAATACTAAAGAGTGGAAAGGGACCTGTATGTGCCAAAATGTTTGTGGCAGCTCTTTTTGTTGTAGCTAGAAACTGGAAGATGAATGGATGTCCATCAGTTGGAGAATGGTTGGGTAAATTGTGGTATATGAAGGTTATGGAATATTATTGCTCTGTAAGAAATGACCAGCAGGAGGAATACAGAGAGGCTTGGAAAGACTTACATCAACTGATGCTGAGTGAAATGAGCAGAACCAGAATATCAGTATACACTTCAACAACAATATTGTATGAAAATGTATTCTGATGGAAGTGGAAATCTTCAACATAAAGAAGATCCAACTCACTTCCAGGTGATCAATGATGGACAGAAATAACTATACCCAGAGAAGGAACACTGGGAAGTGAATGTAAATTGTTAGCACTACTGTCTATCTACCCAGGTTACTTATACCTTCGGAAGCTAATAATTAATGTGCAACAAGAAAATGGTATTTACACACATATATTGTATCTAGGTTATATTGTAACACATGTAAAATGTATGTGATTACCTGCCATCGGGGGGAGGGAGTGGAGGGAGGGAGGGGATAATTTGGAAAAATGAATAAAAAGAAAAAAAGAAAAAAAAAAAAAGAAAGAAAATGCTCAGTTTACCATCTATTCTTGACTGCTCTTCACCTTTTGGAATATCAGATTCCAAGCCCCAAAATTCTTTAAAGTGGAAGTTGCTAGGTCCTGAAAAATCCTTATTGTGGCTCCTCAATATTTGAGTCATTTATTTCTGGCTGCTCGTAATATTTTTTTCTTGGTCTGATAGTTCTGAAATTTAGCAACGATATTCCTTGAAATTTTAATTTTGAAATCTCTTTCAGGAGGTTTCATGAATTCTTTCAATGGCTATTTTACCATCTGATTCTATGACATCCAGACAATTATTTTTTATGATTTCCTTAAAAATTGTGTCTAGATTCTCTTTTTCATCATGACATTCAGGAAGTCTAATAATCCTTAGATTGTCTCTCCTAGATCTATTTTCCCGGTCAATTGTTTTTTCCAATTAGGTATTTTACATTTTTTTTCTACTTTTTCTCTTTCTTTTTTTTGTCTTATTGATTCATTCATTTCCATTTGTTCAGTTCTGAATTTTAGTGAATTATTTTCTTTATTTACTTTTTTTTCTTCTTTTTGTATTTGTCCAGTTGAATTTTTAAATGAATTGATTTGTTCTATGTAGTTTTTCTTTTTCCATTTCACAAAATCTATTTTAAGAAGATATTTTATTTTTCCATTTCACACATTCTATTTTAAGTAGTTATTTTTTTTCTGTTTCATTAATTCTTTTTCTAAGCAGTTAATTTCTTTTTTTGCTTCACAAATTCTGTTTTTATGGGAATTGTTTTCTTTTTTCATTTTATCAAATTTATCATTTAATGAATTATATATCTGTTCCAAAACCTCTTGCAAATTTTTTTGCTTTCTTTTCCCCATTTTTCTTCTAGCTCTCTTTTAAGATACTTTTTAATTTCTTTTAGGAGAGCCTTGTGTGATGGAGACCAGATTATATCACTTTTTGGAGCTTAATCTGGAAATAATCTGCTTTTAGTCTCCTCAGGGTTTGAAATCTGTTCTTCTCTTTCATCATAAAAACTGATTATGATCAGAGTTCTCTTTCCATTTTTACTTTTTTTTTTTTTTTAATGTTAATGTCTGCTTTTAGGACAGGGGAGGTTTTCCAAGCTTTCTCTACAAGCAGTGCCTTCCTCTATAAGTGTCTGTGACAGCACTGGGTCAGAGTGAAGTCACTCCTGGTGTTAGGTTGGTGTTGTCAGATTCTATGGGACACCAGCATTTTGGCATTCACTATTTACCTTTCCTGTTTATGTTGGATGTTTTATAACTTCTCTGCTGATCTTCTGGCTTGTGACTAGGGCAGAATAGCCAACACTGTTGCAGATTCCTGTAGACTCCTCCCCATAGATTTTTCACCAGTGGAGGCTGCACCACCCTGGGATTCTAGCTGTCTGTGCTGGCGTCTTTGCTCAGTGTGCATGTGCTTGGCTGCTTCTTTCCCATTTCTAATTGAAAACAGTTTTTATGGCAATCCAGAATTATCTTATGCTGGTAATTTGTTACACTCCCAATATATGTGGATTCTGCTAGTTCAGAGCTAATTCAGATGCTGGATTTGCTAATTAGTCTGAGGGTTATAGAAGAATGTCAGAAAGAAATGTATTTCCTCTCTGCCATCTTGGCTCTATCCCTGGAAGATGTGGAATTATTGTTCTATAAAAAAAGATGAACAAGCTGATTTTAGAAAGGCCTGGAAAGATTTACATGAATTGATGCTGAGTGAAACAAGCAGAACCCAGAATACATTGTATAAAAATAATAGCAAGAATGTGCAATGACCATCTATGAAAGACTTGATTCTTCCCTGGTGATTCATTAACCCAAAACAATCCCAATAGATTTTGACAGAAAAATTCCATCTACTTTCGAAAAAAGAACTATAAAGACAATGTAAATCAACACATGTAATGTTCTCTTCTTTTTTCTGTTTTTTTTTTTTTACCTCTCCCATCACATTTTTGTTCTAATTTTTTTTCTCCCAATATAATTCATCATGCAATATGTAGTAAAATTAAATAAATTTTTAAAATGTTATAAATAAAAAAAAATGTTAAACAAGAAGGTAATATATTAATATATTAATTTAGAATGTTATAATGCAATTAACTAACAATTATGTGATGTACAAAAAAAATCTAAAAATTGCATAAAGTTCCAAAATGTAGAATCAAAAGAATGACATGCAGAGTGTAATCATATAAGAGAAAAAAAAATGAATGTACATAGAATCACTTAGAGAAAGTGACTGAGAAATTATAACAGTACTTTATATGATGAAGTTTATGAATTTCTAAAAGAATGAACATTTACTAAGCATGTATAGTCATGTTTTAATTTAATGTTTACTGTTGTTTTTAATAAAGCATTTCATTTAATTAATTTAAAAAAAAGAAAACTTGGAATATAGTCTCTGCAATAGCACATCTGCTCATCAGTCTTCCTGATTTTTTTCACCATAGACTTCCAATCAGAAAATGCTGTTTATCCATTTAACTTTTGGAAAGGTTTTAAGATGAAATTTTTCCTGATGTTGTCTAAATACAGCATTTCCGACTTTTACCGACTTCTATTACTTTGCTCTCTAAGACTTAGAATATGTCAAATTCCTATTTAACATGACATATGTTAAAACACTTATTATGTCACCTAAATTCCTCACCTGCACTTTTCTCCTCTCTAGTCTAAACATCCTTAGCTCCTTCAGCTGACATAATATAGAATCCATTAGTAAACATTTCTTCAGTGTATGTGCACATACATATGTTCACTCTTCACTGCCCTTCCTACCAGCTCAGAATTATGGGTAAGAAGAATTGAATTTAGAATGGGCTTATTAGCTGTCTTAAATCTTAAGGGCAGACTTTAGAAACAAGTGATTTTTTAAATTACAATGTAGCACTAAATTTTTATGTTATTGCTATTTTTTGTTATTGTAACACTTAACAATAACCCTAATAGTATTTGTACCACTTAGATTGAAAATACAGATTACACAGAAATATTTTATGCAAAGCATAATGCAAATACAACCTACAGGCCTTTAGCAGTGATCCTTGAGGTATTTAACTTTAGCATGAAAACAATAATGTTAAAGAATACATTGAAATTGTATTTGAATCAGGGGTCATAAGAACCCAGGATAAATTTGTGTTTGCAGAAGTTCATGCTTCATTAAAATGTGATTTTTGAACTTTGCACATGATTTTATTTTCCCTAAAAATAGTCACATTTTTATTTTTTCATTCTTACTTTTCTTTTTTTTTTTACCTTTGGGTCAGGAGGTGGTTAACCATTAAAAAAAACAAAAAAAAAAACCAAACAAACAAAAAAATCTCTTATTCAAAAAAAAATTGTTAAGCCATATAAACATATACATATATGTGTGTACCATATACATATGCAAACATATATAACATGCATATATATGGTGTGCATGTATATATAAATGTAAATATATATAATCTGATTATATGTGTGTATGTATATATATATACATATGCATATATATATATATATTAAGAAGATACACAAATACAAACATTATGATTTTAGGCACAACCTTCAATTTAAAAAACTCTAATAAATAAAAATTTGCTTTTATATTGTTTTTCATAAATGATATCTTGTCTGGTGGAGAAAATTTCTGGAGCTAAGGAAGTATTTTTTCCACTAGTATCACCTATGAAAGTAATGTTTGTGAATGAACACTCAGCATGCAGAGTTATCCTAATTTGTTTTTTTTTATAAAAATTAAAGTCTTTAACTTGTACTCTCCCTTAAAAGGAGAATAGGATATTGGTGATATCATTAATTTATGAAATAGTTATCTCTGTGCTCTTTCCAGCAATCTAACTTTAGCAAGCTAGAGTGGGATTCAGGTTTTTTCTCATAAAATAAAAGTAATATTATTTGCTTTACCTACATCACTGTCTTAGGAGATATAAATGGATGTCTCTCTTTATCATTCCCCCCCCATCCAGGTAAGATAAGAGGAAAGCTCATATATTAGAACCCAGGGAGCCTGAAGCAAAGTCTCTGTTTCAATATGTTAGTTGAAGAAGATGGCTAGAGTGCAGTTGGCATAATTTAGAAATGATTAGGAAGTTTATACACAATGGCATACATACATATACGTGTGTGTATTTAAATATCCCTTGATTAAGGAGATTAGTAACACCATTTCCAAAGGTGATAAATTAAGGAGAGGAAAACATAGTTCTGAGTCAGAAAAGAATTTGACAATTACACCACAGCGTCCATTGGTGGTAAATAGAGAAGTTTACATCTAACATGTCAATATGACTTTTGCAACATCTCTTGAATAAAATCCCTTCTCTCTTCTGATATTCTCACTTGTCTGGGGCAGGTCCTTATCACCTAACACTGGGAATATTGCTATAGAATTCTAATGAGTAAGCCTGTCTCATGTATTTTATCATTCCAATCTATTCTCTTCTTCAGCCACCAAGATGATTTTCCTAAAGCACAGGTCACTCATGTTACTCTCCCATTCAAGAAACCCAAGTGACTAAATATCAAAGACAAAATCCTCCCCTTGGAACTCAAAGTCTTTAATAATTTAGCCCTTTGTTATTTTTCCAATATTTTTTACATCTTATTATTCCCCATCAAGTACTCCACTTAAGACTGCCTTCTTCACTATTCCACAAACCATATGATCAATTTATTGATTTGGGCCACTTTATCTGGCTCACCCAATGAATTGAATGCCCTCCATACTCATTTCTACCTTCTAGCTTCTCTGTTTTCCTTTAATTCTCAACTAAAATTCCACATCCTAAAGGACAGCCTGGAGAGACTTACATAAACTGATGCTAAGTGAAATGAGCAGAACCAGGAGATCATTATACACTTCAACAACAATACTATATGATTTAATCTGATGGATGTGAATCTTTTAAACAATGAGATGATTCCGACCAGTTGCAATTGTTCAGTAAAAAAGAGAATCAGCTACACCCAGAGAGAGAGAACTATGGGAAATGCATGTGGACCACAACATAGCATTTCCACTCTTTCTATAATTGTTTGCTTGCATTTTTGTTTTCCTTATCAGGTTTTATTCTTTTTGCTAGTTCCTATTTTTCTTGTGTAGCAAGATACCTATATAAATATGTATACATATATTGGATTTAATATATACTTTAACATATTTAACATGTATGGACTACCTGCTATCTAAGGTGGGGGGAAGGAGGGGAAAAATTGGAACAGAAGGTTTTACAATGGTTAATGTTGAAAAATTACCCGTGCATATGTTTTGTAAATAAATAGCTATAATAAAAAAGGACAGGAAAAAATTCCACATCCTACATGAATTCTTTCCCAATCCTTAATTCTAGTGACTTCTCTCTATTAATTATTTCCTATTTATCCAAGATTCAGCTTTCTTGTTGTTGTTGTTGTTGTTTTTGCCTCCCCCACTTGATTATGAGCTACTTAAGGGCAGGAACTGTCTTTTGTTTCTTTTTTGTATCCCCAGAAATTGTCACACAGTAGGTACTTAATAAATATTTCCCCATTAGTGGTGAGAAGGGCCAAATTACTGAGGAGTAGATGATGGTTGCCAATTTCATTTTAGTTCACATAAGAGAAAAGGAATGATAAGAGCAAAAGATTAATCGAAAAAAAATTGCTCCAGGGTAATCAAATAAAATTTTCCTGTAAGATATAGTATTCAAGTTGGTTCTTAAAGGAACAGAAAAATTCTAACAGGTAGAGATGAGGAAGGAGTAAATTCTAGGCATTTGAGTGAATGTTGGTGTCCTTGAACCAGTTTGTGCTAGCAATCCAGAGACATATTGTTAAATTTGCTGATCATGAGACATTTAGTGATCCCTTACACTCTGATGATCAGCAAACATTGAAAATCAAATAGTTTTATGATTTTCTTGATTGTCTAGCCTTAAGAAAATAAAGGGAAAATGTTACTAATACAGATGAGGGAATAGCCAATTGTTAAACATTTACCAGTACCCCCAATAGATATATATATATATATATACATACATACATATATTGATAGATGGATGGATGGACGGCTGTATAATAGGTAGATAGGTGATAGATAAACATGTACATATATATATATACATATAAACATATACATGCATATGTTTATATATGTTGTTTACATACATAATTTTTGTATGAATGAACAAGGGCAGCTAGATCACAAAGTATATAAAATGTCAAGCCTTGAATCTGACATTGGGAAGACCTGAGTTCATATCTAACCTCAGATTTTAACAAGCTATGTGAACCTGGGAATATCACTGTATTATGATTTTAAAGAAAAGTTCGGATTCGCTCCTATAAATGACACTCTCAAGCTCAGTTAAAAAAGTAAAAGTAAAAAGTTTTAATCAAATAAGACAAGGTACAGACAATTTAGATTTACACAAAAAAAAAAAAAAACAAAAACAAATAGAAATAAGAACAATTAACAATATGACAATTATAGCAGATAGAGGAAGAGAATACATCACCAATTCAAGGGAACCTCAAAAACTCAAATGGCTGGGAGCCCCGTTTCAGCCTAAATCAACTTGAATTGTGTAAAGATTTTCCCGGGCGAAGCATCCACCCCACGGGTGAAGCTCGACTGTGATTTAGAACACTGGCTTTTTATATCTTTTTTTTAGACAAAGAAGACTCTCAGCCAAGAAGGTTGACATGTATACATGTGCAGAGTATGTGACAATCTGGTTTGTTGACTCATTCCATATTGTCTATATCTTGACTTGTTTCCTTATCAATTGTATATGCTCAGGAAGGAAGCCACCCTGCCCTAAGCATAAACATTCCAAGAGTGGCTAGTTTCTGGTATCTATTGTCAAGGACATATAGAGTTCATGCAACAGTCAAATTCCCATAATTTAGAAGCTCAGGCCTGTTAGATTTGAGTGAGCTTACAATTCTAATATGAAATCTTAATTTCTTATTCAATCACTTAATCCTGTTTGTCTCTATTTTCTCATTTGTAAAATGAGCTGGAGAAGGAAATGGCAAATCACTCCAGAAAACACCAAGAGGGATCACAAAGAGCTGTACTCCACCAATATGAATGAACAAAAAAGATAATAGCATTCCATGTTTTAAGGAGAGCAAGAAATCTACTTTGTCTTTCTTTGAGAGTGCATAAAGAATAATGATGTAAAATGAGATTGAAAGGTAGATTTGAACACATTTATCACATAGGATATAGGGCTTCAGGAGGCAGGGGGATCATTTAAACTTTCACTTAAGGAGTTTGTATTTTATCTTAGAAGGTTACTTTCAAGATTTTTTCAGCAAGAAAGTGGCATATTCAAATATGTAGATTAATAATAAAACATGTAATAATACAATATTTTAAATGTTGGACAATAGGAAGAGATTTCAAATTCTTGAGTACTTTGGCAAAACAATAAGGTTTAAGAAAGTTTGGGAAGGGAAAAATGAGATGAGTTCATGTGTGAAATGATAAAAGTTTCAATCACAGTAATAGAAGTAGGAATGAAATGGAGGAGATTATTCTAAAATATTTTGAAAAAACAAGGAAATAACAGAACTTGGTGATATGTAGGATCTAAGCAGTAAAAGAAACTAAGACATTCGACTTAAGAAATTGTAATAACTAATGAAATATATAACTTTTGGCCTCTTAGGTAATGCAATGGATAGACAGCTCTGTCTGAAGTGAGAAAGCCTCATCTTCTTGAATTTAAAGTTCGTCTCAGATTTTTACTAGTCTTGTGACCCTAAGAAAGTCATTCCATCTTCTTTATCTCATTTTCATGATCTGAAAAATAATCTGAAGAAGAAAATACACATCCTTCCAGTTTTTTTTTTCCCTAAGAAATGGAGTATAAAAGAGTCAGTCATCATGACTGAACCACAATAACTAAAATCTAACATTTACTGAAATATGAGAATTGAAATGAGGTAAGTTTGAAGTTAAATACTATTCAAGGAGGAGCATCCACAAGCTATCCAGTGCAGTAGCCTACTAAGAGACTGAGAATTCAACTAAACAACTACTTTACTATCATGCATTTCCCTGCCCATACTATTTAAAAAGCAAGCTAGCCACTGAGTTAATAAGGCTGACAGGATTGGAGGGGGTGTCATCTTTTATAAGGCAGTTGTGATTTCTGGTTTTTGACACTGTTGGACTGTGGGGAGCTTCCCTTTGTCCAATGCTCCCAGGTAAAACCACTCCATAATAACTTTCTGTGAGGCCTTAGGCATGGTTTGCTCATTTCAAAACATGGTCCTTGTATATTCCTTTTCAAACATACTATCATTTCAATTTCAGGTCAATCTAATGAAAATCAAATTTAGTCAAACTGTCCCTAATACCCTGAATCCAATAATCCTGAATTGGGGACATAAAGAGGCAGAGAGGATAGAGACCTAAATCAGGATATCTTGAATCTGCATATTAACACCTTAGTCCACACAATTTATGAGAACAATCTAAGAAATGCTGAGATTGAGATAATTGTGCATTGAAATGAAATTATCCTTTAAGCATTTTCAAGTATGATACTAAAATGATGTTGAAAAATCAATGATAAAAGATAAAAATAATTTTCAGATGAAAAAAATGAAAGTCTTTATATAGATATGAAAAAATCTAAATTATTATTAAACAGAGAAATGTATATTAAGCAACTCTGAAGCAGCACTACAGACATGTCAGATTGTCTAAGATGACAGGAATAGATAATAATAAATTTTGGGAGGGATGTGAGAAAACTACATTGTTAGTGGAGTTGTGAACTGACCCAAACATTCTGAAAAGCAATTTGGAAATCAAATTGTGCATGCCCTTTGAACCAATAGTGTGTCTGCTGAGTTTATATTCTAAAAAGATCCTAAAAAAGGGAAAAGGACTTATGTGTGCAAATATATTTAAAGCAACTTTTTGTTTGGTTTTGTTTTCTTTTGTTTTTCTTTGTTTGTTTTGTTTTTTGTAGCAGCAAGAAATAGAAAGTGAGTGGATATCCATCAGTTGAAGAATGGCTGAAAAAGTTATGGTATATGACTGTAATGCAATATTTTGGTTCTATAACCAACAATCAACAGAATGATTTTAGAGAGGATTTTAGAGACTTACATGACCTGATGCTAAGTGAAGTGAGTAGAACCAAAAGAATATGGTACATAGCAACAGCAAGACTATATGATGATCAATTTCGATAGAGGTGTTTTTTTCATTTTTTATGTTTATTGTTTTATTTATACAATATAACATAACATAAAATGATATAGCATAACATATATAACTAACGTCACTTAAGAGAAAAGTTTAGATTAATTATATCAATAAATCATACCTATTAAATGAAAATATCTCTCCATAGCTTCAGAACCTAACTGTACTCTTTTTTTCAAATTAATTTTATAATTATAACATTTTTTGACAGTACAAATGCATAGGTAATTTTTTTTAAAAAACATTATCCCTTGTCCATCAATTGGAGAATGGTTGGGTAAATTGTGGTATATGAAGGTTATGGAATATTATTGCTCTGTAAGAAATGACCAGCAGGAGGAATACAGAGAGGCTTGGAGAGACTTACATCAACTGATGCTGAGTGAAATGAGCAGAACCAGAAGATCACTATACACTTCAACAACAATACTGTATGAGGATGTATTCTGATGGAAGTGGAAATCTTCAACATAAAGAAGATCCAACTCACTTCCAGTTGATCAATGATGGACAGAAATAACTATACCCAGAGAAGGAACACTGGGAAGCAAATGTAAATTGTTAGCACTACTGTCTATCTACCCAGGTTACTTATACCTTTGGAAGCTAATAATTAATGTGCAACAAGAAAAAGGTATTTACACACATATATTGTATCTAGATTATATTGTAACACATGTAAAATGTATGGGATTACCTGCCATCAGGGGTAGGGAGTGCAGGGACGGAGGGGATAATTTGGAAAAATGAATAAAAAAAAAATAATAAAAAAATAAAAAATAAATAAAAAATAATAAAAAATAAAAATATATACACTATAAAAAAAACAGTTTTACTTATATAAACTTCTATCATTTGTTTTTTTTCTCACTGCTCATTCAAATAAGCAAAAGTAAAAAACGGAAACGACATCCTATACATGGATAGTTCCTCGAAAGAAATGCCTGTTTTGATATCTGACAAAATTGTATATATCCTTCTGTATTTTATTTTTTATTTTTCTTGCATATGTTTCATTTTTTCTTATGATTTCATCATTTCTTATTGCACAGTAAAATAGCATTATATTTGCATACCATTTTTAGTCAATTCATCTGGAAAAGTCTTAATTTCTCTGTATCAATTTCTTTATCTATACAAATGGGATAATAAAATAATAATATTCATGTTAAAAAAAAATAAAAACATTATCCCTTGTACTCCTTTCTGTTCTGATTTTTTCCCCTTCTTCCCTCCACCCCCTCCCCTAAATGGCAGGCAATCCCATATATATTAAATATCTTATAGTATATCCTAGGTACTATATATATATATATATATATATATATATATATATATATATATATATAGAACCGGATTTTGTTGTTAATGTTGCAAAGGAAGAATTGTATTCAGGAGGTAAAAATAATCTGGAGAGAAAAACAAAAAATGCTAACAGTTTACATTCATTTCCTAGTGTTCCTTTTTTGGGTATAGCTGATTCTGTCCATCATTGATCAATTGGAATTGGATTAGCTCTTCTCTATGATGAAGATATCTACTTCCATCAGAACACATCCTCATACAGTATCATTGTTGAAGTGTATAATGATTTCCTAGTTCTGCTCATTTCACTCAGCATCAGTTGATGTCTCTCTAAACCTCTCTGTATTCATCCTGTTAATCATTTCTTACAGAACAATAATATTCCATAACATACATATATCATAATTTATCCAACCATTCTCCAATTGATGGGCATCCGTCCATTTTCCACTTTCTAGCCACTACAAAAAGGGCTGCCACAAACATTTTGGCATATACAGGTCCCTTTCCCTTCTTTAGTATTTCCTTGGGATATAAGCCCAGTAGTACCACTGCTGGATCAAAGGGTAGGCATAGTTCGATAACTTTTTGGGCATAATTCCAGATTGCTTTCCAGAATAGTTGGATTCTTTCACAACTCTACCAACAATGCATCAGTATCCCAGTTTTCCCACATCCCCTCCAACACTCATCATTATTTGTTCCTGTCATCTAGGTCAATCTAACAGGTGTGTAGTGGTATCTCAGAGTTGTCTTAATTTGCATTTCTCTGATCAATACTGATTTGGAACACTCTTTTATATGAGTGGAAATAGTTTCAATTTCATTATCTGAAATTTGTCTGTTCATATCCTTTGACCATTTATCAATTGGAGAATGGTTTGATTTCTTATAAATTAAAGTCAATTCTCTATATATTTTGGAGATGAGCCCTTTATCAGAACCTTTAACTGTAAAAAAGGTCCCAATTTGTTACTTCCCTTCTAATCTTGTTTGCATTAGTTTTGTTTGTACAAAAGCTTTTTAATTTGATGTAATCAAAATTTTCTATTTTGTGATCAATAATGATCTCTAGTTTTCCTTTGGTCATAAATTCCTTCCTCCTCCACAAGTCTGAGAGGTAAACTATCCTATGTTCCTCTAATTTTTTATGATCTCATTCTTTATGCCTAAATCTTGGACCCTTTTTGATCTTATCTTAGTATGTGGTGTTAAATGTGGCTCCATACCTAATTTCTGTCATACTAATTTCCAATTTTCTCAGCAGTTTTTGTCAAATAATGAATTCTTATCCTAGAAGTTGGGATCTTTGGGTTTGTCAAACACTAGATTGCTATTTTTATTCACTATCTTGCACTGTGAAACTAACCTATTCCACTGATCAACTAGTTTATTTCTTAACCAATACCAAATGGTTTTGGTGACTGCTGCTTTATACTATAGTTCTAGATTAGGTACAGCTAGACCACCTTCATTTGATTATTTTTTTCATTACTTCCCTTGAAATTCTTGACCTTTTGTTCTTCCATATGAATTTTTTGGTTATTTTTTCTAGGTCATTAAAATAGTTTCTTGGACTAAATCAATAGATTAGTTTAGGGAGTATTGTCATCTTGATTACATTTGCTGAGCATATCCAAGAGCATGTAATGTCTTTCCAATTATTTAAATCTGATTTAATTTTTGTGTCAAGTGTTTTATAATTTTGCTCATATAATTCCTGAATTTCCTTTGGTAGATATATTCACAAATATTTTATACTATCAACCATTATTTTGAATGGAATTTCTCTTTGTATCTCTTGCTGTTGGATTGTGTTGGTAATTATTATAGGATATTTGAATTTGTTTTATTTAAATATTTACATTTAAATAGTTAACAATCATTTAAATATTAACAAATATTAAAGTAATAACAACTAAATGAAGTTATGGAAAATTTCTCAAAGAAGGTGAGTTTCAAGATGAATGAAGCAGGTATGGGGAAGAAAAGAAGGAAGGCATAGGAAGGGCATGCAGAAAGGTACTGACTTAGATCTAAGAAATTAATGCTTAGAATTTAGAGTTGGAGAAGGAGAAAGAGAATGAAAGGACAATTTTATATATATATATATATATATATATATATATATATATATATATATGTGTGTGTGTGTGTGTGTGTGTGTGTGTGTGTGTGTGTGTGTGTATGTATATATATGCTCAGAGGTCTTTAAATATATTTAAAGGTAAGAGAAAAGCAAACAGATCCAGAGAGAAGTGGCCTTATTAAATAATGAGTAAATGAAGAAATAAATGCATAAATAGTAAAAAGTATGGTTGTAGATGATTTATCTAAGAACTAAGTTTTGTACATAGTGGCAAAAGAAAAAATAAGTAGAGACAGGGAAGCTTAGGAGAAGGATGTGACAAAATATTCTATAAGGGGAAAAATGAAAATATGCAATACCTCTCATGCAGAAAATAGGCTCTTCTGAACACAAAAGGAATTTAATCCTATAGATTAAATGATTTTTTAAAAGTAGGCAAGCCACCCTTGTAACTTTCGTTTCCTCAGGATCATTCTGTATAGGTCACTGAGCCCAGTATTGGTATAAGGCTGACAGGTTAGACACATCATCGGTCTTTTTTAAGGCATTTGTAGATTTCTGGTTCTATGACATTATTAGGTGGTGGGAAACACCTCATCCACAAATATTTTGTTATGAGCACAGGCTGTCAGAAACTCAAAGTGATTTTATATTTAAAAGGCAGGGGGAAAACACCTTTAAATGACCTAAGAAGGTCTTCAACAGTAATCACAGTTCTGGTGTGATTGGGAGGATTTCTGTTGACAGATATAGCTTGATGGACTAGAAATCAATTTGATCAGATGTTGTTATGGATTACAGTGGCCTTGGCTAATTGCAAAAGATTGTCTTCCTAGATCACCTAGTTTTCAAAGCAGACATAAGGCAGATGTACATAGGATTAATCTGCAGGCTTGACATTTTTTCTTAATGATCTGTCACAAGGGCAACCCTGAAATCATCACAGCACTTGTACCCCAAGTAATTTGAATGGAGCCTTCACAGGCCTTGTACCTTCTTTCCAGAGCCATTTCCCATTGGATTAGGAAGATGCAAAGTAGTAATTCCCTTGCTCTCATACTTTGACTGCAGTTGTAAGGAGAGTGTAAATATGAAAAAATAAATGAGTGTCAAAAGTAACTTTATTTATATATAAGTCTTCTTGATAAATCAAGAAAAAGCCTAGTAAGACTGGACTTCTGTTGACTCCATAACTGAACCAAATTATTGGAGAGAACATCTGGCAAAGTAAGGCTGTGGTATTTAATGGATCTTGTTAAAATAAAAGTAGAAAGACCAAATTACTGTGATCTCATTGTATAAGAATTCAACAGAAACAACAACAACAATAACAACAACAACAACAACAACAACCACAAAGAAAGATTAAATGCTCGTCAAAGTCAGGAAAAATAAAGGAGTACAGCACACAATGGAGGACAGAAAAATAAGGAAAGAACAAATATTAAATTTGCTGTATTTATAAGAGCTCATATGTGATTCATTAGATTTGAGAAGTCAGATGGTAGAGAAATAATTTTAACATGTAAATTGTAGATATGACTATGGAGCTAAAATGATTATTTTTTAAACTCACATGTAACAACTTAAACATCCAAATTAGTGTTTTCTTATATTAACCTAAATAGTTTGTACTTATTCCAAAGATGAGTTCTTTACTAAAATATGAATGCAGTGTCTTTTTTTAAATTCCTAAAAAACTAGCTTATAAATCATAAACAATTTTGTTTATTTTTATTTTTATTATAGCTTTTTATATATATAACATATGCATGGGTAATTTTTCAACACTGACCCTTGCAAAAACTTCTGTTTCAACTTTTCCCCTCCTTTCCTCCAACCCCTCACCTTGATTTCAGGTAGTCCCATACATGTTAAATATGTTAAACAATATGTTAAATACAATATTAAATACATTATTCTCCAGCTTTCAGTTTGTTTTTTTGTTTTGTTTTGTTTGACTGATTCTAGATTTCTTAATGAATCATTCATTTTTATTTGTTCAGTCCTGATTTTTAATGAGTTATTTTCTTCATTCACAATTTTTAGTTCTTTTTGTATATGTCCCATTGAGGTTTTAAATGAATTATTTTGTTCTGTGGAATTTGTTTTTCCATTTCACTATTTTTTTTTAATTGAGTTATTTTCTTTTTCCAATTCACAAATCCTACTTTCTTGGGAATTTTTTATCTTTTCCAATTCAGAAATCCTACTTTCCTGTGATTTTTTAACCTTTTCTAATTCACAAATTTTGTTTCCCTGCACTTCCTGTGAATTCTTTATTTTTTCCAGCTCAAATTTCAGGATGTTGTTATTCTCTATCATAGCTTCTCTTTCCTTTCCCCCTTTTTCTTCTATCTCTCTTAATTTTTAATAGTCTCTTCTAGGAGAGAGTTATATGATGGGGGGCAGGTATCATTCCCCTTTAGGGTGTTATCTGGAGACTGTGTGCTATTAGCCTCCTCGGGGTTGGGTACCCTCTCTTTCTCTGTGTAGAAGGTGTCAATAGTTCTCTTCAGTTTCTTACTCATTGTTAAAATTCTATAGGGTCTGCCCTTGGGTAGGAAATTTACCAGCTTCCTCCCAGAATGGGGATAGGGGGCAGCAATCCTGTGACTGGGCTAAGAGAGAGCTCTGGGAGAGAGTTCCCCTCCCTCACCCCCCCCCCCAGAAATGACTTAGAGATGGTTAGCATGGCTGCGCTGCAAGGAGTGCCCAGTGAAGGACCCTGCTGTGTGGCCTAGCGACTGCCCTGAGGTTTAAGGCTGAACAGTGAAAGTGTCACAAACCCCAGCAAAGCCTCCTGTGGGGCCATGGATATTAGCAGCTGACCTGAGAAAAGCCCCTGCATTCAAACTGGAAGTCTCTGCCCGGGAAGCACAGTCACTGCTGAGGGAGTTTCACTACTGTGAGAATTCCACTGCCTCAGGCTGAGCCCTGCACTGTGTAGATTAGAGGCTTCCCCGGGCTGTGTCCCCTGCTGTTCAGGTTCTTAACTGCTCCAAGGAAAAGCCCCAGACAGCAGATGGCGGCTGCACAGCCGTGCCGGGATCAGTTAGGTCACTTCCAGATTGGGGTAGTTATAGGATCTGGATTTTTTTTTTTTTTTTTTTTGTCATTGTTGTTGTTTGTTTCTCTTCTTATCTGCTGTTTTATAAGCAGAGTAGAGCTCTCAGCCTATGCCAGGTTTCTCTATCTCAGTAGCTTCTCTGCTCCCAGAGTTCTCCCCAGCCCATTTGGCACAGTGTGCTAGCCCCTAGTCCAACCCTGTCTGTGCTGGTCTTTGTTTCCTCCTCTCAGAACCAACCTTTTCTGACAAGATTCCAGATTCTCTTCGGCTGGCAAATTGTTCTTCTAATCTTTGTGGTTTTTATTAGTCAAGAGTTATTTTTGGGGCTGATTTAACCAATTGGTATTGAATGTTGAAGGGAGGTTAGAAATTTGCATGTATCTTCTTTGCCATATTGGCTCCGCCCTCTAGCAATCATTTTTATTGAAGAGAAGCTGGATACATTCCCAATAAGTTCAGAGGTGTAACAAGGATACCTATTATCATCACTATTATTCAGTATTGCACTAGAACTATTAGCTTTAGCAATAAGAAAAGAAAAAGGAATTAAAGGAATTGGAATAGAAAATGAGGAAATAAAATTATTATACTTTGAAGATGATATAATTATATATTTATAAAATCCTAGAAAATTGTTCAAACGTATACTGAAAAAAAATTAACTGCTTTAGAAAAGATGTAGGATATAAAATAAACATATACAAACCATCAGCATTTCATTATATTGCCCACAAAGTGCATCATCAGGAGATAAAAAGTGAAATTCTATTTAAAATAACTGTAGACAAAATAAAATATTTGATTGTCTGCCTGCCAAGACACAAGTAAGAACTATATGAACAAAATTGCAAAACACTTCTCTCTCACATATAATCAGATCTAAATAAGTGGAAAAACATAAATTGCTACTGGGTAATCCAAGTTAATATATTAAAAATGACAATTCTACCTAAATTAGTCTACTTGTTCATTGTCATATCAATCAAACAGCCAAAAAATTATTTTATAGAACTAGAAAAATTTTTTAAAATCATCTGGAAGAACAAAATTCAAGAATATCAAGGAAATTGATGAAAAAAATTACAAAGGATGTTGTCTTAGTAGTAACAAGCCTAAATCCATATTATGGAGGAGTAGTCATCAAAATCATTTGGTACCGGTTAAGAAATAGAAGGTAGAAGAGTCAAATAGATTAAATTCACGTGACACAATAATCAATGACTATAGTAATCTTGTATTTGATAAACCCCCAAACTCCAGTTTCTGGAATAAGGACTCACTATATGACAAAAATTGCTGGGAAAACTGGAAAATTATATGTCAGAAATTCAGCATAGACCTATATGGTCAAAATGGGTAACACGATTTGGACAAAAACGATATAAACAAATGAGAAGGGATAACTTACCTATCAGATCTTTGGAGAAGGGAGAATATTATGAAAGGCAAAATGGACAAATTTGATTACAATTAAATTAAGGTTTTTGCAGAAATAAAACCTCTAAGAGAAACAAAATTAAAAGGGAAGTACAATACAAAGGTAGGAAAAATATTTATAGCTGTTGTTTCTTATAAAGGTCTCACTTTTAAAATATATAAAGAACTATGTCAAAATTATAAGAATACATATCATTCCCCAAATGATACATGGTGAAAAAATATGAATAATTTCCAGTTGACAAAATTAAAGCCTTCTATGGGCTTATGAAAAAATGCTCTAAATCACTATTTATTAGAGAAATGCATATTAAAAGACCTCTAAGTACCACTCTACTCCTCTCAGATTGGCTAAGATGACAGGAAAAAATAATGATAAATGTTGGAGGCAATGTGGGAAAACTAGGACATTAAGGCATTGTTGATAGAGTTATGCAATGATCCAAACATTGTGGAGAGCAATCTGAAACTATGTCCCAAGACCTATAAAATTATGCATTCCCTTTGACCCAGCAGTGCCACTACTGGGTCTGTATCCCAAGGAAATCAGAAAGAAGGAAAAAGGACCCACATGTGCAACAACATCTGTAGTAGCTCTTTTTGTGGTAGCAAAGAATTAGAGAATGAGTAGATGCCCATCATTTGGGGAATGGTTCAATAAGTTGTGATATAAAAATTAATGGAATACTTTTATTGCATAAAAATGATGAATGATTTGATTTTAGAAAAAAATGGAAAGATTTACACAAATTGATGCTGAGCAAAATAGCAGTAATACCTTTTACATAGTAATAGCAAGATTATACAATGATCAGTTATGAAAGCCTTGGTTCTCTGTGGCAATCCCAATAATCTTTTGATAGAAATTTTTATCTGCATCCAGAAAAAGAACTGTGGAGACTAAATGTAAATCAAAACATGCTATGCTCATTTATTTTGTTTTTTTTGTTTGTTTGTTCTTTCTCTCCAATGATTTTTCCCATTTGTTTTTAGTTTTCTCTCCCAATAAAATACATAGAGCAATGGACATTAAAAATAAATTAGGAAATTTATGAAGAAGAAGAAGAAGAAGAAGAAGAAGAAGAAGAAGAAGAAGAAGAAGAAGAAGAAGAAGAAGAAGAAGAAGAAGAAGAAGAAGAAGAAGAAGAAGAAGAAGAAGAAGAAGAAGAAGAAGAAGAAGAAGAAGAAGAAGAAGAAGAAGGGAAAGCAGGATTGCAAAAATGTTTTTTTGTTTTTTGTTTGTTTGTTTGTTTCTGTTAATGTCTTAGGCCTATCATTACCTGTACAAGACTTTTGCCTTCACACCCTGAAGTTTAGAATTTTAGGAAAAAACTAATTATCTTACTGGTATGTTTGACATCACTCTATTTCTACTGACATACTTGACTGCTCTATTCATTGACCCTTCCAACTTTTCTATTCTTAGAGATGTTCAAGCTAAACTTAGTCTGATCAGATCTGTTTTCTTTTTAAGAATGTTTCAAATGTCTTTTTTTAATTGAAAGTCCTTATTTCATGTTTAAATAAGCATACTTGTTACAAGGCAGTGTACACTGGGCTGTCTTCTGAGCTCTGTTCTTTGAAATACATTATCCCATGCCTTCCTGTATATTTTATTAAGTACAGAATAATTGTGTTATTCAAATTCCATTTATTTATAATTAAACTTTTTTTATCCTTATAAAATTTCTTTCTGAATTGAATTGTTAAACTAACCATGGTGTGGCTTAAAATTGGCAGAGGTTTTTATTGTTGTTGTTGTTGTTGTTGTTGTTTTGTTTTGTTTTTAAAGCAATCTATGAATTATTTCAATTAGCATTTTATTTTCTGTATTCCAAAGACTATTTTCTTGTCTAATTTGTTGTATTATGATTCTCAATATTTTTTGCTTGAACAGAGAACATATCAGCTTTTCCTATTAGTGTTTCATTTCTTCTAGTTTGTCTTTCAGTTCTATGTATTTATAATCCCAGTCGATTTTTTCTCATTTGTTTCATTGGTGAGACTTAGCAAGATCAAATTTCCTACACTGTTAATTGCTTTTGCTCCATAACTCATAAATTCTGCTTTCATAATTCTTATTTCTCTTTTAACTTACTCAGGATCTATATGTTGTACTTTCATGCTCTCATCAAATTTCATAGATTCCTTTGTCTCAACAAGTGCTGGACAGTTTCAGTTTCTCCCCCTGTATTTAATTACAGATGAATTATCTAATTTGCTATATGTGGAGGTCATATTTACCTCTCCTGTTAATATTTTTCCATAAGAAAAAGATACCCCTCCCAAACACACAGACACACAGACACCACACACACACACACACACACTATCTTGTTTTGCTCCTCAATCCTGTTTTGCTTATTCCACAGTTCTCTGATTGAACATTTTAAAGTGCATCTATAGTAGAGAATAATTTTATGTTTGAATCTTTGAAATTCTGAAGAAGGGGCATGTGGTTCAGATCCAGACACATGTCCTGCCTCTCTCTTTTTTGTTCCACTTTTCTGAAAAAGTTACAATGTTGCCATGGCACTGACAACAAAACTGAAATGTACTTTCAAATCATGAAGCCAATCTCCATGACATTTAAAAGAGAGGATGAGTCAGTGTGTGAGTTAGTGTTGCAAGGCCATAATTTGGGTTTTGGGGTCAGCTGCATAGTTGTTGTTACTTCATTGGAGTGTGAAGGATGCAATGCTACTTGAGAGTTAGGTTGGGTATCAGTTCATTTATAATGTTCCAAGTATTCTAGAGAATGGAGAGAGTTGAATTTGGTATTATCTTTGATGGATAATTTCTGTTTTGAAGTGGTTTGAAACATTTTAAAGATCAAAGAAAATATTTACCCTTCCATCTTATTAGTCATGTGATCTTGAAGTAGTCTTGTTGCTTTATAATTGATTCAAATGGTGTAATATATTTTGACCAATTACCTTAGTGTAAGGACTTTGCCCTACATATCTGGCTATTTCCAAAAGACAAAATGATTCCCAGGGCTATAAAACAAATAAGACTTACTTTTTCCAATGATATGTAGAGAATTTTCTGTGCAATATAAATCTTATTCCCAAAGAAGAATTTTAGAAACTATTTGAGGAACAGATACATTATTGAAAGAGTGAATGTTAAAGGGTCTCCTTTAAGATTATCCAAGTTGTCTGACTATCAATCTAAATTCTGTAATATTACTTTATAAGGATATTTGCATATTAATATTTACAGTGTTTATAATAGATATTTAAAACTCTGGAATCTCTTTTTCCAGAAAAATCCAAAAATAGGCATAAAATTCATAATTAATCACTATCTTAGACAGATATGAAACAGATAACTCCTCAAAATGTTTTTTTTAAACAGATCCAGAGATAATTGATCCATATTCTGACTCCTGTTTCCAAAATTCAAAATAGATCTTCTACTGAAACTACTATTGCAAGTTTGGGGGAATACCTTTTTACAAAATTTTATATATGATAGTATGGCATAAACAATAAGGCACCAGAATTGGTGTTAGGAAGACCAGGACCAAAGTACTGTTTAAATCACTGAACAGTTATTACTCAACATAAATCATATAATCTTTATGTCCCTCAGTTTGATTATCTGCAAAATGAGGTTCATTGAATCAGATGATAGTTAAGCTTCCTTCAAGCTTTAAATCTATCTATGACTTTTTAAATTTTAATGAAAGGAAATTCTGACATATAAGATTCAATGATTTTATCATGCTACTGAAATTGTTTCACCTGATGCTTAGAAGATAAAAACAGATGCTGTGAAGAAGAGGGTATGACCAGTGGTCCATAAAATGGCTATAATCATATCAAATCACTAGGAATAATTAGAGCCTAAACTTGGACATTGGACCTTCTCAAATTATCATTTGTATATATCTATTTTAGAGGCTGCATCATTTAACCTCACTCATTTAGGTGTTGGGAAAATTAGCTAATTAGATAATTTTGTGAAGTGCTGAAACAATAAAAGGCAAAGGAATAAATGCCAAGGATTATTGGTTTAGACCCTCTGCCAGCACTAAAAGACAAAAGTTAATGTTCTGTTTCATTTCCCACTGTCTAGGTAGCTCAAGTTCATTAGCTCCATTGGCAAGGGGGGAAGGTTGGTCTGGAAGAAAGAAAAGTTGGATTCCCAGACTTAGAAAGTAAAACTCATTGGGCTTTTCAGATAATTTCTATTCTCACAAATCAGAGGTAGCGAGAATGTCAATAGTTATTTATGAAATTGGAATCATCCATGTGATTGGATAATAAGGGTGCATTTTCATTGAAGAGTGGAAATGGAATTCATTTATTTGAAAAGCACATCTCTCCGTCAATCAGAAGTATATGTACATGTATTTACATGCTTGAAGGGAGAAGAAGAGAAGAAAGAGAAGGAGGAGCAGGAGGAGAAGAAGGAGAAGAAAAGGGAGAAGAAGAAGAAGAAGAAGAAGAAGAAGAAGAAGAAGAAGAAGAAGAAGAAGAAGAAGAAGAAGAAGAAGAAGAAGAAGAAGAAGAAGAAGAAGAAGAAGAAGAAGAAGAAGAAGAAGAAGAAGAAGAAGAAGAAGAAGAAGAAGAAGGGGAAGAAGAAGGGGAAGAAGAAGAAGAAGGGGAAGAGGAAGGGGAAGGGGAAGGGGAAAGGGAAGGGGAAGGGGAAGGGGAAGGGGAAGGGGAGGGGAGAATAGAGGAGGACAGGAGAAGGGGAGGGGAGAAGAAGAAAAGAGATTAAGAAGGAGTAGTAGAAAAGGTAGAGGAGGAAGAAAAATAAATAATGGAATAAATAGGAAAGAAAGAAGTACGAAAAGAAGGAAGCAAGGATGGAGGAATGGAGAAAGAGATAGGAAAGAGACAGAAAGATAAATTTACTTTGGAAATAAATGTTTCAATAAAGAGAGTTAGAATAGCAGGTAGGACATTTGTATAGTTCCCATCTCCTAAGCAAAACTAAAAGAAAGATGGATTAGTTAAAGAGAAAAGCAAATGTTTCCCTAGCAAAATTTCTTAATGTACAAGTGTTCTATGCTTTTAGATTAAAGAGTTGAGATAACACCATATAAAATCAGTAGCAAATATTATAAAGAATCCTTAGGTTTAAATCTAATTACCTCCTCAAATCCCTGTAGAGATCACAAAATAGGATGTATCATTTTAAAACATCAGTTAAGAAACATAAAAGAACAGGTAAATATTTTGATAATCATTGAGGAATAGATGACCAGTAGTCTAGTTTATTTCTAGAATATTAAGTTTACTCTTTTCATTCTCTTTAACAACATTCTAACATCATCTAATGAATGGTTGCCTTCTTGATCTCAATTCTCCATCAAACTAAGGCAGACAGGCTTAATGTCCACCCAATTTTATCTTACAATCACTGATTTATGTTTCTTGTAATACTTCAGTGTGTGCTGGTTTATAACAATTTATGTCATTACACAAATTATACAAATTGCCATTAACTGATGTAATGTACTATAAAGAATTAGAACCATGAAGAAAAAATTATTTGAATTTTTCTTCTGCATGTTTGCATTGTTTTATAGCTTAATTTTTCAATTCAATTAATTGAAATTTATATCATTAGGAGGAACAGCATTAAATTTTCTCATCCATCTTATTTCTTCTTTTCTTTAATTATGCTCTTATTTTTCTCAGCATGAGTAGTTACTTTTGGTAAGGCTAATAATGCCCAAATTAATAGAATATCTCTTGAATATCAAATCTATCAGTATACCTAAAGTTGGAGAAATAAGGATTAAAGGCTGAATGCCAAATTAAAAAAAAAAAAGAAATTGTATTCTGGATGATTAAGTATCAAGTTTAAAAACACAAGATATTAAGTAGATCATATTGCATGGAAACTTTATCTGATAAATGATGGAAATAAAAGTGAAGTTCAAAGTTAGCTTTTATCTGTTTCTCATTGTCAACAATTGCCATTTTTTTTCTGTTTCAATGCTAGTCTAGCCTATTATTTGGAACTTATTCCTGAAGTTACTACTCTTGACACATTTCTAGAACCATAGAGTGCACAATTTTGCAAGACAGCATGTCTCAAATAATTGATAACTCTCAAGTTTTATTTTGGTGTGACTTGAGAGAGGGATGATGGCACTTTGATGAAATGTAATAATTATTCAGAAAGTCTATATTGTATTTCTTTTATGTCCCGCTCCTTATACAGCACTATGAAGAAGATAGTAAAAGGAGAAGGAGTAGTACCACAGAAGACAGCAATAACAAAGAAAGGAGAAAGGAGAGCAATTAGACATTTTGGGGACAGAGCAAATGGAATGCAGAAAAATTATATAAGAAAAAGTGAACAAGATGGGGTCCTTCCTTTAAAGTCTCTCTCATCCCCTTAATACTATTTACCATCATCATGCTTATCTTTAAAATATTTATTTGATCGCATTGTTCCCCTAGTAGTAAACCTTCAAAAGTTTACTGCTATCAGAAAGTAATTTCAAATAATCTGACAGTTCCATAAGGAACTCACTATCTGCCTCTCAAAATATATCTCCTATTTCCTCTGTAAGCCTGAATTACTAGTCTATATGAAGTCTATCCTCCACCTGTTTTCATTTGCATAAATTATGTATGCCTGCAGAGCTGGCCTTAGATATAGTTTGAATAGGTGAACACTGCAAATAAATAAAGGGCATGATAGGATTTCAGTGAGGAAAGATAGGTATATTTCTTTCCAATGCAAATACTATCTTTCCATGATATTTTCTTAAGAGGGAATAAAAATCCTTTCATTCCATCATATGTTAAAATGTAAATCATGTCATTGATGAAATTAAATGAAGTTTATTATCCTTTCCTGAAAAGTTTTGTTAGAGAGTAAAGGTATCAAAACATGTAAGTCCAGAGAAGAGAATGGTTAGATGGCAATAAAGAAAAGTAAAGAATGTTAAAATTAGAAGGAACTTTTTGTCAATTTCAGAGGCCTTTACAATTCTGGAAGGGGATAATGACTCAATACCTTGGGGGGATATAAGAACTCATCTTGAACCAAAAAGTCCTTGGGCTCAAGATATGGATGATGAGACAGATTAGGTAGCTAGGAAAGAGACAATGGGCACAGATTATCAGGAGTCAAATGAGAAGGAGAAACAGATATAAATGTTGTTTAAATACTAAGAGAAGGTTAAGAAATTATTAGATAAAGCAAGAGTATAGAAGAGTTATTATGTCTGGAAGAGATATGGGCTTTTTTTTATTTCTCCATTTCAGGTGACTCCAATATTGTTAGTTTCTCTTGAAGGAAAATAATATACCACTCAACCTCTTCTTTATGAGGTTCTTTGTGAATATTTAGAGGAAAGATAGAATGATTATTCTCTAAGAGCTGACCTAAAAAAGTAGAAGTCATTAGGATGGAAGGGGAATGGGTTCAAGCTGAATGGTACTAAGAATAAAAAGTTACATTAAATTCAATTAACAAATATATAGACACATAGATATTTGCTTGTATACACACACACAAACACACATTGCAGAATATTCAAATGATTGCAGGTGAAGTTGATTTAAAGTTGTAATTATTTTAAAGCTAAAATCTTGGTGATTGTCTAACAAGGAAAGGACAATCCATGATTTTCTTAAGTACTTTTAATACTTTTGTCCTGGCTGACTTAAGAATTTAACTGAATTCAGTAAGCATTATTTAAAAACTACTGTTTTTCTGAGTATTCTGCTAAGTGCTTGGGGGAAGAAGAGCAATAGGTTCCAGTCTAGTAGGGCTGAGGTACATGCACTACTAAATATGATACAAAAGTATATAAAACAACAACACAAAACTTTTTCAAAGATGGTTCACCATAATGAGAATATACATGATTGTTCTTTGAATTCTTAACTTTTATAGACATGAATAATTCCATTTTTGTATGAGTAATAAAATGTTAGGCCAGTATTTAATTACTATACTATTCCATGAACTAGGTGCAGTGAAAAATACAAGAGAAAGTACAAATATATCTCTGCTTTTCAAGGATTTAAACTTGTTCCATGATTATTCCTCCATCTCTCATCCCTCTTCCTTGGTAATGGCTATACTCTATACCTGCAATGCAGTTCCTCCTTATTAATGTCACTTAGGACATCTCATTTCCTTTAAAGCTCTATTCCACGGGTTCTCAAACTATGGCTTGCGAGCCAGATGCGGCCACTGAGGGTGTTTATGCGGCCTGCTGGATTATGGCAAATGGTCTGAGGGGCAGAGACAGAGTGTGAAGTTTTGTTTTTACTATAGTCAAGGCCTCCAACAGTCTGAGGGACAGTGAACTGGTCCCCTAGTTAAAAAGTTTGAGGACCACTGCTCTACTCAAACACCATTCCAACTATGAGGTCTTTTCTGATTTTGCAAATGTTAATAACATCCTTCCCAAATTATTCACTATTTTATTATAAAATTTATGCATATGTTGTTCTGATTCATAGGATATAAACCCCATGAGGATCTTTATTTTTTTAACCTTTTTATTATCTATACCTATTATAGATCTTTGTACTTGGCAGGTAGAGGAAGGGGTGTAGAAGAGAATAGACATTTATAAAGTACTTACTATGTACCAAGCACTGTATTAAATGATTTGCACAAATATTATCTTATTTGTTCTTCATCACAATCCTACAAGGTACATATTGTTGTTATCCTTGTTTTATATTTGAGGAAACTGAGGAAGTATTTGACAGACCTGTCCAGAGTCATGAAATTAGTAAGTTTCTGAGTTTATATTTTAACTCAGGTTTTTCCGACTTTAAACTAAGTGCTTGATCCACCATACCACTTGGATGCTTGTTATTATGCTTCCTCTTTATTTAAGCTTGGTCACTACATTGACCAAGGGTCTTAAATCTTTCAAACCTTTTTAAAATTATCTTAACTATTGCTATTGTTACATAAATTGCTTTATTGATTCTTCTTATTTCACCCTGCAAGGTACCTTTACATGATTCATATCTTAGAATAGTGAGTTTTATAAAATCCATTAAAGGAAGTGAGATTTCATTTTATTTTTACTAAACATAATTTGACTCCTTTAAAAAATCGAACACAGATGTATATACAAAGTAGTTGCCTCTTTTTTTGAATCTTTTAGAGCTTTGCACAATGCCTGGCACACTTAATAATCATTACTTTTTGCTTACTTGATTGCTAAGTGTTACAAAGACTCTGTGCTATGTCTTATAGAGTCAGTACCTAAACATAGCACTCTGTTCAATCCAATGATTTGAGATCTGGTAAAAATGTAAAAAAAAGAGGTATAATGCTGGAGAATGAGGCAAGTTAGAGATTAGAGGTTTTTAATATGTTATTAGAGGGAGAGTTTGGACTACCTAAGCTATTTTAGCCAGCTGGTTGGATGGAGCTATTGTCTCAAAGCATCCAACAAGAAGGGAGGGATTCCAGAGACTCTTATAGGACTCCAATGATCATAAAACAAAGGCAAGGGAGAGGAGATCACTGCTGAGCAGGAAGTTCCAGGAAAGGACCATAAATTTAGTTCTGACTGGTTGAGGGTAAGGAGGAAGGATCATAAATTCTAGGAGTCAGGATGTCTGAGGCAGAAGATACCCAAATATTTGAGATAAGCAAACTGGAGTTTTATGACTCTTTGGAATGCTAGTAGTCAAGGTTCCCAGCCCAAATTATCTCAGTCCTAATGGCTAAGAAAGAGGGTTGCCACCAGGGAGACTGAGGCAGAACAATTCAGGGAAATTGAGGCAGAACAGAGAGAAGTTCAGTTTGTGCAGTGAAGTCACTGTTCAGTTTCCTTCCTTCATTAAAGTTATGATCTCCCATTTGTGATCAAACCTTCCATTAAATGGCTTTGAAAAAGGCAGATCCTTGATTTTTGTTTTGTTGATTTGTTTATTCCCCTTGCCAACAAATAGCATCAGCTCTTACCCTGAACTTATTACTTAATTGGTCTTCTAAGCAAGTAGGGAATCAATTACATACGTACTTTAATATTTCTACTTTTCAGCCCTTGTTAGCATTTAGATCTTTAGCAAAGATGTTTTGATCATCCTGATCTACATTATTCTCAACTTTGGCATAGAATGACTCACTCCTGTCCAAAGCAACCATCAGTTTGGAAATACTTTTAAAATTACTAATATAATCTTTGAAACTTTGTTTTTGCATGGAATATCACTATAGGAGAGAGTAATAAAGCTAAGAGATACCATTTGGTAACTTGCAAGTTGAATTATCCCTGATATCATTTTACACCAAGTACAAATCCTAGCTCTTAATTTTAACTGTTTTAGTGTGAATATTCAAAAATAAATGGACTGCATTTAAAACCTTATTTTGCTTAGGCTAAAGGAGAATATTTGTATAATGAAGGAATTATGATTGAATTAAAAGGTCCTGGACTATATACTCTCTCTCTCTCTCTCTCTCTCTCTCTCTCTCTCTCTCTCTCTCTCTCTCTCTCTCTCTCTCTCTCATTACAAGTTAATAAATTTATGTTTGTATATTTCCTGATCAGTTCTATTATGATTTTTTGCTCCTCTTTGGATTTAACTGTTAATAATATTTTTTTCGATGTCATGTGAATTACCATACACAGGAGCTTTACTGTGATTCTCAATCTTGGTATCCATACCATAGGAAAAGAGTATATCTCTCTGATCTATCTCTAGCTTTGTATTTTTACTGCCAAAATTCTAGTGATTTAATCCCAGTCTCATCTGGGAGAATCTTATAGTTCTCCTCAGCTATTAATTCCTTCCTCTTTCAGATTACCTCCTTCATATATATCTTATATATTCCTAATTAAATACATATTTTTCTTCCTCACTAGATTAAATGCAGTTTGATAGAAAGTGCTATATTTATTTTTATTTGCTTTTTTTGTGAGGGCTTTTTTTTGCCTCTCTTTGTGCCTTCTAGATTAGTTCAATATCTGGCATACAGTAGTAGTTTAATATCTTATTCTCTGACTTATTACCATGGCCTACTAATCAATCTTTAAGCTTCTTGTTTCTATGCCCTTCAATTCAAATTTCATGTTCATATGGCCTGTTTGTGAGCCTCCCAAGCTCATATTGGTTTGATCCGTAGCAATCAGATATACTGTATCTTGACCATGACACAGTGATATCATGTTCGCATCATTAAGAATGAAGGGCAACTATCAACCAAACAACCAATCAAATAACCACACTGCTGCCAGAGAAATCCTCCTTAAAGTGTTCATCAGATGAATTCCTGGATTAATGTGGTGCAGCTCCTAGGGAATATAAATAATAACCTTAAGATCACCTGGACTTGAGAGTGATATAGTTAGAAATTATATATCTTTCCCCTAGGCTATCCTGCCCCACCTTAGTCTAAATGACCATAATGTTCAAGTCACAAATATTGCTAGCTATCAAATAACAGCCTACTGGTCATTAATAATAGAGTTTCTGAGACTAATGAGTAATAATAGTGATTTGTTTAAAGTTGATCCATGTTAGGACAAAATTGGATGTTGCTACTTGACCTAATGACGTTCAGGCCTAAAAACTACCAATTCTTCCCAGAGAATTATGGATACTGCACCTGCACACAAAATCAAACTAGACCACTCTTCAACTACATCTCTACATCATGAAATTAGCATATCAGTGACATGAAGCACAGGGTTTCTCTAAGTTTTTCCTATAAATTTATCTTCTTACTCCTGGTTCTTTGCTGATTTTGGTTGGAAATTAACCCACTTTAATTGACATTACAATCATAATAAATTATGCTCATTGATTTGGAGATGGGTCTGAATCTGCACATTTTTTTGAGATTTTTTTGACACTGGTATTGATGCTAACCTTTTGCGAGTTCCCGTGAACTCCAATAGGATCAATTTAATGAATCTTTAGGGAGATAAAAGTTTTTTTTTTTTTTTTTTTTTATTGGGATAATGATTGCATTTCCTTCTGAATTATATATTCATTGGTACTTATAAACCAAAGACAAATGAAAAATTGGATTTCAGTGATTGAGAAAAAATATAACCTATTCAAATTTAGGATTCAAGCCATGGGACTAAACTATCTTGATTAATGATTTAGTGAGCACAATAAACTTAAATGTCCTCTATATCAAGACAACTCCAGAAAAGACTTCTCATCACACCCCATTGCACCATTTACTCTGACCATTATTTTGCCACCTGCCATCCTTCTTTTATCATTTCCCTTACCAAACCCATCAAAACACCTTGCCATTTTTAACTTCTCTATCAGAGAAACATAATCAAAGTAATATATATATGCATGGTGACTTCCCGGATGAAATATATATTTATATGTACCATACTGTATATGCAATTGCTTACTATTAGTATACAAGCTCCTTGAGGACAGAAACTCTCTCTCTCTTTTTTGTTTTGTTTTCATATTACCAGTGTTTGAAAAAGTATTTCAAATAGAGTAAGAGGTTTATAAATATTTCTCATTCATTCTTCCCTTAATTCTCTATGCAGTGAATTGGCATAGCCATTAAAACTTTTAAACTCATTTATACTTCTCTGAGCATAAGCAATTGACTTTCAGGATAAATTGATTGATTTAGACTACTGTGAATAGATTAGAGCTGATTTGGCTAATTTAAACTATTGTGGATGAATCATCCCTTTGTATTTTGTCTATATACAGGAATCAGATATAGATTAAGTCTTCTAAGGCCTCTTTTTCCTATACTTTTCCCTTCTTTAAAAGGACATAGCAGAGAACAGAAGAGCTAAATGTGGAATTTAGAATCTACATAGTGGGGGCAGAGCCAAGATGGCGGAGAAGAAACACACGACTCTGTGAACGTCCTAACTCCCTCACAACCAATTAGATAAATCAACCTCAGAAATAGCGCTGGACTGATAGATACCACGGCTTACCAGCTGAAGAGAATGTGGAGTTTCAAAAGAAAAGGTCAGTTCCCAGGGGAGGAAGAAGAGAGGCCAGCACAGACGGCTGGGTGCTAGCATACTGCACTGATCGCGCTGGGGAGGGCTCTGGGATCAGAGAAGCCACTGAGATAAAGGAATCTGGCACAGGCTGTTAGCTCTTCTCTGCTTATAATAAGCAGCTGAGAAGAGAAATCTAAACTACTTTAAAAATTCAAAGATAGATTAGATCTTCCCGGATCCTGGGGGTGACTCAGCAGATCTCTGCACCTGGGGGTGTGGCCCCTAGCTCCCACCTGAGACTAGTTAAAAGATTGAGAAGTGGACGGATACGGCCCAAGGCAACACACACTGCCCAGCTCAGCTGAAGGGTGTGGAACTCAGCTCCGGAAGTCCCAGAGAAGCGGAACCTTTGAACGAGGGACCACAGTTTCTGGCAGACACTTCCAGTTTGAGCGCAGGGGCTTTTCACATCACCTGCTGCAGTCATCCACACCCCAATGGGACTCATAGGCTGGGCTTTGTGCCATCTTTACTGTTCAATCTCAAACCTCAGGGAAGCTGCTAGAACACAACGCCGTCAAGGCACAGGAGTGCTAGTCACCTCTGAGGCACTTCCAGGGAGGGGGTGGGGAACTCTCTCCCAGAGCTCTCTCTTAGCTCAGGCGCAAGAGCTGCTGCATCCATCTGGTCTGGGAGGAAGCTGGTAAAGAAAGAAATAAATAATTTCCTACCCCAGGGACAGACCCCAAAAGATTTTTTTTAAGTATGAACAAAAAAGCCAGAAAAACTATAGATTCCTTCTACACAGAGAAAGAGCGGGTATCCAACCCCGAGGAAGTTAACAGCAGAGAGTCAGCAGATAACAACCTAAAGGGGAACGATTCCTGGCCCCCATCACATAACTCTCTCCTAGAAGAGGCTATTAAAAAGTTAAGAGAGTTTGAAGAAAAATGGGGAAAGGAAAGGGAAGCTATGATAGAGAATAACAACGTCCTGAAATTGGAGTTGGAAAAAATAAAGAATTCACAGGAGATGCAGGGAAACAAAATTTATGAATTAGAAAAGGTTAAAAAATCACAGGAAAGTAGGATTTCTGAATTGGAAAAGATAAAAAAGTCTCAAGAAAATAGAATTTCTGAATTGGAAAAAGAAAATAATTCTCAAAAAAAAAAAATTAGGGAAATGGAAAAAAATTCAATAGAGCAAAATAATTCATTTAAAAACGAAATTGGGCATTTACAAAAAGAACTAAAAACTGTGAAAGAAGAAAATAACTCCTTAAAAGTCAGGATGGAACAAATAGAAATGAATGATTCACAGAGAACCCAAGAATCAGACAAACAAAACAAAACAAAACAAAAAAAAAAAAAAAAAAAAAAAAAAATGAGAAGCTAGAGAACAACGTCAAATACTTACTGGGAAAATCTATAGACCTAGAAAATAGATCTAGGAGAGATAATCTGCGGATCATTGGACTTCCAGAAAACTATGACCAAAAAAAGAGCCTAGATTCTATTTTACAGGAAATTATCAAAGAGAACTGTCCAGAGATAATAGAAACAGAAGGGAAAGTAGATGTGGAAAGAATTCATCGAATTCCTTCTGAAATAGACCCTAAAAAAAGAACACCACGGAATATTGTGGCTAAGCTGCAAAATTACCACACAAAGGAGAAAATCTTTCAAGCAGCTAGAAAAAAACAAATTAAATACCAAGGTGCCACAATAAGGGTCACTCAAGATCTGGCTGCCTCCACATTAAAAGATAGAAGGGCCTGGAACCTGATATTCTGTAAGGCAAAAGATCAAGGACTGCAACCAAGAATGAACTACCCAGCTAAGTTTAGCATCTTTTTCCATGGAAGAAGATGGTCATTCAATGAAATAGAGATATTCTATATGTTTCTAAGAAAAAAACCAGACTTAAATAAAAAATTTGATCTACATCCACAAGACTGAAGAGAAACAGAAAAAGGTACACAGAACCCTTGAGAACTGTAACTCTGTTGTGGGTATATAAAAAGTACTCAAGGATAATTTGATTTTACTGATATAAAAGAAAAAAAAGGGGGGTGTAGTAAAGGGAAGGAGGTCGTTTTAGAAAAAGGGGAAGGAATGATAAAAAGAGGGTAACTACATCCCAGGAAGAGGCATAGAAAATACACCATATCTAAGGGAATTTAGTGAGGGGGAGAATCATTGTGTGAATCTTACTCTCATCAGGAGAGGCTCAAAGAGTAAATAATTAACATATTGGTTTTTCAGAGAATTTTCTCTCACCTCATTAAAAGGGGGGAGAGTAAAAGGGAAAAGGAAAAGGAGAATAAGTGAAGGGACTTGGAGGGAGGGGAGAGGGATACTAAAAAAAAGGGAGGGTTGCACGTCACAAGGGGGGTCTGTAAATTAAATATCAGGGAGGGGGATCAGGGGGGTCAAGGGAAAAAGCATAATCTGGGGATAATATGATAGCAGGAAATACAGAATTAGTAATTTTAACTGTAAATGTGAATGGGATGAACGATCCCATCAAACAGAGACGGATAGCAGATTGGATCAAAAATCAGAACCCTACAATATGTTGTCTGCAGGAAACACACTTGAAGCAGGGAGATACATACAGAATAAAGGTAAAAGGTTGGAACAGAGCCTATTATGCTTCAGGTAAAGCCAAAATATATAAAGAAGTGACTCTAATTTATGAGAAATTCTCCATGTGATAAATGGTCAAAGGATATGAATAGACAATTCTCAGATGAAGGAATTGAAACTATTTCTAGCCATATTAAAAGATGTTCCAAGTTATTATTAATCAGAGAAATGCAAATTAAGACAACTCTGAGATACCACTACACACCTGTCAGATTGGCTAGAATGACAGGGAAAGATAATGCAGAATGTTGGAGGGGATGTGGGAAAACAGGGACACTGATACATTTTTGGTGGAACTGCGAATACATCCAGGCATTCTGGAGAGTGATTTGAAACTATGTTCAAAAAGTTATCAAACTGTGCAAACCCTTTGATCTAGCAGTGTTACTACTGGGCTTATATCCCAAATAGATCTTAAAGAAGGGAAAGGGATCTGTATGTGGAAGAATGTTTGTGGCAGCCCTCTTTGTAGTGGCCAGAAACTGGAAACTACATGGATGTCCATCAATTTGAGAATGGCTGAATAAATTATGGTATATGAATATTATGGAATATTACTGTTCTGTAAGAAATGTCCAACAGGATGATTTCAGAAAGGCCTGTAAAGACTTATATGAACTGATGCTGAGTGAAATGAGCAGGACCAGGAGATCATTATATACTTCAACAAAAATACTATATAATGATCAATTCTGATGGACGTAGCCATCTTCAACAATGAGATGAATCAAATGATTTCCAATAGAGCAGTAATGAACTGAACCAGTTATGCCCAGCGAAAGAACTCTGGAAGATCACTATGAACCACTACATAGAATTCCCAATACCCCTATTTTTGTCCCCCTGCATTTTTTATTTCCTTCACAGGCTAATTGTACACTATTTCAAAGTCTGAATCTTTTTGTACAGCAAAACAAATGTTTGGATATGTATACATATATTGTATTTAATTTATACTTTAACTTATGTAACATATATTGGTCAACCTGCCATCTGGGGAAGGAGGGTGAGGAGAAGAAGGGGAAAAATTGGAACAAAAGGCTCGGCAAATGTCAGTATTGTAAAATTACCCATGCATACATCTTGTAAATAAAAATCTATGATAAAAAAGAGTCCTTATACTTTCCTACCTCTATACTCCCTATTTCCTCTGCTTGGAAGAATCATTTCTAAAAAAAAAAAAAAAGAAAAAAAAAAAAAAAAAGAATCCTTATTCCATGACCATTGAAGTATTGAAGTTCCCCCCAAAAAATGCCAATTCTTTCAGACACTTTTCTGTGATTATCATTCACTCAGAAGGGATTTTTTTTTCCTTCCTCCCTATGTCTCAAACAACCTTTTTTCATACATTCTCATTGTACTTTCACCTTTTATCTTATATTTAATTATTTATATATGTTTATCTATCTAATAGACAATATCATTTATGGCAAGGTCTATATTTTATTTTTATTCAGTGTTGTATCCTTTGTGGTAAATTTTAAGTGGTCAAAAATTTTTCAAATGAATGACCAGAGATATGAGTGGATTTGAAACCAGAAATACTGGGAATTGATATTACATGTGTGATATTGGGTCAATAATTTATCCTCTCTGGTTTTTAGTTTCTGTACCTGTAAGTGAAGATATTGTATTAGAAAACAACTAAAGTCCCTTTCAATTCAATTGTCCTATGCACAGAAAAAATATATAACACATCTATTTACTTGGCAGACCACAATAATCCCAAGGGAAAGATATATCTGGGGCTTTACCTGAGACAGAGAAATTTAGGAGAAATATTAGAGAGAGAGAAGAAAAAATATGAATCTGGGTCTAAATGAAGCTGGGTCTAAAAGTCATTTCTGCTGATTACTGGGTCATTGTCTTTATTTAATTTGTTTCCCTGAGTAATGTTTTTCCCTAAATGTCACATTTGTTTTTTTGATAAAATGTTTTTAATATTAGTTGAAGCTATATTCAAAGCATCCACTATTTAAAGAACAGTGAATAAATTGAAGAGATTTTGCTATTCATATCTAGGAGTATCTAGAAGAGAAGGTACCCTGACAAAACTGTAACTTAATAAACAACCCTTGTTAAGAAGTCAGTTCTGTGTGAGTTTGATTACCATAAAATCATCACTCAGAGCCAAATAACTACTAGAGAATTTTGGATGGAGAAAAAAGGCAATGAATTCATAGTTTTAAGGAAAACCCTTGGATTATATACAGCCCCAAAAAATTCTGTTATCTAGTAAAACCCAATAAAAATTTAAACAGCTGCTGTAACATTCATTTTATTTAATACAATCTAGTCACAAGTTCCAACAAATAGTGAACATTGCCCAACCCTATAGTAATTGAAACAAATCGTTCTTACCTACTTCAATGACACTATGTGTGGGGTGAAAGTAAATGGGTGCAATAGGACATATTATCTAACTGCAACAGGGAAAAAAGTTCAAAGATCATAAATGTGTGTGTGTGTGTGTGTGTGTGTGTGTGTGTGTGTGTGTGTGTGTGTAGTTCATAGACCCCATCTACTTCAAATTCGGAATAAAACAGATTTGAACATAAAAGAAAAATTATAAGGAAAAGGAACCATTTCATAAAAGTATCAGCAAAAATGAGTCTTCATTGAGATGAAAAATCTGTTGTTTACTTGAATGATGGTGGGGGAAAGAAAGGTTTTCCTTTTACCTGAAGAAATTGAGTGAGAGAATGAAAATATGAGGTTTGGGGAGTAGCAGTGGGAGTGCCAGCTTGGGGATGTTGATTGCGGTGTAACTACAGGCACAGGAAACTTGACTTGAATTATTGGAGAAGATGCAGATATGTTTTATGTGTAATTGGGCATGAAAAATCCCTCATTTCCAGTTTCAGTAGGTGTTTAAATTGCATTTACAATATGAATATAATTGTGTTTATTTGCTCACCTAACTACCCACTTAAGATGTACTATATGGAAATCTAGTCCATAGACTCCAGAAAGAGGAGACCCAGGGGGTAAATGATAAGAGTGTCTAAATACATTTGAGGTAGAAATGCATGGCAATAATAACAGGAAATACTAATAAAAGGTATTAAAAACATTAACTGATTCCTCTTCACAAGCACCCTGCAAAGTAAGGAAACAAACCCAAAGCATCTTGAGGCTCATCTAGAGGTGCCAAGAACACAGGGGTGCTTGTAACCATGAATGCAGAATCAGCTATATAAAATACTTGTTTACAATTAAGATGACCTGAAATAGGCCATTCAGAAGTCGCTTCTTGTTATAGTCTTAAAGTATTCTTTAATAGCACATAAGGAATAAATCATCTAAAAGGGTTTCTAACATAAGAATATAAAATGTTTATATTGCTGAAAATAGCAATAAGTTCTCCTTTCTCCACTCTTCTAGCCCAAAAAGCAGTTTAGCAAAGAGACATATGCATCTGAAATGTCACAAAGTAGAGGATGGATTTTAAGATGGCCCAGACTCTCAGATAGTGACAGAATACATATTTTAACAAGTCAGAAATCAAACCTATTAATAGTTTTCTTCAGCAAATGTAGAATTAAATGGGCTGGGTTGAGATTAGGTGGAAGGGAGCGCCCTAGGGAAGACATAGATTTAGGGAAACAGATTTCCTTTTCTTTTAACTTAGTCCTTTGCTTCAATCTCCTTCATTTATCTGGCATTGTTCTCCAGGAACCAAGTAGAGAGGTTTGCAGGCAAATATAAGATTACCTTCAACTATAAGTGCTAGTGCATCTGAGTTAATCTATGGTGCTATGGATCAATAGCCTGATCCTTCAGATAGAGGAGTGATGAAATCAAATAGGTTTTCTGTTTGCTTTGTTATTTAGGCTTTGAAGTTCTATTTAAAAATAAAATTACACAGTATTACTTCTCAAAGGTGTTCTTGTAAGTGAGAGACTTCACTTTATAGTTTTATAGTCTGGGCTAAAACCCCCTGAGCTTAACAAAAAAAAAAAAAAAAAAAAAAAAAAAAAAAAAAAAAAAAAAGGAAGTTCCTACTAATTTGTAGTTGGGATCTTAGATTTGAGATACACTTGATTGTACAGCACTTGTCACTTATCAAATGGGAACTGATTTTTATTTTTATTATTTGTTTATTGGTGAAGGAAGTATTCTTTCGAATCACGTTTGGACTTTTAAAACATTTCTATTTAAACTATAAGTCCTATAAGTCTAATCCTCCTGTCTTTTTGGAGCTAAATTAGAAAAAGAATAATGCCTTATGATTCACACAGGCAGAAACATATAATCTAGATTCTATGGCTTTACTAAACAAAAAGAATCGCAATATTTTAGAATGTCAATATAGGAACTTTGATTCTGGTACTACCTATGTAATTTGAATTCCTCAATATTTTCTGGGACTGGGATTAGATTCTTAATCTTTTGTAAATGAGAGAGTTTATTAGTGCTCCTTAAAAATACCAGTGAATAAAGGGATGGGCCTAGAGTCAGGAAGCCTAAATTTTAAATAAGGTCTTGAATACTTACTAGTTCTATAACTTTGTGCAAGTCATTTAACTTTTATTTTCCTCAGTTTCCTAATATATAAAATAAGATATAATAATATTTATCTTCCAAAGTTACTGTGAGGATAAGGAGATAATATGTGTATTTTGCAAATCTTTAAGTGTTATAGAAATGAATTATTATGATAGTTATTGTTAATATTAATGTTATCATATCAGTTATCATTTCTAAGGTTCTTCCTCTATCCTGAATGCTATGATTTGAGAAAGTTTTTCAATCTTCAAATGTTCTATTGATAAATTAATGGTTTCATTAGTATGACTACTCTCGGAGAGCAGATCCTTTCAATTTTCTCTCTCATTCTTTAAAACTTTAAATAAATCCTATAAAGAGGCTTATCCATGCCATGCTGTAGTTAAAGCATTAAATTTAGCATCAGAAAGTTGAGCTCTTAGTTTCAAATCCTTCTAGCCATTTCAAATAAGTAAGTCATTTACACAGCTAGTTGGCTGGCAAATCACTTAACCTTTCTTGGTCTCAGTTTTCTCACCTATAAAATGGACAATTGAGGAAATGGATGAGTTTAGTAATAGAGATAATAAGTCTTGGGTTCTATTTGCTGAATGTGAGATGCCTAAGGAACAAAGATATTAAATTTTGTTGACTCAGAATCTGTTTTTGCTTAGGCCCACTCTTTAAGGAGTGGGATTCCAAGCAATGGCTACACCAATCATAAATAACAGATTACTAAATTATTTCTCTAAATTCATGATTGTACTGTGGGGAATACTAAGAATGGATGAAGCATGGCTGTTACCCTAAAGAAGCTTGGTAGATAATTTAAAAATGAGACTAATGTTTAAAGAGAGAAAAAACAAGTAGATAAAGGATAAGTAGATAAAGTAAATAAATGTATAGAGGCAATATGAAGGGTTAAATATCTGGAAATCAAGTCATATGAAGAATGTATGAAAAAACTAGATATGTTTAGGAAAAAGAAGCAAAGGAAAGGTAGATGACAGATAGACAGATAGATGGATAGATAAATGAAATAGAAGACTTACTAAGAACTTTCTATGTACCAAGCATTTTGCTAAGTTCTGGAGTTATAAAAACAAACAAACAAACAAAAACAAGATGAGATTTGTCCTAAGAGACCTTATATTCTAATAGGGAAGAAAATAAAAAGAAGAAGAAACAAAGTTTGTACATTGGTAGTTGACAAATTACAGAGTACAGTACTAAGAAAGTGGTCAGCAGAGTTGGGCCTTCTAATGATAAGGCTGTTCTTGGCAATTACTTAGCCATCATTTAGTTTGCCCCAGGGCAGAGTCATGAAAAAGAAGAAAAAGGGAAGCAGCATTTAAAAGGAGTATATGGGAAATTGATAGGACAAGAGAAAAGAAAAAGAATATTCAGGGAAAATAACAGGAGTTTTCAGATCCAAATTTCATAAAGAATTGGACTTATGCCCTGGCTCTAGGGCATAAAAATAGTACTACTAAGATTTCAGCAAGGCAATTTTGAGTCCAACATATGGAAGAAGTTCTGGCTATAAGAAAGATTTGGAAACAATTATAAGAGTCAGTCACATAAGTAGCAAGGCCTCTACTTTTAAAACAGCTACTACAGACTCGATATAAAATTCAACCTGGAAACTAAGATGAAAAAATAAAGGATAAATTTACTTTCAATTGCAATCCCACTCTTCATTGATTGGCTAAATATGGTCAATATTAAAATTATGTTCTTTCCTACATTAATACAATATGCCTAAGACATTATCATGAGAAATAGGATTGTCAATGAAATCAGAAAGCCCTAGATTTAGGTCCCACTGATCCAAACTGGCTATATAACCTTAGACAAATGTCTCTGGTCCCTAGAAAATTCCCCAAAACAATGTCATTTTCTTTCTGAATAGAATAAACTGAGTGAAGATCTCTCATAATAATGTTGCCTTGATTAGAAGGGAAACAATAAACTGGGAAAATTTTTACAGTCAAAGGTTCTGATAAAGTCCTCATTTCCAAAATATATAGAGAATTGATTCTAATTTATAAGAAATCAAGCCAATCTCCAATTGATAAATGATCAAAGGATATGAACAGACAATTTTCAGATGAAGAAATTGAAACCATTTCTAGCCATATGAAAAGATGCTCCAGGTCATTATTAATCAGAGAAATGCAAATTAAGTCAACTCTGAGATACCACTACACACCTGTCAGATTGGCTAGAATGACAGGGAAAGATAATGTGCAATGTTGGAGAGGATGTGGGAAAACAGGGACACTAATACATTGTTGGTGGAATTGTGAATACATCCAGCCATTATGGAGAGAAATTTGGAACTATTCTCAAAAAGTTATCAAACTGTGCATATCTTTTGACCCAGCAGTGTTACTACTGGGCTTATGTTGGGACCCTGGACCTTTTAGAATCAGCTAGAGTCAGGATAATTAAAAGTCTTTATTCTTGGTCTTTTGCAGTCATGGTCTGGGGATTAGATCTAGCAATTTCCACACCTCCTTCCTCTCTCTCCACCCCCAGGAGAATGAATCAATTTCCTCATCCTACTCTACCTACTCATGTCAAGTCCCCTTCTTTGTCCACACCCACCAATCAAGCCTTTACAGAATAGTTGGGGAGGGTCATCCTCCAAAAATGTGGCAATAGAGAATTGTCCAATTGGTGATTAGCCTCGTGTGCTAGATTACCTTGCATCTGCTCAGTTCTAGCCCTCTACAGGCGTATATCCCAAAGAGATCTTAAAGAAGGGAAAGGGATCTGTATGTGCAAGAATGTTTGTGGCAGCCCTCTTTGTAGTGGCCAGAAACTGGAAACTACGTGGATGCCCATCAATTGGAGAATGGCTGAATAAATTGTGGTATGTGAATGCTATGGAATATTGTTGTTCTGTAAGAAATGACCAACAGGATGAGTTTAGAAAGGCCTGGAGAAACTTACATGAACTGATGCTGAGTAAAATGAGCAGGACCAGGAGATCATTATATACGACAACAACAATACTATATGATGATCAATTCTGATGGATATGGCCATCTTCAACAATGAGATGAAACAAATCAGTTCCAATAGAGCAGTAATGAACTGAATCAGTTACACCCAGCGAAAGAACTCTGGGAGATGAATATGAACCACTACATAGAATTCCCAATCCCTCTAATTTTGTCCACCTGCATTTTTGGATTTCCTTCACAGGCTAATTGTACACTATTTCAAATTCTGATTCTTTTTGTACAGCAAAACAACTGTTTGGACATGTAGGCATATATTGTATTTAATTTATACTTTAACATATTTAATATGTATTGGTCAACCTGCCATCTGGTTGGGAGGGAAGGAGGGAAAAATTAGAAAAAAAGGTTTGGCAATTGTCAATGTTGTAAAACTACTCATGGATATATCTGGTAAATAAAAACTATTAAAATTTTAAAAGTTAAAAAAACAAGAATGTTGCTTTGATCTATGCTCTAATTGTGACTTAAGACTTTGCAATAATAAGTAGAACTATGGCTAAAAGCTACAGGTGTTTGATTAACTAAGATAAACAAAGATTTCCCTCCAGTCTCCTCTATATACACCCCTTTTCATTAGCATTTAAATGCCTAATAGGTAAAGTGTGTTCTGGAGTTGATATTTTAGTGTGTGGGTAAATTAGAACTTGCCAGCCAATGGGAGAAAAGATCAGAGCATGGGATGGGGGCTTCTGCATTAGCATCTATATAATCCTGCTTGCAGCTTATGCTTTGCACAAAAATCATGTACTGACATGCTGTTTGTTGGAAGTAGCCCTTTCTCGCCAGTTCATAATAAAAACTTTTTTTGCTTTTTACCTTTAGAAACTCTGATTTTAATTTGGGTAAGGGTTGCTCTCCCAGACATTTCCAAAACACAAAAAAGGAAAAAAGGAAAGAAGGAAGGAAGGAAGGGAGGGAGGGAGGGAAGGATGAAGGAAAATGAAAACTTCCAGGCCAGAAAAAATATAAAATAACAGAAGAAACAACATAAATATCAAGCATAGGCTTAATTTGAAAGTTGTTCTTATATTATCTAACATAATGAGAACCAAATAGAATGAATAGCATTTATAAATATTATCTGAATTTATCCTCAAACAACAAAAGGATTCTTCTTTATTGCATTTTAGAGATGAGAAAACTGAGTGAAACTGAGGATAATTACTTGCCCAAGATCACCCAGCCAGCAAATGCTTAAAACCAGATTTGATCTCATATGTTACTCTATGATATCTTTTAAAGACTAGTAGGAGAGTCTAATCTAGGTTGGATACGACAGACCTCTGAAAATATATTGGCAGTAGGAAATCAATGCATATCAATAATTCTTTTGAACAAGGGATGAACAAGGCTTTTTTAATCAATGTGAAAAATAAGGTGTTATGCCACAGTTCCCTTTAAATGTTCTTCCTCAGTTTCCCTGAATTGTTCTGCTTCAGTTTCTCTGAAGTATTCTGCTACAATGGTAATCTCCCTTCCTGAACATTAGAACTGATATAAATTAGTTCTGGAAGTCCTGGCCATTAGCATTCCATAAAGCCATAAATTGCTGATAGGTTGCTTAGAGATAGGTAAGCATATCTGCTATTCCAGACATCCTGGCTCCTTGGTCCTTCCAACTGATCAGGATTTATGATCCTTACCCTCAACCTGTCAGAGCCAAATTCTGGTCCATTCCAAGAAGTTCCGGATCACCAGAGCTCTAACTCCACCCTGCTTTGTTCCCCGGAATTGGTGGAGTCCTATAAGAATCCCTAGAATTCTTCACTTCTTGCTGAATACTTTGAGACAAGAGTCTTATTCAGCCTGGTGGCAACATGGGTCCTGTTTTGCCCCCAGCACAACCTCTTCCTCTCAAATAAAATATTAAAAACTTTCTAATCTCTATTTGGGCTCAGTTTCTCCAGCATTACAAAGGGAGAGAAGAGAACCAAGGATGACCCCAAGCCCAGGGAATAATGATGAGAAGATGATATCACTGAAATAACAAGTTAAATAGTGGCTGCTTTTAAAGAAATGGTATTATATTTAAATTTAAATGTACTGAGAGTCAGTTGTGATGCTACATGCAAATGTAAGTATTTATTTGATAGCTGCAGATGTGGGGATAGATTTAGGATAAAAGATCAGATTTAAAGTTATAAAATTAGAAAATATCTAGAGACAACAGTTGAGGTGTTAGAATAGAAATTCCTTTCCACTAACAGATAAGAATAATTTGTAACAATTCTTAAAGAACATACATGATATATTTGAAGGTTTATAGATGGATGAGAACTTTAGGGAAAGATTTCCTTCCCCCTTTCTCTCTTACATTCATGTCTTTTGTTCATATGTTCCCCCTTCCCACTCCTTCCAAACCCTCCCCTCCCCCCAGCCAATATGCTGTTTTTTCCCCCTTCATACAGCTATGGCATATAAAATAAAATAAAATTAAATTTAAAAAAGAATCAAAGACTAAGTTTGAGAGGTAAGCAAACCTATTTAGAATGAAGGACGATGAGGAAACAGAAAAGACAAAAAAATTCATAAAGTTGGAAAGAAGAACAAAGATTGGTGCTAGAAAATAAGAAAGTAAAAAGTCCTTTCTAAGGAGTTGCTTAGCATTAGTGAATAATGTTGCAAAGTTAAATTAGATAAGGATTTGGGATATAGGTGAATAGATTGTCACTGGTGATAGTGGGGTAGGGGAGCAGTAGAAATAGTTTAGAAGATGAGAAAAAAAATCAGATAGCAGGAAATGTCAAAAAAAAAAAAAAAAAAGTGTTCATCCAGCATTTTTTGGTGTCTGTATTCAATTGCAAGGAGTCTTAATACTTTCTGACACTCTTTTACCATATTTCTCTTTCAGTGTAATAGGAATAAGTTGTAAGAGTAGAAAGACAAATGCTTTTATTTAAAATTCAAGACAATTACCTATAGGGCTTAGGGAGTCATCAAAGATCCAAGCTAGGGTCCTTAAATTTCAAATTGCATGCCTTTCCCCAGTTTGTGTCACCACCTTCTCAGGGTTTTTACATATTTAATACTGAGTACCCCTACTGTGATGAATAGAAAGTATTTCATTTGACTGGCACAAGATGGTAAGTGCTTTGAAAGTCATTATCCTAAATACAAAAAGATTTTGAATAATCCTTCAAAATGTCAAGGCACATATCACATCAGTAATTGTTAAATATTTCTTCTAGGGGAAAAAAAAGTTAATTTAAAGCACTTTTGATGTTCAACTGTCACTCACTACAATTTGAGGTGGAGATATGTGGGGGGGATAGAGTTTGGGGGTAAATGAACATTATATACTTCTGGACTACCTTCATCATCCTTTTATAGTCATGTTTTGACAAAATTGAAAAGTGCTCTAAATTTGTCCTTTTTACTTGTCCACCTTCTTCTTCAAGTGTTCCTTGATGTCCCCATCTTTCTAGTATCTTTTCAACTCTTGAAATTCCTCCTTGCCCTCATCTCCCAACCCCAAGCAAGCACCAATCTTATTCTCAGTTAGTTGACAACTAATCCCTACTAAGGAGTTAGCTGATAACTGGATTAAGGTGTTATCCCTCCCAGTGGCATTTACATTTCAATAAGGAACTCTGGAAGAACTAAAAACTTTCTTAATACAAAGTAATAAATGCCTACCTAAAAATTATAGAATCTAAAACAGTTCAAAAATGAGAAGGGGAAAAATTGGATAGGATTCTTCCACATTATCTTCAAAATTGCTTTACATGTTTCCCCTCTTACTACAACTCCACATATTGATAATTTATTGGACTATCATCCATCCCTGGATAATTCATCCAGGCAATATGAATAATTAGAAGGATCAAGTTAATAAATGATTAAACATTTATTGGATGCCTAAAAGGTGATGGGTTCAGTGCTAAATTTGGGGGATACAAAGGGAGGCAAAGAACAATCCCTACCCTCAATCAGTATATAAAATCTAATCTGAGAGAATATGCAAATACATACTAAAGCATGTTAAATACAGGATTATAGGAAGTAATTTAGAAGAGGGAAGCTCCTAGAATGGAGGAAGAGGGAGGCTAATCCCAGTAAAGGAAAGGATTTTAGTTGAGAAGTAGGAAGGTCAATAGTAGAAGAGTAAGAGAGAGAATATTTCAGGCATGGAAAACAATCAGAGAAAATGTCATGGAATAACCAAGTCACTATTATTGAACTGAAGAGTATATACTGGGGAGTAAAGTATAATAAGAATGGAAGGTTGGGGAAGGGGAGAAGATAATGAGATATCAAATCATTAAAGATATTTCTTTTTTAGCCTTCTGGGACTATTAGGGACATCTTGCAGTGACGGCTTTCAAATAAACTTTCTGAGTCAATGCAGAGAATACATTTGGTTTAGTATAACTTCTAGTTTAAAAAAAAAACAAAACAAAACACTTATCTAATGAAAATAAAAGCTATAAACATACTTCCTTCAATCAATGATTTAATCTCATTTCATTTTTGACAAATATAGCAGTTTATTTAGTAAAACCAATAGTACCTTCAAGAAATTTCCTACTACTTCAAAAATGCCTCCCTACTAAGTCATTCCACATCAGATAGAAAATGAATTTTATCCTGAGTGACTTCTCTTTTTAGAAAAACACTTTCTAAGGTCAAAACAGAATTGTGTGCTTGCAGATTAAAAAGCTCATATTTTCCTCATAAAATCAGAAAGTCAATTCACCAGGAAAAGTGGTTTGGAGGCAGTAAATATAAGAAAAATAAAAATTGGGAATTAAAATCCTGAGTTCTGTTCCAATACTGGTATTAACTAGTTATATGACTTAAAATCTCTCTGACTTTAATTTCCTCAGTTGTAAAATAAGAACTATGTTCTAGAGGCAAACTTTAAAAGAGTTTTTGCCTCTGAAATTTTATGGTCTCTGCCCAAAAAATGTAATACACAATATATATATATATTTTCCAAACCTTAAAACACTACAAAAAAATTGTTACTGGTATTAATAATGACAATAATAATTAACATGGTAATCCCAGTTCTAAAGCACATTGGTATAGGACTTTCCTCACAGGTAGAGATGAATATTCTGCCCTGTGTGAGGGAATGGTAGAGTAGCTGAGGAAGGTATAGAGCAGAAGAAAGGGAAAGTCTTCAATTCTTTAGCTCATCTTTGAATTCTCTTCAAATATCTAGTCAGTTTGGGCACTTTTAATTTTTAGCTTCTTAGATGGAAGAATCCAATCTTACTTCAAGTAGCTGAAAAAAAGACTCAGAGAAGATAATGAGAAAAGATGGCATTCCCTTAACATGCCTCTGCTCCCACCTTCCTAGACTAAAGATTCCAGGAATTTTCCCCTTTGATGAAATTTAAGACTCTCTCTTGGTTGACTTGTTGCCTCTCTCCCAATGGGATAGCCCCTTTACTCTATAACCTCCAATATAACAAACACTCCTATGTATATCTTCTCTGATTTCTGTTTTACTATAATTTGGTTAAATGTATTTCTTTTGGTTTTATTATGGAACTAATATTTGTTGGATATGGGTCAAACCTTGGATTATAAAGCTTGATGTCCTTCTCTTTCCCCCATAAAGAAACTGCAACCAAAAATTTAGCTAAAACTCCATCATATTCACTACTCTAAAAAGAAGAGATCATTTAGCTATAATTCTAGCACAGTGCCTACTCTCTCTGAGAGGAGAACAAAGGCCTCCAGCCCCAACTTCTCTCTTCTGCTCCTGGCAGAAAGTTTATATTTAAGAAGAGGGAGGACATCTTTATATGTCTGCCCTGTCTTCCTTTGAGACACACAATAACATCTCCATGCTTCATGTGGGGGGGGGGGGATCCTCAACTCAAGTAGAACCACATTATGTTACTAATTCTACTACTGCTTTTTTTAAAATTAATTTTATAATTATAATTTTTGACAGTATATATACATGGGTAATTTTTTTTTTACAACCTTATCCCTTGTATTAATTTTTCCAAATTTTCCCCTCCCTCCCTCTACTCCCTCCCCTAGATGACAGGCAATCCCATACATATTAAATGTGTTTAAGAATAACCTAGATACAATATGTGTGTAAAACCAAATTTCTTCTTGCACATTAAGAATTGGATTCTAAAGGTATAAGTAACCTGGGTAGAAAGACAATAGTGCAAACATTTTACACTCAATTCCCAGTGTTACTTCTCTGGGTGTAGCTGTTTCTGTCCATCATTGATCAATTGGCACTGTAATTCTACTACTGCTGCTGTTGCTGCTGCTGCTACTACTACACTAACAATTATCTTTATTAATATTCTATGAACCGAAATATCTAGTAAAATGGGCTTTATCTCCCTCCTGATTTTATTCTTCATTTTCTGGTCATGAAAACCATGCCTGCACTGTGCTTTTATTCTGAAACTTCCCTCAGTGACTGTTACATATTCATCCTGGAACATCCTATTACCAATGTGATCTACTCACTCTTTAATATTTCTCTGTAAGGCCTGCCTCCTTTTTCCCAGTGTAAAGTTCTTCCTGGAGCTTATTTTTGTAAAGGCATCCCAGAATGACCATACTTTCCTTTGCTTGCTTTATTCCTGATTTCCTTGACATCAAAAAACATGGCTTTCATTCATCTTTGTTTCCCCAACCCCTGTTTTTCAACTCACTTTTTTCCATTGTTTTGCTCCATTAAAATGTAAAACCTTTTGGTAAGAAGTGACTTTTTGTTTTCTTTGTATCTCCATAGCTCAGCAAGGTGCCTGACAAAAACTGATTAACACATCCTTGTGTCTTTTCTTCTCAGTCCACTTGATAGGTTACTAGACATAGACCTTTATTAAACTAAAGTTTAACCCCTCTCATATAACTAAACACATATCTCTGGTCCCTTGCTTAGGGGCATGTTTTCCAAGAGAATATTGGGAGCTCCTCTGATTAGTTCTCAATAACTAAAACTATTTCGGGATATTTTGTAAAATAAAGCTGTGATACCCAAACTTTTGTTGGAGTCACTTTTCTCTCTGTAATCTTTGAACCATTCAATTTTTTTTTCTTTTTTTTTTTTTTTCCTACCTAAAGTCTTCTGAAGTATTTTCCCTTCCTTCTCCTTCCAAAGGGATCAGGAAGAAGTAGAAATTAATCCTCAGTGTTCTTGTGAGTCACAGAAAAGTCATTTAATATCTATTAATTGAGTGAGTTTGATTTTTAGACCTCAGTTAACCAGAAATCAGAAGACACATTAAAACCTGGGGCACAATCAGAAAAGCTTATCATGACCTTCCAACTAGGTAAACATCCAGTCCCTTGGGAGATGAACTTTTATAACAAAGCTTCATAATCATTGATTTCTTCAAGTTGATAGGAATGCACTGAATCAATTAAGGTTCTTCTTGATTATCCTGATAATGCTACTAAAAATCACAAATGTAAGTTATTTTCCCCAGGTTTCCAGAGTTGGTGAGCCTTAGAAAGCAATAATTGAAACATGGGACTTCTGATTCTAAGTCTGGGGTTTGTTCCATAATGCCCCATAAATACCATTCTCTTCCTATCCCCACCCCTTTCCAGTGTCATCATTTTCTTTTGCCTATTATTCACTTTGCCTCATTGCCACATTTAGGTGAATCTATCCTGTACAGTATTAAATGTAACTATTTCCTCTGACCCTTCCCTTCTTCTGTTAAAATAAAACATATACTTTGCTCAATTTCTTCAGTTAATTAGATTAGGGATTAGTTAATTAATCTGATAAACTAACTCTTATTAATGAATGATAATGGCTCCATGTTGTCTCTCTAATAATAGTTGAATTTTGATAGATTTTCCAATATATTATACCAAATAAATATAAAATTGGGAGAATACGATTCTTATGCTAAGTGACTTTATTAGGCTATTTTAAAGCTATGTATTTAGAAAGTTGAGTTATAGAACCCAATGCTTCTTTATAAAGGGCTTCACGATCTCTTATTCTCATTATATATTAACTGTGAGTTCACTAACTATTCCCAAGTATTCTCAAAGTTTAAAAGACTTCCAGATTATTTAACACACTTCTTCACCAACATAAGAATCCTCTCTACCTATGTTTGACTAATAGTAGGTAATTCAGCATTCTTATAACATCCCGTGAAGGGAAACTCACTAAAACACAAAACTCCTCATTCATTCAATTTCTAGATAATTTTAACTATGAGAAAGATCTGAAATACTATCTCCATGCAACAATCCTAATTGGTTCTACTCCTATTTTCTGAAACTGTATAGAAAATCAGGACATTGAAGAATTAATTAGTCTACATATGGGGCATAGCAGCAGGAAGTTGATGGAAGTAGTATAGAAGAGGTGGAATTGATCAATGTAAGAATGATCAATGAATAGGTGGTAAATCCCATTAGAATTGGTGCTGTTTCAAGTGGAAAAAATGACCCAAATGAGCCACAATCACTCTTCCTAGAAGTGTCAATCTTAGCTACTTGTACTCCATTTTCCTAAGGAGTTTAAGATAACTGGAAAGGTACTGTGGATGTGCCTGTTTTATTTTTGAAATGGTGTAGTGCCTTTACATTTTACAAAACTCAATCAACTTTTCAGCTTTTCTCTTCAAACCCTTTCTTTTCCCTATTAGTCTGTTAATAATCATTGCTTTCCTGGCATCCCCATTTTGTCGAGTTATTATGCATTCCTCAGCATTGTGAAAAATGAAAAGTGGAAAAATCACATATTTTTCAGCTGACTTAACACTGCGTAAAGTGCTGAAATTATTAATTGAACATCTTGATTATAAATTAGGTGGAAATAATGTTGAAGAAGCAGCCCCTAGTCATATAGGATTATTATTAGGGCTACACACTGAATAATTTGAATTTCATTCTGGTGGTAGTAAATATAGTTATTATCAGTGAATATGAGCTCATGGATTTTGGCTGAATGTCAGGCAAATCATGCAAGCAATTGCATCCACAATTTTGAGTTTTATGTCCTAAAACCCTATGAATGCTAACTCTTGCCCCTTCACCACCCCAAAGTGACATCAATTATTTAAGATCTCTGTTAGTATCTATCTTTTTTATGGTAACATTCAGTTTAAAAATGACATCATAGTAAAAGTGCATTCATTTATACCCCAATTTCAAAGTTGTTATATTTCATATAAAGACTGGATCTGAACTTACCTTTGACTTCTAACCAGGACAAAATGGGGTCTATTGAATTAATGAATATAAACAACAAGAAAATGTGAGGGAATGTTAACCTTACTTGAAAGAACAAACAGATCTTAAGTCATTAGTAAAAGCTATAACTATAAACATATTGTGCTAATTACTAATGACTAGAAATTATGTTTGAATTCACATTTGGAAAGATAGTTAGCAAATAATACTTGATATTAATATTATGTTTTAAGGTTTTTAAAATTTTACCTCCAATATCAGATTCAGTAGCACCAGTATTATTTTCATGGTTTTACAAATAATGAAGTAGAGGCAAGGGTATTTAAGCTGCTTAGTCATCATCACATAGCCAATAAGGAGTAAAAGGATCAATTGAACCTTAGTCTTTCTGACTCAAAGTGCAGTAGCCTACCTATTGTCGCAAGCTATCTCTTTTTTAGTCAATTAAATTTTATTGAGAACCTCAATGTGCTATGTCCTTTGCAGGACTTTAGAGATACAAAGAAAGCCAAAAGATTGTCCCTGCCTTTAATTAGCCCGCAATCTAAGTTGGGGAAGATAATATACAAATGGAAGCTGAAAGGTGGGAGGGCACAATAGAGACATCAAGAGCACTATAGTAAAATTGGAAATGAAGGTCACCCTTCTTAAATGAAGATTTCTCAAGAAGATATCCACTCCCCAACCTCCAGTCAGATGGAAGGAAGAGCTTCAGGAGTGGAGGGTAATAATGAGCTGTAAATTCCAGAACTGAAATGATCTTTCAGGATGAAGAGTTTGCAAGGGAGTTCCAAATATCAAATTCTAGAGAAGTGAAGGAGCATGAGAACTGAAGGATCAAAGTGTTTGCTAATAGTATTTTGTCAGTAACTTTACTTTTATGTATTTAAAAGATTTCATAGGATATATCTTTTAAATCTTTATTATTTTATTTTTTTGTTATAATTTGGATTCCTTCACATAAAAATAAAGATACACATGAGTGCACACATGCATGCATCTTAATAATCACTTTTCTATATTGTCTTATTAAGGCCAAGATGACTTGGTTCAAGTGGTCCTCTGACACATACTTGTTTTGTAACTCTCTGTGTAAGTTATTTAACTTTACTATTTTAAACAAGTCTAAATAATTAGAAATTGCTGTTGAGCATTAATAAAGATATACTTTTGAGATACCATATATATATATATATATACATATATATGCTCAAAATTATATGTATATATGCATGATTGCACATGATATATTGGTAATATTTTTATTTAAATATATCATTTATGTTCTACACAGACATGTATATATTTGTTATATGTATATATAGGGATAGACATTGGGGAAACTGGGAGCCAGAGAGGAAGAGGAATAGAAATAGAGACAAGAATAGAGATAGGGACAAGTCCTTTTCATTTTATTAATATAGGGAAATCTGTAGAGTAAAATTACCTAGATTAACATAAGTAGGTATCATTTATGCAACTTTTAGAGAGTTAGAGCATTGAGAAATTAGATGATTTATACCTACTTATCATCCAAAATATGCAATTTGAATCAATTAAGTACCAATTAATATAGCTTCCTATCTCTCTTCTTATCTCCTGTGCTTAACACTGTGTCTGGCTCTTGGTTGGTGCTTAATATGAATTGAATTGAATTAAATATATAATGTTTTATAAAAATAACATATACTAAATTGAGTTTAATTTTGGACAATCATAATCTTGGACATTATTTGGCAGCAAAGGATCCCAGATTTAGAGCTAGAAGAAAGCTTATGCACTGTCTGATAAACTAACCCTTGTTTTACAAATGAGGGAGTGAGATCACTATTGATTAGAGAAAGGCAAATTAACACAAGTTTGAAGTACCACTTCACACCTCTCAGTATGGCCAAGATGAAGGAAAAGATGATGAGTGAGTGGCTTGAATCTATGCTCTAAGGGCTATAAAACTGTAAATACCCTCTAATCCAACAGTGTCACTAGTGGGTCTCTCTCCCAAAGAGCTCATAAAATGATGGAAAGGGATCCACATGTGCGAAAATGTTTGTAGCAGCCCTTTTTGTGATGGCTGGGAACTGGAAATTGAGTAGATGTCCATCAGTTGGGGAATGGCTGAATAGGTTATTATATATGAATATAATGGAACATTATTATCTTATGGGGAAGGATGAACAGGTTGATTTCAGAAAAGGCTGGGAAAAACTTATATGGACTGATGCTGATCGAAGTGAATAGAATGAAGAGAACTTTGAACACTGTAGAGGGCTGGAAGGATTGCAGAATGCTGGAACTCTGAAAAGGTGTACTTGAACCTAAGACAGCAGAGTACTTAAGGCTAAGTGCCTACTCAATGTGAGATAATGGATCTATAAACATATACTTACAGGATATAGTGATGTGATGGCTCTCCTCACAAATGGTGCCTGCTAAATATGTTGTGGTGAGGTAATGATAGGGAAGGATTGGAGGGTTGAGAGAGACAATCAGAGTCTCTCTGCTACAGTCCCCTCAGCAGGGAAGACTTCAGTCTCCCAAGTCCAAAGTCCAGGATACATCTTTGATGAGCCACTTGACAACTTGTCTGCCTCTTTCACTTCTCCTCCTAAAGACCAAGGACTTGACTGATGCTGACTCTTACTGATCCTGAGGCCCTCCAGAGACATTACAATACATAGTAACAACAAGATTATGATATCATCAACTGTGATGTTCTTCTCAGTGATGTGGTGATTCAAGGTAATTCCAATAGAGTAGTAAATGCTATCTGCAACACAGCCATCTGTATATTGAGAGTGGATCAAACCGGAGTATTTTCATCTTTGTATTGTTGTTGCATGTTCACTTATTGCTTTTTTTTTTTTCATTTTTATTTTTTTTTCCCTTTTTGATCTGATATTTCTTGCACAGCATGACAAACATAAACATAGATTTAGAAAAATAGAACATATTTAACCTATATCAGATTGCTTTCTGTGTTGGGGAGAGGAGAGAGAGGAAAAGAGAAAAATTTGGAACACAAGGTTTTGCAAGATGAATGTTAAAAACCATCTTTGTATGTATTTGAAAAATAAAATAAAATACAGTTGAGGAACTGAGACCAATAGAGTTAAAAGGCTGGACCAGGGTCACTGAAATATCTGATGTAAAATTTAGACCTTCCTGTCATTACACTCTAGCACTCTATCTTCATTCTATTTTGTTTTTCTAGCAACTTGAGGCAAAGCAAAAAAAAACAAAAAAACAAAAACACAAAAACAAACAAACAAACAAACAAAAAAAACACCATGGTTTCTTCAAGGTCATGGTTATGTGACAGAGATATGAACCAACCATTCAATTATTCACCTACAGTGCCTATATTTTTTGAAGGTAGAAGGACAAGAAGAAACCGATAAAATTGCGAATTTGAGTCAACATTTTAGGGTACTTTTGATGGAGTGTCCTTTAATTTTACCAACATGAATCTGTAGTAGTATGTTTCCTGTTTCTTCTTTCCAAATCTTATCAGTTGAAAATTTACATTTGAAATCTAGATTTAATTGCCTTTAAGAAAAGGGTATTTACTAATGTGGAGAGTTAAGAACATTTGGTACAAAACATCTTTTACAAGTACATATATCTGGTTACCCTAAATCCCACTCACTCTTGAGGTACATAATCAGGCTGAATCTCCATCCATTTATCCTTGGTTCCCAATATTGATAGTGCTATTAACTGATCCAGGAATACTAATTATAGAAAAATTAAAAATTAAACAAATTAAATTTTTTCTGGTCTTCAAAGTCCACACATTCCTTTTATTGCCAAAGTCCAGTGGGGTGGAACACCAGGTAAAAAACAGCTAAATTTCAAATTAAGCATCTCTTTTCCCTACTCATCAGGAGATTTCTCCTCAGAGTTGTGTGTGAGAGAAGACATCATTTCATTTTCTGGAAAGATTCTCATCTAAATCTGCTTCATAAATTATAAACTATTCCTGGGTAAGTTTTCTTGTTCTTTGCAAAATTATTCTTATATCACTCCAATTCAAAGGAATTTTTCCATTTAATATAATGCTTGATTGAAATTGATTGTATATTATATTATGTACTTTCAGAGGGATGAGATGAATTGATCCAATAAATATCAATACACCTTACCTTTAGAGCTGAAAGTTTTATTTAAATCAGTAACAGAATGCAAATGGAAAAAAAGAGAGACACAGACAGAAACAGACAGACAGAGAGACAAACTGGGGCAGGAAGAGATAGAAAGTAGGGAGGAGCAAGGACCTTTAGAAGATGGAAAAGAAGTCTGCTAGGGAAACACTTTAAGAAGATAGAGAAGAGAAGGAAAAATAAGAGAAAGGAAAGGGAGAGAAGTAGAAAGATATGAGTAAAGGAAAAGTGAATGAAAGGAATGAAAAAAGGAAGGGAGAAAAAGAAGGAAGGAAGGAAGGAAGGAAGGAAGGAAGGAAGGAAGGAAGGAAGGAAGGAAGGAAGGAAGGAAGGAAGGAAGGAAGGAAGGAAGGAAGGAAGGAAGGAAGGAAGGAAAGAAGGAAGGAAGGAAGGAAGGAAGGAAGGAAAAAAGTAAGAAAGGAAGGAAGGAACGAAAGAACGAAGGAACGAAGGAAGGAAGGAAGGAAGGAAGGAAGGAAGGAAGGAAGGAAGGAAGGAAGAAAGGAAGGAATGAATGAAGGAATGAAGGAATGAAGGAAAGAAAGGAGGGACAGTATAGGAGAGAAGAAATGCCCAATTTTAAAAGGAATAATAACTCTATATGTTAGACAGTAGTGATCACAAAAACAATCAGAGGATCTCAGAGTAAGAAAAAGCAAAAAGGGATTTATTATGATCTATTGAGAAAAGGAATCTCCTAACTCTCAGGGTATCAGTTAAAGGAAGGCAAAGCACAAACTTCAAAACACAATATTAAATAGAACAGAAGCCCCCCACTCCCATTCCCTTAACTTTTTCTCCCATTGTCTCAGGGAGTCCAGGCTTATATTCCATATACTTAAATTTATCCCAGAAACAAAAGAATAAATTGCTTTTAAAAGAAGTACTTAAATACCAATTAAGAGGTGGTAGGAAACATTCAAGACTATCTAATACCTACAGCGTTTTAGCTGTAGTTTAAGTTGTTATTGCAAAGTTTCAAGTCATAATTATGGCATAGGTCGAAGTCACATCCTTATGAGAGAATATTCACTCAATTTATCCTATACATGTACAATAACATACTTTGTTCTCTTGGGGAAAATCTATTCTATATAAATGGAAGACATGATCACACAATTTTTCAGACAAGAAATAATTATATCATGAGCTATTATTTCAAAAAGATGACTACTTTTTTTTTCTTTTCAGAATTCATTTTTCCTATTTGGAAATGGCCCAAGAAAGCCCCTCATTCATAAAGAAGAAATTATGTTGTATTTTATGCTCCAACTGGAGAAACTGCTTGGAAACTTGGACTAGCTATTTATGGAGTTTTTATGTTAACCTGTAGTGGCAATATCTTTTGAGACACTCAGTAGGGTTGACTTTGTCAAGTGTAACAAAGCATTTTTCAAATATTAGGGGTTTGGCCCAACTGAGACTGTGGTTTTCCAAGTGCTGTTCCATCAATTTTTAAAACCCATTTTTTAAAGAGACATTTAATCCATACTTATTTCTTACTGCTTTACTCTTAACTCATCAAAATGTTATTTTTCAAGAGCTCTTTGATGTTCATGATACCTTTGGGCTTTTTTCCCTTCTTCTTCAAAACAGGAAGTTATGTTTGCCAAGGGTAAACAAACTTGAATTTTGCAAGATATCATTTTGGTCCCAAATGCAGAAGCCTTTAGGCTTCATTGAGCCCTAAAAGTAGAAAGAGGATAGAACATAGGGTTGAGGACTTTTCTCCTAGATCCAGCATATAGTGAATAAGAATAACATAGTTTATTCTTCAGTATATAGAGCCAAATTGGATGACAAACCATAGGATAGAATGGGTTTAAGATTTATAGTTCAGGTGAAGCAACTTATCAAACTTAAAAAAAAAAAAACAATTAGGCCAGATTTAGGATGAGTCCAAACATACTATCCATAAAGCAATGGGCAAGTCAAAGCATCTGTGATTCTTTATTTTCCTACTTGTAAATTAGGGATAAGTACTTGTACCAACTACCTCAAATAATAATTATTTAGTGGATATTTCTGTAAACTGTAATATTATATATTTGTTTGATGATAAAATGATTATGAAATAAGCTAGTTAACATTAATGAAATGACAAAGAATTTCCAGTAGTCACAGATAGATCTCTATAACAGAAGCTTATCTTTTTGAAATTCAATATTCTCTTAATATTGATGTTACATGATGATGAATCATGATACATCACAATCTTAAAAGAACCAAAATTGCAGGTGATCAAGAAGGATGATTTTTTTTTTTCCTGAGCCAATTCAGTTTAAGTGATTTGCCCAGGGTCACACAGCTAGGAAATGTTAACTATCTGAGACCACATTTGAACTCAGGTCCTTCTGATTTCAGGGCTGGTGCTCTATACACTGTGCCACCTAGCTGCTCCAGAGAGGAATGATTTTGAAAGATGCATGATATCATAACATATTACCCAAGGTGAAGTGAATGTACAAAATTAAAAATGTGCAACAAAGGACATGGATGATTGTAAGAAAAAGCATCAGCCACAAAGATTAAAGGAGGAGATATAAACACACACTGAGATATAGACATGAAAATATGTTGAGGAGAGTCTTTAACACATTCAATAGCTTTTGTGTGGAGAATTTATTTATGAAAATGGACAATAATCATACTGACTAGAAAAGCTGGATGGGTTGCAACCTTTTCTTGGGTAAGAGAACCTACAATAATATGGATCTATTAATGATGAAGAAGAAGAAGAAGAAGATGATGATGATGATGATGATGACAAAGTGCATTTTCCATTTTTTCCTCTATATGCATTATATTTGTATTATTATTGTTATTTTTTTCCTTTTTTTAAAACCAGATTTGTGACTTCCTCATTTTGGCAAGCTCTGCATCATGATATCTGTTTGACAACATAGATGACTATTTTTTTTTAATCATTTATCACTTTACAGTTGCCTAGAGTCCTAAGAGTTAAAGAGGCATACCCAGATATATGTAGCCAGTATGTGTCAAAGGCAAGACTTGAATTCAAGGTTTTCCAACACTAATTTCAATTGTTACACTCACCATTTTTATTGGTTTAAAAACCACTTGCTCCACAACCACCCTCCCTCAAAAAGAAAAAAATGAAATGGTTGTAAAGTCAGGATTTAAAACATTACTTGCTAAATTTGCAGCTGAGCATGGAAATAGGGGGAAACAATCTTGGAAATGGTCATCTAAACTCCATTACTCCATTTGCAAAAATGATAGGAAATTATTGTGTTAGAAGTGAGTGGCCCAAGTATTACAAAATTTTCTATTCCCTCTCTGATTATTCCATCTTACTCTAATTCCTGTTCTGCATTGTGATCATGATTTTGTACTTTATAATTTCTTAATTGGGTTTCATTCCAGTAAAAAAAAAAAAAAGAACATAGTGAAGCATTCCTGATGCAAAAAAAGAAAAAAAAAAGTTGAAAAAAATAAGTATAGGAAAGTAAATTCACGTGAGCAATCTAGAGAAACTAGAACATAATGAAGATAATGAGGTACTAATATTCAAAGGAGAGAAGAAACAAGTGTTCCTTTGGAATCTTAATTTCTTTAAAATGTATTGAAGGGAGTAAATAAGAGAAACAGTGGATATGTATATTGATTTTATTATGCATTTTTAAAAAGGGAAAGAAAAGGAAAGATAAAAAGAATACACTAATGTTAAGAGGGCTATAACTTGCAATTTCTCTTTTTAAGTTTATTTATTTTAATATACATTGTTTTATGAATTATTTTGGGAGAGAAAAATCAGAGTAAATAAGGAAGACCATGAGAGATTAAAAAAAAAAAAAAAAAGAAGTGAACATAGAATGTGTTGATTTATATTCAGTCTCCTTAATTCTTTCTTTGGTTGCAGATGACATTTTCTGTCCAAAGTCTATTGGGATTGCTTTGGATCATTGAAATACTGAGAAGATCCAAGTCTCTCATAGTTGATGATTGCACAAACTTACTTTTATTGTGTACAATATATTCCTGGTTCTGCTTATTTCACTCAGCATCAGTTCATGTAAATCTTTCTAGACCTTTCCACAATTAGCTTGTTCATCATTTTTTTAATAAAGCAGTAATATTCCATTACCTTCATATACCACAACCTGTTCAGCCATTTCCCAATTGATGAGCATGCTCTCCTTTTCCAATTTTCTTTTCTTTTTTTTTTTTTTTTTTTTTTTTTTTTACCACAAAAAGAGCTGCTGCAAATATTTTTGCACTTATGGGTCCTTTTCTCTTATTTATGATTTCCTTGGTATATCCACCTACTAGTGGCACTCCTGGGTCAAAGTGTATGCATAATTTTATAGCTTTAGTTCTATAGCTCTATAGTTCCAGATTGCTCTCCACAATGGATCATTTCACAGCTTCACTAGTAATGCATTAATGTCCCAATTTCCCAAATCTCCTCCATCATTACTCATTATCTTTTCCTGTCATCTTAGTCAATCTAAGATGTGTGAAGTGGTGCCTTAGAGTTGTTTTAATTTGCATTTCTCTAATCAATAGTGATTGAAAACATTTTTTCATATAACTATAAATGGCTTTCATTTCATCATCTGAAAATTGTCTGTCCATACCCTTTGACCATTTATCATTTGGGGATTGATGTGTATTCTTATAAATTTTACATAGTTCTTTGTATATTTTAGAAATAAGACTTTTATCAGAAACAATAGCTGTAAATATTTTTTCTATTTTTGTATTATACTTTCATTTTAATCTTGTTTCTCTTTGTTTCTGCAAAACCTTTTAAGTTTAATGCAAAGTTAGCCATTTTATCTTTCATAATTTTTTAGTTCTTTTTTGATCATATATTCCTCCCTTCTCCAAAGATCTGATAGGTAAATTATTCCTTGTACTCCTAATTTGTTTATGGTATCATCTTTTATGCCCAAATTATGTACCCATTTTGACCTTATTTTGTTATGGAGTGTGAGATGTAGGTCTCTGCTGAGTTTCTGACATATTATTTTCTAGTTTTCCCAGCAATTTTTGTCAAATAGCGAGTTCTTATTCCAGAAGCTGGAATTTGGGAGTTTATCAAATACTAGATTGTTATAGGCTTTGTTTATTGTTTTGTGTGTATCTGTTCTATTCCACTGATCTACCACTCTGTTTCTAACTCAGTATCAAATGGTTTTGATGCTTTATAATATGGTTTTAGGTTTATTACTGCTAAGCCACAATCGTTTATATTTTTATTCATTAATTTTCTTAATGTTCTTAACCTTTTGTTTTGTTTTTTTCAGATGAATTTTGTTATTATTTTTTTCTAATCCTACAAAATAATATTTTGGCTAACTTGTTATTTCTCTTGCTGCTTTTGAACATGAGTAGGTTTTACAAACTAGGTGGAAAGAGTAGGTGGAGCAGATATCAGATCTATGTCAATCTTCTCTCATAACTGGTCAAAGTTTTGAAACCACTTTATTTGAGAACAAAGAAGGATTAAACATACCAGTATTATTCAATTGTTTTCATTTGTTTCTGATTCTTTCTTACCTCATTTAGGGCTTTTTAAGTAAAAATACTGCTATCATTTGCCATTTTCTTCTTTGGTTCATTTTACTGATAGAGAAAGTGAAGCAAAGAGGAATATGTGACTTTTCCTGAGTCACACAGCTAGTAAATATTTGAGGACAAATTGTAACTTAAGAAGATGAGTTTTCCTGACTCCAGACCTGGCTTTCTGTTCACTGAATCACCTAGCTATGTGATTAAATCTACAAATATTGTATTTTAATGTAGAAATATATCAAACTATAAGGAATCAGGTGAGTGTAGAACAGAGGTATTAAGAAGAAGGAAACTATCAGGGAGCAAATAATTACTAGAAAATTATACTTCCTTAAGAATTAATAATAGGGGACAAAAATAAAGAATTGGATGAATTAATGAAAACAAATAAGGTAACTTTTTTAATTGGGTAATAGCTGAATAAATTGTGAGCAATGTATATAATAAGGTATTAATGTGCCATAATAAATGACAAAATATATACTTTCATAAAGTCCTGGAAAAGAAAAAGTGTTGTAAAGAGAATGGAAAAAAAAAAAAAGAAAAACAAGGAGAACAATTTATATAAGGTCAATGAGACTAGCAATAATGTTGATGGGGGAGATTTTTTTTTTAATTCCACAAAAGAGAAAAAAAAAAAAAAAGTTCAGATGAACAGGAAAGTTTTATTAGTGATGTGTGAATTTATTACACATCTTTTTTAAAAAAGCATGCAATATTAAATTGAAATTCAATTGTCATATAAAATGATCCTTTGATGTATTGCTGTATATATGAAAATGCTCATTATTTTTGGTTTTTGAGTTCAGAATAAAAATTTAATTAAAAAAAATCAGATACAATCTTTAAGAGCTAACAAGTTTTTTTTTTCTATCTTTCCTTCAAGAAATATTCCTTCTTTAAAAACAAAGTATTCTTTTGACAGAATATTAAGTATAGGTGAGAAAACTAGCTCAGTTTGGTTTTATGTGGCCAAGGGTAGACTTGTGATTGTTAAGAGAATAGCATATTATTGTCATCAGAATTTAAAATCATATCACAATTATTATTTGACTCAAGTAATTTGAAAAAAATAATTTGAGGGGATATACTATTTGGGTGAGAAGAGAGAGATACATCTATCATTTAACCATCCATCTATCTATCTCTTTATTTCTCTCTCTCTCTCTATCTATATATCTATGTACCTATCTATGTATCTATCCTTTAATGTCTATTCCATCTCTAAATCAATGGACCTGTGGCAAACTCAGAGATGGTATTAGAGACTATTTGGTTAAAATGACATGAAATAAAGACACCTTTATGTTATATCAGACAAAAAAAAACTTTTATTGGAAACTTACTATGAATGAAACCCATTTCTTGATGCAACCCACTCTGCCTCTGGACAGCTTTACATTTTAAGAAATGCATCATTCTATCAGGTCTTACTCTGACACTTTGCAACTTCTACCCATAGCTCCTTGTTTTAAACTCTAGGTTCAATCCTGAGAAATGTATTCAATCTTCTTCACTTGAGACCACACATCATATCCTTTAGTTTTCCCTTTCTTTCAATTTTGAGAAAAAAAAGTTATATGTTGCTGCTGAAAGTAAAAAGAATGGCTATATTTTAAACTTCAAACTTTTATTATCCCATAAAATTATGAAATGACACAAGTTTATCAACAATCCTTATTTAGTTCCATCAACTTTTTTTTTCCTTTTGTGAAGGATAGTTTAAGGAATATTTATCTCAACTGGGAGGAGGGAAATAATAGAATTATTAAGAACAGAAGAGGATTTCTGATAAAAAAATGCATTAAATTTGATATTAGGAATTAAAAAGTGAGAAAAGAGATAATAATTAAAAGAGGAATTCCAAGAAAAGTTTCAAAAGCATCTATTTTGGCTATGGCATCTCCCACCTTCTGGAATATCTTGGCTGAGAATAAGTGCTCCAACTACATTGCCTGAGGGAGTTGAATTAAAGAGTTATGATACCCCCTAAATAGAGGAGAGATTCATTAGCTAGAGAAAACTCTACTGGAAAAAGAAAAAAAAAAATGTAGTTCTAAAGAGTACTTCAAAAGAGTAGATATCTAAGGACAAATATGGAGAAGAAATAACAAGTGAAAGATGAATATTCATCTCCTGCAGTAGAGAAGTTTACTATCCACAATGTTCCTTTGGATAACAGACAAGATAAAAGTGATACTGAAAAAGCTGGATAGACACTAACTGGAGTGTAGCTATGCCTCTGGTAAAGATTTCTGTTTAGAGGTATAAGGAGAGGAGAGGCACTATAAATGATTGAGTAGAGGTCAATAGAAAGAAACAGGATTAGAATGCAAAAATATATCAGTATGTCTGAAGTATAGGAGGAAGGGATGGAGCCTTCCACCAAGTATGTATTACAGGCTCCCCAAATGTACATGTTTCATGTGCAATCTCTAGGAATATTTACTCTTTCTACTAAGAATAAGGACTTTTGTTGATATTGAGCTCCAATTTCATAGGGAAAAATGTTTTTTTTTTTTTCTTTAATATTATGCCATTTTGGGGCGGAGCCAAGATGGCTGAGAAGAAACACACAACTCTGTGAACGTGCTTACTCCCTCACAACCAATTAGATAAATCAGCCTCAGAAATAGCGCTGAACTGATAGATACCACAAGGACACCGCAGGGTGCTAGCATACTGCTCTGATCGCACTGGGAAGGGCTCTGGGATCAGAGAAGCCACTGAGATAAAGGAATCTGGCACAGGCTGTTAGCTCTTTTCTGCTTATAATAAGCAGCTGAGAAGAGAAATCTAAACTACTTTAAAAATTCAAAGATAGAAATTAAAAAAGTAAATAGAACATTAGAAAAACTAGGTATGATAGACCTTTGGAGAAAACTGAATGGCAATAGAAAGGAATATGCTTTCTTCTCAGCAGTTCATGGATCCTATACAAAAATTGACCATATATTAGGACATAAAGATCTCAAAATTAAATGTAGGAAGGTAGAAATAATAAATACCTTCTTCTCAGACCACAATGCAATAAAAGCTACATTCAGTAAAAAGTTAGGGGTAAATAGCCCAAAAAGTAATTGGAAAATGAACAATCTCATCTTAAAGAATGACTGGGTGAAACAGCAAATTATAGAAACAATTAATAATTTCACCCGAGATAATGACAATGATGAGACATCATACCAAAATCTCTGGGATGCAGCTAAAGCAGTAATAAGGGGAAATTTTATATCTTTAGAGGCTTATTTGAAGAAAATAGGGAAAGAGAAGATTAACAAATTGGGCTTACAACTTAAAAGGCTAGAAAAAGACCAAATTATAAACCCCCAACCAAAAATTAAACTTGAAATAAAAAATTAAAAGGAGAAATCAATAATATTGAAAGTAAAAAAAAAACTATTGAATTAATAAATAAAACCAAGAGTTGGTTTTATGACAAAGCCAATAAAATAGATAAACCTTTGGTAAATTTGGTCAGAAAAAAGAAAGAGGAAAATCAAATTTTTAGTCTTACAAATGAAAAGGGGGATCTTTCCACCAATGAAGAGGAAATTAGAGAAATAATAAGGAGTTACTTTGCCCAACTTTATGCCAATAAATTTGATAACTTAAGTGAAATGGATGATTTCCTCCAAAAACATAAGCTTCCTAGATTAACATAGGAGGAGATAAGTTGCTTAAATAGTCCCATTTCAGAAAAAGAAATAGAACAAGCTATTAATCAACTCCCAGGAAAAAATTCCCAAGACCAGATGGATTGACATGTGAATTCTACCAAACATTTAAAGAACAATTAGCCCCAATGTTATATAAATTATTTGAAAAAATAGGGGATGAAGGAGTCCTACCAAACTCCTTTTATGACACAGACATGGTACTGATACCTAACCCAGGTAGATCGAAAACTGAGAAAGAAAATTATAGACCAATTTCCTTAATGAATATTGATGCTAAAATCTTAAATAAGATATTAGCAAAAAGACTTCAGAAAATCATCTCCAGGATAATACACTATGATCAAGTAGGATTTATTCCAGGAATGCAGGGCTGGTTTAATATTAGGAAAATTATTAATATAATTGACCATATTAATAATCAAATTAATAAGAACCATATGATCAAATCAATAGATGCAGAAAAAGCATTTGACAAAATCCAACATCCATTCCTACTAAAAACTCTTGAGAGTATAGGAATAAATGGACTATTCCTTAGAATAATCAGGAGCATATATTTAAGACTGTCAGTAAGCATAATATGCAATAGAAATAAACTGCAACCTTTCCCAGTAAGATCAGGAGTGAAACAAGGTTGCCCACTATCACCATTACTATTCAATATAGTACTAGAACCACTAACCTCGGCAATAAGAGCCGAGAAAGAGATTCGAGGAAATAGAGTAGGAAATGAGGAAATCAAACTATCACTTTTTGCAGATGACATGATGGTATACTTAGAGAACCCCAAAGACTCTGCTAAAAAGCTATTAGAAATAATTCAAAATTTCAGCAAAGTGGCAGGATACAAAATAAATCCACATAAATCCTCAGCATTTTTATATATCACTAACAAAATGTAACAGCAAGAGATACAAAGAGAAATTCCATTCCAAACAAATGTTGAGAGTATAAAGTATTTGGGAATCCATCTACCAAAGAAAAGTCAGGAAATATATGAGAAAAATTACAAAACACTTGCCACAAATATAAAGTCAGATTTAAATAATTGGAAAGACATTCAGTTCTCTTGGATAGGCCGAGCGAATATAATAAAGATGACAATACTCCCCAAACTAATCTATTTATTTAGTGCTATACCAATCAGACTCCCAAGAAACTATTTCAATGACTTAGAAAAAATAACAACAAAATTCATATGGAAGAATAAAAGGTCAAGAATTGCAAGGGAACTAATGAAAAAAAAGTCAGAGGAAGGTGGTCTAAGTGTACCTGATCTAAAGCTATATTATATAGCAGCAGTCACCAAAACCATTTGGTATTGGCTAAGAAATAGACTGGTAGATCAGTGGAACAGATTAGATACAAAGGACAAAAAAGGGTACATCTATAGCAATCTAATCTTTGACAAACCCAAAGATACCAACATTAGGGATAAAAATTCATTATTTGGAAAAAAACTGTTGGGAAAACTGGAAATTAATATGGCAGAAATTAGATATGGATCCACACTTAACACCATATACCAAGATAAGATCAAAATGGGTCCATGATTTAGGCATAAAGAATGAGATCATAAATAGATTAGAGGAACAGAGGATAGTCTATCTCTCAGACTTGTGGAGGAGGAAGGAATTTATGACCACAGGAGAACTAGAGATCATTATTGATCACAAAATAGAAGATTTTGATTACATCAAACTAAAAAGTTTCTGTACAAACAATACTAATGCAAACAAGATTAGAAGGGAAGTAACAAATTGGGAAAATATTTTTAAAAGCAAAGGTTCTGACAAAGGTCTCATTTCCAAAATATATAGAGAACTGACCCTAATTTATAAGAAATCAAACCATTCTCCAATTGATAAATGGTCAAAGGATATGAACAGACAATTCTCAGATGAAGAAATTGAAACTATATCCACTCACATGAAAGAGTGTTCCAAATCACTACTGATCAGAGAAATGCACATTAAGACAACTCTGAGATACCACTACACACCTGTCAGATTGGCTAAGATGACAGGAACAAATAATGATGAATGTTGGAGGGGATGTGGGAAAACTGGGACACTAATACATTGCTGGTGCAGTCGTGAAAGAATCCAGCCATTCTGGAGAGCAATTTGGAACTATGCCCAAAAGTTATCAAACTGTGCATACCCTTTGACCCAGCAGTGCTACTACTGGACTTATATCCCAAAGAAATACTAAAGAGTGGAAAGAGATCTATATGTGCCAAAATGTTTGTGGCAGCTCTTTTTGTTGTAGCTAGAAACTGGAAGATGAATGGATGTCCATCAGTTGGAGAATGGTTGGGTAAATTATGGTATATGAAGGTTATGGAATATTATTGCTCTGTAAGAAATGACCAGCTGGAGGAATACAGAGAGGCCTGGAGAGACTTACATCAACTGATGCTGAGTGAAATGAGCAGAACCAGAAGATCACTGTACACTTCAACAACAATACTGTATGAGGATATATTCTGATGGTAGTGGAAATCTTCAACATAAAGAAGAGCCAACTCACTTCCAGTTGATCAATGATGGACAGAAATAACTACACCCAGAGAAGAAACCCTGGGAAGTGAATGTAAATTGTTAGCACTAATATCTGTCTGCCCAGGTTACATGTACCTTCGGAAGCTAATAATTAGTGTGCAACAAGAAAATGGTATTTACACACATGTATTGTATCTAGGTTATATTGTAACACATGTAAAATGTATGGGATTGCCTGTCATCGGGGGGAGGGAGTAGAGGGAGGGGGGATAATTTGGAAAAATGAATACAAGGGATATTATAAAAAATATATAATAAAAAATTAAAAAATATATTATGCAATTTCATTAAGGAACAATTATTTGACTAATGATGTATTAAGTTTTGCTGTTATTCAATGGTTTTCCAGTTGTAATGGACTCTTCTTGACTTCATTTGGGGGGTTTTCTTGGCAAAGACACTGAAATAATTTATCATTTCCTTCTCTATATCATTTTACCAATGAGGAATTGAGGCAAATGGCATTAAGTGACTTACCCAGGATCACAAAGTTAGGAGGTTTCTGAGTCCAGATTTGAATCCAGGAAGATGATTCTTCCTATCTTAAAACCAGCACTCTATTCACTCTATCAAATGGCTTCCACCAAGAATGTATTATCACTTATTAGTTCAAAAAGATACACCAGTAAGGGGTTCATAAGCTATGATTTAGAAAGCATCTTGATTGACAAAGTATGCAGAATATCTTTTGGGAACTCTATAGTGTGGAGGAGAGTGGACAGATACTTTGTTAGAATCCATACTCCTTTCAAGAATCTTCACATGATTTAATCTTAAGGCTCTCAATTCTTCTACTTGTTTACTAGTCGCTCTCCCATTTATCAATATACTTCCTAATATGTGGTTCCCAGAACTGCATAGGATAATCTAAATGTGGTGTAACAAGAATGAAGTTTAAGAGAATTCCTTAGTCCCTATTCCTGAGCACTATGTCTCTATCACAATGTGCCCTGTTTTTCTTTTTCCTTACTACTTCATATATTTTTATCCTTCACAGAGAAAACAGACAAAATTAGAGTTTAATTGCATTCATCTTAATCTCAACATAGCTCTTTTTTTAAGCCTTAAAAAGTTGCCCCTAGATTTCACTAAATTCAGTTTTAGTTAATTCTGAACTTTAGTAATCTTGACATTACTCATAGGAGCATGTCACAGTTTTGTTTTTATTTTCAGTTCCTGACATTTGCTTTCATCTTTTTGAAATTGTTCTTGATAGATGGAGTCCCTTTGTATAATACTCATTAAGACTACTCCTTCCTTTGGTCTTTATTAAAATTGTTTATTTTTTATGCTTTCAGAATTTCCTTCTTTTAAGGTATTGTGAGCTAAATTTTCCCTTGAAATCATGAGAATTTCAGAAATGTAAAGTTTCCATGGGAGGATTTTTGGTTGTCAAGATTGAATAGCAAGAGGGTAGGAGTCTCCAGAATACTGGTGGCTCATGGAAGAGAAAAACTTATGCATCAAAGGTCTTTTGAAGGTTTTTTTAAATCAAAATTCTTTGTTTTTACATTTCATTTTTGAATAACCAACAAGGGAATTTTTATTCTGATTATGATTCTCTTTAAAAGAAAATAATTGTTATGGAAATGAAGGGGGAAATTACATGACTTTCATTTTTAGAGAGGAGAAGAAAAGATTCCTCAAGGTGTAGTGAAGTTATTGAATTTTATTGAACAAAAAAATATACACACACACATTCATTATATACACACACACACACATCTATCTAAATGTCTATATATATGTATATATATATATACACCTTTTTGTATATGTACATTATTTCTATATAATATATATATGCACACATCTACCTATCTATCTATCTAGATAGATGTGTGTGTATGTATATGTAAACACAAACACAGGCAGACTCATACAGGTCAGAACACTAGATTAAGTGAATTCACTGCTTAGGGTTTGTTACATGATTTGTTCTGCATTTATTTCAGTTGCTTATAACACTTAGTGAACCGATTTGGGGTGTTCTTGGCAAAAATACTGGAGTGATTTTTCTTTCTCCAGTCCATCTGATAGATGTAAAATATTAATTAAGTTAAATAACTTGTCTATGGTCACATAGTTAGTAAATACATGAAGTAAGATTTGAACTCAGGTCTTTCTGACTACAGAACTGACTACTACTGCTTACTTGATCATTTTTTCTCTTGATAATTATATTTATTTTCTACTTTGTGTGCTTCTGTGAAAGTATTTCCAAGTGATATTTTCTGCTCAGGAATAATTTAAATATCTCTCTTATTAAAGAAGTTTTTTTTTTTTTTTGTTTGTTTTTTGTTTTTTGTTTTTATGACTAAGCTGAACTTTAAAGCACACATTATTTGAAACTGGCTTAAGCTTCTTTGATTTTTGAATATGTTCTGCCATTCTTTTCTTTATTTTATTATTGCTACAGAATAATCTTGTCATTTCAATTAATGATTCCTTCACACACAAATTCTTGTCTTTTGACTTGCTTGTAAAATATGGATTGTCAGTATTCTTTATAGTTTTCTTCAAACCTGATTTCTAGTTCAGTTACTTTGTCTTCTGTAAAATATATTTGCTTACCTTCAAAATTGTTATATTTTCCTGTTTTTCTGTTACATTTTCTTCCATTTCAATGTTTTTAATTCTAAATCTGAAATTTTGATTTTCAGAAACTCTACTATGTGAGAATGGTTCCATCAGATATTTTAATTGTTCACTCTTTGTTTTTTTTATTATTATTATTAAATTTACTCCAAGAACACTAATCTCAGAAAGAGCAAGTAAAGTTACTCCCTCTAGAGAAGCAGTCTATTGTGGCAGCCCTCAGAATTATCTCAGAAGACAATACACAAGGAGCCTCTGTGTCCAAAGTCAAGGTTCAGAGATGTAAAAATAAAAAAATAAAATAAAATAAAATAAAAAAAGAGAAAACACTAAAAGAAAAGTTAAAGAAAACAGTATGTTAAAATGTAGAATTAATCAAATGGAAATAGAGATAAAAGAGCTAACTGAAGAAAATCACATGTTAAAAACTAGAACAGGCAAATGAAAGTTAATGACTCTATGAGATATCAAGCATCAATCAAACAAAATAAGAAGGAAAAATGAAAAAAAAAAAAAAAAAAAAAAAAAAACACTAATTGGAAAAACTACCAACCTGGAAAATATAACCAGAAGGGACAATTTAAATATTATTTTTCTACTTGAAGGCCAGGAAAACTGCTATGTTATCCTAGAAACAGAGAGGGAAATAGTCATTGAAAGAATTCATTGATCACCTTTGGGAAGAAATCTCACAAGGAAAATCACAAATAATATTGTTGCTAAACTCCAGAACTACAATCTCAAGGAAAAATTACTACAAGCTGCTAAAAAAAAATTGCTAAAAAGCAATTCAGGTATCAATGAGCAACTGTCATGATTACCTAGAATCTGATAGCATCTAAAAAAAAAAGGAATGGAGGGCTTGGAATACCATATTTTAGAAGGCAAATGACCTGGGTTTATAATCAAGAATTAATTACTCAGTGAGACTGAGCATCATCTTCCAAGGTAGGTGATGGACCTTCTATGAAGCAATATACATTCAATCATTTCTATTGAACAAAACAGAATTTAAAAAGAAAATTTTATTTTCAAAGACAGGACTAAAGAAAACAAAGAAAGGCAAATAAGGGAAATATATAAAATTTAAAGATTAAACTGTTTACATCCCTAAATGGGAAATTGCTGGAACTCTATCTTTCCAGAAATCAGCAGGAGTCAGGATCACTAAATGTCTTTATTCTAGATCTTTACCGTCACCTCCAACACTAGGTCACAAGTGCAAGTGAGCGTGAGTTCCACCACCCAAGTTTCTCTTACTCCTCCCACACAAGTCACTTCCCTCTCTTTGTCTCACCAATCAAGTCAGCACAGAACAGCTGGGGAGGGTCAACCTTCAAACAAGTTAATAGGGAACCGTCCAATTGGCAATTAGTCTCACGTGCTTCATTATCCAAGTGCATTGCTCAGTTCTAGCCCTTAACATCTCCCGCTTTCTTTTGTTTTAGACCACAGGAGGTCGCGCCATCCCTGACTTTTCAGGGAGATGAGAACCCCAAAAAGGAGGTGATCACGCCCCCCCTGACTTCTCAGGAGGGGAGATGAAAGCACTAAAAAGGAGATAATCACGCCCTCCCTGACATCTCAGGAAGGGAGATGAGAAGCACCAAAGAGAAGTGGGGATTTGCTAGCGGGTTTCTGGATTGAAGGGCCTTATTAGAGACAAGTATGCACAAACCCATCAGCATGGGAGTTATTACACAAGCACATAGCAATAACACAGAGGCTATTAGTGGTGACTCTCCCCACAGTCAGTGCAGACTCGATGTGGTGTAACAAACAGGAATTGTACATGCAAGTAGTGATATATCAAACAATATAAATCAACATGGTATTGTAAGAGATTTCCAGAAGTCCTAGAAGGAGGGTATGTAAACACCAGACACACATACCCCTTCTTCAGCAACCAAGAGATAGTCTATTGTCCATTGCTTCACTGTTAGGGAATCCAATGATCCCCACAAGATTTTGAAGTCCAGCAACAGTCTTATGATGCCTCAGAGAATCCAATGATTCCAGAGGACTTTCAGTCCTACAATAGTCTTATGATGTCTCAGAGAATCCAATGATTCCTGAGACTTTCAAGTCCTACAATAGTCTTATGATGTCTCAGAGAATCCAATGATTCCTGAGGATTTTCAAGTCCAACAGTTTTTGATGTCCATGGGTCAAAAGCCATAACTGCCAGGTTCTTTCAATGGTGGGCACAGTCAGCAACGGAACCACCTGATGTTTCTTGGGCCTTCTCCTTCGTTTCAAGGGTCTGCTCTGTCTCTCTCCGATGGACAAGGAGAATACGGCTCGTTGGCACCCATCTAATTCCTTCTCCATCTGTAGAGATACAAGCAAACCCTCTCCCCCAAGCAGTTAACCTATCTGGTCCCTTCCTTTCACCACTTTCTGGGTCTCTCCACATCACTTGGCGATTATCTAAAGATAGTGGAGCTGCTCGCACTGGACACTGCCCTTCCAGTGAGTTATAAAACCTGTCTGCTGGAGCCAGTGCATCTTTATCAAAAATTAAAAAATTAATGGTATAGAGAACTAAATTTAGAAGTTCTCTAGGGTTACCTGTGGCTCCCCCTTTCTTTTGTTTTTGGAGGAGTGTCTTAATATCTCTGTTTCTTCTCTCTACTATTGCCTGCCCTTGAGGATTAAAGGGTATGCCCGTGGTGTGTAAAATCTTATACTGTGCACAAAAGTGTGTAAAATGTTTAGATGTATATGCAGGTCCATTGTCTGTTTTTATTGATTGTGGCACACCCATAATTGCAAATGCTTGTATAAGGAATTCAGTTACCACTCGGCTGTCTCTTTTGCTGCTGGCATTGCAAATGTGAATAATGAAAAGGTGTCTACCACGACATGGATAAAAGATAGACGACCAAAAGATTTATAATGGGTCACATCCATTTGCCAAATTTCATTAGGTCTCAAACCACGAGGGTTCTTCCCTGGAGGGAGTGTAGGAGCATGGAAAGGAAGGCAAGCTGTACAGGCTTTTACTATGCTCCTAGCTTCTTCTCTTGTTATTCCAAACTGCAAACGTAAAGCTCGGGCAGCCTGATGATATTTAGAATGAGACTCTTGTGCTTCTTGAAATACAGGAGTACTGGCCAGCATTGTTAGAAGGCTATCTGCCTTTGAATTACCATCAAAAATAGGACCTGGAAGTCCACTATGGGAATGGACATGCAAAATATAAATCTTACCTGGATGCTTTCTCACTTGCTCTTGAAGCTCTTTAAAGAGCTGATATATATTGGAGGCTACAAATTTTATTTGGGCTGTGGCAATTCTTTGTACCACACCTACTGAATAGGCTGAATCAGATATTATATTTATGTCTCCCGGATAATAAGCAAGAGCTAGAATGATTGTATACAATTCATTCTGCTGAGTGGACTGAAAAGGAGTTCTGATTACTTTCTTTATAGTTAAGTCACGAGAATACACAGCGCAAATATTATGTTTGGATGCATCTGTAAAGATAGTTGGTCCTTTAAGAGGAACTTTAGAAACCTTTTCTTCAAGAATCCATTGCCAATTATGTAGCAGTCTGGTTATCTTTAATGGAGACCCGTGTGCAAAATTTGGAGCCATGGTTAATAAAATTTGCCACTCTGTGATGGTTTCGCAGCACACATTAACTTGTGCATTAGTATAAATGGTATATATCTTGTCAGGTCTTGTCCCAGATAATTGTACTGCTCGTTTAATGGCCTTTAATAAAATTCTAGCCACAAGCACTGGGTAAGGAATAAGGCTTTGTTCTGGTTGTGCTGGGAGGTTCACCCACTCTATCACACTGTCTCCTTGATGAAGGACTGCTGTGGGGGCCTCTTGTGTAGCAAAAACTGATATTTCCAAGGGTGTTTGAGTGGCTCTTTCAACCACATTGGATAAAGCCAGTTCAACTTGTCTCAAAGCCTCTTGAGCTTCTTTTGTAAGCTGGCGTGGTGAATTTAAAGCACTGTCTCCCCTTAGAATGTCATATAATGGTTGCAATTGACAGGTAGTCAAGCCTAGCATGGGACGCATCCATTGGATATCTCCTATCAATTTCTGGAAATCATTTAAGGTGTTTAGCTTCTTTGTTCTTAAGGAGAGTTTTTGTACTGTAAGTACCTTAGGATATACTTCATATCCTAAATATTGAAAAGGAGCATGTCTTTGAATCTTTTCTGAAGCTATGTGCAATTTATAATTCCTTAGTGTTTCTATGGTTTTTTGTAGACATGCTTCTAACATTTGTTCCTCAGGTGCACATCCCAATATATCATCCATGTAATGTAATAACATTACTTTTGGAAATGCTTTTCTTACTGGACTAAGAGCAGCAGCAACATACATTTGACACATAGTAGGGCTGTTTTTCATTCCCTGTGGCAAAACTGTCCATTCATATCTTTTATAAGGCTCATCTAAGTTAACGCTGGGCACTGAAAAAGCAAATCTTTTCATATCCTCCTTATTTAGAGGGATAGAATAGAAACAATCCTTAATGTCTATAACCCACAGAGGCCATTCTCTAGGCAACTGAGTAGGAGATGGAAGTCCAGGTTGAAGAGTTCCCATAGTTTCCATCTGTTCATTTACCTTTCTTAAATCAGTCAACATTCTCCATTTTCCAGATTTCTTTTTTACAACAAATACTGGGGAATTCCATGGACTTAGAGAAGGTTCTAAGTGTCCTTGATCAAGTTGTTCCTGTACTATATCTAGTAAGGCCTGAATTTTATTGTTATCTAAGGGCCACTGTTCTATCCACACTGGTGTATCAGTTTTCCACTGGATAGGAACAGGTGAAAGTGTTGGCAGGCCTTCAACAGCAGCCCTGCCTAAAAAACCGAAGTACTCATTTTTAACCCTAATTGTTGTAAAATGTCTCTTCCCCACAGATTGATGGGGATTTTTTCAACTATAAAAGGAGTAAAAACTCCTGTTTCACCTTCAAATACCCATCTTAAAGGGGTAGCACTAACTTCAGCTGCTATTGATCCTCCTACCCCAGACATGTAGGTGTCTGCCTTAGTCTTTGGCCAGTGACTGGGCCAGTTGGCACCTCTAATGACTGTGCGATCTGCACCTGTGTCCACCACTCCTTCTAATGCTATGCCATTTATATAGATGGTGAGCATAGGTCGGTCAGCTGTCACAGCTGCTGTCCAGTATATTCCTGGGTTTTTCTGCTTGGAGTCCGAACATGGGTGACTATCACCAGGTTGCTTATTAGGAGTCTGTATCAATAAACCTGATGCTACTACTTCCCCTGGTTGATAAGTCACACATTGTCTCCCTGTGTTAGTGACTGGGATATTATCTACACATTCCCCAGTTTCCCACATCAGTGTATGAATGAACACTGTCTTGTAAGTACTCTCAGGAGGTGAAATGGTCAAGCCTACTGTGCCTGGAGGCAAGGGATCCATAGGTTGGAGAGGAACAGATTTCACCTCTCCAGGGGGTATCTCAATTGTCCCAGCTGCATACAACTCTATCCTCCCTAATTGTAGTCCCTTTCTCCCATCATGTTGCTTCCTGGCTGACTGATTGTGTAATCCCTTTCTCCCCTCAGATGGCTTCCTGGCTGCTTGGTCATGTCTGGGTATTGGACTTGGAGGCACTCTCTGGGTGTGGCATCGGCTGCCATCATGCCCCAAGTTTTTTTTTTGCTTGGGGCCCTGGAGCTGGGCCCCTCATCCCATTTCCCTGAATCAGTCTACACTCTGAGGCCCAATGGAGTCCTCTGTTGCATTTTGGACATGGGGTTTTGGGTCTTGTTCTCCCAGCCTGTCTTCTCACTCTGTCTCTATGCCAACATTGATCTTTCAAATGGCCTACTTTACTGCATTGAAAGCATTGACGAGTCTCTCTGGAAACCCCTTGCCAAAAGGGATCCTGTCTCCCCATGTTGGGATCTTGGGAAGTCTGCACCATAGCCTGGCTATAAAAGGTATTTGTGCCCATTGTGGCACAGCGTCTTATGATCTCCTCTAAAGGAGCATCCTTACGTAGTCCTAGTATAATCCTTCTACAAACCTCATTGGCATTGTCTCTAGCAAGTTGCCTCACCAAAGTGTCTGTTACTTCATTTTCACCATTAGCCTGTATGACAGCTGTCTGCAAATGTGCCACAAAATCAGCAAAAGGTTCATTTGGTCCCTGTACAATTTTTGTGTAGGTCTCACCCTTGTAGTTTTTACTGGGGAGAGAAGCCCATGCTTTGATAGCAGCAGCAGAAATTTGCTCAAATGCTGTTATGGAGTAATTAATCTGTACCGAAGGGTCTGTATAAGAACCTATACCTATTAGTAGGTCATAGGTGATGGAAGTATTAGCTGCACTTTGACTATTTTGTTGGGCTTGAATTCTACAGAGCTCAGTAAATTCAGAAAACCACAACAAATTTTGTCCAGGTTCTAAGCACACTTTTGCAATGACTTTCCAGTCACTAGGGGTTAAGGTTTCATAAGCCAAATTGTGTATTAACATCTTAACATAATCTGATGTAGACCCAAAGACAGTGCAAGATTTTTTCAGGTTTTTAAGGACATCCATATTAAAAGGAGCATATCTTCTACTCTCTTGACCTGCAGAATTATGCTGTTGAATCACGGGAAAAATCTGAAGTTTGAAATCATTATCTACTTCTTTTCCATTTTCAATTGCTTCAATAAGCCCTCTTTCTAATCTAGTTACAGGAGTGGGCAGTTGTTGGGAGGGGGGGCTCTGTGTGGGAGGAGGGGGGGCGCTGATGATGTCACCGCCCCTCCCACTACTCCTCCTCCCTCTGTCTCTGAAGGTGGAGTGGATGTGGGCTGATCAATAATCTGCTCTCTAGGTGGGGTTGAAATTTCTTCTGGACAATCAGAGTCTACACACTCAGATTCCTCATTCAAATCCCCTTGCCCTCTGGCAATGTCCTGAGTTTGCCTATCTTCTATCTTTTGTTCCTCACGCTTCCTTCTCTGTGCCTTTTTAGAACTCTTCCTTCTTCTAAACTCTTCTCTATAGCTTAAGTATAATAGAATCAAGTTGTATAGATAAAATACCTCTGGGAAAAATTGACAATTTTTTGAGTAAAATTCTTTCATTTCAAGTCCCACTAGCTTCCATTTATCTATACGTAGTTTTTCTTCATTTAAGAACCAAGGCGATGTGTGAATCAATGAGTGTAAGAGATTATTCATTTGTGGGATGGGAACAAGTAAACTTTTCTCATCAATTATCTTAATTATATCCTCTATAGCATTGCTAGATGAGGCAGGGGCTGGGGTTGGAGCAGGGTCAGCTGAGGCCCAGGATTTACCTAACATCTGCCCCATCTCAGTTACTAGAGATTGCTGATTTAGTCCTTAACAAGGTAAGTTCCTTATTTCTATTAGAATACTCACCTAATCTCCTGGTCACAGGAGGACTTCGGTGGAAGTAGGGTGCCAGCCACACGTTGGACGCCAAATGCTGGAACTCTATCTTTCCAGAAATCAGCAGGAGTCAGGATCACTAAACGTCTTTATTCTAGATCTTTACAGTTACCTCCAATGCCAGGTCAAGAGTGCAAGTGAGAGTGAGTTCCACCACCCAAGTTTCTCTTACTCCTCCCACACAAGTCACTTCCCTCTCTTTGTCTCACCAATCAAGTCAGCACAGAACAGCTGGGGAGGGTCAACCTTAAACAAGTTAATAGGGAACCGTCCAATTGGCAATTAGTCTCACATGCTTCATCATCCAAGTGCATTGCTCAGTTCTAGCCCTTTACAGGAAATTATATCCATAACTCAAGAACTATATCTGTTACTAGGCTAGTTAGAGGGAGGTATTACTTGGACAGAGGGTGTTGTTGTGAATTGACTCTGATGTGATAATAAAAATAAATAAATAAATATAAGACATTAATGGGTGGGAAAACATTGTACTGGGAGAAGAGAAAAAGGAAAGTATTAGACAAAGTATATCACAAGAAGAGGCACAAAAGACCTCTTACAATAGAGGGAAAGGAGAAAGATCATTGTCTAAAGCTTGATATCGCCAGTTTTTGTTCAAAGAGGGAATGATTTAATCATTCAATTAGGTATATAAATTTATCTTACCCTATAAAAAAGAAGGAGGAAATACCGGAAAGAAAAGGAAGGGGCTAAATAGAAGGGAGGGGAGAAACACTAGGAAAAAGGTGTAAGAAAGGAAAGAGGCTTGGTAGAAGATAGAGCAGATGATAGGTGGGGTGAGTTAAAAAGAAAATACTACTAAGGAGGGACAAAATAGACATCAAGAAGGGGAAAAATGGGCTGAAGGAAAATACAGAACTGATAATCATAACTATGAAGGTGAATGGAATGAACACTCCCATAAACCCAAAGTGTTTAGCAGAGTTGATAAAAAAACAAAAAAAAAAAACAAAAAAAAAAACACAAAAACAAAACAAAACAAAACAAAAGGCTCATACAATATATTGTTTATAGGAAACATATGTGAAACAGGGAGATACATACAGAGTAAAGATAAAAGGCTGGAAGAGAATTTATTATGCTTCAGCTGAAGCAAAAAAGCAGAGAAAATAACCCTTCTAATCTCAGATAAAGCTAAAGTAAAAATAGATCTAATCAAAAGTTATGAGGAAGAAAAGTACATCTCTTTAAAGAGTACCATAAATAATCAAGTAGTAATGATACTAAATGTAAATGTACTAAGTGGTAGAGCAAACAAATTCATAAAAAAGATATCAAGTCCGTTCCAGGAAGAAACAGGCAGCAAAACTATATTAGTGGGGAACATCAATCTTTTCTTGTCTCAATAAGACAAATTTAACCACAAAATAAATAAGAAAGAAACTAGGGAGGTTAAGAGAATCCTAGAAAACCTATATATGATAGATCTCAAGGGAAAACTGAATCAGGATAGAAAATAATATACCTTTTTCTCAGAAGTATATGGTACCTACACAAAAATTGACCATGTTTTAGGGCATAAAAACCTTACAATCAAATGCAGAAAGGCAGAAGTAGTAAATATTTCGTTTTCAGATTATGATTCTTTTTTATTAAAATTTTCAATTTTCAAAACATATGTAATGATAATTTTCAACATTCATCCTTGGTGAACTTATCACCAATGAAAAAGAAATTGAAGCAATAATTAAAAGCTATTTTCTCCAACTATATGGCAGCAAATTTGACAATCTAGCAGAAATGGATGAACATTTACAATAAATAATTGCCCAGACTGACAGAAGAGGAAATAAATTACTTAAATAGTGATATTTTAGAAAAAAAGAAATTGAACAAACCATCAATGAACTCCCCAAGGTGGAAAAAAAAAAAAAAAACTCTTGGGCCAAATGGATTTACAAGTGGATTCTACCAAACATTTAAAGAACAATTAAATGCAATATTATGTAAATTATTTGGAAAATTAGGTTAAGAAGGAATCCTGTTAAATTCCTTTGTTTTTCTCCTTTTTATTTTATTTATTTTTTTTTTTTGGTATGGCTGGGGTTAAGTGACTTGCCCAGGGTCACACAGCTAGGAAGTGTTAAGTGTCTAAGACCAGATTTGAACTCAGGTCCTCCTGAATTCAGGGCTGGTGCTCTATCCACTGCGCCACCTAGCTACCCCCAAATTTCTTTTATGACAAAAACACAATCCTGATACCTAAATCAAATAGATTCAAAACAGAAAAAAATTTATAGACCAATCTCCCTAATGAATATTGGGGCAAAAATTTTAAATAAAATCTGATCAAAGAGATGACAGCAACTTATAAGCAGGATAATACAATGTTACCAAGTGGGAGTTATGCCAGGAATGCTGGACAGGTTCAATATCATAATCAGATATTTCAATAACAAAACCAATAGAAATCATATGATAATCTCAATAGATGCAGAAAAAGCTTTTGATAAAATATAGTGCCCATTCCTAATAAAATCTCTAGAGAGCATTTGTACAATGAGAGTTTTTCTTAAAATAATAAGCAGTATCGAAAATATTTTTAAAGGTAAAGGTTCTGAAAGGTCTCATTTCCAAAATATATAGAGAACTGACCCTAATTTATAAGAAATCAAACCATTCTCCAATTGATAAATGGATATGAACAGACAATTCTCAGATGATGAAATTGAACTTATATCCACTCCTATGAAAGTGTTCCAAATCACTACTGATCAAAGAAATGCAAATTAAGACAACTCTGAGATACCACTACACACCTGTCAGATTGGCTAAGATGACAGGAACAAATAATGATGAATGTTGGAGATGATGTGGGAAAACTGGGACACATTGTTGGTGGAGTTGTGAAAGAATCCGGCCATTCTGGAGAGCAATTTGGAACTATGCCCAAAAAGTTATCAAACTGTGCATACCCTTTGATCCAGCATTGCTGCTATTGGGCTTATATCCCAAAGAAATACTGAGGAGGGGAAAGGGACCTGTATGTGCCAAAATGTTTGTGGCAGCTCTTTTTGTAGTGGCTAGAAACTGGAAGATGAATGGATGTCCATCAATTGGAGAATGGTTGGGTAAATTATGGTATATGAAGGTTGTGGAATATTATTGCTCTGTAAGAAATGACCAGCAGGAGGGATATAGAGAGGCTTGGAGAGACTTACATCAACTGATGCTGAGTGAAATGAATAGAACCAGAAGATCGCTGTACACTTCAATGTTGTACGAAGATGTATTCTGATGGAAGTGGATATCTTCAACATAAAGAAGATCCAACTCACTTCCAGTTGATCAATGATGGACAGAAATAACTACACCCAGAGAAGGAACACTGGGAAGTGAATGTAAATTGTTAGCACTACTGTCTATCTACCCAGATTACTTATACCTTCGGAATCTAATACTTAATGTGCAACAAGAAAATGGTATTTATACATATATATTGTATCTAGGTTATATTGTAACACATGTAAAATGTATGGGATTGCCTGTCATCAAGGGGAGGGAGTAGAGGGAGGGAGGGGATAATTTGGAAAAATGAATACAAGGGATAATGTTATTAAAAAAAATTATACCTATATACTGTCAAAAATTATAAATAAAATTAAATAAAAAAAATAATAATAAGCAGTATCTACCTAAAACCTTGAATGCATGAATAATTTTTTAACATTCACCCTGGCAAAACTTTATGTTCCAATTTTTTTTTCCCAACCTTCCCACCATCCCCTCACCTAGACAACAGGAAATCCAATGTATGTTAAGTATGTGCAATTCTTCTCTACATATTTTCACAATTATCTTTCTGCACAAAAAAAAAAAAAAAAAAAAATCAGACCAAAAAAGGAAAAAAAAAAATAAATGAGAAAGAAAGCAAAATTCAAGCAAACAACAACAAAAAGACTGAAAATGCTATGTTGTGATCCACACTCTGTTCCCCCAATCCTCTTCTTGGGTGCAGATGGCTCTCTTCATCACAAAACCACTGGAACTGGCCTGAAACATCTCATTGTTGAAAAGTCATATCCATCAGAATTGATCATCATGTAATCTTGTTATTGCCATGTACAATGATCTTATGGTTCTGCTCACTTCACTTAGCATATGTTTATTTCCAAATTTGTATTTCATTTATATAAACTATAATTGGTTTCATGTTTTCTTGGTAAGGGAGAAGAAAGGAGAAGAGATAAATTTGGTACTTATCTTACAAAAAATTAATCATTTTATCTATATATGCAATTGGAAAAAATAAAATACTAGTAAGTGGAAAAATGAATAAAATGCTGATTTGATCTATGTTTTTATCATATATATATATATATATATATATATATATATATATATATATATATATATATATATATATATATTTTTTTTTTTTTTTTTTTAATATGAGCAAGGAAGTTTCTTTCTCCAGTAACTTTTCATTGCCACTTACTGGCTTTGACCAGTATAAAAAGGTGGGCTGAGTATAGTAAACTTGAATAGAATCTTCAGGAATTAAAATGTTATGATTTTATGATATTTTGCCTTGTTTATCTTCTAATTATGTTGGTTTAATTTTAAATTATATAGCTTTAGCACATATATCCTTCTTTTGAACATAGTTGTTTGAATAATTATGTGAAAAATAATTACTTTGGTATCTTGGATATTCATTAACCCTTATTGAATTTCAGGATAAGAGAAAATAATTATCATTTTTTCTGAACTTTTTGATAGCTGTCCTCTTAAAATATTGGAGGTTTGTCAAACTATGCCCATATTCTCCTTTCCCCCCATAACTAATTCTCAGTAATCATGTCACTCAATAGTCCCCATCATTTGTGCCCCAACCACTGTTTCTTCCTCATTAGTGAGAATCATATTAGAATAATAATTTACTTCTTTGGTTCCTCCATTTTTTTAAAGAATGAAATTATAATTAAGCAAAGTGAATAAATTGGTGTCTCCTCTGTTTTGTAGAAAAAAGAAAGGACTTAACAAGTAATTAAAGTCTACTGCTACTATAATACTATGCCATCATTCCTGGTTTATGATCTGTTACTAGAGTATGAGCCCACAGACATCTCTTTTTCTGTTATGCTGAGAATATCCTTTGGGGGTGGACAGACAGTCCATAGCGACACTTCCCCTCACTTCAGGAATTAATTTTCAGCATCCTAACACTCACAGCTCAGGAACTTAATTATCCTCACCCCCTAGCTCAACTCCCCACACTATTCCAAGTATCTTAAGACTCTGGGGAAATTAAAAATAGGTCTTTTCTCATACACATCCAGTTTGTAGAAGTTTGATCCAAGAGATTAAAAGTTAGAATTTACACTGAAAGGTAATAGGAGAGACACTTCTCTTATCTTCTTAAAACAGTATCAAAGGGAAAAATATGAGCAGTTCTATGATATGTGTAAAACTGTTCAGACAGTTGTCAAATCAGGGTAAATGGGTAAGAGTAGGAGAAAAAAATGACACCTGCATCTTCAGCAATCTCCCAGATACATGCATTTATTTATCAGGCTATCAGAGAGATCAAATCCCAATAGATTCACTTAGTAGTTGAAATTATTGCTGAACAGAAAGCTTATATAATCCATTATGAGTCAGAATTTTTATCAAACCACCTAATTAAAAGTTCTTTCTTTCTTAAACTGCTTAATGAGGGGTTGCATTATGGGTGCCTATGTGAGTCTGGGGTTTTCAAGGATTTAAGAATAGAGTAAAGAAATGCACAGCACGCTATCTCATTAACTATCAAGCTGTCCCATGTATCTACTGTAATAAATATTAGAATCATGTGCAACAGCAACTACTAAGCTTCCTTTAGACTGATTTGTCCACTGTGCCTTCTTAAAAATATTTATTCATTCAATGTCTTTTATTCACAGTTAACTCCCTTAGAGACATCCATTGGGCACTGTGATTTGGCCATCTAATAGGGGTGTGTGTGTGTGTGTGTGTGTGTGTGTGCGCGCGTGTGTGTGTGTATGTATTGTGTTTCTATGTATGTGTATGTGTGTATGTGTACATGTGTGTTAACAAAATATATGGATTCAGGATCTAGGCAGTAGTTTCTGGATGCAACATATAAACTGACCCATCAGATGTCTACATTGTCCATGTGGATGCACTTCAGGGGTTTCTGAAAATACCTACAAAATGCTTCATCTCAGTATATATGTCTGCCTTTTCATTGTTGAGAGGATCTCAACATTAGAATGCAACTCAGCAACTATTTCTTTCAAATATTATCTAAGAATTATATATCTAAAATATCTCCAATGAATGACCCTCTAACTTTTATTTGAAAATCTTTAGTGAGAGAAAATAGTTACTGTTTCCCTCACAGACTATGCTACTTTTGGTTCTACTTGTTGGGAAATTTTTCCTATATCAAAAGCAAGCATGTCTCTTCAACTTCCAAAAGTTCTTCTTGTGTCCTTTGCAGTAAAACAGGAAAAATACAACCTCTTTTCCACATTAGGCAATTTCAAGTTCTTGAAGACAATTATTATGTCTCCACAAAGTCTTCTGAATGCTAGATATTTATAGATCCTTCAGCCATTTCTTATATGTTCGTGTCTCAGGGCAGGTGGTGACACAGTATGAAAGCTGGACCTGGCCTCAGATACTTACTAGCTGTGTGACCCTGGGCAAGTCACTAATGTGCAAATGAGCTGGAAAAGGAAATGGCAAACAACTTCTGTATCTTTGCAGGAAATCCCCATATGGAGGTCATGAAGGGTTGAATACAACTGAAATGACTTTACAGCAACAAATTATCTCCAGATTTCTCATGCTGGTCATCATTCTCTAGAAACTACACAGTTTCTCATTCTTCTTTCACTTAGTATAAATACGCTAGTGATTTTTTGATTATAGGTATACATAAAGTCAAGAATATTGAAAAAAGAAACTAAAGAGTTAATCAGCTCCATCCAGCTTTACCTGGCCTTTTTATTTTTTATCAAGTTGATTTTTTTTATAGATGCCAGGGGTACCATAGGAGCTGAAAAGAAAGTTGTCACCCAAGTCCCACACAAATCCCTTGCAGTATTGCTAAGTGAGAACCTGAGATGTTTTGAAAGGATATAGCCTAACAACTTGTAGTAAGCTGGAAGTTGAAAGGAATTTTCTAGCACCATGTCAGATACAAGATTGAAAGAGAGGAAAAAAAAAAAAAAAAAAAAGTTCAAAAGACAGACATTAAAATGCCTAAGGGCTTTTTTACCTAGCTGGCTGGATTTGACTAGTTGGAAGTTGGAGCTAATGATAGCCCCTGGGGCTATTAAGCAAAAGAGCTGGTTTCCTTCTGAGAATGTGGTGGCAGAGAACTAGCACATTTTAGCACAGAATAGCAGCAATCATATTTACTGCCAAAATCCACCAGAATCAGAGATATCCAGCAACATTAGAAATGAATACCATGAGAAGGATACAGGCATATAGCAGTAGAGACATCCAGGAAAAAAGTACATCAATAGTAAAAACAGATATGGTTGCTTTTTTTCATGACATCAACAGAGGACATCAGTGTTTGAAAGATAAATTGACTATCCATATATTGTACTCTGACCACACGTATTTTGTATTCATACATATTACCATGAGTGGTCCCCCAAAACCTGTTCCCCATATTCATTTCCTTGCACAATTTATATGGCACAAATATTGATTGTCATTCACCTTCCTATGACACTCAATTCTCTTTACATTAAACTACTGTATCTATTGGTTAGCTAGTAAAAGACATATACAGGTTGGAGCTTGTGAGCTATGGTTTGAGTAGAATTTCATCCATCTCTATAACATATATCTATCCTGTGTCACTGTGTGTGGGAAGAAAGGGGATTTATGAGGAAAAACATGGATATAACACTAAAATATGGTTCCCAAAATTGAAAATAAACTCCAGATATGGACCTGACAGAATAGATTACAATGATGCTATGACTTCCCATGTCCTGGATACCATGGTCTTAATATAGTTCAAGATAAAATAACACTTTTTAGCTGTATCTGGCATTGTTATGTTGTTAATATATATTGAATGTACTGTCCAATGAAGCTCATAGATTTGGTCTATGTGAGTTGTTGTCTAGGAACTCCTTTGATTTTAAGCTGATTTTTAAAAGCTCAAATAGGGATTCAAATTTACCTCAAATTTCTTATTAGATTTAGTCCTATATCTTAGGATGTTAAAAAGCATGTTAAAAATCTTCTCCAATAATGACTCTACTCTCCTATTAGCTAAATTCAAAAGCTTTTTATCATCTGTAAACTTCCTATGCTATTGCTACTTTGATTCTCATCACTGATGAAATTGTCAAATAACATAAGTACAAGGATAGCTGCAAAGGGAACTCTGTTAAAAAAAAAAAAAAAAAAAAAAAAAAAAAACTACCTACAAAATTACTTCAATGATCAAAAATAATCAGAGGATTACAGCTGAAAGGGATATTTGAGTTTAAATATCCCAATTCCATCATTTTTACAATGAAGGAAACAGGTCCAGTAAGTTTCAAAGACTTATACAAGATCATCTGTAATAATTAATACATTTCCTGTAACTCAAAGGATTTATCATTAAATTATTTAATTATTGTCATTTAATCGATATCTAATTAACTAAAATGTCTTTTCTCCATTTCTATTTCTTAATCACAAATATAGTATGAAATTTTATCAAGTTTGTTCTAATATCTTGTTGAAATAGATCTCCAGAATTCTCCACATCTCACAGCTTAGTAACCACCTCAAAAAAATCAGATTATTGTTTTATGACTAAATCTTGATACAGCTATGCTATATAGATGATAGATGCAATAAAGCCTTTTAAGAGATAATTGCAACAGTTCTAGGAAGATATGAAATAGGATGGTGATAATGTAGGTAGAAATATGTGAATAAGATATTGTGTAAACTAAATGAACAAGGAGGAAAAGTGAATCAATATGAATGGTAGAGAAAAGGTAAGAGTCAAGACTTTTTCTAAAGTCATGAACTTGGGTTTGAAGAATAGTGAGTTCCTCAACGGAAATAAATGAGTTGATAAGATGCAGAGTGAGATGGGTAGTATTAGGAAAACAATGAATTCTGTTTTGACTATAAAAATACAGGTTCATAAATTAAAACAGGGGAAACTTTGAGATCATTTAAGCCAACATCTTTATTTTGAAGTTGAAGAAAGTGAAATTCAGAATCACTATTAATATTTTATCTGGTTTTGGTCTTCCCTACCACCCCCATCTCTTCTGGTAAGTAAATATATGTGATCAGCATAAAGTAACAAGAAAAAAAAAAGTAAGATTACAAAGGAGAATCTAGAAATCACTTATAGAGTGTTCTATGGATTAAAGGAGTATAATTTGCAAGTTGTATTATATATCTAAAAATGCCCCCACACTGATCATGCATCTCCCATTTATTAATCCATAAATTAATTAACAATCCAATAATACTTCTTGAAAGTGACAAGAGTCATAATTGGATTCAGGTTCCCTCTCTTCAAATTCAGATATCTTTCAACTATTCTCATCTGCCTAATTTTGAATTGATTATAAAACATCCTTATTGTGATGTCCAAGCAGAAAGCAGACTTGGAATTCAAAAGAGAAACTAGATTTTAATACATATGTCATCCACATGGAGATGAAGTTGACATGTGTTTTAAGAGATAGAATGAAAAGCAGGAAATTTTAATGTGTGTGTGAACCCCTTTGACAAACTTATAAAGTTTGTTGATACATTTTCATAATATTTTAAGTGTGAAAAAAAATAAAATGTATAAAGATTATGTAAGAAGTCAACTTTGCTAAAATGCATATATATATATACATATATTTATTATATTACATCTATATAGTTTTATATAAATGTAATTCATCATAATATATTACATTATAATATGCAATTAACAAATATGATGTTAAGTAAACACATAATGTTTACTATTATAATGATAAAATATATTCTATAATTTGTATGTAGATTATTGATGTGTTACATATACTATTATGATATATTTCACAATAAAATGTTATAGTGTATAATAGTGTATGTGTATATGTGTATGATCAAATATAGAGGGAAAAAGGAAAAAAAGTCCAGAAGAGTACCATTTCCATTATCATTGCCAAATAGTTCTCCTTGCCCTTCCTTGATAATTTTTTTTCCTCAAAAATACTTCAATAACAAAAAATATCTTATTTTAACCTTAGTAGTCAGTTGTCAACTTAAGTTCATTTTTCATCATAGAGATGATAGTGATAGAGATAATAACTCATGAGATGTTAGCAACCTTTTTAACGTACCTTTCCTTATATGATTTTGTCTGCATTTTCAAAATGTCTATTACATATCTGAATTATTCAGTGAGACGTGCATGTCCAGATCAGTATCTGTAGGTAATTATTTATCTTTCTCAATAGAATGTTCTATTAATGTCTTCAAATTTTATACTTAAAAACTTATCTTTTCTAATAGGCTCAATTCTTCTGAAGAAGTTGGAGCCATAGAATTTTACTTCTTTTCTTTTTGAAAATCCCCCAATATAACTAGAGTTCATATCAGACTCTTTCTCATTTTTTGTTTCTCTCTTTTAAATTATAGGATGGAGTGGTCCCTTTCCCCAATGTTTCTAATATTTAAATTTCATCATTTCCTAGTTCTAAAAATAATTTCAAGATGTCTTTTTTCATAATTTCTATCACATGTAATATTATGAAATGGATTTTGAAATAGCAAAGATGGATTGACATCTGTTAGTATATTTGAAATAATCAACTGAACCATAGTTCTCTTACAAGAGTAAAAATAGTTAGTGTAGCGTGCTGTTGTCTCCAGAAGCTGCCGGATCGCTCTCTGGGAAGAGATCTGCTGTGTCTACTCAAATCTTTCAGACAGATTCTTCTTCCTGTAGTGAACCGTTGTCTCCAGGCAGTTGCTGTTAACTCTTGTCCTTAGAAGTGACTTCCCTTCCTGCAGAGAGCCCCGTCAAGCCTGATGCAATGCAGAGTCTTTTTTATCTCTGGGAGTCCTCTCTTTTATTCTCCCAGAGAATGGGCGTGGGATAATGCAAGGGCTTCTGGGAAGAACCACCTCAGCCAATGAGCCTGCTCCTTCCATCAAGTCAACCTGAGTTCTCACCTTGTAATTGTCCAACCTGAATTCTCACCTTGTCACTATCCAGACAACCCGAGTTCTCACTTAGTAATCCTAACAAGTTAGAATCTGCCCACTCTGGAAAAATGTGCATAGAGAGACTCCTTGCATGTCCAGACTTTTACAGGCAGAGAATATGTATGAAATAGTGGTTCAATGGCCAAATGATCATTATTGCTGATTCTGCTATTAAAGAGTTACATCACTTCAAGTAAACTTGTTTCCCCTCTCTTGATCTCAATCTTTTATTTACCAAGGGAAGAAGATAGAATTTTATATCATTTAAGCTCTTGTCCTTTAACATTTTATGATTGTAGATGCTTTCTTTTATCCTTGATCACATTGATGGTCAAATAAAACATTATAATACTGCAAAAAATGATCTTGAATGGTCGGTCTATCATTTACTTTAGATTTTAGCCTCCTTAGAAACTGTAATTATTTGACTGGACTAAAAAAAAATGTTGTTGCTCTATCCATACAAACACACACAAATAAAATTTCCTAATACTCATAATCCAAATGCATCTTCATGTAATTTCTTTGTTAATAATGTAAATACTAGAATCAAAAACACTAGTAAATAATTGTTGAGAATTTGACATCCATATGAAGAGAACTAGACTAAATAATCTTAGGTTAAATTTGTGTAATTAACATTCTAAACTAACATATTATATCCCTAACATGGCAGGATGATAGATTTAAGTATAATATGACAAAGTTTATTCAAGGCATTTATTTTAAAACACTGGCTACAACTTTCTAGGTGTGTGATCAAAGGAAAATCTTGTAACATACTTTTCACATTTGCAAAATGGAAATATTACTTATAATAAAAGTTTTCTATAGAACTTTGAGGTTTTCAAAACAGTTTACAAATTTCTTCTTTAGTATTCAAAACACTTCCATGAATTGAATTTCATTAATTTAATTGCTATTTTACAGTTTATCAAACTGAGACTAAAAGACATTAAATAATTTACCCAAGTCACATAGAATATTAAGAATTGAGGGCAGAATTTAAACCCGATAGTTCCTTACTCCTAGTCCAGTCCTCTATCCCCTATGTTTTATGTATTCTCATTGAACCATCTACTTCACAGGGTCCTTGTGAAAAAGCCTTTTGTAAATCTTCAAGACTTTTTTCCCCCACATGTGTATTTCATTTTGTTTTTACATGTATGTTAACTTTTTAATACCTATTTCTTTTGTGAATCATGTTGAGAGAAAAAATCAGAACAAAAGGGAAAAACCATGACAGAAAAAAAATAATAGAAAAAAATGAATATCGATTTACATTCCATCTCCATAGTTGTCTTTCTGGATGCAGATGGCATTTTCTGTTCCAAGTTTATTGGGATTGCTTTGAATCAATGAACCATTGTGAAGAACGAGGTCTTTCATAGTTGATCATGGCACAATCTTGTTATTGTATATAATGTATGACCAGTTCTGTTTGTTTTGCTCAGCGTCAGTTTGTGTAAATCTTTCAAGGTCTTTATAAAATATTCCATTGTCATCATATACCACCACTTATTTAGCCCTTCCTCAGTTAATGGGCATCTAGTCATTTTCCAATTCTTTGTCCCCAGAGAAAGAGCTATTACTCACATTTTGCATAAGTGAATCTTTTTTCCTCCTTTATGATTTCCTTGGGATACAGACCCAATAGTGATATTGCTAAGTCAAGGATAGGCATGATTTTATAGTATTTTGAATATAGTTCTCCAGAATGGTTGGATAATTTCACAACTCCATCAATAGTGTATTAGTGTCCTGGTTTTCCCACATCCCTGCCAACATTTATCATTTTCTTTCCCAGTCATCTTAGCCAATGTGAGAGGTGTGAAATGGTACTTCAGACTTGTTTTAATTTGCATTTCTCTAATATATAGTGATTTGGAGAATTTTTTTCATATGACTTTAGATGGCTTTAATGACTAATGATAGATTTAATTTCATCATCTGAAAATACTCTGTTCATATCTTTTGCCCTTTAATCAATTAGAGAATGACTTGTATTATAAATTTGACACATTCTTTATATATTTTAGAAATTAGCCCTTTATCAGAAACACTGGTTGTAAAAAAAATTTCCCAGTTTTGTACTTCCTTTTTAAACTTTGTTTGCATTGGCTTTGTTTGTGCAAAACCTTTTTTAATTTAATGCAATCAAAGTTTTCCATTTTACATTTCATAATATTTCCTAGTTCTTCTTTAGTCATAAATTCCTCTCTTGTCCAAAAATATAATAGGTAAAGTATACCTTGGTCTCTTAATTTGGTTATGGTATCCCCCTTTATGACCAAATCATATAACTTTTTTACCTCATTTTGGTATGGGATGTAAGATATAAATCTAAATCCCCAAGTCTTAAATATATATTGTTGGTGCTATTGTTGTTAAAGAGAAGGAGAAATAAAACCTATTCTATCTCTAGCATGCCTTACATAAAAGGTCCATGCAGGTAAATTGAAACATTATATATACACATACATCCTATATATATATATACTTGTAATCATATGTACTTATCTATGCACTTATCTATCTAAAAGATATCCCAATTTAATATTAATTTAGTCTCAACTTAAACCATTTATTCCTATGAGTATTAAGTCCCATTTTACAAATCTATTGGATAAGTAAGGCCCACTATTAAAAACAAATCTGACATCAATGATAATAATGCATCATGTTAAAATGTTCTTACTCCTAAAGCTTTCACAAAACAGGAAAGCTCACAAAGAATATCCTCCGAATTAGCACAGCATAATTGATAATGTATAGGACATAGAGTCAGGATACATGGTTAAAAAACCTGTCTTAGGGACACATTAATGCTTTGCACAAATCATATTATATCTCAGAGTTTCAGTTTCTTCAAGGAAAGATAAGGACAATAATATTGGTACTACCTACATGCTGTAAGAAAAATGTTCTGCAACACTAAGAAAGTATATTCATATGAATTCTCACCATCAATGCATATTTATCATTCACTATGTATAAAAATTCTAATAAGAGGCACTTTGCATAACAGTGGGAAGTATAAGTGCTTAACCTCAAGGAATTTACAATCATCTTATGGCCTGTGAAGATGACATTTGAAGCTTGGGGAAAAAATTCACCAAAATGTTCTTTCTTGTTTTGGCAAAGATTGGTGCAAATGAGAAGTCAGGAGTAGGTTATTTGAACATTGAAGGATGGGGAGAGTTGTAATAAGCTGGAAGGCTAATATTAACAATTAAAAATTAAATTAAAATTAAATTAAAAATTAAAAATTAAATTAAAAAAAAAAAACAATATTAGAGGTTCTCCACAAGAAGTAACATTTCTTTGCTTAGTCCATATTACAGATTATATCATTTGCAACTATAATATGAGGAAGATTTCAGAGTTTAACAGGCATGCTTACATAACAGATTATTTATTTATTTTGCTTTGAATTACTCTATGAAGCAACTGTGTAAACCAGAAATATAAGTGGACATGTGACCCACAATATTCTTGAATGTGCTGTACCAGATTAAAATGCAATTGAGACATATCTAATATAATATAAGAAATAGGGCATCTGGATAGTACAATGGAAAGAGTACTAGCCCTTAAGTCAGGAGGACCTGAGTTCAAATCTGACCTCAAACACTTAACATTTCCTATTGTGTGACCCTGGGCAAGTCATTTAACCCAAATGCCTCAGGAAATATATGTGTGTGTGTGTGTGTGTGTGTGTGTGTGTGTGTGTGTGTGTGTGTGTATAAGAAATATAGATAAATTTCCCAAGTCAATATGAATCTGGAAAAAACTTGCATATGATTTAGTAGTCCTATTTCTATTTGTATTTGATACCACTGGTGTAGAGCAATCACATAAAGAGGCAAGGTGGGATAGTTGAAAGGCTCTGAAGTAAAAGAATCTGCATTTAAATCTTACTCCTATTACATACAAGCCAGCACTTCCTACCAAGTTATTTAATTACTCCAGGCTTCTCAGTTTGCTTCTCTAAACAGAGGGTGAGAGTATTGAACTAGATGGCCAACTTGAATGCCTTTTTCAGCCCTGGATATAGGATTATAGGAAGGTATAAACAAACACTGATAATCCAAATCCAATCATGATCCTTCTCCATTCATTCAGTACACAGAAACACAGTCCTCCTGTTTACTTGTTTCCTGATAAAGGACCTGGGGAGGAGAAATAAGTACCAGTTATCTCAGCTGGGTAGTTTACCATTCTAGATTTGACAATCATCTAGATGGACCAAATCATTTAATTTCTTCATGATCAGTTTTGTACTTTTCACAAGCAATAAATTTCCTGAGTTTTTTTTTTTTTTTTTTTTTTTTTTTTTCAGTTGTGTATTTCCTCCATAGGGCACAGTGAAGGGTTCAAGCTGACCATAAAATGATTCTCTAATTGCAATTTATTCTTAGCTCTCCAGAAAAATAAAAATCTCCAGACATTTTAATGGCTGTAACTTTAGTTACAAGCTCTCTGCCTTCCAGCAGGGCAAATCACTGATCCAAGCTAACCCTGGCAAGGGTCTGGTCCTGAAGAAGTAACAGCAGCACAGTGAAGTGAATCTCTTCAAACAGAGGGCAAGAGAGTGTTGTATGAGAGAAATTAGATCATTCATATTTGATTTTTATTGCCTGTGTTTCCAAGTAATGATGACATAATATTCATCCAGAGATATGAGGCATCTCCCATTTCAGCACTTAACATGCTGCCCCTTCTGCACAAAGGCATGGCAGGCAATCTTGGGGGAGAGGGAACTGAGAGAGGGTAAAAGCAACATGAATACAAATACCAGACAATGCACTCAACACAGAAAAGCAAACAGTACTATATCTTTTCCCAAAGATTTTGCTTGTTTTTTTCCCTACTGAATTTGCTTAGAAAATAAATGTTTTGAAAAATAGAAAAATAAATATTATAGTTGTTTCCTTTTCCATATATTCCTCCCAAGAGAAATGAAGAATAAAAAGATAAAAGATATGATTTGTGACCATCAATTTAATTTAGCAATGTAATAAACATTTATGTAGTACCTTATGTATATGTACTGAGTACTTCCCTAAACATTGGAGTTTTATGAAGCTTTATGAAGGTAAGTCAGACTTTATCCTTATGGTATTTGCATGTAGTAGAGGGAGACAATAAGCAATATCTTACAAAAAAGTGCATTAGAAAGATTTAAAATTTCTTTCTGAGCTATTCTTATCAGTGAGGTCTAGTGTGGAAGGTAATTACACAGGAGGATTAAGAGTTTCTCAAAGGAGATAATTGCAAAGTAATGGAAAGAGAATCTAATTTGTACTCAGATACTTGGGTTCAAATCTTCACTTTATTAATTACCACCTACATGACCTTGAAAAATTTCCTATCTGGATCTCCTGCTCTTATTCAATAAAATAAGTGTCTTATTTATGGGGCAGTAAAATGGCACAGTGGATAGAGTTCTAGATTTGGAATCCTGAAGGCTTGAGTTAAACTATGATTTCAGATCCTTACTAGCTGTGTGACCCCAGGAAAGTCACTTAAATCAGGTTTCCCATTTGTAAAAAGAGCTGGAGAAAGAAATGGCAAATTATTTTACTACCTTTGTCAAAAAACAAATAGACAACAACAATTACAACAACAATCAAAAAACTCCTTTGGGGTAATAAAGAATTGGATGTGACTGAAAGCAACTAAACAGGAAAAGTTTTGATTAGAATTTCAGCCAACCTATACAGAACAGATTTCTAGATACTTTGGATACAGGTAGACCTGAATTCAGTCCTCATTCCTGACGCTCACTGACCTTGTGGCTCTGGGCAATTTATTAAATATTTCAGTCCTCAGCAGCTCTGTAAGAATATAAATTAAAGAGAAAGTTCTGGCCCTCAATAGAAGATAAAGTTTCCCCATCCAAAGATTTCATAGATTAATGAAATCACAGATCTGTTTTTTAAAATATCTTCATGACTTTATATACACAAATGGACACATACAAATGCAGAATATATTTTATTTATACCTCACATCTATTTTGAGGTAATTATATTATTATCCTTATTTCATTAATGTGAAGACTGGGGTTAAAAATGTCAATTGACATCTAACTTGCTTAGGATAAAGAAAATGACATAAAGATATAAGTAGCTCAGATTTGCACCAAATATTATCTCTGAAAGCAAGAGTCTATTATAATATTCTGCTCTTTATCTGTACCTATATGACTAGACCATTTGAATTTTATGTTTAAGTAATTCATTAGGTGAAGAGGGGAGGGAAATATTTTAACAAAAGGGAGCTATGTGAGAAAATAAATGGAAATATGTTATGCTTCAAGTCTGACAGACATCAATTTAATGAACAAACATGGAGACTTATCAAAAATGTTATCTGTACCCAGAGAAAGAATTAATGGTGTCTAAATACAGATTGAAGCATATTTTTAAACTTCCTCTATTTTTCTTGAGGGCTTTTTTGTCTTTGTTATCTTTCATAACATAACTATTATGGAAATGTTTTGCATGAATGCATAACATATCAAACTTGCATTCTCAATGATAGGTGGAGTTTGTGGGGAGAGAGGAAGGGAGAAAATCTGGAACTTAAAGTTTTAAAAATGAATGTTAAAATTGTTTTACATTTAATTGGGGGAAAATGAAATGCTAAATATTTGTTTTTAAAGAACAGTTTGGTTGCAAAGTGGCAAGAGGGATTGAGATTAAAATTAAAAGTGAATGCAATAAAAGTGTAAATGGGTGACTTTTTTGAGGGATTCAAGGACACCTCAGCACTGTATCCCAATGGAAAGGAACCATTAAAGTTAGAGATGGATATTAAAACATGATTAATTGCTAAAGGAGAGGGAAAGAAAGAGAATCATGGAGAAGACTGGAGTTATTAGAAGATACAGTTCATATAGAGTTGGAAGGAACCTAGATCTCATCCATTATAGTCCAAAGAATGTTATTACAGATGAAGAAATGGGACATAGATAACATGGGTGGCTTATACAAAGTTAATAATTATTAGCAATAATTACAACAATACCAATAATAATAACTAACTTCTATAGATAGTCTACTATATATTAGGTATTGGGCTAAATATTTTACAAATATTATTTAATTTAATCTTTATAAAAATTCTGGAGGGTAAGCAATATTATTATCCCCATTTTACAGTAGAAGAAACTGAAGGAAAAAGAAGCTAAATGAATTCTTCAGGGTCATAGAATTAGTAAGCATTTGCAGTCATATTTGAACACAGGTCTTTTGTTCACTAAGCTGTGCATTCTATCCACTGTGACATTTAGCTGCTTCAACATTATTCCTATTTGAACCCAGAATTTCTGACACAAATTAGAGTTTTCTTTCTCCTGTATTATCCTGTTTTGTGTAGATAACTCCCCTTATATAACTAAGGGGAATTATAAGAGAATGACTGATGATTGTTTGGTAATGTTAAAGAAAGAAGGGAAATGAGGGAATGTAAGTTCAGTGGCCTCAATTTTCTCAGAAAAATAAAAAATACATTATTTTTATAGGTTTGTAACATAGAAGGTGGCATTTAGGGACCTGAGAAAAAAGGGAAATTGTTAGGACACTAATTGTTAGGAATGACATAGAGGGGTCAACAACTATAATTAAAGGATTTAATCAGTGGTAGAAAAGATTCATTTAAGGTTATATAACAAATTTGTGGGAGATTAAATCAGTTTGTTTTCATGACATTGTCCATGTTATTCAGCAGCCTTGGAGCAGATGTCAAAAAATCAGATGTTGTAGGTTACAGATTAATAAATTTTAGCAAGTCAGAAAAGGTTTAAGTTCATGGGGACAAGTGATTACTGGTAAAATAATAATAGCTAGTCAAACTTTAAAATGATATATGATGGAGTCAAGCCTCAATATGGATACAGTGAAGTAAGAAGAGAGAATATAAATTAGAAGAATCTGGATGAGTTAAGAGACTAAAAATAAATTCAGTGGTCTCACATAGAGCTATCCAAATGTCCCCTAAAAAAAGTTGTATACAACTTTTACATTATTCCTTCTCATTCACATTAAGCCTGCCTTCTAATTAGTCTATTTCCCTCTTCAATAAATACAATTTTTTTTCCTTTTACATTCTAAAATTTTCTTCTGAAGTTCTTTTAGGATTTAGCAATTATAGCATCAAGGTTTCTTTCTATTATAATTAAGATGGCAGACATATCCTCATGGAATCACATGGCACATCCATCAGTACATTAAAGCTTAACAAAGATATCAAGCCTCTTTATATCCTTTTAGTGAAGCAGAGAACATATAAGTAAAACATACACATGTCTCCAGAAAAAATGAAGATAAAAAGAAAAAATATGAAAATTTCCTTATCCATACCTTCTTTCTCCCCATTGACCTAACAATGAATGGAAGTGAAAAGAAATAATGTTATTTTGAGCACTTACTGTTGCACACCATCAATACAGCAACCTTTCTTGTCTCATTGTCTTAGTCTCTAATTCTCTTATGTATGTATCCATTTCTTTCTTTCTAAAGAAAGCAGTAATCAATTAGAATTAACTGATATCCACCATAGTACAGTTTACACAAAAGCTGTAGGTTTAAATTTAGGGCTGGAAAGGACCTTAAAAAATAATCTAATTCATTTTATGTATGGTAAAAGGTAGCTTAGAGACATTAATGGTTTGTCCAATGTTGCACAGGTAGTGAGTGTGAGATGCACAACTTAAATTCAGGTTTCTTAATCTCATATTAAGCACATTTTCCATTGCACTTTATTGACTTCATATTAGATCCTTTGGTTGATATGTAGATTGGCAAAATTAATATTTAATTAATGTATAGATTATTTGTCACTTAATTTAAAAGGGTGTCATCATTTCTATGAATCTCTTCAATTAAAAGATATTCTTTCATCAACCTAGAGTCTAGATCTTCATGAGCAAATAATTCAGTCACTTTAACCTACTAGTCAATCTTCTTCCATAACTCTAGAAGTTTGAACTACATGGCCTTGAATACTTTAATGTAACCTTTAGTTTTAAAATATTAATATTGAAAAATTAGTTTTAAAATATTAATATTGAAAAATTAGTTTTAAAATATTATGGTCCCCTTTATTTTCTTACTCCAGGTTTCTTCCCATTTTCTCATGTATATGGACCCAAGAGACCATCACAAGTTAACATCTACTGGTTTCTCACCAAGTAATAACTACAGTTAAAATCCCAGAATATACGTAGCTATGAGATGGCTAGAAGCCACTACCACTTCACCATAGTCTTATAAGTGATTAGTAACCCGTGTGATCATGGGCTATGATCATGGGCAAATAGAAATTGGGGCAAGGCTAAGATCCCTCCCTCCACTAGAAATACCCATGCACTATGCAGAGGTAGCCAAGATAGAGACTTCCATTTATATACCCCTTCCAAAGTGAAAATGGATATACATCACAAGTATTTCCATCTCTCCATATGATGACCATCTTGGTCATCAAAACTAAATCAAGAGAAACTAGAGAACTAAACATTTTCCTTGCACAAAAATTCTCATCCTCATCTTAGAGTTTGTTGCATTTAAAGTTGTGAACAATTTAGTCTCTGATAAGTGGTAACATAAATTGTAAATTGAAGGGTTTGAGCCATTTTGATCCGTTTGTTTACGTTCAAAGATGCATTTTCCAGTATCTTTCAGTAGCTCTAGAACTTTGAATTTTCACATATTTCCTATACTATTTTCATCACTGATTTCTCCTGACCACCATTCAATTGAACAAGTGAGTGTGAAGAAATATATAAATGGAACATAGAGGATAAAAATGATGAATTACTATAAAACACATGGAATTATTTGGATATTATTACAAAAAACAATTTAATCACTACCATTCAGTCTCAAGGAAAAATCTTTGTCCTGTGGGACAAAGAATGACAATAATTTCCATCATAATAATATATCACTGAGGTTTGTGAAGTGCTTTACAAATATTTTCTCATTATATTCACAAAATCACCCTGGAAATTAGGTATTATTATTAGCTTTACTTCAAAGATTAAGATACTAAGGTAATTAGAGGTTAAATAACTTGCTCAGGGTCCCTTAGCTAGTGGCCAAAGCACTATGTCTATCTAGACAAAAATGAATTGTCTGACAAACACTTCTGGTATTCCATCAAGAAACAGACTACAAACACATGCACATACATACATAAATATATAAATACACACACACACACACACACACACACACACACACATATATATATATACTAATAAGGGATTTTTAATGGAATTGCAATCCTATAATACCCATCATTCATTTGTCACCCATCAGGGAACCTCAGTAACATAAATCCAAAGCATTCCCTCTCATTGTATGCAGAGATCAGGTGGTTCTATTGAGGGATTTTTGTATTCTTTAAAGTCTATTTCTTTTAGTAATTATAGATGGATTTTAATCTTAGCTCTGCTTATCAGGATTTTCCTAGTATATACTTTTTAAAAATTTACAGGATTTGCTCAGAATAGAAAAGAAACAAATGAAGGCAATGTCCTGAACAATGACTTATATGTTCACCTAGATATTTCATCATTGAGACAAAGTTCATTTTCTTTTGAATTTTAATAAATAAGAAAAGATCCTGCCATTAAATAGTTCAATAACACTCTTTGGCTATATATTAGTGAAAATAACAGAGGATCTAGAGTAAGCCATTGTTAACTTTTCAGTGTTGGAAAAACTGATTTGTTTTGCCAATTTTCTATCTTTAAAAATGCTAATAATAAAAAATGCTAATAATGCAAATTAAACTTAGAATTGTGTCAAGGAATGATATATATGTGGGCATATACATATATGCATATGTATATTTACATAAATGTGAATATAATATAAAATGATGTGCATTTTATTATTTTTTTCTCATAGAAAGCTTAAGCATTTACTAGAATATCTATGGTTTGAATATAGGCTGTTATTTACAAGTTATCTGATCTTGGGGAAATAATTTGCCTTTCTGAGAATCATGTTCTTCACTCATAAAATGAATTACTTGGGTTAGATGATCTTTGGAGGATCTTTGAGTTCTGAGTTCTACAATACCTTGAATTCTCAGACCTTCCTAGAGGCAAAATGCCTTATAAAACATGTTAGTTTATTCCTTTACCAACTTTGTAAGTATCTCATTGAATTTCAATAGGACATTTTGCAAAAATGCATAGAGACTTTATGACTAACACTGTGAATAAAAGCAAAGTGAAAAAAATTTAAACACCTATAGAATTATGTGTAATAATTCTTTCCAACATAACCTTAAACATACAATATCTTTCTTCCATTAGATAACCCTTTGATAAATTCTCTTTCACATCTTATTCTTTTTTGCCTTTTTATCTCTTCATATTTATCTTATTCTTTATGTTTTATTTTATTGATAAATTGGAGAAATATTAATCAATTATGTAACAGAATTGACAATTGTATTTAGTAAAAAAAATACTGAACCTGACATCCAGAATATTATACCTATAACCTCCTCATTCTTCACATAGAACACATGTGGACATATGTGAATACATATGTTCACATAGAAAAAAATCAAGAAAAAAATTAGGATTTAGAAAAAAATTAGGTCAATAAGAAAGAAAAAAAAAAACAGGCCACATGATTGAGGACAACACATAGGTGCAGTTTTTTTTTTGTTTGTTTTTTGTTTTTGTTTTTTTTTTTTAATGTCTGGAAAGCCATAAGCCTGTTAATCAGTAAATGTTTTCCTTTTGTTTGATGTTACTAAAATACTGAATGGAGTGCTGGGCTTTGAGTCAGGAAGATCTATGACAAAATTCAGTCATTTAGCAGCTATGGGCAAGTCTCTGCTTCTGATTGTTCATGGGCAGGATGGAAATAATAATAATATATGTCTCCCAGGTTGTTATGAGAATAAAATGAATTAGTAATGGTACAGTATTTCGTAGAGCAATTAGAGCACAATAAACATTACATAAATGCTGAATGATAAGGAAAAGGAGGAGAAGTTTTCTGCAGATGATGATGATGATGATGATGATGATGATCTTTATTCTGCCTCATCAGCAACAACAAAAACAACAAACTGCACCTTCAGATCTAATAGATCATTTTCCTTGTGTATATTGAAATTCAAGATACCTTCTTCCAATAGAATCCAGGTAAAAATGGGCTTTAATTTTGAAAATATAGGTGGGAAAGAGGTAACTCAATTACTGTAAGGGAAGGATGGAAATGATTTTTTTTTTCCTCCCTCAGTAATTTTTTTTCATGTATAGCTTTCTCTGAATTATTGGGGTTATCTTGTGGTATCCAAAAGTATACACATAGTGAAACAAGGTTGCCCACTATCACCATTACTATTCAATATAGTACTAGAAACTCTAGCCTTGGCAATAAGAGCCAAGAAAGAGATTCAAGGAATTAGAGTAGGAAAAGAAGAAATCAAATTATCACTCTTTGCAGATGACATGATGGTATACTTAGAGAACCCCAAAGACTCTGCTAAAAAGCTATTAGAAATAATTCAGAGTTTTAGCAAACTTGCAGGATACAAAATAAATCCTGCATTTTTATACATTACCAACACAATCCAACAGCAAGAGATACAAAGAGAAATTCCATTCAAAATAATGGTCGATAATATAAAATATTTGGGAATATATCTACCAAAGGAGAGTCAGGAATTATATGAGCAAAATTACAAAACACTTGCCACAAAAATAAAGTCAGATTTAAATAATTGGAAAGACATTCAGTGCTCTTGGATAGGCCGAGCGAATATAATTAAGATGACAATACTCCCTAAACTAATCTATTTAGTGCTATACCAATCAGACTCCCAAGAAACTATTTTAATGACCTAGAAAACATAACAACAGAATTCATATGGAAGAACAAAAGGTCGAGAATTTCAAGAGAAGTAATGAAAAAAAAAAATTAAATGAAGGTGGTCTAGCTATACCTGATCTAGAACTGTATTATAAAGCAACAGTCACCAAAATCATTTGGTATTGGCTAAGAAATAGACTGGTTGATCAGTGGCATAGGTTAGGTTCACAGGGCAAGACAGTGAATAAAAATAGCAATCTAGTGTTTGATAAACCCAAAGATCCCAAATTTTGGGATAAGAATTCATTATTTGACAAAAACTGCTGGGAAAACTGGAAATTAGTATGGCAGAAACTAGTCATGGACCCACATTTAACACCACATACTAAGATAAAATCAAAATGGGTCCAAGATTTAGGCATAAAGAATGAAATTACAAATAAGTTAGAGGAACATGGGATGGTTTACCTCTCTGACTTGTGGAGGAGGAAGGAGTTTGTGTCCAAGGGAGAACTAGAGACCATTATTGATCACAAAATAGAAAATTTTGATTATGCCAAATTAAAAAGTTTCTGCACAAACAAAACTAATGCAAACAAGATTAGAAGAGAAGTAACAAATTGGGAAAACATTTTTACAGTTAAAGGTTCTGATAAAGGCCTCATCTCCAAAATATACAGAGAATTGACTTTAATTTATAAGAAATCAAGCCATTCTCCAATTGATAAATGGTCAAAGGATATGAACAGAAAATTCTCAGATGATGAAATTGAAACTATATCCACTCATATGAAAGAGTGTTCCAAATCACTGTTGATCAGAGAAATGCAAATTAAGACAACTCTGAGATATCATTATACTTCTGTCAGATTGACTAAGATGACAGGAACTAATAACAATGAATGTTGGAGGGGTTGTGGGAAAACTGGGACACTGATGCATTGTTGGTGGAGTTGTGAAAGAATCCAACCATTCTGGAGAGAAATCTGGAATTATGCCCAAAAAGTTATCAAAATGTGCATAACTCTTTGACCCAGCAGTGCTACTACTGGGCTTATACCCCAAGGAAATACTAAAGAAGGGAAAGAGATCTATATGTGCCAAAATGCTTGTGGCAGCCCTTTTTGTAGTGGCTAGAAACTGGAAAATGAATGGATGCCCATCAATTGGAGAATGGTTGGGTAAATTATGGTATATGAATGTTATGGAATATTATTGTTCTGTAAGAAATGATCAACTGGAGGAATACAGAGAGGCTTGGAGAGACTTATATCAACTGATGCTGAGTGAAACGAGTAGAACTAGGGGATAATTATACACTTCAACAATGATACTGTATGAGGATGTATTCTGATGGAAGTGGATATCTTCAACATAGAGAAGAGCTAATCCAATTCCAATTGACCAATGATGGACAGAATCAGCTACACCCAGAAAAAGAACACTGGGAAATGAGTGTAAACTGAGAGCATTGTTTTTTTTTTTTTTTGTTGTTGTTGTTTTGTTTTGTTTTGCTTTGTTTCTCTTCCCAGATTATTTTTACCTTGCGAATACAATCCTTCTTTTGCAACAACAACAACAAAATTCGGTTCTGCACATATATATTGTACCTAAGATATACTATAAGATATTTAATATGTATGGGAATGTCTGCCATCTAGGGGAGGGGCTGGAGGGAAGGAGGGGAAAAACTTGGAACAGAAGAGAATAAAAGGGATAATGTTGTAAAGAAAATAAAAAAAAATGAAAAAAAAAAAACTACCTATACACATATGTACTGTCAAAGAAAATGTTATAATTATAAAAATTTATAAAAAAAATGTTCCAAAAAAAAAAAAAAAGTATACACATTTCCACCCCAAAGTGGTTGAACTTCCTGAAGCCACCTTTTTTTTTTTTTTTTTTTTTTTTTTTACCATATTTACTTTGTTGTCTGGCCACTGTTATACCTGTGCTACTACTATTTGTTTTGATCAAAAATGTAAATATTTCAAACTTTTAAAATTCACAAGGTATGCTTTGGAGGGAAGAAGGAGAAGAGAGGGAACTTCCCCTTTTTGTTATAGGCAGAAAGGGTTAACTGCCTTCTACTACAATCTCTTCTCTAATATCAACATCAAAGAGAGGTATGTTCAATTGTCAAGTACATTTTCCCTGGAGATGTAAAATCACCTAATTTCATCCAAACACTGGAAGTATTTCACTCCTCCCAAATTGATTAGAAACTTGTTCACACCTTGATGGATCCATTGATTCTATAACTAAATGAAAAAGATATTCTTACCTGCTAGAGACGTAAAGGCATAGAAAATCTTGTTAGTGAAGTTAATTGGGGTTAAGGAAGACACTTCTTTTACATAAAATTCAGATAATTTATTATTTGTTTATCTTAGCTGGACTACTAATTTATGTAGAGCTTGGAGTCAAACTCTACTATTTCCCCTCTATCTTGCTATGTTTCCAATGTGTTCTTGAGATGTATTAACTATATTAAACAGATGAGGAGTTTGATAGAATATATAGAATACTGTAGTTGAATTCAAGAAAATTTGAGCTCAAGTTTTTCCTTATAAATAATCATTCATAGTCACAGTCCTTTTCATAGCTACTCAGATCCAATCTCCTTGGTACAAAGGCACACACACACACACACACACACACACACACACACACACAATCAGAAAATTAAATTAAATGTTGAAGAGCAAAAGAGAGCACTAGATAAAGTGCTGGATAAAAACTGCAAGAGAGATCAGTGGAAAGGTAACATAGAAATTGGACCTTGAAGGAAGTCAAGGAAAGCAAAAGGCATGTTTCTTAGAAGACGGGGAAATTTCCTATACATTCCTGATCAATTGTTATGACTAAAAACTAGCACAGCCAGAACACTAGCCTGTACAACCATTCTCCCCATTCTTAGAATCTCTCCTCTATCTCTGTCTCAGATATTATCCCAGTATAACTTGCTTAAGTGTAGCTTACCTACTTTGTATACTAGAAAATGAACTTCTTAAAGCCAAAGTATTGGGGTTTTTCCCACTACTCCCCAATTCCCATATCCTCAAGAAGAAAGGGAAAACTCACTGCTCATTTGAGTTTGATCATCTGATTGAATTTAAAAAATAATTTGTATTTAGTGAGAATATTTTGTTTTATGTGCATTTTCATTTATGAAAGTACTCATTGATTTCCTCTTGGACTTTATTTGAAGGAAATTCAAGATTAAGGATGAGAAAACTAGAATCAAATCTGTGTCCTCAGTGCAAAGTAAAGTTAAAAAAAAAATCAAAGAAATTCCAAGGGCATAAGTAGTTCAGTTAACTTTACTTAAAAAATAATCAAGAAATAGCATTGCTGAAATGGATCAGACATGGAGGCAAAAATCTGATGAGAAACTTACTGTGCACTAATGTTTGCAGCATAATTTTCACATCAAAGAACTTCAAATAAGATTTTTTTGGCAAGTATTTTAACTTTTAGCAATATCCTAGAGTCACACATTTCAAGATTTATGCATGCTTAGGATTGAGTAAAAACCACCTTATATTAGAACCTCTTTCATGATATCACTATGATGCTTGGGAACCCAAGGAAAGCCCTAAATTCGCATGACAAAAGGATTGGCACAAAAACATCATCAGCATAGGGATATCCTGGAATTGTATTATTAATTCCAATTTAAGAACTAAGTAATCTAATGTAATGAAAGATTCACTGACTACAACTGCATACTTCTGGGAAAATGCAAAATTAAAACTAAAGCTATCTGAAGGTAAAGTCTGTGCAAGATTGGTCAAATAAAGAGTTAAATAAAGAGATAGATAATTCATAATTGGCCTCTAGTCTCTAATCTGCCACTGACTAATTGTATGACCTTGATTAAATTGCTTAACTAATTTGAGAATCAGTTTCCTCATTTTTAAGATGAGATAGGTGGTTGGAACTAAAAGGTTTCTACAATCCCTTCCAGCTCTAATAAAATTCATTCAGACATCAGCATCTGAATTTCTAAGCTAAGTTAGAAACAACTTTATTGTCTTAGTTTGAGTTTCATTTTTTTAATCCTTAGATAATGAAGAAATAAACACAGGTCAATATAATGTTACTATGATGCACAAACAATAATAGCCAACAGATAATAAATACTTTGATGACTTTCAAAATTATTTACATATTGTTGTTGTTCCACTGTTTCAGTCCTGTTTGACTCTTTGTGAGGTGATTGGAGTTTTTTTAATGAAAATGCTGAGTGCTTTGTTATTTTCTTCTCCAGCTCATTTTATAGAAGAGGCAAACTTGCCCAGAGTCACACAGCTAGCAAATGTCTGAGACCAGATTTGAATTCAAGGATTGTTTTCAACAAGATTAGATATGTAGTGAGATCTAGTGATCTCACAGTAAGCACTGCATTCTATCCATTGAACCATCTATCATTCCTTTATCTATCTATCTATCTATCTATCTATCTATCTATCTATCTATCTATCTATCTATCTATCACCCTGGTTAATTGTTACAACAGTCCTGTGAAGTGGGTACTATTATTATGTTAATTTTACAAATGCAGAGATATGAAGTAACTTGCCAAAGATCATATATTTAGTAAGTTTCAAAGTTTCTACCTGAATCTAGAAATTCTTGAATTCCAAGAAAACTTACAATATACATATATATGTATGTCTTGTAACATTAATATAATTCAATAAGTTTTTAAAGTGTAAAGCCATATAAAATCAAGAAATCTTGGCTCCTAGCCTGAATCTTGTGCTGCTAATACAACTCCAGGGATCTTGTGCTTTAGGATATTGTATAGTTAAGATATAGGGGAGACAATTAAAAGGGCATATCACTAACCATTTTGACATTGCTTCCAAAATCTGAAATTGTTTTTTCCCTTTTTAAATTAAAGCATTTTACTTTCAAAACATATGCATCGATAATTTTCAACATTGATCCTTGCAAAACCTGGTGTTCCAAATTTCTGTCTCCTTTGCCCACCCCCTAACTTAGATGGGAAGTAATCCAATATATGTTAAACAAAAATATATGTTAAATACATTATATGTAAACATATTTATATATTTTATCATGGTACTCAAGAAAAATCAGATCAAAGGGGAAAAAATGAGAAAGAAAACAAGATGCAAGCAAACAAAAACAAAACGAGTGAAAATGCTATGTCATGATACACATTCAGATCCCATAATCGTCTCTCTGGCTGTAGATAGCTCTTTTCATCACAAGATCTTTGGAACTGACCTCAATAATATCAGTGTTGAAGAGACCCACATCCATCAGAATTGATCATCATATTATCTTGTGGCTATGTTCAATGATCTCCTATTTCTGGTCATTTCACTTAGCATCAGTTCACATAAGTCTATCCAAGCCTCTCTGAAATCATCCTGCTGATTATTTCTTCCAGAACAATAATATTCCATAACACTCATATACCATAACTTATTCAGCCATTCTCCAACTGAAGGGCATCCACCTGAAAACTGGAATTTTTATAAGAATTTTGTTATTATTGTCATTTTTGTCAGGAAAATACAGCTACAACCATCCCTTACCACCAGATTTTGCATCTAAATAAGGAAGAAGATGGAGAGAAAGAAAAGAAAGTGGAGAAGCTGAATCAGACATCAACACATCCTGTGAGATCACTTATATGTGTGTGTGTGTGTGTGTACGTGTGTATATATGTATAATATATATGTATAAAATTAACTTTTTTGTTTCCATTACATACTATTTACTATGTAACAAGTAACAAAAAGCTGATTTATTTCTCTGTTTTCTAGTGCTATTTTCTTTCTTTCTTTCTTTCTTTCTTTCTTTCTTTCTTTCTTTCTTTCTTTCTTTCTTTCTTTCTTTCTTTCTTTCTTTCTTTTTTTATTAATTTTATAATTATAACTTTTTTTTTGATAATACATAGGCATGGGTAATTTTTTGCAGCATTATCTCTTGTACTTACTTCAGCTCCAAATTTTCCCCTCTTTCCCTCCACCCCCTTCCCTAGATGGCAGACAGTCCCATACATGTTATATATGTTATAGTATATCCTAGATACAATATATGTGCATAGAACCGAGTTTCTTAATGCACAGGAAGAATTCTATTTAGAAGATAAAAATAACCTGGCAAGAAAAACAAATATGCAAATAGTTTATACTCATTTCCCAGTTTTCCTTCTCTGGGTCTAGCTGATTCTGTCCATCATTGATCAATTGGAACTGAATTAGATCTTCTCTTTGTGAAGATATCTATTTCCATCAGAATACATTCTCATATAATATTGTTCTTGAAGTGTATAATGATCTCCTGGTTCTGCTCATTTCACTCAGCATCAGTTCATGTAAGTCTCTCCAAGGCTCTCTGTATTCATCCTGCTGGCCATTTCTTACAGAACAATAATATTCCATAACATTCATATACCATAATTTACCCAACCATTCTCCAATTGATGGGCATCCATTCATTTTCCAGTTTCTAGCCACTACAAAAAGGGCTGCCACAAGCATTTTGGCACATGCAGGTCCCTTTCCCTTCTTTAGTATTTCTTTGGGATATAAGCCACTGCTGAGTCAAAGAGTTATGCACATTTTGATAACTTTTTGGGCATAATTCCAGATTGCTCTCCAGAGTGGTTGGATCCTTTCACAACTTTACCAACAATTTATCAGTGTCTCAGTTTTCCCACAGCCCCTCCAACATTCATCATTATTTTTTCCTGTCATTTTAGCAAATCTGACAGGTGTGTAGTGGTATCTCATAATTGTCTTAATTTGCATTTCTCTGATCAATACTGATTTGGAACACTCATATGAATGGAAATAGTTTAATTTCATTATCTGAAAATTATCTGTTTATATCCTTTGACCATTTATCAATTGGAGAACAGCTTGATTTCTTATAAATTAGAGTCAATCTCTATATATTTTGGAAATGAGACCTTTATCTGAACCTTTGACTGTAAAAATATATTACCAGTTTGTTACTTCCCTTCTAATCTTGTTTGCATTAGTTGTGTTTGTACAAAAGCTTTTTAATTTGATGTAATCAACATTTTCTATTTTGTGATCAATAATGATTTCTAGTTTTCCTTTGGTCACAAATTCCTTCCTCTTCCACAAGTCTGAGAAGTAAACTATTCTATGTTCCTTTATTTATGATTTCATTCTTTATGCCTAAATCATGCACCTATTTTGATCTCATCTTGCCATGTAGTATTAAGTGTTGGCCCATGCCTAATTTCTGCCATACTAATTTCCGGTTTTCCTAGCAGTTTTTGTCAAATAATGAATTCTTATCCCAAAAGTTTAGATCTTTGGGTTTGTCAAACACTAGATTGTTTTAGTTGTTCGCTATTCCACTGATCAATTAGTCTATTTCTTAGCCAATACCAAATGGTTTGGGTGACTACTGCTTTATAATAAAGTTTTAGATTAGGTATAGCTAGGCCATCTTCATTTGATTTTTTTTTTCCATTAATTCCCTTCAAATTCTTGACCTTTTGTTCTTCCATATGAATTTTGTTGTTATTGTTTCTACGTCATTAAAATAATTTCTTGGGAGTCTGATTGATATAGCACTAAATAAATAGATTAGTTTGGGGAGTATTGTCATTTTGATTATATTGGCTCGGCCTATCCAAAAGCATGTAATGTCTTTCCAATTATTTAAATCTGACTTTATTTTTGTGGCAAGTGTTTTGTAATTTTGCTCATATAATTCCTTACTTTCCTTTGGTAGATATATTCCCAAATATTTTATACTATCGACCATTATTTTGAATGGAATTTTTCTTTGTATCTCTTGCTGTTGGATTGTGTTGTTAATGTATAAAAATGGTAAGTATTTATGTGGATTTATTTTGTGTCCTGCAACTTTGCTAATGTTGTGAATTATTTCTAATAGCTTTTTTTTATAGAATATCTGTGGTTCTCTAAGTATACTATCATATCATCTGCAAAGAGTGATAGTTTGATTTCCTCATTACCTACTCTAATTCCTTTAATCTCTTCTTCCACTCTTATTGCCAAAGCTAGCTTTTCTAATACAATATTGAATAGTAATCGTGATAGTGGGCAAGGTTCTAGTTTATCCCCATTACATATGATGCTTACTGATGCTTTTAAATAGATGCTACTGATTATTTTCAGGAAAAGTCCATTTATTCCAATACTCTCAAGTGTTTTTAATTGGAATGGATGTTGAATTTTATCAAATGCTTTTTCTGGATCTGTTGAGATGATTATATATTTTTTGTTAATTCAATTATTAATATGGTCAATTATATTAATAGTTTTCCTAATATTAAACCAGCCCTGCATTCCTGACATAAATCCTACTTGATCATGGTGTATTATCCTGGGGATGATTTTCTGTAGTCTTTTTGATAATATCTTATTTAAGATTTTAGCATCAATATTCATTAAGGAGATTGGTCTATAGTTTTCTTTCTCAGTTTTCAACCTATCTGGTTTAGGTATTGGTACCATTTCTGTGTCATAAAAGGAATTTGTCTTCATTCTTTATTTTTTCAAATAGTTTATATAACATTGGGGCTACTTGTTCTGTAAATGTTTGGTAGAATTCACATGTAAATCCATTTGGCCCTGAGTATTTTTTCTTAGGTAGTTCATTAATGGCTTGTTCTATTTCTTTTTCTCAAATGGGACTATTTAAGTAATTTACTCCTCTGTTAATCTGGGAAACCTATATTTTTAGAGGTAGTCATCCATTTCACTTAGATTATCCAATTTATTGGCATAAAGTTGGGCAAAGCAACTTATTATTATTGCAGTTAATTACACTTAAAATAGACAATGAAGCAATATGAATACTAAATATATATGATACTATAGTTTTGTTGTCTATTTCTTCTTGCAACTGTCTTAACTTCTCCTTTAGGAAGTTAGATGCTATACCACTTGGTGCATATATGTTTAGTATTGATATGGCTTCATTGTCTATGCTGCCTTTTAGCAAGATATAATTTCCTTCCTTCTCTCTTTTAATTAGATCAATTTTTGCTTTTGCTTGATCTGAGATAAGGATGGCTACCCTTGTTTTTTTTTTTTTTTTTTTTTTTAACTTTGCCTGAAGCATAATAGATTCTGTTCCAGCCTTTTACCTTTACTCTGTAAGTATCTCCTTGCTTTAAGGATGTTTCTTCTAAACAACATATTGTAGGGTTCTGACTTTTGATCCAGTCTGCTATCTGCCTCCACTTAATGGAAAAGTTCATCCCATTCATATTTACATTAAAATTACTAATTCTGTATTTCCTGCCATCATGCTATGCCCATATTATGCTTTGTTTTCCCCCTTTCCCTCCTTGAACCCCTTCCCCAGTATTAAACTCATGGCCCCACTTGCGTCATGCAGCCCTCCCTTTAGTATCTCTCAGTCCTCCCTTTAAAGCCCTTCCCCTTTTTTTGTATACTTCCCTTATTACTCTTTCCCTTTTCCCTTTTTCTCTCCCTCTTTTTAATGAGGTGAGAGAGAATTCTCTGTAAAACAAATATGTCAATTATTTTCTCTTTGAGCCAACTCTCATGAGAGTAAGATTTACACAATATTCCTCATCCTCTCTAAATTCCGTCAGATATAATAGGTTTTCTTTTCCTCTTTGTAGGATGTATTTTCCATCTCTTTATCTCCTTTTTTCCCTTTTTCTGACACTATCCCCTTTCCATTTCATTTTTTGTTTAGATCTGGTTTTTTACTTAGAAACAAATGAAATGCATCTGTTTCATTAAATGTCCATCTTCTTCCATGGAAGAAAATGCTCAGCTTATCTGGGTAGGTTATTCTTGGTTGCATCCAAGGTCTTTTGACTTTTGGAATATCAGATTCCAGGCCCTTCGATCCTTTAATGTGGATGCAGCCATATCTTGAGTGACCCTTATTGTGGCACCTTGGTATTTGAATTGTTTTTTTCCTGGCTGCTTGTAATATTTTTTCCTTAGTCTGATAGTTCTGAAATTTGGCCACAATATTCCATGGAGTTTTTTGTTTTGTTTTGTTTTTTTAAAGTCTTTTTCAGAAGGTGTTTGATGAATTCTTTCAATGCCTATTCTCCCTTCTGGTACTGTTACCTCTGGGCAGTTCTCTTTGATGATTTTCTGTAAAATAGTATCTAGGCTCTTTTTTTCATCATATTTTTTTAGAAGTTCAATAATCCTCAGATTATCTCTCCTAGATCTATTTTCCAGGTCTGTTATTTTTCCAAATAGATATGAAATATTTCTTTCTATTTTTTTCATTTTTTTTTGTTTTGCATGACATTCTTGATGTTTCAAGGAATCATTCATTTCTATTTGTTCAGTTCTGAGTTTTTTAAATTAGTTATTTTCTTCATTAGCTTTTTAAAATTTCTTTTTGTATATGTCCAATTGAGTTTTTAAATGAGTTGTTTTGCTCTGTGGAATTTTTTTTTCCATTTCACTATTTTTTTTTTTTTTAGTGAGTTATTATTATTTTTTTTTTTTTTTCTAATTCACTAATCCTACTTTCCTGAGAGGTTTTTTTTTTTTTTTTTTTTTTTTTTTAATCTTTTCCAATTCACAAATTCTTTTTCCCTGTACTTCCTGGGAGATCTTTACCTTTTGCAATTCACATTTCAAGAAGTTGTTACTCTCCTGCATAGCTTCTCTTTCCTTTCCCCATTCATCTTCTAGCTCTATTTTAGATTTTAACAGTCTCTTCTATGAGAGCCTTTTGTATTGGGGAATAACATTTATCTGGAGACTGTCTGCTATTAGTTTCCTCAGGGTTGAAACCCTGCTCTCTGTCTGAGGGGAGGGAACAGACCAGCAGCAGGCAGGGAGACAGGAAGCTATCAATAGTCCTTTTAATTTTTTTACTCATTTTTTAGAGGCTGTAGGGTCTGCATTCAAGGCCAGGGGGTTATCAGCTTCCTCTGCAGAACAAGGAAAGGTGTATGTACAGCCTGTCAACCATCTACAAAGAGTGGCCAGGTGTGTGAGTGCTCTGTGAAATAGTTCCCCAGTGGAAGTGACTCTGTCCTGCAAGGCTGAGCTGCAGGGGTGCCCTTCAAAGAACCCATCTATATGGATTAATGACTACCCTGAGGCAAGAGGCTGAGCAGTGAAAATGTCACTACCCCAATCCAAAGTTCGCTGTGGGGCTATGGGTATTAGCAGCTGACCTGGGAATAGTCTTGCACAACTGGAAGTGTCTCTGACCAGGAAACACAATCACACTACAGAAGTTCTGTTGCCCTAGGCTGAGCCCCACACTGTGAAGATTAGAGTTTGACCCAGGCTGCACCCCCTTGCTATGTAGATTTGTAACTCCCCTGGCTGTGCTTCAGCATACAGCTGCACAGTTGCGCTAGTCTATGCTGAGTCACTTCTGGTTTTCTGGGGTACACACAGATCCTGTTAGATTCTGGCATTTTTAGAGTACCCTGTATTTCTGGCTCTAATCTCTCTGCTGATCCACTGCTTTATAATCAAGGCAAAGCAGTCAGCCTATGGCAGAGTCATTTCCACTACTTTCCTAGGTACAGAGGCTACCCCCATCCATGATCTACTCAGGATGCCAGTCTTTCCTGTCTCCCTGCCTGCTGCTGGTCTGTTCCCTCCCCTCAGGACAAACCTGCTCTGTTGGTCCTCCAGATTATCTTCAGCTGGTAAGTCATTGTTAATCTTTGTGAATTTCACCAGTCAAGGACTATTTTTGAGGCTGAATTCAAAGATTGTTAGTGAAGGCATGAGAGGAGTTAACAGAGTCGCATGTGCCTTCTCTGCCATCTTGGCTCTGCCTTTCTAGTGTGTTTCTCAACAACACAAAAAGGGATGCTCTATTTTATCAAAAACTTTTTTTTTCTGCATGTATTTATCAATATAATTATACAATTTTGTTGTTATTCATATGGTCAGTCAAGTCCTTTTGGTGTTGTTCAGTCATTTTTTTAATCATGTCTGATTTTTTTTTTTTTTGTGATACATTTGATATTTTCTTGTCAAAGATATTAAAGTGATTTGTCATTTCCTCCAGTTCATTATACAAAAGAGGAAATTGAGGCAAATGATATTAAATGAGTTATCTGTATAACTATATAGTCACACAGAGAATATCTGAAATCAGATGAACTCAAGAAAAGGAGTCTTTCTGACTCCAAACCTAGCACTTTATCCTCTATATCACCTACCAGTCCTAATTAAGTTCATACTTTTTCTAATATTAAGCCAAGCAAGTTAAAAACCAATGGTCAGGTAGGAAAAAAAAAAACAAAAAAACAAGTTATACTCATATTGATCATTATCATTTCTATATGTTACCAACAAAGCCCAGCGCAAGAGATAGAAAGATAAATTCCACTTAGCGTGAGTTTACCTGCCAAGACAAACCCAAGAATTACATGAACACAATTACAAAATACATTTCATACAAATAAAGTTAGAACTAAAGAACTGGAAAATCTCAATTGCTTATTAGTATGCTATGCTAATATAATAAAAAAAATTCTACTTAAATTAATCTAAATATTCAGTATCATATCAATTTGCCAAAAATATTTCATAGAGCTAGAAAGAAAATAATAAAAAATCATCTGAATAACAGAATATCAAGGGAATTAATAAAAAAAAAAAATGGAAATGATGGAACCCTTGCAGTACCAGACCTAAAACTTATATTCTTATTTTCTACTTATATTATACTACTTGATAAACCCAAAGACTCCAGCTTCTGGGATAAGGACTGACTATTTGACAAAAATTTCTGAGAATGCTGGAAAATAGTGTGGCATTAGCCATAGATATCTCACATCCTATATCAAAATAAGGTTGTAATGGGTATATAATTTTAGATAAAATGATACTAGATTAAAGAATAATTTACATATCAGATCTTTGGAGAAGAGAGAAATTCATGCTGAAAGAAGAACTAGAGAACATATTGAAATGCAAAATAGAGAACTGTAATTACATTAAATTGAAAAATTTTGCAAAATAAAACCAATGCAGTCAGGATTAGAAGGAAAACAGAAGGCTAAGAGGTAAATTTTAAGACAGTTTTTCTGATAAAGGTCTCATTTCTAAAATATATAGAGAACTGAATCTAATTTATAAGAATATAAGTCATTCTCTAATTGCTAAGTGGTCAAAGGATATGAACAGATATGAAGAAATTAAAGCCATTTGCAGTTAAAAGGGAAAAAAAGATTATAATCATTATTAATTAGGGATCTATCATAATGGCTAAGATGACAGGAAAAGAAAATGATAAATTGTGCAGGGGATATGCAAAAACTGGAATACTAATATTGGTGGAGTTGTGAAATGATCCAACCATTCTTGGGAGCAATTTGAAACTGCCCAAAAGGCTATAAAGCTGTACATACCCTTTGATGTCAGTGACATTACTGTGTCTGTAACCTAAAAAAATTATAAAAGAGAAAAAAGAACCCACATGTGCAAAATGCTTGTAGCAGCTATTTTTGTGGTGGCAAAGAATTGGAAAATGAGTGAATGCTCATCAGTTGGGGAATGGTTGAATAAATTATGGCACATAAAAGTACTAGAATATTATTATTCTATTAGAAGTGATGAGCAAGCTTTCCAAAAAGCCAGGAAAGATTTGCATGTATTGTTGTTGAGTGAAGCAAACAGAAACAGGAAAATATTGTATACAACAAAAATAATGTTGTGTGCTGATCAACTATGAAAGATTTGACTCTTCTCAGGAATTCAGTTATCCAAGGCTATTCCAATATAAATTTTGAATGAAATATGCTATTTGCATCCAGAGAGAGAATCATAGAAACTGAATGTAGGTAAAGGCATACTATTTTGACCTTTTGTTCCTTCTAGTTATTCTGATTTTTCTTTGCCAAGATGACTCATATGGAAAAATGTACAATATGAATGTACATGAATTACCTAAAAAATTAAAAATATATATTGTCCAGTTCTGGGGATATGATAATTCTAATGTACATTAGTCTGGCCAGATTATATTGGGAGTATTATTTTTACTTCTGAATGATACATTTTATAAAGACCCTTGAAACACTCAAAACTAACAAACAAATAAAAAACAAAACAAAACAAAAATAAAACAACCCTCAAGAAGGTTATAAATATGTTCCCTTAATATCACAAGCTTTTAGCCAAAGTCCCCAAATTTAGTTACCATATCAGATTTATTTCCAGTAAATTAAAGCAAACATAATCAGTCTTAACTTCTCTCTGATCATAATTTTCTAGCTACAAATATCAGTTGATATTGTGAGAGTGTGAAGGATTAACTGATTCAGACTTCCCCAGATCTCCTAACATAGATATGCAATCAATATTTTGATCTTCTATTATGCATATAGAGAATTCATTAGAAGAATAACTTTGAGTAAAAGAAAATGAGTTCATGATTCACAAAGGTAGGAGCCACTAAAATCACTATGTAGTTTTCCAAATACAATTGATTTAACTCTTCTTGTAATCAGTTGTGAGCTTAATTAATTGTCCATATATATTCTTTACAATCTGAGATCTATAGTTTTGTAAATAATCTAGGCAGCATGTATTCTTCATCCAGTTGTTCTTTTGTTATTTATGTCATTTTTTTTTTCCTCCGGGGAGAGATATGGTATATTTTTTAGAATGATTGTTGATCTCATTGAAGAGGTTTTACTATGTTCTAGGATTGTGTACAATTCACACAATGTCATTTGTAAACAGGATCATCTGTAAGACTTCATCATCTATAGAAATCCTTATTCCATCTGAACTCTTTTCCTGACATCCACTAGGAAAGTGTCAAGTTGATTTTTCTGTCACATCTGACACTAATAATCAGAAATTAAATCTCTTTTATATCTTTTAAGGAATTTCATATGAAACTAATTTTGACAATTCTCAGTAACCTGTGAGTTTTTAAGGTAGTTGAGGGAGGTTAATGTACCTCTTTAGTAAGTACAAGGCCTGACTTTTACTAGATATTTAATAAAGCCTTGTTGACTTGACTTCACTTGGTTGTGAATTTTATCTTACTAATTCATCATTATCATTTTTTCAATTACTTGATGAAAAAATAAAAATAAATTTGGAAAGGTAATTAGAAGGCACAGATTCCACAACTGGTTTTGGTACTTGTTAAGTATAAGACCCCATGCAACCTTTAAAAGCTTGAGTTTCCTTATTTGTAAATGAAGTTACTAAAACTTAATCTACCCATATCATGTTATTGTAAAGCTCAAATAAGATTATGTGTAAGAAAATGTTGAAACAAATGTAAGATGTGGTGCAAATAAAAAATCGCTATCTTTTCTACTATGAATAAGACATAGTACTAAGTGTTGAAGATAAAAAGCAATATGGCACATGCCATCTGGGAACTTAATATAAGCCTTCCAGTTTGTGAACTAATGGAAATGATATCAACTTTATTATCTTGTCCATTGTTATAAATTCTTGAGATCTTAGGTTAGCAGAGGACATTTAATTCATCCTCTTGTGTGCCTTTTTTAAAAAAATAGATTGCTCATTAGAAATTTCTTAGTACATATAAGGATAACCAGGCAAAAATCAAGACTTAGCTGTGAAGAGATTTTATAAAAAAGCCTCTTCATCACTTACCAATGATTTTTTTCTTAAATTCCTTTTGAAATTTTACTTTAATATTCTAACCCCTCTGCTCTTATCAAACCTGCTTTAAAGTAAAACAATAATCAAAAGCCCCTTGCGCCTTTGAGATGGCTAGACTTTAATGATTGGTTAAGTAGAGCCTGTGCTGATTTATCCAAAGGTACAGACTTGTGGGGATAAAACATGCTATAAAAATAAAGCATATTATTAAATGACATTATTGTCATTGTTATTGTTCTCCCATCAAACAAGAAAATGGGGAGCAGAATTACACACCATATGGTAATGGGTTGGAAGACAACCACAACTTACAATCATATCTTCAGCATCTAGTGACATTGTTTGCTGCCTTTCAGGTGCCAGGATGGCAGAGATCCAGCCCAGGAAAGATGAACTGGCATAGAAAGAATGACAGACATTAGGCATAAGTACTTTTCATGTCAAGCCTTTGGCATATTCATCGTCAGGAAAATCTGTTCTCAGAAATGCCATCCAAAATTTGCAAGTTATGCCATCAAGGCATATGATAACTCCTGCAATTCAGGGATATGCTAATGTGGACCATCCTGGGAGGTGCCAAATCATCTCTAGGATAATTGTTGATTCCAGATGCCCATCAAGGTCCTGTTCTTATAGCCCAAGGGAAATTCAGGAAGCGGAAAGTTTTGATGGGTTTAACACAGAAAAAGCTGGCTTTTTCCTTAAGTGAATAAACTTTGTGGAGAGGCAGAGACAGCTTATACTTTATTTTCCTGCCTATTTATGTGAAAACTTTTTTTTTTCCATTCATCAGTTTAAGCCAGGGAAACAAAAAGAATTATGAAAATTACTTTTTCTTATTTAAAACATAAACACAAATAAAACAGAAAATATTATTAGAGGTGTCACACAAGAAATTCCTACATTAGATGAAAAATTATACACAGTGATTTGGAAGCTAAGAGTTTCATGAACGGAAGGAACTGCAGACACAATGTAATCTAATACTCACTGAAGGTAAGAATTTCTTCTACAGTGACTACAATATATGATCATATAGTGTGTGCTTAAAGGCATCTAGTGATAGAAAACTCACTACTCCAAAGCAGTCTGTGTAATTTTATTATTTTGTTTTATTTTATTTTTATGTCTTTTTTACAAATAAATTTTAGTGATGTGCTATTTTTATATCACAATTATTTCTCTTTCTACCAACTTCATTACCAAAAATACTCTTCCCACTTTCCTTTATAACAAAGAAAATAATTTTGCAAAAGCACTCAGTAGTTAATATGACAGTATAAATAACATTTTACAATTATAGTCTTTCGTTTCTCAATCAAAAAAAGAGAGACATGTAATTTCTTCTAATACTGTTATTCATTTGTTGGTTATTCATAGTTTACTTTTTTAGTTGTTGCTAATCTCTTTATTTCCAATGTCATAGTTATTGTATACTATTTTATTTTTCTTCTAATTATTTTATTCTATCAGTTTATACATAATCTTCCCATGTTTCTGAATTTGTCAACATTTCTTCATAATTACATTGTCATTTCATTCATATACATAAATTTATTTAATCATTTGTCACATGCTTGGCATCACACACATATTCTTTGCTATTATAACAAATGTTGATAGAAATCACATTAGAACTTTTGAGTATTTGGATATTTTGGATATATATTTCATAAGAAAATTTCTGAGCAAAGAGAAGGAACAGCTTGGCCATATTTATTGAATAACTTCACACTGTTATCAAGAGTAGTCAAATGAACTTGCAGCTCAACTAAGAACATATCATATCTATCTTACATAACTCTTCCAAACTTGCTCTATTTTTTCATCTCTGCAAAACCAGATTTTAGTGATTCAAATTTATTTTACAATTAGAGATTATATTGTAAAAGAGATTAATGTTGTTCTCATACCTACCTCCCTTTCCACCTTGGTCAATATTCATCTATTCTCAAGGAGTTTAGTTTATAGTTCATCTTCTCTTACACTGTGAACTCTTCTTTTCCTTCCTGTGTGCCTTGACATCATCTTATTCCACACTTTCTTCTACCTTTCACTGAAAAACAGATAGTTCTCCTTGTCATTTACTCCTTTACAAGTGTACTTGTTGCTGTCTTCTCCTAGAGATTACATGTTCAATCATTATTTGTTACTCTCAAATTTTAAGCTTTGTCCTCCTCTTGCTTCCTTCTACTAATGCCTTAAAACAATCTCCTATATGAAAGGCAAAACAAACAATCAAAAATATTTAATAAGGCCTAGCATCTTGTTAGGGGGAAGTAGGAGTCATAGTGGATCAAACACAGGGCCTAGAGTCAGAATGATTCATTTTCCTGAGTTCAAATCTGACCAGTCATTTACAATTTGAAGCTGAGCAAGTCGCTTAAACCTTTTTGCCTCAGTTTTCTCATCTGTAAAATTAATTGGAGAAGGAAACTAAAACCTCTTCAATACCTTCAGTATCCTAACAGGATCATTAAGAGTTAGACATGATTGAACAACTAAAAAAACATCCCATCAAATTGAGGTGGTATGTGTCTCATAACTTTAAAATATATATCAAATGGAAAGTTTTCATTTTCAAGTCATCAGTTTTCTTGTACTTGTGAGATCTATTTGTCTTTTCTTAGTACTAATATTTCTTAACCTATCTGCTACATTTTTCAAGACTGAGTACCTTTTTTTCTTGGATACTCTTTATTTTAGAGTTTTTCTGATGCTATTCTCTCCTGGTTCTTACCACTATCTATCTTACCACTCTTTCTCCATCTCCCCAAAGTTCTGTCCTGAGCAACCACTTTTCCTTCTGGATTCTCATTCTTGATAACTTAATCAGTTCTTATTGGCATCTCTAAGAGATGATTCTCACATTTATACATTAAATCCAAATATCCATTTTCAGTCTCATTCCAACATTTCAAATAAAGGAGCTCATACACTTTGAACTATTTTATCTTTCCTCTTAAAATCTACCCTCTTACAAATACCTCTATTTAGACCCAATAGAACTCTACATTTCCATTGCTCTGGTTCAAATCCCGGCATTATCCTGTATTCCTCCTTTGCTCCACATTATCAATCTTCAAATCTTGTTATTTCTATAATCACTTCTCTCCAATTCAATACCTACCCTCCTCTCTATATCTATATCTATAATCTTACTATAAGCCCTTATCAACAATAATTAGACTTTGCCAATGGTCTCCTAGTTAATCTCCCTGTCTCAAGTCTTCCCCCCCTCAATCCACTGCTATTCTATTAATTTACCTTAAGTACAGATTTGATAATGTGACTCCCTTGCTCAATCAGCTAAAATGGCTTCATATTGCTTTTAGAGTGATACTATTCTTTTATAGCTTTTAAAGCCCTATCAAATATTGCATAATCTGTGGTTGAACCAAACTTGGCTTTTCTCTGTTCTTCACACATGGCATTTTATCTTTCATCTTTTTACTATTGTCCTAGACACTCCCTATTCCTAGAATGTGTTCCTTACTTCCTTATTCCTTCTATTAAATGGAAAATTTAAACATTTCTTATACATTAGGACTTCCTTAAATACCTAATTGGTAATACATTTTCTTTATATCTACCTTGTTTTTAAATACTTGTAATATATTCTATTTATTCTAATATATATATATATATATATATGTACATATATAATAAACATACACATAAACATACACAGACTCACATATACCCACATACATACATACAAACAAATACTTATTGTCCTCTACTTTTGGAATGTAATCCCATAGGTACTGTTTATTTTTTTGCATTTAAATCCCCAATCCCTACCACAATGTCTAATACAAAGTAAAAGTTGAATAAATACATGATTAATCATTTGAAAGATTGATAATAATTTATGCTTACAATTTTTTAAAACAAAATCATTTATCCATTTTAATGTATATATCAATTTATATGTGTATGTATTTATAGCATTTACCAGGATTATTTTACTTTGAAGTTAAAAATAGCACTGAGACTTTTGTAACATCTTTTGTGTCAATCATCACTGTTTCATCCTTATATATAAAATTTTCATTTTCTCATATAGCTTCTTTTATTACACCTTACACATTAATTTTGTTTGTTTACAAGCCTTTTAAAAAATGTTAGATAAATTCCAATTCTGTTTTTTAGAAAGCATATTGAACTGGGCCTTGGTCACTTCAGAAAATATATGTGAGGCTCAGCACTGACAGTAGAATTTTATAATACTTATCCTGGTCCATACTAATACAGGCCTAAATGGAATTATAACACATAATTAATTAATTTTCAAAATCCTCCCCTATAACTGCATTATCAGTCTGCCTACATCTCACCACTGTTTCTCAAGGATATCTTTAGAAACTTTGTCAAATACTCTGTTAAAATCCAGATACCTCTGCTAATAAAATTCCTGTTATTCTCATGTACTGATCCAGTAAAAAAGAAAAAAAAAATGAAACAAGGATAGGCTTGCATAACTTGATTGTACAGAACTCACAGAGATGCTAAGTGATCAATTTTTTTTTTCTTTCCTAAGGGCACTATATTTTGTTCCCCCAGTTGAGTGACATAATAGGTAGAGTGTCAGGCCTGCATTCAGGTAAACTTATCTTCTTGATGTCAAATCACAACTTGCTAACTATGTGATTTTGGGCTAATCACTTAACTCTGTTTACCACACTATTCCTTATCTGTAAAATGAGCTGAGGAATGAAATAGCAAACCCTCCAGTGTCTTTGCCAAGAAAATCTCAAATGAGGACACAAAAGGTTAGATATAACTGAAGTGACTGAACACCAAATAATGGAAAATTCTTAAATTTTACCAGGAATTAAAGTCAAACTCACTGATCTACAATTTAAAATAGGCCTTTCTTCCTCTTGAAAATATTATTTTTCAAGTAAAAAAATCACATTATGCTATGGTTAGATATATACTAGACTACCTTATACTAGAGCAGCTACCTTAAAATAACTTCTATGCTGGTTATATTTCATCATATAATTTTTCATTTTAAATTTTTATTCTATTCCAAACAACGTTATATCATTCATCTTTGTAAGAAAGAAGAGGTATGGGAATAGATATCAAGTAGTAGTTGAGATAGTTCTACTTTTTCTAAGTTCTTTATCTCAAACAGGAATTTAATCTTCAATCTTTCTATAAAATAAATATATTCATTTTTTTCTTTCCTTTAGTATTTATTCCAAGTTATGTTCATATTAGACTTTAAATTTCATTCTAGTTTTGTAAATTCATAAAACATTGTAATTTTAATATTTGGGCATTTATATTTTCTCTGTTTAAGAGAATCCCTCCCCACATACAACACAATTTCAGTAGGCGTTTTCACTTATTATAATTTTTATATCTGCCAAAAAGGTTTATTTTAAAAAAAACATAAAGTTGACATATATTAATTTATTACCTTTGGCATTTAGAGATAATGAATAATGAACTTGATTCCTCTTGCAATTTGAAAGGCAGTTATATTCAGTCCTATAAGAATATACTGAGAATATCTAAAACCTACCACTTTTTTCTTGCTAAAATCTGTGCCTTTATTCAGATGTTTGGTCCTAAAAAATAATCAGTAAATTGAGTTCACTTTTTGTCAGATATCTGCTCTTTCAAGATGAAGCAGTATCTTCACTATAGAAATGCTTTTGGAACTTATTCAGAACAGAGAGAAATCCATCCAACAGCACAGCTGAATATTCATGGAGCATTTTTATTTATCCAAACTTATCCTTATGAAAACACAATTTTGGAATGATTTCCCATTGCTTCTGCACCAAAATTATTTCATATGTAAAATATTTCTTCTGTCATAGCTGTTTTATGTATGTGTACACATATAAACATACAAAGACATAATACTAAGTAAAACTAATTTAACATTTTTATTTACAATTTGTCAGCTTTCAAATATGGTCTAGATATGTATGCTTCACTAATTAAAAAATAAGGTAAAGATATAAATTTAATATATTTATTCAACAATAATTTATTTATTTTGTACTATGTACCCAAATCAGAAATATATCTTGTGGATGATATAAATTTAAAACATAGATAATCTGGGTTGTAAGTAAGCTTGCCCTCTACTTGGCGTATTTGTACAGGCAGTCTTTCATGTATTTAACATATTTCCTCACTTCTTCTCAGCTCTAAAGGCAATGCCTACTTGAATCCTTTTCTATTATTGCCTTTCTCCCAGAAAATTCCCTTTGATGTATTTAAGTAATTATTTATATAAATGAATTTTCTCTCAATAGAATGTAAGCTCAAGGATGTTATTACCTGTTTAATTATTGACTTTGTATCCCCAATAACCCTTTAACATCTCTCTATATAGAGATAGGGAGGGGGAGAGAGAGGGAAAAAGAAAGGGGGAGAGAAAAAGAGAGAGAGAAAGAGAGAGAGAGAGAGAGAGAGAGAGAGAGAGAGAGAGAGAGAGAGAGAGAGAGAGAGAGGTTTATAGTCGACAAAGATATTATTTTAAAGAGAAATCATACAGGAAAGTGTTTACAAACAAGTCAAGAAAAAGTGATACAAGTATCCTCTCAAGACTTCTCTTAAGAACTTTAGAATTCATTGTATGACATGAGAGACACTGGCACAGGACCACCCAACATAGTGTGCCCTCATCAAAGAAGATGCTGTGCTGTATAAGGAAAGCAGACTTCATTAGCTCAGAGGAAACATGAGGTGTGCAAAGTTAGAGTTCATCCCAAATATTCACAGGAACCATTTGTGTTCTGGAAATCTACTGGTAAAATCTCTGGTGTTAACAGTAAAGAATCATATAATCTTCACGTTGTGAGGTAGATTATTAAAAGTACTTGGGGTATACAGGATATTGGAAAGGATGGACTAGCACCTCTAGTTTGAGGAAGACTTTCGGTCTATCTTGCTGAACCATTTTCAGGGCTATTTATCCACCTTTGGCTAAAAAGATTCACCTAACTCTTACCTATGCTTCCAAGAAGCAGCATCATACACAGCAGACATGTCCTGGTAAAACTGTCTCAGCAGTTGCACTAAACAAGTTGAAGGTTATCAGCAGGCATCATATCTCTTTATGAGATTCATGTAAAGACATTCTATTCATGTAAAGACTTCTCCCCAGGAGAATGATGAAGTTAGGAATAATTTGTTCTAATGTCTATGAAGTGGCTGAAGCAGGTTTTGTGAAGTGCTTAAAACTTGGTCAGACAACAAAGATACAAAATTCATCTGCTTTATCCCAACCCATCACCAGTCATCTTGATTTGTGTTTTGTGTTTTGCTACTGGACTTCAATGACTCTGGAAGAGAGAGAGAAGTTGACAAGTTTGTGCAACTCCACCCCACTTAAATTCAATTCACTTTCACATCAAGACAATACCACAATGATATCATTGGTTCTCCTTGAAAATGATGGGTGAAAAACAACAAAGGTTACCTGAGCAAGAACTGCATGTGATAACATTTCCTAAAATAGGTAATTCAGCCTTCTTTTAAAAACCTTCAATCATGAACTTCTTGTCCTCTCTGTGATGATTCTAATTATTAACATGTTTTTGCTTTTGTTAAGACAAAATCTGTTCCTCTATAATTTCTATCCATTTTCCTCAGTGATTTTTTTTTTTTTGAACTAGATTAATAAGTTGCCATTAAGCTATCTCTCAGACATACTTTAGTGGCTTTGAATACTAATTGAATGGTACCATTAAGTGTGCTCTGGACAAGAGTATGGAATGGTATGTGGAAAGCTGATCTCAAAGCCATGAATATATTGACTCAAGATCCACTTGTGTGATGTTGTAAAAATTAGGTAAATGCTCAATGCTCTAAACAACATACTATGATACAAAAATGTGCTAAATACAAATTGTAAATAAGTCCTTCTCAACTTTGAGTTACCTATAAAGGGCTGAAACTTTGACAGACAACCTAGCATGTAAGGCTAATTATCTATTCCAAATAAGACAATGACTCTATTAGCATATGTTTGGATAAATGGCCCTTCTCACCATTAATGCTGGCTCAGTGTTTGGTGTAAAGATAATGGAAGGCCAGGATTAGAGGGTGGGGTGACAGAGGCCAGACTCACTTAGCTACAGGAAAAAGAGGAGAAAAGTGTGGAGATTTTGGAATCCAGAATTCATGAAGATATCTTTGGGAAAACTCCTGGCAGTTTGTCTCCTTCACTTCTCCCCCTAAAGACCAAGGACTTTTGCCTATCCTGACTCTGGCTGATCATGAGGCCTCAAGGCCAAAGGCCTGGACTTTACACATGATTTACACATCAATAAACTCCATCCCAGTCTCTATATTGCCCAGAAAATAAAGTAGGAAATCCAGATATGGGGAGTAAGAAAAAAATGAAAGAGAAGCAGATAGACATAGAAAGACAGAGACAGAGAGATAGAGAAATAGGCTGAGAGACAGAGGAGATAGGATAGATATATTTTTAATAAGGTAATTTTTTTATTAACCCTCTGGATCGGTTATAAATTCAGCTTTTCTTCTTTAATTCTTTTCAAAGAAAACTTTAGTAAATTGTAAGATTAAAATGAGGAATAGAATGGAAAAGAAAGAGAAGAAGAGGAAGGGAAAATAGAGAAGGAGAAGAAAGTAAAGGAACATGAAGAGATAATATAGAAAAGTACATAACAAAACTACAATGAGATATTTTAGAGAATAAGAAGGAAAGACAAAGATTAAGATGACATCAATTAATATAATTAATATTAAGTATAATAAAAAGAAAAAGAAGCTTAGTCCCTTGAAAAATTGGGATATTGAGTTGATCATTGTGCTTTCTTTCCAGATGCATCTCAAGAATTTTTTTTTTTTTTCCATAAAGAATAAGAAAGGGCAGAAAATACAAGAAAATATTTTCATGCTTTTAAAAAAAAATTATTCATCTTGAAATTGTGCTCAATCGTGAAATTGTAAATTTGGGTTTGCATAGGCAATGTAAGGCAGGGAATATGCTCCTTTCCAGTGATATATATTTGTTGTTATTCTCTGATTCCTAGTCCTTCTGGGAATAAAAAGCTTTATGGAGATATAGTAGAAAGAAAAGCTGCTTAATGGGGTGCACTACAGCAAACATTATTGATCAATTTTGTTTTACTTGTAAGAATGATTGAATGCATGAGTAATTGAGATGTCATTTTGTAGCTGGAGCCTTTTATTTTCCAAAATGTGTTTTGTTTTTTGTTGTTTTTTTTTTTTTTTGAGTGACTTTATCCAAGAGAAAATAAAGAATTCAAGTTGATCTCTGCCCAAGGAAAGGACATCATAAACAAATTTGTCTGGACCACCATCTGACACCCTCATTTTCTATTACCAATGAAAAGTTAAAGATTACTTCTCATGACAAAATTATTAACTACATAAAGTCTGTCCTTTACTTATGTTAGTTATCAGTCTCTATCCATATTACATTGCAAAGTCATATAACCAGATCCCCTCATGCTCTCTTTCCTTTCCATCAAAATGTGATATCTAGGGAGACAATGTACTCAAATCATACACATGATCAAACTTTTGCATCATTTCTTAAAAGGATGTGTGTGTTTATACACCATTATAAGTCTTAAGACAACATTAAAAAAAAATTGTAGTTTTGAACTTTTAGGCAAAAAAAAAAAAAAAAATTAAGTTATACATTTTGGGGATCATTATCTGAAATTTTCTGCTAATTATTATATGTTTATAGAAATCATTAAATTCTCTGGGACTTGGTTAACATATGATATAAAATAAGAGGACTGAATTACATGATTTTTAAGATTTCTTACACAAAATCTTCCCAGTATTCCTAAAATTATTTTACCCACATGTAAATACATGTCTGGTTGCTTCATCCATTTGAGTCTGCTAATTTTATTATATTTGAATTTTATGAACACGGAAAGAATTAATAGGAGAAATGGCAAAAGTGTTTATGACAAAAGTTTGACATGTTTAGCAACATGACAAAGGGAGATTTGGAAGATACTGGTGAAAAATTTTTCTGTTCAAAATATCACCATCAGGGGCAAAGCCAAGATGGCAGAGAAGATACATGCAAATTTGTAAGTTCCCTTCTTCCCTCATTTCCAATTAGTTAAATCAGCCTCAAAAATAACACTGGACTGATAAAAACCACAAGGATTAGAAGCACAACTTACCAGCTGAAGAGAATCAGGTATTTCAACAGAAAAGGTTGGTTCCAAGGGGAGGAATTAAAAAAAAAAAAAAAAAAAAAAAAAAAAAAAAGAGGCCCGCGCAGAGTTGGACTGGGTGCTAAGACAATGCGAAGATCAGGCTGGGAAGAACTCTGGGATCAGAGAAGCCACTGAGATAGAGGAATCTGACACAGTCTGTTAGCTATTTTCTGCTTATAAAACTGCAGTTCAAAAGATAAATCAAGCTGCTTTAAAATATAAAGCCAGATCCTAAATCCACCCCAATCCTGAAGTGATCTAATAGACTGTTCAGACTGTGCAGACTCCTTCTTCTGCTTGGGGCTACTCCTTGGGGTAGCTGAGAGCCTGAACAGCAGGGACACAGCCCTAGGCAGCCTCTATTCCACATAGTGGTAGGAAGTGGAATTCTAGCAGCAGTGTAATTCCCAGAGAAGCAGAACCTTTGTAGTAAGGACCAAGGTTACCGGACAGACACTTCCAGTTTGAGCACAGGGGCTTTTTACATCAGCTGCTGACATCCACGTCCCCAAGGGAGGCATTGGCTGGGGTTTGTGATGGTTTCGCTGTTCAGCCTTAAGCCTCAGGGCAATCACTAGGCCTCACAGTGAGGACCTTCACTGGGCACTCCTCACAGTGCAGCTGTACTAACTACCTCTGAGGCATTTCTGGGGAGGGGGGAAGGAAACTCTCTCCCAGAGCTCTCTCTTACCTCAGAAACAGGGTTATTGCATTCTACCTGCCCCCCTAGTCTGGGAGGAAGCTGGTAAATAAATAAATAAACTGCTTACCCCAAGGGCAAACCCCAACATATTTTTAACAATGAGTAAGAAGCTGAAGAGACCTATTGACACCTTCTACACAGAGAAAGAGAGGGTATCCAACCCTGAAGAAGCTAACAACAGAGAGTCTGCAGATAACACTCTAAAGGGGAATGATACCTGCCTATCATCACATAACTCTCTCCTAGAAGAGGCTATTAAAAAGTTAAGAGAGTTTGAAGAAAAATGGGGAAAGGAAAGAGAAGCTATGATAGAGAATAACAATGTCCTCAAATTTGAGTTGGAAAAAATAAAGAATTCACAGGAGGTTCAGGGAAACAAAATTTGTGAATTAGAAAAGGTTAAAAAATCACAGGAAAGTAGGATATCTGAATTGGAAAAGATAAAAAAGTCTCAAGAAAGTACGATTTCTGAATTGGAAAAAGAAAATAACTCTCTAAAAAAAATTAGTGAAATGGAAAAAAATTCAACAGAGCAAAATAATTCATTTAAAAACTCAATTGGGCATATACAAAAAGAACTAAAAAATGTGAATGAAGAAAATAACTCATTAAAAAACAGGACTGAACAAATAGAAATGAATGATTCATTGAGAAACTAAGAATCAGTCAAACAAACAAAAAAAAAATGAAAAGCTGGAGAATAACTTAAAATACTTACTGGGAAAATCTATAGATAATCTGAGGATCATTGGATTTCCCAAAAACTATGATCAAAAAAAGAGCCTAGATTCTATTTTACAGGAAATCATCAAACACAACTGTCCAGAGATAATAGAAACAGAAGGGAAAATAGGCATTGAAAGAATTCATCGAACACCTTCTGTAAAAGACCCTAAAAAAAGAACTACATGGAACATTGTGGCTAAGCTGCAGAACTACCATACTGAGGAAAAAAATATTGCAAGCAGTGAGGAAAAAAACAATTCAAATATCAAGGGGCCACAATAAGGGTCATGCAAGATCTGGCTGCCTCTACATTAAGGATTGAAGAGCCTGGAACCTGATATTCCAAAAGGCAAAAGAACAAGGATTGCAACCAAGAATAAACTATGCACCTAAGTTTAGCATTTTCTTCCACGGAAGAAGATGGTCATTTAATGAAACAGAGGAATTCCATTTGTTTCTAAGAAAAAAAAAACAGACTTAAACAAAAAATTTGATCTACATGCACATGACTGAAGAGAAGCAGAAAAAGGTAAAAAGAAATCTTGATAACTGTATCTCTATTATGGATATACAGAAAGTTGGCATAGATAATTTGATTTTAGTGATATAATATAAAAAAAAAAGGAAGTAATAAAGGGAAGGGGAAAGTATCGGAAAAAGGGGAAGGAGAGATAAAAAGAGGAAAACTACATCCCAGGAAGAGGCATAAAAAATGTACCACATATGAGGGAATTTAGAGAGAGGGAGAAACATTCTGTGAATCTTACTCTCATCAGAGTAGGATCAAAGAGTAAGTAATTGACATATTTGTTTTTCATAGAATTCTCTCTCACCTCATTAAAAGGGGGCAGAGGAAAAGGGAAAAGGAAAAGGGGAATAAGGGAAGGGTACAAGGAAGGGGAAGGGACTTAAAAGGAGGGGGGAGGGATACTAAAAAGGGAAGACTAAGCTTCACAAGTGGGGTCCAAAAATTAAATATTGGGGAAGAGGTTCAAGGGGGACAAGGGAAAAATAAGCATAATCAGGGAATAATATGATGGCAGGCAATACAAAATTAGTAATTATAAATGGAAATGTGAATGGGATGAACTCTCCCATTAAACAGAGGTGGATAGCAGACTGGATCAAAAGTCAGAACCCTACAATATGTTGTTTACAGGAAACATACTTAAAGCAGGGAGATACTTATAGAGTAAAGGTAAAAGGTTGAAGCAGAATCTATTATGCTTCAGGGGAAGCAAAAAAAAGCAGGGGTTGCCATCCTTATCTCAGATCTAGCAAAAGCAGAAATTGATCTAAGTAAAAGAGATAAGGAAGGATACTATATCCTGCTAAAAGGTAGCATAGACAATGAAGCCATATCAATACTAAATGTATATGCACCAAGTGGTATAGCATATAACTTCCTAAAGGAAAAGTTAAGAGAGTTGAAAGAAGAAATAGACATCAAAACTATAATAGTGGGAGATCTCAACCTTGCACTCTCAGATTCAGACAAATCAAACCGCAAAACAAATAAGAAAACAGTTAAAGAGGTAAATAGAACATTCGAAAACTTAGGTATGATAGATATTTGGAGAAAACTGAATGGTGATAGAAAGGAATATACTTTCTTCTCAGCAATTCATGGAACCTATAAAAAAAGTGGCCATATATTAGGACATAAAGATCTCAAAATTAAATGCAGGAAGGCAGAAATAGTAAATACCTTCTTCTCAGATCACAATGCAATAAAAACTACATTCAATAAGCAGTTAGGGGTAAATAGACCAAAAAGTAATTGGAAACTAAATAATCTCATCTTAAAGAATGATTGGGTGAAACAGCAAATTATAAAAACAATTAATAGTTTCACACAAGATAATGACAATGATGAGATATTATACCAAAATTTGTGGGATGTAGCTAAAGTGGTAATAAGGGGAAATTTTATATCTCTAGAGGCTTAATTGAATAAAATACAGAAAGAGAAGATTAATGAATTGGACCTGCAACTTAAAAAGCTAGAAAAAGACCAAATTAAAAACCCCCAACCAAAAACTAAACTTGAAATACTAAAATTAAAAGTAGAAATCAATAATATTGAAAATAAAAAAAAAACTATTGAATTAATAAATAAAACCAAGAGTTGATTTTATGAAAAAGCCAATAAAATAGATAAATTTTGCTAAATATGATCAGAAAAAGGAAAGAGGAAAATCAAATTGTTAGTCTTAGAAATGAAAAGGGGGATCTTTCCACCAATGAAGAGGAAATGAGAGAAATAATAAAGAGTTACTTTGCCGAAATTTATGCCAATAAATTTGATAACGTAAGTGAAATGGATGACTACCTCCAAAAATATAGGCTTCCTAGATTAACAGAGGAGGAGGTAAACTGCTTAAATAGTCTCATTTCAGAAAAAAGAAATAGAACAAGCTATTAATCAACTCCCCAAGAAAAAATCCCAAGGACCATATGGATTTACATGTGAATTCTACAAAACATTTAAAGAATGAATAGTCCCAATGTTATATAAACTATTTGAAAAAATAGGGGATGAAGGAGACCTGCCAAACTCCTTTTATGACACAGACATGGTACTGATACCTAAACCAGGTAGATCGAAACCTGAGAAAGAAAACTATAGACCAAATTCTTTAATGAATAGTGATGTGAAAATCTTAAATAAGATATTAGCAAAAAGACTTCAGAAAATCATCCCTAGAATAATACACTATAATCAAGTAGGATTTATACCAGGAATGCAGGGCTGGTTTAATATTAGGAAAACTATTAGTATAATTGAACATATTAATAATCAAATTAATATAAACCATATGATCATCTCAATAGATGCATAAAAAGCATTTGATAAAATCCAACATCCATTTCTACTAAAAACGCTTGAGAGTAGAGGAATAAATGGAATATTCCTTAGAATAGTCAGGAGCATATATTTAAGACGATCAATAATCATAATATGTAATAGAGATAAACTGAAATCTTTCCCAGTAAGATCAGGAGTGAAACAAGGTTGCCCACTATCACCATTACTATTCAATATTGTACTAGAAATGCTAGCCTCGGCAATAAGAGTCAAGAAAGAGATTAACGCAATAAGAGTAGGTAGTGAGGAAATCAAACTGTCAATCTTTGCAGATGATATGATGGCATACTTAGCAAAACCCAGAGATTCTAATACAAAGTTATTAGAAATAATTCACAACTTTAGCAAAGTTGCTGGATACAAAATAAATCCACATAAATCCTCAGCATTTTTATGCATCACCAACAAAATTCAACAGCAAGAGGTACAAAGAGAAATTCTATAAAAAACAACTGTAGAGAGTATAAAATATTTGGGAATCCATCTTCTACCAAAGAAAAGTCAGGAATCATATGAGCAACATTACAAAACACTTGCCACAAAAATAAAGTCATATTTAAATAATTGGAAAGACATGCAGTGCTCGTGGATAGGATGAGCGAATATAATAAAGATGATAATACTCCCCAAACTATTCTATTTATTTAGTGCTATACCAGTCAGACTCCCAAGAAACTATTTTAATGACCTAAGAACAAATAACAACAAAATTCATATGGAAGAATAAAAGGTTGAAATATTCAAGGAAATTAAGGCAATAATAGTCAGATGAAGGTGGTCTAGCTGTACCTGATCTAAAGTTATATTATAAAGCAGAAGGCACCAAAACATTTGGTATTGGCTAACAAATAGACTAATCGATCAGTGGAACAGATTAGGTACACAGGACAAAATAGGGTACAACTATAGCAATCTAGTATTTGACAAACCCAAAGATATCAACATTTGGGATAAGAATTCATTATTTGAAAAAAACTGTTGAGAAAACTGGAAATTAATATGGCAGAAATTAGATATGGATCCACACTTAACACAATATACCAAGATAAGATCAAAATGGATCCATGATTTAGGCATAAAGAATGAGATCATAAATAGATTAGAGGAACAGAGGATAGTCTACCTCTCAGACCTGTGGAGAAGGAAGGAATGTGTGACTAGAGGATAACTAGAGATCATTATTGATCACAAAACAGAAGATTTTGATTACATCAAACTAAAAAGTTTCTGTACAAACAATACTAATGTAAACAAGATTAGAAGGGAAGTAACTAATTGGGAAAATATTTTTACAGTTAAAGGTTCTAATAAAGGCCTCATTTCCAAAATATAGAGAGAATTGATCCTAATTTATAAGAAATCAAACCATTCTCCAATTAATAAATGTTCAAATGCTATGAACAGACAATTCTCAGATGATGAAATTGAAACTATATCCACTCATATGAAAGAGTTTTCCAAATCACTACTGATCAGAGAAATGCAAATTAAGACAACTATGAGATACCCCTACATACCTGTCAGATTGTCTAAGATGACAGGAATAAATAATCATGAATGTTGGAGGGGTTGTGGGAAAACTGGGACACTGATGCATTGTTGGTGGAGTTGTGAAAGAATCCAGCCATTCTGGAGAGCAATTTGGAACTATAGCCAAAAAAGTTATCAAAATGTGCATACCCTTTGATCCAGTAGTGCTACTACTGGGCTTACACCCCAAAGAAATACTAAAGAGGGGAAAGGGACCTGTATGTGCCAAAATGTTTGAGGCAGCTCTTTTCATAGTGGCTAGAAACTGGAAGATGAATGGATGTCCATCAATTGGAGAATGGTTGGGTAAATTATGGTATATGAAGGTTATGGAATATTATTGCTCTCTAAGAAATGACCAGAAGGATGAATTTATAAAGGCTTGGAGAGTCTTGCATGAACTGATGCTAAGTGAAATGAGCAGAACCAGAAGATCACTATACACTTCAACAACAATACTGTATGAAGATGTATTCTGATGGAAGTGGTATCTTCAACATAAAGAAGATCCAACTCACTTCTAGCTGATCAATGATGGACAGAAATAACTACACCCATAGAAGGAACACTGGGAATTGAATATAAAATATTAGCACTACTATCTATCTACCCAGGTTACTTATACCTTCGGAATCCAATACTTAATATCCAACAAGAAAATTGAATTTACACACATATATTGTATCTAGGTTATACTGTAACTCATGTGAAATATATGGGATTGCCTGTCATCTAGGGGAGGGAGTAGAGGAAGGGGGCGGGAAATTTGGAAAAATGAATATAAGGGATACTGTAATTAATAAAAATACTCATGCACATATACTGTCAAAACAATTTATAATTATAAAATTAATAATAAAAAAAATATCACCACCAGCCATTCCTTGCCTTATGTGATATAACAACCTTACCTTTAACTTTAGGAAATGATTTTTGTTCAAAAGGAAATGCACTTGGAAGAATTAATACTATATATCTATTTATCTAGTATCAGTGACTCCTATTTTTTTTTTTTTTTTATAAAAACAGTGATGGCAAAGAAGGTTGCCTGAAGGCTGATCAACAATATTAATTGCTTTTCAAGGAGGTAAAAATGGAAAAAGGAGGTCAGAGACCAGAATTGTCCTGGGAGGTACAAGGCTAGACAGCATTTCAGAGACAGAAATAAGTAATAAAAACAAAACAAAACAAAACAAACAAACAAAAGAAAACAGCTCAAATGGGGAAAGGAAGAGAAAGGCATAGGAGGGAGAATTCATTGGCTATATGCCTCTTCCATTTATATACTGCCTAGCTAATACTGCAATTTGGAGTTTTCTGTTTTGCTATATGATAGACCAGTATAGCTGCTTTAAGAAATTAAGGCAATAGAAACCAAAAGAAAAATGTTATACACTGTTGACTTAAGTACTTAAGAACCCTTTGGAGAATCAATCTTTTTTTCACAAGAGTGCTAGGGTCCCATCTATTAATTCACATGAAATGATAGCCTGACTTTGGTTCAGTTCCATAAATCATAAGCCATTAAATAGTTTTGACCATAAGTGGGAGGCAAGGGGAGAGAATGGTTCTGTTTGAATATCATCAGAAGAGGTTTCTTAGAGGAGAGGAAATGTGAACTCAACTTCACTTCAGTTGGTTAACAGTGGAAAGAAAGAAATTTCAGGAAAGAGCGATAGCATGTAAAGACATAGATATTATAAAGATAATTTTAAAAGTATATTTATAGGTTGCTAGACAGATTAATTTGCATAGATGAAGTATTTTGCAGCTGTAGGTGTTATTAGGCTAGAAAAGTAATTGAGGAAAAGTAGTTGAGGATCAGGTTACAAAGAGTTTTCGTTTTATTGTCTATAGAACAAGTGTTCAACAGATGTTAGCGGTAGAGAGATCCTGCAGGTAACCCATGGACCTCAAAATCATTGATGAATTGGAGGGGAGGAGGTGTCTACCCCAAGCATGTGAAAACTTCTTTAGTGACTTTGCAGGTATGAATATAGTGTTAAAATGATCCACAAAGATAACAAAGAACAAGTGCTGTGAAGTACTTTCAGTTTGGTCACACACCAAAAACACCAGAGTCATCTATCACATCCAGAGCCATTGTCGGTCATTTTGACCTTTGTCTTTCAAATGGACTTGGATGATTCTGGATAGAATGGGGATGACAATTTTGCACAACTTTCTCTCACCTAAATCTAATTCACATGTGAATCAAAAAGCAGTATTCATACCATTTTACTATATCAATATTCAATTATTTTATATTTTTTCATTCTATTATTTTACCATTCATCTATTTTACTACTTAATTATTTACCATTTTATTTTGTTGTTATTTTACTATCTTACCATTTTAAATACCTCAGATTTCTTTGTCAGTGATAGAGCAGCAGGTATAGATACATTTGTGACATTATAGTCACAAATCTGAACATAGGCAGTTGTAGTCTCACTGGCCTGAAGGAGCAATGAGAATCAGCAATCTACTGGATATTTAAATAATCTTTTTACAGACTGATTATGTTGCTCACCTCCTGGCATGAGGAAGGAGCTACCTTAAAAATAGTGTGCTTCACTCATCTCTGGTCTGCTTAACACAACGTTCCTTGTGTAATAAAGCCTTTGGCATGGATTCCATTCCAGCAGGGATCTATATGGCAAAGGGCCTACAAACTCACAAAAATGTTTAATTAACATTTCTAAGTTATATGGCAAGAGGAGGTTATCACTGGAATAACAAGGATGCCTTGTTTTCCATTTAAATAAAGAGAAAGAGATTGTTCTGTGCAACTACAGAGAGGATCTATCTCTTAGCCATTGCTAGAATGATTCTTGTCAGAGTCCTCATTAATAAGCTGATCCTTCACCTGGAAGATGGTCATCTACCAGAGAGCCAAAAAGGCCAAGGAATGATTGACATTGTATTTGTTGCCTGGAAGCCCCAAGAAAAATAACAGGTTGAGAAAAGAAGTTTATATGCAACATTACTCAATCTAATCATGACCTTTGATACTGTCAGTTATGAAGGCCTATGGAAGATCATGGCAAAATTTACTTTCCCAGGAAAGTTCATCATTATTGTATGACAATTTTAGGATGGCATGTTTTCTGGGTGATGGACAATGCTCTTTCACTTTCCCAATCATTAATGGAGTGAAGTAGGACTATACCTTCCATGATACTTACCCTTTTGTTTTTTAGAATGATGTTTTCAGTGATGTTGTCATATGCTTTCAACAGGGAGGAAAGTGGATACTAAATTATTTAACTTGAAAAGGCTACAGGCCAAGACTAAAGTGGTGAAGAGAGTTAGTTTATGTCCTTTTGATCATAGATGATTGTGCATTTTGTGCAGCCTCAGAGGTGGAGATTCAATATTTGTCAAATCTTTGCTGCTTGTGTTAATTTTGGATGAATAATTAACACCAAGAAAAGAGAGGGTTTTTTTGAGAGACTCCACTGTACTATCTATACATGTAACCAATGAAATAAAAAAATGGGGAAATTTTGAATGTTCTTATAAGTTCACTTACATTAGTAGCATAGTTTCCAGTGATATATACATAAATAGCTTAACATGTGAATTGCCAGATCCAGTAAGTATTTGGAAGGCTCTGGAAAAATATACAGGAGAGAAGAAGTATCAGATTGCCTACCAAACTGAATGAATGCCTATAGAGACTATGGAGTCTATGTGAGCTCATTGTTATATGGTTATGAAACCTGGACAATACATCTGTTCTATGACAGAAAATTGAATCACTTTCATTTGGCTTGTCTTTAAAAGATTCTGAAAATCACATGTCAAGATAAGATAATAGACATTGAGATCCTTTCTTGTGCGGAACTGGCAAGCATTCAAACTCTACTACAGAGAGTGCAACTCTAATGGACTGCTATGTTGTTCAAATGCAAAAAAAAAAAAAAAAAAAAAAAAAAAATGTTTGCCTAAATGATTTTTTTAGAGAACTCACACAAAGTAGACACTCATATGATGAGAGAAGAAATACAAGGATACTCTGAAGCTTTGTCTGAAGAACTTTGGTATTGATCATGAAACATGGAAGATATAGCACAAAACCATCCAGGATGATATGCTCACATCAAAGAAGGTTTGCTCTATGAGTGAAAAAGAATTGAAGTAGCTTAAAAAAACATGATATGCACACATTTAAAGACTGTCTTCTCAAATGTTTATAAAAACTATTTATACCCCAATGTGTTAGAGTTTTCTGAGCTTGTATGGCTGCGAGAAACCATAACTGTAAACACTGTACATTGATCCCAAAATTAGGATGTTATTTTGGTACTCTTCAAGCACAAAGGAAAACCAACAATAACAAATGGTGAGACCACACAAAGGAGACCACACAAACAGACTAGAACAGTAGTATATCCTTGAGATTACATGGGGTAAAAGGGTATTGCATAAGAAAAGAGTACAAAATTATTTATTTTACATACACACATATAAAATACACACAAAATGTGGTAGAAAAAGAGAAGGAAGAATCATAGTCTCTCAGAACTTGTACACTGGAATAAATGGGAGCCCAAAGAAAGTTGATGGCTTGAGTAAAGTAATAAAATAGTGATAAGATTCAAATACATATCTCCTGGGACTCTATGTAATATTATTTCTATGATATAGAACAAAAGGGATGATTCAGACTTTTTTAGCCTAGATAATGTAGGAAATTATGGTGCCATTAGCAGATCTTCAGGATATTCATTTTTGAGAACAAATTTATAGAATTATCTGATACATATTTAAAGCTATGTGAAGTAGTAATGGTTAGTCCCAATCATTATATTTACTTGTGGGAAAAATGAGTCTCAGAAACGTTCGCTACTTATCCAGTGTGATGCATCTAATAAGTATCTTTTGATTATCTTAATTTAGGTCTTCCTAATTCAACTATTTTTGTATTAAGAGAATTTCCAAATAAAAATAGATGTTAGAAAAATAAAATTTTGGATCTGTTGCTCAAAAGAGGGACCATGGTTTGAAATGTATGATTGAATAAATTAGATGAAGTTACACAAAAGAAAATACTTTTTTATTAAATTTATAATTATAAATTTTTGATAGTACATATGCATGAGTAATTTATTTTATAACATTATCCCTTGTATTCATTTTTCCAAATTTAACCCTCCCTCCATCTACTCCCTCCTCTAGATGACAGGCAATCCCATACACATTAAATGTGTTACAGTATAACCTAGATACAATATATGTGTGTTAATTCAATTTTCTTGTTGTACTTTAAGAATTGGATTCCGAAGGTATAAAGACCCTGGGTAGAAAGACAGTAGTGCTAACAGTTTACATTCAATTCCCAGTGTGGGTGTAGCTGTTTCTTTCCATCATTTATCAACTGGGAGTGAATTGGATCTTCTTTATGTTGAAGATATCCACTTCCATCAGAATACATTTTCATACAATATTGTTGTTGAAGTGTATATTGATCTTCTGGTTCTGCTCATTTCACTCAGCATCAGTTCATGTAAGTCTCTCCAAACCTCTCTGTATTCATCCTGCTGGTTATTTCTTACAGAGCAATAATATTCTATATCATTCATATACCATAATTTACCCAACCATTCTCCAATTGATGGACATCCATTCATTTTCAAGTTTCTAGCCATTACAAAAAGAGCTGCCACATTTTCGCACATACAGGTCGCTTTCCCATCTTTAGTATTTCATTGTGATACAAGCCCAGTAGTAGCAATGCTGGATCAAAGGGTATGCCTAGTTTGATAACTTTTTGGGCATGGTTCCAAATTGCTCTCCAGAATGGTTGGATTCTTTCACCACTCCACCAACAATGTATTAGTGTCCCAGTTTTCCCACATCCCCTCCAACATTCATCATTATTTGTTCCTGTCATCTTAGCCAATCTGACAGGTTTGTAGTGGTATCTCATAGTTGTCTTAATTTGCATTTCTCTGATCAGTAGTGATTTGGAACACTCTTTCATATGAGTGGATATAGTTTCAATTTCTTCATCTGAGAATTGTCTGTTCATATCATTTGAACATTTATCAATTGGAGAATGGTTTGATTTCTTATAACTTAGGATCAATTCTCTCTATATTTTGGAAATGAGGCCTTTAACTGTAAAAATATTTTCCCAATTTGTTACTTCACTTCTAATTTTGTTTGCATTAGTTTTCTTTGTACAAAAGCTTTTTAGTTTGATGTAATCAGAATCTTCTGTTTTGTGATCAATAATGATCTCTAGTTCTCCTCTAGTTACAAATTCCTTCCTCCTCCACAGGTCTGAGAGATAGACTATCCTCTGTTCCTCTAATCTATTTATGATCTCATTCTTTATGCCTAAATCATGGACCCATTTTGATCTTATCTTGGATATATGGTGTTAAGTGTGAGTCCATATCTAATTTCAGCCATAATAATTTCCAGTTTTCTCAACAGTTTTTTTTTCAAGTAATGAATTCTTATCCCAAATGTTGATATCTTTGGGTTTGTCAAATACTAGATTGCTATAGTTGTACCCTATTTTGTCCTGTGTACCTAATCTGTTCCCCTGATTGACTAGTCTATTTCTTAGCCAATACCAAATGGTTTTGGTGACTGCTGCTATATAATATAGCTTTAGATCAAGTACAGCTAGACAACCTTCATCTGACTTTTTTTGCATTAATTCCCTTGAAAATCTCAACCTTTTATTCTTCCATATGAATTTTGTTGTTATTTGTTCTTAGGTCATTAAAATAGTTTCTTGGGAGTCTGACTGGTATAGCACTAAATAAATAGAATAGTTTGGGGAGTATTATCATCTTTATTATATTTGCTCATCCTATCCACAAGCACTGCATATCTTATCAATTATTTAAATATGACTTTATTTTTGTGGCAAGTGTTTTGTAATGTTGCTCATATAATTCCTGACTTTTCTTTGGTAGATTGATTCCCAAATATTTTATACTCTTGACAGTTGTTTTTTATAGAATTTCTCTTTGTACCTCTTGCTGTTGAAATTTGTTGGTGATGTATAAAAATGCTGAGGATTTATGTGGATTTATTTTATATCCAGCAACTTTGCTAAAGTTGTGAATTATTTCTAATAACTTTTATTAGAATCTCTGGGTTTCGCTAAGTATACCATCATATCATCTGCAAAGAGTGACAGTTTGATTTCCTCACTACCTACTCTTATTGCTTTAATCTCTTTCTCGACTCTTATTGCTGAAGCTAGCATTTCTAGTACAATATTGAATAGTAATGGTGATAGTGGGCAACCTTGTTTCACTCCTGATCTTACTGGGAAAGGTTTCAGTTTATCTCTATTACATATTATGCTTATTGATGGTCTTAATTATGTACTCCTGACTATTGTAAGGAATATTCCATTTATTCCTCTACTCTCAAGCGTTTTTAGTAGGAATGGATGTTGGATTTTATCAAATGCTTTTTCTGCATCTATTGAGATGATCATATGGTTTTTATTAATTTGATTATTAATATGGTAAATTATACTAATAGTTTTCCTAATATTAAACCAGCCCTGCATTCCTGGTATGAATCCTACTTGATTATAGTGTATTATCCTAGGGATGATTTTCTGAAGTCTCTTTTGCTAAAATCTTACTTAAGATTTTAGCATCAATATTCATTAAGGAGATTGATCTATAGTTTTCTTTCTCAGGTTTCGATCTACCTGGTTTAGGTATCAGTACCATGTCTGTGTCATAAAAGGAGTTTGGCAGGTCTCCTTCATCCCCTATTTTTTCAAATAGTTTATATAACATTGGGACTATTCATTCTTTAAATGTTTGGTAGAATTCACATGTAAATCCATATGGTCCTTGGGATTTTTTCTTGGGGAGTTGATTAATAGCTTGTTCTATTTCTTTTTTCTGAAATGAGACTATTTAAGCAGTTTACCTCCTCCTCTGTTAATCTAGGAAGCCTATATTTTTGGAGGTAGTCATCCATTTCACTTACGTTATCAAATTTATTGGCATAAATTTCGGCAAAGTAACTCTTTATTATTTCTCTCATTTCCTCTTCATTGGTGGAAAGATCCCCCTTTTCATTTCTAAGACTAACAATTTGATTTTCCTCTTTCCTTTTTCTGATCATATTTAGCAAAATTTATCTATTTTATTGGCTTTTTCATAAAATCAACTCTTGGTTTTATTTATTAATTCAATAGTTTTTTTTTTATTTTCAATATTATTGATTTCTACTTTTAATTTTAGTATTTCAAGTTTAGTTTTTGGTTGGGGGTTTTTAATTTGGTCTTTTTCTAGCTTTTTAAGTTGCAGGTCCAATTCATTAATCTTCTCTTTCTCTATTTTATTCAATTAAGCCTCTAGAGATATAAAATTTCCCCTTATTACCGCTTTAGCTGCATCCCACAAATTTTAGTATGATGTCTCACCATTGTCATTATCTTGTGTGAAATTATTAATTGTTTCTATAATTTGCTGTTTCACGCATTCATTCTTTAAGATGAGATTATTTAGTTTCCAATTACTTTTTGGTCTATTTACCCCTAACTTCTTGTTGAATATAGTTTTTTTTTGCATTGTGATCTGAGAAGAAGGCATTTACTATTTCTGCCTTCCTGCATTTAATTTTGAGATCTTTATGTCCCAATATATGGTCAATTTTTTTTTATAGGTTCCATGAACTGCAGAGAAGAAAGTATATTCCTTTCTATCACCATTCAGTTTTCTCCAAATATCCATCATACCTAGTTTTTCTAATGTTCTATTTACCTCTTTAATTCTTTTCTTATTTATTTTGTGGTTTGATTTATCTAATTCTGAGAGTGCAAGGTTGAGATCTCTCACTATTATAGTTTTGCTGTCTATTTCTTCTTTCAACTCTCTTAACTTTTCCTTTAGGAAGTTATATGCTATACCACTTGGTGCATATATGTTTAGTATTGATATGGCTTCATTGTGTCTGCTATCTTTTAGCAGGATATAGTTTCCTTCCTTATCTCTTTTAATTAGATCAATTGCTGCTTTTGCTTGATCTGAGATAAGGATGGCAACCCCTGCTTTTTTGCTTCCCCTGAAGCATAATAGATTCTGCTCCAACCCTTTTACCTTTACTCTGTAAGTTTCTCCTTGCTTTAAGTATGTTTCCTGTAAACAACATATTGTAGGGTTCTGACTTTTGATCCAGTCTGCTGTCTGCCTCTGTTTAATGGGAGGGTTCATCCCATTCACATTTCCATTTATAATTACTTATTCTGTATTGCCTGCCATCATATTATCCCCTGATTTTGCTTATTTTTCCCTTGTGCCCCCTGAACCCCTTCCCCAATACTTAATTTGTGGACCCCACTTGTGAAGCGGTCTTCCCTTTTAAGTATCCCTCCCCCCTCCTTTTAAGTCTTTTTTCCCTTTCTTGTGCCCTCCCCTTATTCCTCTTTCCCTTTTCCCTTTTCCTCTCCCCCCTTATGATGAGGTGAGAGAGAATTCTCTGAAAAGTAAATATATCAATTATTTACTCTTTTTTTTTTAATTTTTTATTTTATTTTATAATTATAACATTTTTTGACAGTACATATGCATGGGTAATTTTTTACAACATTATCCCTTGCACTTACTTCTATTCAGATTTTTTCCCTTCCTCCCTCAACCCCCTCCCCCAGATGGCAAGCAGTCTTATATATGTTAAATATATTACAGTATAATTTAGATACAATATATGTGTGTAGAACCGAATTTTTTGTTGCACAGGAAGAATCGGATTCAGAAGGTAAAAATAACAGTTTACATTCATTTCCCAGTGTTCCTTTTCTGGATGTAGTTGGTTCTGTCCATCATTAATCAATTGGAATTGGATTAGCTCTTCTCTATGTTGAAGAAATCCACTTCCATCAGCATACATCCTCGTACAGAATCATTGTTGAAGTGTATAATGATCTTCTGGTTCTGCTCGTTTCACTTAGCATCAGTTGATGTAAGTCTCTCCAAGCCTCTCTGTATTTCTCCTGTTGGTCATTTCTTATAGAAAAATAATATTCCATAACATTCATATACCATAGTTTACCCAACCATTCTCCAATTGATGGACATCCATTCTTCTTCCAGCTTCTAGCCACTATGAAAAGGGCTGCCACAAACATTTTGGCACATACAGGACCCTTTCCCTTCTCTAGTAGTTCCTTGGGGTATAAGCCCAGTAGTAGTATGGCTGGGTCAAAAGGTATGCACATTTTGATAACTTTTTGGGCATAATTCCAGATTGCTCTCCAGAATGGTTGGATTCTTTCACAACTCCACCAACAATGCATCAGTGTCCCAGTTTTCCCACAGCCCCTCCAACATTCATCGTTATTTGTTCCTGTCATCTTAGCCAATCTGACAGGTGTGTAATGATACTTCAGAGTTGTCTTAATTTGCATTTCTCTGATCAATAGTGATTTGGAACACTCTTTCATATGAGTTGAAATAGTTTTAATTTCATCATCTGAAAATTGTCTGTTCATATCCTTTGACCATTTATCAATTGGAGAATGGCTTGATTTCTTATAAATTAAAGTCAATTCTCTGTATATTTTGGAGATGAGGCCTTTATCAGAACCTTTAACTGTAAAAAAATTTTTCCCAATTTTTTACTTCCCTTCTAATCTTGTTTGCATTAGTTTTGTTTGTGCAGAAAATTTTTAATTTGGTGTAATCAAAATGTTCTATTTTGTGATCAATAATGGTCTCTAGTTCTCCCTTGGACACAAACTCCTTCCTCCTCCACAAGTCTGAGAGGTAAACCATCCCATGTTCCTCCAATTTATTTATGATTTCGTTCTTTATGCCTAAATCTTGGACCCATTTTGATCTAATCTTAGTATGTGGTGTTAAATGTGGGTCCATGCCTAGTTTCTGCCATACTAATTTCCAGTTTTCCCAGCAGTTTTTGTCAAATAATGAATTCTTATCCCAAAATTTGGGATCTTTGGGTTTGTCAAACACTAGATTGCTATTTTTATTCACTATCTTGCCCTGTGAACCTAACCTATGCCACTGATCAACTAATCTATTTCTTAGCCAATACCAAATGGTTTTGGTGACTGTTGCTTTATAATATAGGTTTAAATCAGGTACACTTAGACCACCTTCCTCTGACTTTTTTTTCATTAGTTCCCTTGCAATTCTCGACCTTTTATTCTTCCATATGAATTTTGTTGTTATTTTTTCTAGGTCATTAAAATAGTTTCTTGGGAGTCTGATTGGTATAGCACTAAATAAGTAGATTAGTTTGGGGAGTATTGTCATCTTTATTATATTCGCTCGGCCTATCCAAGAACATTGAATGTCTTTCCAATTATTTAAATCTGACTTTATTTTTGTGGCAAGTGTTTTGTAATTTTGCTCATATAATTCCTGACTCTCCTTTGGTAGATATATTCCCAAATATTTGATACTATCGACTGTTATTTTGAATGGAATTTCTCTTTGTATCTCTTGCTGTTGGATTGTGTTGGTAATGTATAAAAATCCTGAGGATTTATGTGGATTTATTTTGTATCCTGCGACTTTGTTAAATTCTGAATTATTTCTAATAGCTTTTTAGCAGAGTCTTTGGGGTTCTCTAAGTATACCATCATGTCATCTGCAAAAAGTGACAATTTGATTTCTTCATTTCCTACTCTAATTCCTTGGATCTCTTTCTCGGCTCTTATTGCCAAGGCTAGAGTTTCTAGTACTATATTGAATAGTAATGGTGATAGTGGGCAACCTTGTTTCACTCCTGATCTTACAGGGAAAGGTTCTAGTTTATCACCATTACATATGATGTTTACTGAAGGTTTTAAATATATGCTCCTTATTATTTTAAGGAATAGTCCATTTATTCCTATACTCTCAAGCGTTTTTAGTAGGAATGGATGTTGGATTTTATCAAATGCCTTTTCTGCATCTATTGAGATGATCATATGTTTTTTTATTAATTTGATTATTAATATGGTCAATTATACTAATAGTTTTCCTAATATTAAACCAGCCCTGCATTCCTGGTATAAATCCCACTTGGTCATAGTGTATTATCCTGGGGATGATTTTCTGAAGTCTTTTTGCTAATATCTTATTTAATAGCATCAATATTCATTAAGGAAATTGGTCTATAGTTTTCTTTCTCAGTTTTCGATCTACCTGGTTTAGGTATCAGTACCATGTCTGAGTCATAGAAGGAATTTGGTAGGACTCCTTCAATCCCTATTTTTTCAAATAGTTTCCATAGCATTGGAGTTAGTTGTTCTTTAAATGTTTGGTAGAATTCACCTGTAAATCCATCTGGTCCTGGGGACTTTTTCTTAGGAAGTTGGTTAATAGCTTGGTCTATTTCTTTTTCTGAGATGGGACTATTTAGACTACTTACTTCTTCCTCTGTTAATCTGGGCAAGCTATATTTTTGAAGGTATTCTTCCATTTTATTTAAGTTATTGAATTTATCGGCATAAAGTTGAGCAAAGTAGCTCCTAACTATTGTTCTAATTTCCTCTTCATTAGTGGTGAGTTCACCCTTTTCATTTTCAAGACTATCAATTTGCTTTTTCTCTTTCCTTTTTTTAATCAGGTTTACTAAGGGTTTGTCTATTTTGTTGGTTTTTTCATAAAACCAACTCTTAGTTTTATTAATTAATTCAATAGTTTTTTTACTTTCAATTTTATTAATCTCACCTTTTATTTTTTGAATTTCAAGTTTTGTGTTTGTCTGGGGGTTTTTAATTTCTTCTTTTTCTAGCAATTTTAGTTGTAAACCCAATTCGTTGGCCCTCTCTTTCTCTACTTTATGCAAGTAGGCCTGTAGAGATATAAAACTTCCCCTAATTACTGCTTTGGCTGTATCCCACACATTTTGGTATGATGTCTCATTATTGTCATTTTCTTGGGTGAAGTTATTAATTATGTCTATGATTTGCTGTTTTACCCAATCATTCTTTAGTATAAGATTATTTAGTTTCCAATTTTTTTTGGTCTATTTTCCCCTGGCTTTTTATTAAATGTTATTTTGATTGCATTATGGTCTGAAAAGGATGCATTTACTATTTCTGCCTTACTGCATTTGATTTTGAGGTTTTTATGCCCTAGTATATGATCAATTTTTGTATAGGTTCCATGAACTGCTGAGAAGAAAGTATATTCCTTTCTGTCTCCATTTAGCTTTTGCCAAAGATCTATCATATCAAACTTTTCTAGTATTCTATTTACCTCTTTGACTTCTTTCTTCTTTATTTTGTGGTTTGATTTATCTAATTCTGAGAGTGCAAGGTTGAGATCTCCCGCTATTATAGTTTTGCTATCTATTTCCTCTTGCAGCTCTCTTAATTTCTCTTTTAAGAATTTAGATGCTGCACCACTTAGTGCATACATGTTTAATATTGATACTGCTTCACTATTGATGCTCCCCTTTAGCAGGATATAATGCCCTTCCTTATCTCTTTTAATTAGATCAATTTTTGTTTTTGCTTGATCTGAGATGAGGATGGCTACTCCTGCTTTTTTGGTTTTACCTGAAGCATAATAGATTCTGCTCCACCCTTTTACTTTTAGTTTGAATGTCTCATCCTGTTTCAGGTGTGTTTCCTGTAAACAACATATAGTAGGATTCTGACTTTTAATTCAGTCTGCTAACTGCTTCCTCTTTATGAGGCAGTTTGCCCCATTCACATTTATGGTTAGAAGGACTAATTCTATATTGCTTGCCATCCTATTAACCCCTGCATATGCTTTTCCCCTTTCCTTCCCTTTTACCCTCCTATCCAGTATTAAACTGGTAAACACCACTTGCTTTTCACAGCCCTCCCTTTTTAGGATCCCTCCCCCACCTTAAAGATCCTCCCCTTATTTTATCCCTTTTCCTCGAAATTACTGTATTCCCTTTCCCTTAGCTTACTCCTTCCCTTTCACTTTTCAATGAAGTGGAAGAAGTTTCACCATAAATCGAATATGTCTATTGATACATGCTATGTTCATCTCCCTCCTTTCTTTCTCTCAGATATAATAGGTTACCTTTGCCTCTTCATGAGATGTAGTACCACCACTTTATACTTTTTTATGATATAATCTCCTTTCCACCTCTAGTTTCTAATACAAATTGTACATATGTTCTTTACATATTTTTTGACAGAAGTATAGTTCTCAAGATTTCTTTTTACCTTTTTTAGAAGTCTCTTGAGTTCTGTATTTGAAGATCAAACCTTTTATGTAGGTCTGGTTTTTTCATCAAAAATAGATGGAATTCATTTATTTCGTTAAATGTCCATCTTCTTCCCTGGAAAATGATGCTCATTCTTGCTGGGTAAGTTATTCTTGGCTGCATACCAAGTTCCTTAGCCTTTCGGAATATCATGTTCCAGGCCCTGCATTCTTTTAATGTGGACGCTGCTAGATCCTGGGTTATCCTTATTGTGGATCCTCCATATCTGAATTGTTTTTTTCTAGCAGCTTCCAATATCTTTTCCTTTGTCTGATGGTTCTTGAACTTGGCCACTATATTTCTTGGCGTTTTGATTTTAGGGTCCCTTTCAGTAGGTGATCGATGAATTTTCTCAATGTCTATTTTACCCTCTGTTTCCAAAACTTCTGGGCAGTTCTCTTTGATAATTTCCCCGAAAATGGTGTCCAAGCTCTTTTTTTCCTCCCATTTTTCAGGGAGTCCGATTATTCTCACATTGTCTCTCCTGGATCTGTGTAAGGGCCCTTTAAATGGGCGGACACAGTGCATCGGGATTGAGGCCCAGAAGTACTTTCTGTGGATATTAGGACTGCCCTTGGGCGGGATCCTGGCCATATTGAGATAGTTTTGTAATGGGTGACTCTCTCGCTGATTGGCTGTGTGTGTGACCTCACAGGCCCTATATAAGCCCACTGCAGGCAGCAACCGCCCTCTTTAACCTCCTGCTGTTCACCCTGGCTCCCCAGCTGGGTGGCCAAGCCAAGATGGGTAGCCGAAAGAGGTAAGGGTTTTGGTAGTGAACACATGGGTCTTCTGACCAGGTGTTCACCAGGGAACCAACAAGTCAGGGCATCAGTTAGGGCATTATGTGAGTAGGTATAATAAAGGCTTTTAAGATTACATGTGGTTGTTCTTGAGTGCGCTACCGGTTACTAAGCTATAGATTCAAGAGATTGTGGCCAGAGACCTTAGAAGGCCTCAGAGGAGGCGAGCCGGGTAGAGTTCACACTGCTAAGCACAGTGGTCAAAGGTACTCTGGTGGGCCTAGGACAGACTAGTAATTGTAACTGCCAGGAGAGCACGTTACAAATGGCGCTCAACGTGGTGGACGCATCAGGAATTATCAGGTTTTGAAAATATTTAATATTCAGAATTAAGATTCTGAAAGATCCGGTAGAAACGCCACTTAAGAGGGAAGACAGAGAAGCAATATGGACCCAGGTAACTCTGGGATCAGGCTCAAGGACACAGCTGAACATAATGCTTATTATATAAAGAGGTTAAAGAGCCAGATGGAAGATCTTTTAACAAAGATCGCCACTGAAGAACAGCAGGAAGCTTGTAATCAAGCTCCCAGAAGGCTATCCCCACACCCAGTAAATATAGCTCGGAGAGGAAGCAACCTAGAACTAGTGCGTATGTATGACAGTATAGAGTACAAAATGCCACAGCAAGAGTTGCAGGAATTGCAGGTTAAACTACAGATTGAGATAGAGTAAGAAGAAAAAGCTAGGTTACTACAGATAGAACAGGAAGAGTTCAAACCAGTGGCTGAAACTAAGGAAGGAAATAAACGAACCACATGGATTTCAGTTGTAGAAATTCTTCTTAGCATTTTGTTGGTTTACCTCCTGCATTGTTGTTTTAAGGAATTTATTGATTACTCTTCCATTGAGAAGAAGTTTAGTTCTTTTTATGTGCAAAGCTCAGGTTTGATTTTAAATCAGCCTTTGGGGGATTTTCCAATTCTTCTTCCCTCTGCCTCACCTTCTTGGGCCAAGGGAGAAGGGGGAGGAGGAAAAGGAAGGGCGATAATACCATCTGCACTGCCCATTAATCCATTCAAAACTCCTGTGTCTTCATCTCAAAGGACAGGAGTAGGCTTTATACCCCAAGGCAAAAAGGAATTGTGGGGTATTGAGTATAATCAGAAAAGTTTTAAAAATGCAGTTCAGTTAATTTCTAAGAAACCTTACAGGGATAAGACCTTGCAGTTAGAGAGAGTGGAGTTTTATACTTATAAAACTGCTAGGATCGTCTTTGGAGAGTTGAAACTCCTCTTTTCTTACCTCGTGGATTTTCCACTTCCACAGGTGAGCTTGATTTCCCAACCCCCTACGGGTACTTATAAAACAGTGTTTATGTCTAGAATGGGTTGGAAAATTGCTGTTTTAATCACTAGAATAAATAGACAGTGTGTGATCTTTGACCCAGGAGGAAAAGTAATATCAGATTTATTGATTCACACTCCTGGAGTACAATTCGGTATCAGAAACTCAAACTTTGATTTTTAGGCAAAAGAATTCAGGGATATAGCCGAGTGTTCTAGTAAAGTCATTACTGCACAGACTATCCCCAAGATCTCTTCTAAACAAGAGAAGGGAATTTTGGGATATGTGATTGCTTACAATTTTAAATTTTGATTTTACATTTTTAAACACTTTTGATTTTACATCTTCAAAGTATTTTGATTTTACATTTTAAAGTTATTTTGGTTTTATATTTTTAATCTATTTTGGTTTTACACTTTTAAATTATTTTGGTTTTACATTTTTAAATTCTTTGCATTTTACCTTAGCAATGCACTTCGGGCATACACAGAAAGTGCAGCTAAGTGACAGACTGACTTTTGTCTGACTTGTTAATCTTTTTGACAACCACTTTGTTTCCACTGTGATGTGGAAAGGCCTGGATGGCATTTGGAAAGGCCCAAGTTGGGCCCCGGGGACATTCCTTCCTAGGTGCAGATCCAGCAGCAGAGTTCATCCCCACCAGAGACATTTGTAACCTGGGGATCCAAGAGAAGGACCAGACAACAGTCCAGAGAGACCAGCCAGATGTCAGCAGCCCTTCAGACACTGATGGCAGCGATGCCCCTCCTGACCGTGACCAGAGACACCAGACACAGTTCCAGTGTTGCAGCTGAAATGGACTGTTTTGGGTGATACGCAATATAAAGACTGTAAATGGACAATGGGCCTGCTTGCTTCTCCCGTGGCCACTTGCCATATGGTGGCCTGGGAAGAGGCTTTGCCCTATGCTTTCTATTGAAGGACTATGCTTTTAAATTAGTGGGTGAAAAACCAACACACCCACCTGCCATTGTTATTGAGACAATGTTACTGGACATGACTGCTTATGTGCACCTGTGAAACTAGAATTGCTCTAGAATTGTGAAAAGTGCAACAGAAAATTGTAAGAAACTAGAATTGGTCTAGAACTGTGATAAATGTAACTAGAATTGTGACAACCTACCTACTGATATTTGTTAACTAGAATTGTGATGTTTTACCTTGTTGACTTCCCACCTCAGTGTTGACATCCTACCTCATTGGCATCCAACCTCTTTGGCATATTATCTCGAGTATGACTTTGATGAATGGGTTGAACACTTGGGCCACTGTTGAGCCTGATTCTCATTGTCATACTTCTGTTTACTGATCTGCTGCTTTGTACCTCCTTGGGCATAACACTGTCATCTCATGGACCAAGTGAACTACAGCTGGTGCTAAAAGTTTAGCTTGGTGAGATGTGCGGTTCCCGCAAAACAAGAGAAAGGGAATTGTAAGGGCCCTTTAAATGGGCGGACACAGTGCATCGGGATTGAGGCCCAGAAGTACTTTCTGTGGATATTAGGACTGCCCTTGGGCGGGATCCTGGCCATATTGAGATAGTTTTGTAATGGGTGACTCTCTCGCTGATTGGCTGTGTGTGTGACCTCACAGGCCCTATATAAGCCCACTGCAGGCAGCAACCGCCCTCTTTAACCTCCTGCTGTTCACCCTGGCTCCCCAGCTGGGTGGCCAAGCCAAGATGGGTAGCCGAAAGAGGTAAGGGTTTTGGTAGTGAACACATGGGTCTTCTGACCAGGTGTTCACCAGGGAACCAACAAGTCAGGGCATCAGTTAGGGCATTATGTGAGTAGGTATAATAAAGGCTTTTAAGATTACATGTGGTTGTTCTTGAGTGCGCTACCGGTTACTAAGCTATAGATTCAAGAGATTGTGGCCAGAGACCTTAGAAGGCCTCAGAGGAGGCGAGCCGGGTAGAGTTCACACTGCTAAGCACAGTGGTCAAAGGTACTCTGGTGGGCCTAGGACAGACTAGTAATTGTAACTGCCAGGAGAGCACGTTACAGATCTGTTTTCCAGGTCTGTTGTCTTTCTGGTAAGGTACTTGACAGTCTTTTCAATTGTTTCATTTCTCTGGTTTTGCTTGACTCCCTCTTGGTTTCTCCTTGAGTCATTCATTTCTACTTGTTCCAGTCTAATTTTCAATGATGTATTTTCTTCACTTACTTTTTTTTATATCTCTTTGTAATTGTCCAATTGAGTTTTTATCTTCTATGGAATTTTTTCCCATTGTATCCATTTTATTTTTTAGAGAGCTGATTTCTTTTTCCAGCTCACTAATCCTGTTTTCCTTGGAGTTGTTTACCTTTTCCAGCTCACTAATCTTGTTTCTCAATGATTTGATTTCTTTATCCATTCTGTCTTTGAATGCATGGGATGACTTTTCCAGGCTCTCTTGCCAAGCTTCCCTTTCCTTTTCCCATTTCTCTTCCAGCACTCTTGTGAGAGCCTTTTTGATTTCCTCTATGAGGTTCTTTTGTATTGAGGAGCAGCTTATATCCCTCCCAGGGGATACATCTGGGGACATTCTGTTCCTAGTCTCTTCAGCATTTGAAGTCTGCTCCCTCTCCACACAGAAGCTGTCAATGGTTAAAGCCCTTTTGAATTTTTTGTTCATTTTGTCAGAGTAGGAATCAAAGAAAACAAACTGACAAGAGAAACAATTGGTCTGTTTTGCGGGGGATAGGGCTGGATGGTATTAATGGGCTTCCTCTACAGATTTGGGGTAGGGCAGCAGAGAGCCACTAACAGAACAGCAATGACTGTACTGAGTCTGCGCTCTGAGGCTCTGAGAACGCACCCGCACCGAGTCAGTCCAGGTGGGGGTTGGGGGTGGCCGGGCTCTGAGAGAAGCTGGCTTTCTGGGGTTTTAATCTTCACCTCCGGTGTTTACACCCTCTCCACCGCTCCTGGCTTGCTGCCAAGAGGGAGCATCCACACTGGGGCAAAAGCCCTTTCACAGAAACGGCAGAGATCACACCCCTCCCCCTCCGGTCTGAGCTGTGTGAGCTGCCTGTCTTGCTCTGGCTGTCTGCCCTCAGTCTGCGCCCAGTCTGATTGACCCTCCCCCGAACAAACACAGACCTTTTCTGGCGACTTTCAAGGATATCTTCTCTTGGTGATAATTTGTGGATTTCTTTCTGGGTCAAGCATTAAGTCAGAGGCTTGTCATGAAGTAAGTTCTGAGAGAAAACGAGGAGCTCAAGCAGCTGTCTGCCTCCACGCCGCCATCTTGGCCGGAAGTCAATTATTTATTCTTTGAGCCTACTCTGATGAGAGTAAGATTCACACAATGTTTCTCCCCCTCTCTAAATTCTCTCATACGTGGTTGATTTTCTATGCCTCTTCCTGGCATGTAGTTTCCCTCTTTTTATCTCTCCTTCCCCTTTTTCTGATACTTTCCCCTTCCCTTTATTACTTCCTTTTTTTTTAATATTATATCACTAAAATCAAATTATCCATGTGGACTTTTTGTATATTCACAACAGAGATACAATTCTCAAGAGTTCTTTTTACCTTTTTCTGCTTCTCTTGAGTCTTGTGGATGTAGATCAAATTTTTTGTTTGTCTGTTTTATTTTTCTTAGGAACAGATAGTATTCCTCTGTTTTATTAAATGACCATCTTCTTCCATCGAAGAAAATACTAAACTTACCTGGATAGTTTATTATTGGCTACATTCCAAGTTCTTTTGCTTTGTGGAATATCAGATTCCAGGCCCTGCGATCCTTTAATGTGAAGGCAGCCAGATCTTGTGTGACCTTCATTGTGGCACCTTGAAATTTGAATTGTATTTTTCTAGCTGCTTCCAATATTTTTCCTTAGTTTGGTAGTCCTGCAGCTTAGCCACTCTGTTCTGTGGAGTTCTTTTTTTATGGTCTTTTTCAGAAGGTGTTAGATGAATTCTTTCATCACCTATTTTTCTTTCTGTTTCTATTATCTGTGGATAGTTCTTTGATGATTTCCTCTAAAATAGAATCTAGGCTCTTTTTTTTCATCATAATTTTTGGGAAGTCCAGTGATCCTCAGATTGTCTCTCCTAGATCTATTTCCAGGTCTATAGATTTTCCCAGTAAATATTTGACGTTATTTTCCAGCTTTTCATTTTGTTGTTGTTGTTGTTGTTGTTTTATTTTGTTTGATTGATTCTTGGTTTCTCAATGAATCATTAATTTCTATTTATTCAGTCCTAATTATTAATGAGTTATTTTCTTCATTCAAAATTTTTAGTTGTTTTTGTATATGTCCAATTGAGTTTGTAAGTGAATTATGTTGCTCTGTTGAATTTTTTTCCATTTCACTAATTTTTTTAAATGAGTTATTCTCTTTTTCCAAATCACAAATTCTACTTTTTGGCAATTTTTTATCTTTTCCAATTCAGAAATCCTACGTTCCTGTGATTTTTTAACCGTTTCTAATTCACAAATTTTGTTTCCCTGCACCTCCTGTGAATTCTTTATTTTTTCCAACTCAAATTTCAGGGTGTTGTTATTCTCTATCATAGCTTCTCTTTCCTTTTCCCATTTTTCTTCAAACTCTCTTAACTTTTTAATAGTCTCTTCTAGGAGAGAGTTATGTGATGGGGGGCAGATATCATTCCTCTTTATGGTGTTATCTGAAGACTGTCTGCTGTTAGCCTCCTCGGCATTGGATACCCTCTCTTTCTCTGTATAGAAGGTGTCAATCGTTCTCTTCAGCTTCTTACTCATTGTTAACACTTGCCCTTGGGTAAGAAATTTATCAGCTTCCTCCCAGACTGGATGGATGCAGCAATCCTGTGACTGGGCTAAGAGAGAGCTCTAGGAGAGAGTTTCCCTCCCTCCTCCCTGGAAATGCCTCAGAGGTGGTTAGCATGGCTGGGCTGGGAGGAGTGCCCAGTGAGGAAACCTTGCTGTGTGGCCTAGCGACTGCCCTGAAGTTTAAGGCTGAACAGTGAAAGCGTCACAAACCCTAGCCAAAGCCTCCTAGTTCTGCTGCTGTTGGAATTTTGCTACTGCTAGAATTCCACTGCCTCAGGCTGAGCCCTGCACTATGTGGATTAGAGGCTGCCCCAGGCTGTGTCCCCTTCTGTTCAGGTTTTTAACTACCACAAGGAGAAGTCCCAGACAGCAGAAGGTGGCTGCATAGCCTTGCCGAGATTGGTGTTCGGTCACTACTGGATTGGGGTGGTTCTAGGATCTGGCTTTATATTTTTAAAATGGTTTTAATTTCTCTTCTGATCTGCTGTTTTGTAAGCAGGGTAGAGCTATCAGCCTATGCCAGATCCCTCTATCTCAGTGGCTTCTCTGATTCCAGAGTTCTCCCTAGCCCGTTTGGCACAGTGTGCTAGCACCTAACCCTGTTTATGCTGATCTTTTTTTTCCTCCCCTCAGAACCAACCTTTTCTATTGAAATTCCAGATTCTCTTCAGGTGGTATGTTGTGCTTCTAATCCTTGTGGTTTTTATCAATCCAGCATTATTTTTGAGGCTGATTTGACTAGTTGGTATTGAGGGAAGATGGGAGCTTACAAATTCACATGTATCTTCTCCACCATCTTGGCTCCACCCAAGAAAATACTTTTTGCAGGTAATTTAATCCCCCCCCAAATATATGTAAGGATAATATTCTGCAATTTCAAGATTCATGGGAAATGAGGAGTAATTGTCCATATTCTGTGGCATAAGAGCTAAAATAAGTCAGAATCTTCAATTGAAGTAATAAAGAATGATAGATATTGGAAGAAGATTTAAAAAATGCCAAAGTCAAGGGAATAGGTAGAAATGGAAATTAATAAATATACAGAGTAGTAATAAAGTGAATTATTTTTTATTTATTTTTAATTTTGCATGACTTATTGCTAGTCTTTTTTGGGTTTTCTCCAGAAAGAAATGGAAACTTGGCAGAAATTAAGAAAGTAGTTTTCCACTTGCTTCTCAACTTCACGCTACAAATGAGATAACTGAGGCAAGGAGGGTATAAGTCACATGTTGAGGGTCACATAATTTGTAAGTATCTGAGGCTAGATTTGAACACAGGAAAATCTTTTTTGATTCCAGACCCAAACTCAAAAACAAAAAAACAAAAAACATATCTATTCTGCCAACTCGTTGCCCTATGAAGTGAATATAAGTCAATATGCAAATAGAAGAAACAGTAGATTTGAACTAAAAATCAATTATCAAGAAACTAGAAGACAGATGTATGTACATGAAACAGGTGATAATAGGTAAAACAAATTTTAGTATGAGAAGGATCCTTTTTTGATTGTGAATTAGTTCAGGAATTATGTTGTTTTGTGGGGAGGGGGGAGTCAGAGATTTCATATAGTACTGAGAATTCCCAGTGAGGACCTTCCTTTGCTAATACACTTTCTCTGAAATTTTATGGTTTTAAATTTATCTGTGCTTTTGAGAGGTTAAGTGATTTGCCCTTGTCAGTCCCATTGCATCTTAAAGAAGTAACTATGTTGGGCTTGCAGATGTAAACATGCTTAATCCCAGAGGTCCAAACTAAGACCAACAGATGAAAGTTACAGGCTCATTGATTAATGTTCAACAGAAGAAAAACCTTTTTAATAGTTAGAGCTGTCCAACAAATTAATGAGGTGTTTCTGGTAGTAGTAAAATCTCTTTCAGAGTGATATTCAAGAAATAGTGCTGGAGAACTGCTTGGAATATGTGATGTTTGTCATGATTAGTTTCTTTTTTTCAGAGTGAATGTGCAGATCATGTTCAGGAAGTTGACACACTGGAAAGACAAAGTAAAGATAAATGAGAATGACTTTCCATTAACAAAAGAAGCCCATGTGTATAATGTTGTGTGTGAATATATATGCATACATATATAAATAATTTCCAAGAAAAGAAGTTAGCAAAAGGCTCAAGGAATGTCTTTGGTTTCTCTTTTTTTAAGATCAAAATTTATTAAGAAAATAAAGAAGGTCTTTAAAGAAAGAGAGAGAAATAGAAAGAAGGAGAAAGAGAAAAAAGAAAATGGAAGAATTTTTAGAGGCAGATGGAAATCTTGACCTAATATACCACAAAAGGGATATTGCCACTGAAACCAGGGCAGGAATAAAGTGCTGTTTGTTATGGGAAAGGGGTAGGATGGGAAAATCAGAAAATTTTAATATTTAATAATATTTATGGTACCTGAATACCAATTTTTTGACCTTTCAGTCTTAATCAAGAACCAGAACCTGATCACCAGAGAGATCAATAAAACAATTATAGTCATTTATGGCTATAATACTATGATCTGTCATAGGTTTCTTAAATAGGACCTTTAGAATAATTAATATTTTTAAATTATCTGTCCTCAATCTTTTTTCAATATCACATGTTTTTGAGGTAGTCTATATTATTTTTTCATTCTTTTGATTGTATTATTGTTTTTTGCTGTTACCTAGATTCATTGGCTTCCACTTATCCAATTCTAATTTTTGAAATTTTTTTGTTTCTTCAGTGAGTTTTTGTACCTTTTTTCTCTGAATTTCTCCATTTGGCCAATTCTATTTAAATTTTTTTTTTCTATCCAGTGGATTTTGTGTGCTATCGGGCCTATTCTGTTTTTAAAGGTGTTAATATGAATTGTGCCCCCCTTTTCCAAGATGTTGAATTTTTTTCTCCATAATTGCTTTTTATTGTTATCATTTCTTTTCTGAATTTTTCCTCTCTTATTTGATTTTAAAAATTGTTTTTGAGTTCTTCCAGAATTCATTTGTTGCTTGTAATCAATTCACATTTTTCTTTGAAACTTTGCAAGTAGACATTTATTACCATTTATTTCTCACTTTGTATTTTGATCACCTCTGCAACCAAGGTAATTTTCTTTGTTCATATTTGTTTGTTGTTATTTGTTTGCTCATAGTTCAGCCTATTTCTTGAATTTCAAACTTATATTGTGTTTAGGCTCTGCTCCCAGGGCCAAAGGTGAACCATCCTAAGCCTTTCTCACTTCTGCACTAGCTCTGGAAGTCTAGGCTTTGTTTTGCTTTGTTTTGGGGGATGTGTGTGTGTGTGTGTGTGTGTGTGTGTGTGTGTGTGTGTGTGTGTTTTGAAGGTAGAATGCCCTAAAGACAAGTGTGATCACTAATCTTCTAGCCAGTGCTCTGATTTGTGAGTGACAAGAAACAGTCTTCTCAACCCTGAAAGTTTGAATAAGCCTCTTCTTCTCCTATAGCCACTAGGGCTAATATGCTAGTGTTCCTCCACCCCTGCTACTGTTACCCAAAACTATGTATGAGAAATGCAACAGGGTCCTCTACCAGGGTCTCCTGTGATCTTTATACCAGTTGTCTAACTCCCTGACAATCTGTAATTGCCATGTGAGCTGAGAACTCCTGAAGCCAATGATGGTACAAGCAATACAAATACCCATTGCCAATGGGTGGTCTGAACTGTACTACACTACATGTCTGGCTACTACCCCAATAAAACATATATTTGGTGCTGATCTGAGATAATTTGAGGTAGAAAATTATTTAACTCCAATAAATTTAGAGTTGCTTTTCCCATTCCAAAATTAGATTTGAATTATTGTTTTAAAGTTTTTGCAGGAGAATTCAAGAAAGCTCAAGTGAGTCCCTGCCTTTACATAACCATCTTGGTTTTTATTCCCTACTATAAATAAAAATGATACCAGTTTTGGGGATACTAATACATTATTGGTGGAATTGTCAACAGACAGCCATTCTAGAGAGAAATTTGAAACTATGCTTTGATCCAGCAGTATTTCTACTGGGCTTATATCCCATAGAAACCTTAAAAGAAGGAAAGGGACCCACATGTGCAAAAATGTTTATGGCAGCCCTTTTTGTAGTGGAAAGAAACTGGAAATTGAGTGGAAGCCCATTAGTTGTAGAAAAGCTGAATAAATTATTGTACATGAATGTAATGGGATATTATTGTTCTATAAGAAAGATAACCAGGATAATTTTAGAGAGGGCTGTAGAAGACATACATGAACTGATGATAAGTGAAATGAGCAGAATCAGGAGATCATTGTACATGGCAATAACAATATTATATGACGATCAATTCTGATAGATATAACCCTTCCCAAAAATGAGATGATTCAAATCAGTTCCAATAATCTTGTGATGAACAAAGCCATTTTAACCCAGAGAGAGGACTGTGGGAACTATGGACCAAAACATACATTTTCAGTCTTTCTGTTGTTGCATTTTGTTTTCTTTCTCAGTTTTTTTTTTTCCTTCTTGATCCGATTTTTCTTATGCAGCACGATAACTGTATAAATATGTATACATGTATTGGATTTAACATATATTTCACATATTAAACATGTATTAGATTACCTGCCATCTAGAAGAAGGGGTAGGGGGAAGAAGGAGAAAATTTGAAACGAAAGGTTTTACAAGGATCAGTGTTGAAAAATTGCACATGTAAATGTTTTGTAAATAAAAAGCTTTAATAAAATTGATACCAGTTTTGTAATAAATTTAGTTCATAATCTAGGTATTATTCTGACTCCTCACAATCTCTTATTACCCACATCCAATGTGTTAGTAAGAGGTGTCAATTTTATCTTGAAACATCTTTTAAATATGTTTCCTCTAGAAATCAAACTATCACTCTTTGCAGATGACATGATGGTATACTTAGAGAACCCCAAAGACTCTGCTAAAAAGCTATTAGAAATAATTCAGAATTTTAGCAAAGTGGCAGGATACAAAATAAATCCACATAAATCCTCAGCATTTTTATATATCACCAACATAATGCAACAGCAAGAGATACAAAGAGAAATTCCATTCCAAACAAATGGTGAGAGTATAAAGTATTTGGGAATCCATCTACCAAAGAATAATCAGGAATTATATGAGAAAAATTACAAAACACTTGCCACAAAAATAAAGTCAGATTTAAATAATTGGAAAGACATTCAGTGCTCTTGGATAGGCCGAGCGAATATAATAAAGATGACAATACTCCCCAAACTAATCTATTTATTTAGTGCTATACCAATCAAACTCCCAAGAAACTATTTTAATGACTTAGAAAAAATAACAACAAAATTCATATGGATGAATAAAAGGTCAAGAATTGAAAGGGAACTAATGAAAAAAAAAAGTCAGAGGAAGGTGGTCTAAGTGTACCTGATCTAAAGCTATATTATATAGCAGCAATCATCAAAACCATTTGGTATTGGCTAAGAAATAGACCGGTAGATCAGTGGAACAGATTAGATACAAAGGACAAAAAAAGGTACATTTATAGCAATCTAATCTTTGACAAACCCAAAGATACCAACATTAGGGATAAAAAGTCATTATTTGGAAAAAAAATGTTGGGAAAACTGGAAATTAGTATGGCAGAAATTAGATATGGATCCACACTTAACACCATATATCCAAGATAAGATCAAAATAGGTCCATGACTTAGGCATAAAGAATGAGATAATAAATAGATTAGAGAAACAGAAAATAGTCTACCTCTCAGACCTGTGGAGGAGGAAGGAATTTATGACCAGAGGAGAACTAGAGATCATTATTGAACACAAAATAGAAGATTTTGATTACATAAAACTAAAGAGTTTATGTACAAACAATATTAATGTAAACAAGATTAGAAGGGAAGTAACAAATTGGGAAAATATTTTTAAAGTTAAAGGTTCTCACAAAGGTCTCATTTCCAAAATATATAGAGAACTGACTCTAATTTATAAGAAATCAAACCATTCTCCAATTGATAAATGGTCAAAGGATATGAACAGACAATTCTCAGATGAAGAAATTGAAACTATATCCACTCATATGAAAGAGTGTTCCAAATCACTACTGATCAGAGAAATGCACATTAAGACAACTCTGAGATACCACTACACACCTGTCAGATTGTCTAAGATGACAGGAACAAATAATGATGAATGTTAGAGGGGATGTGGGAAAACTGGGACACTGATACATTGTTGGTGGAGTTGTGAAAGAATCCAGCCATTCTGGAGAGCAATTTGGAACTATGGCCAAAAAGTTATCAAACTCTGCATACCCTTTGACCCAGCATTGCTGCTATTGGGCTTATATCCCAAAGAAATACTAAAGAGCGGAAAGGGACCTGTATGTGCCAAAATGTTTGTGGCAGCTCTTTTTGTTGTAGCTAGAAACTGGAAGATGAATGGATGTCCATCAATGGAGAATGGTTGGGTAAATTATGGTATATGAAGGTTATGGAATATTATTGCTCTGTAAGAAATGATCAGCAGGAGGAATACAGAGAGGCTTGGAGAGACTTACATCAACTGATACTGAGTGAAATGAATAGAACCAGAAGATCGCTGTACACTTCAATGCTGTATGAAGAGGTATTCTGATGGAAGTGGATATCTTCAACATAAAGAAGATCCAACTCACTTCCAGTTGATCAATGATGGACAGAAATAACTAGACCCAGAGAAGGAATACTGGGAATTGAGTGTAAATTGTTAGCACTACTGTCTACCCAGATTACTTATACCTTCGGAATCTAATACTTAATGTGCAACAAGAAAATGGTATTTACACACATATATTGTATCTAGGTTACATTGTAATACATGTAAAATGTATGGGATTTTCTGTTATCGGGGGGAGGGAGTAGAGGAAGGGGGCGGGAAATTTGGAAAAATGAATACAAGGGATAATATTATAAAAAATTACTCATGCATATATACTGTGAAAAAAATTCTAAATAATTTTTTAAAAAGGGGAAAAAATATGTTTCCTCTTCTTTGACACTGATACCATTCTGGTATAGGCACTTATCACTTTATTGGTGCATTATTGTAATAGCCTTTTGGTCAGTTTACCTACATCAAATCTCTTTCCATATCAATCTATCCTCCATTCAGCCACCAAAGTGATGCAGGTCTGACCATGTCACCCATTTTCTCATAAACTCAGTGACCTACAGCCTCCAAATTCATATACAAATGTGTTTGATATTCATACCCTTCATAATCTACTCCCCTCATTTTTTTACTTCTTTTTGTATCCCCAGAAATTAGCATGTGCTTGATACATTCTACAATTTCTCTTCAAGGATTGGAACTTTTCATTGCAATAACTTTTCATTCCCACCCTTTACCTCATCCTACTGTTTCCTCCAGAAAGTTGCTTTATCAAAAATTACATCCTTTTTTATTCTTCAATCTCTTTCTCCCCTACTTTCTTCTCTGATGCTCACAAACATTCTTAGATGTCTTCCATAAAAACAAAATAAAAAAAGTTTTTCATTTGACCTTTCTATCCCATTAAGCTGTGATTTTCTAACTCCCCCCCTCCTTTTCCACGTATGAACTCAGAAGAAAGAAAGAAAAAACTTCTTGTACTCATTGCCTTCATTTTCTTATTTCTCAGTCCTTTGAAACTGGGTTTCTTCACTCTATAACTTGACTAAAAATCCACTCATCTAGAATAACAGTGATTTCTCAATTGGAAAATCAATATATTTTATTACCTTTAAGACTTCTTGAGCTGTCTAAAATTTTTGTCATTAACCTCTCTCACTTCCTAAATGTCTCCTCCTCCTTTTGCTCTCTCCTATTTCTTCAACTTTTCTTCACTCCCTCTTTTAATTATTTCATTAGTTTCCACGTATTCAATTATCATGTTGATATAGAACAATTATCATGTTTATATAGAAGTATAGAACTACCAAATGTATCTATTTTGACATTGTTTATTATTTATCTCCTGAGTATCAATCCTACAATAGTATCAGATAAAGATTTCTGTCAGTATATATGATGGGAAAATACAACCTAATATGACCATATCAGCATTCATTTTCTTTCCAACAAAATATTCTACATCATACTTGCTTTTCTGAATATTCTAAGAGACAGTCTTGTCTTTACTGATGACTTTATATTTCCTTGTTTCTACATACACAATATAATCTAGATGTTTTATTTGCCCAAGATGTTTACTAGTTATAGGGAGGTTCTTTATTCTACTATAGTAGAATTCACGTTACTTTATTTAGATCTTCAACATTGTTACCTAGATTATTACAATTACTACAAAATATATTACAAATATTAATTGGTTTCCTTATTTCTAGCACCTTTTCACTTTGAGTCATTTTTCCCAAGTAAGGATTCTAAATATAGATGCTAAGCAAATTTAACCTTGTTGGCATCTTTTGTCAAATTATGGTCTTAAGCACAAGTATGACCAAGTCACTCTCATATGTTATGGTGAATTCCTATTGCCTCTGTGATAAGATACTAAGCTCTTTGGGATTTATAGAATTTCACAATCTGTCTCCAATACATTTAAATATACTTATTTCACATATTCACTCCGACTATTTCAGAAAAAAATTGGTCTACCTATTACTACTTTTATCTAACATTCCATCTTCTGACCTAGCTGGTACCTTTACATAGCCTATCCTCTATCTGAAATATTTTCAATATTTATATCTGCCTCTACTAATCTCCAGTTTCCTTCAAAATTCAAGTTTACATGGTCTCCTTCCTATACTTGTCCTTCCCTGGTCCTCCCAGTTATTAATCCCTTGTGGGGGAAAAAAATCATGTGTATTTTATATTTATTTATATAAGCTTATGTTATATGCTTCTCTCCCCCAAGAATCTTAGCTTCTCGAAGTAACTTTTTCTTTTGTTTTGCCTTTATATTCCAAATGTCTAGTAAATATTCCTTATGCATACAAGATGAATAGTTTTTACTCAGTGAATTAAATTGAATTCCTAATATGGAAGTATTTTTTTTAAAGAAAGCCATAATTGACTTCTAAGGAAAAATAATTTGAATCTTTAGCTATTTTAACATAATAGATGAAGAAAAAAATGGTGGGGTTTTTTTTGTTACCTAGTGAAGATGTATATATCAGATACTAACAATTGAGTAACATATCACTGAGGATATACAATGAAGATGTGATGAATTACATTCAAAATCTGGTTTTTGTTGGTAAATGCCTGACACTAGGCATATGAAGGGGAAAGAGTAAAATATGTTATCAGGAGGAATATAAAAAATATTATTAAGCATCATTAATTTCTTGGTTAAAAAGCTGAACATATTGGGATACATACCCTTTCAATATTGTTGAAAAGTTAAAGGTTCAAATTTTTTTGTGATTTTGTGAGCAAAAAAATGTTTTGTTTTTTTTTAAAAGTTAGTTTTTAAGAACATATTTGGCTTTTAAAATTATGACTTAAAATGAAGGAATGACAGTTTCCTGACCAAAGATGGAATGTACTAAACTATAATTATTAAAATATACATATAGATATTTTTGCATATAAATGAACATTGGGAAATTACCTACTTATGTCACATAAACAAGATACTACCAATAATTCTTAAACTGCAGAAAAAATAGAATTAATAATATACAATATACAAAATAAAAAGTGTATAATATAATACATAGATTCTGATATATTAAAACAAAAAGCTAAAATTTAAGTAACAAACAAAGTAAGATCCTAATCACCAAATAAAGATCCTAAATACAGATCTGAAGTAAATTTGTACTTATTGGCATCTTTTATATTTTGATTTGTAACTTGAATATAACTTTGGAACTGAAAAGATCTATTGAGTGAACCTATATTCTAGGTCTTAATATACCTCCCTGCTCTTCTCTTATAATGCCCTATCCTTGGTAGAGGTCTAGTCATTTTGGATCATTGCAATAATCTTCAGGTTGATCTTGATAAAAATGTTCCCCTACTCTGTTCCATCTTCCACTGCCAGCAGTTTTTTTTTTCTTTTTTTTCCAAAGTAAAATTCCAAGCATATCACCTCTCTTCTCAATAAACTCCAGTGACTCCTTGTCAAATACATAATCAAATGCAAAATTCTGTTTATCATTCAAAGGTTTTAATGACCTAGTCCAATATGTACCTTTTTAGCCTTCTTATACATCCTACCCCATTACTTGCTTATACTCTTAAATACAGTGCTACCTACCTCATTGATGTTTCTTAAAGGAGTCACAACATATCCAGATATTTGTATTTGCTGTCCTCCATATCTAGAGTGCTCTCCTTCCAGTCTCTACATTTTCTTTCCTGGTTTCCTTCAAATCTCAACTTAAATCCCAATTTCTATTGGAGTCCTTTGAAAATCACTGTTGGGAGTCAAGATGGCACAATCCTCAGACTAATTAGCAAATCCAGGCTCTGAATTAGTTCTACACTAGCAGAATACATGAATATTGGGAGTGCAACAAGTTATCAGCAGAAGATAATTTTGAAGATTGCCAGAAAAAGGTCTGTTTCAATCAGGCATGGAGGTAGGCAGGCCAAGTGCAAAAAGGACAAGCACAATCCACAATGCAGGTGCAGACTTGGGGAGGTGCCCTAAAACCAGACCTTAACATCTTTTTTAAAATGAAAATCACTGTTAAATTTTTCACCTTCTTTTTATGGATTATTTTCTCTATATCCTATGTATACCTTGTTTATGAGTAGTTTTTTTTTTTTATATATATCTTATATCTCTCCTCTATTGAATTGTCAGTTGATTGAGACAAAGTTAGTCTTTCTGTTTTCTTAATCTTCCCAGAATTAACACAGTGCCTAAAACAAAATAGGTACTTAATGTTTACTGATAGGCTGAGGGAAGAATATAGATAAAATATGGAGTAAAGTTGATTTTTCTTAAAATTAAGAACCATACTTGTGTGAGAAAAGTAGGAACTAGGAAAGTAGAATGTACTGCAAAAGACTGAGGTGAAAAATCCATGGACCTACCAACAAAGTTTGAGAATAATTGTCACCTGAGAATACGTCAGATCACTTGAACAAAAGGAGGAAACAGATGAGAATTTTAGACAATAGATCAACTATTAGATGAGAATAATAAAAGCATATTCTTCACAGGTTATTGTAAGGACCAAATGACATGATATTTATAAAATGCATCACACAATGTCTGAGACTTAGTAGACTTTATATCAGAGGTTAGCTATTATCATGATTATTGAACCTAGTATAGAGATATATAGTAATAATGAAGGATATGCATAATCTGGACTTCACATGAACCTCTGATGAACACAGATTATTGATATTTTTTTTCTTAATAATAACTTTATCCTTCAAGAAGAGGGTAATTAATGTGAAAAATTGATTTTGACCACAAAGAAAAAATAGTAGCTGAAACAGGAATAATAGTTATCTCAGTAGTTACATGACTACCCAAGAAAACAAAATCTCAAATTTGGAAAATACCTCAGAATCATAATCCAAACATTTCTAAAACAGAAGGTTTTTTTTTTAGATTAATGTTTTTATTGAAGGCTGTAAAGCACAATCCATTTCACTTCACAATTATCCTTATTTTCATCATCTTTTTTTTTTTACTCTGAATTTGCTTGAAATATCAGATTGCTGTAGATCTACCTTCTTTGTTGAAATGGGATATGTTTAATACCTCTCAGATCTGGCATCCTTCTAAAATATCAGTGTTAACTATCAATGTCTCATTATTTTCCCAATGGAAAATGTTGAGTACATCCAGACAAAAATCATGGAGACTTAGAGAAAAAGAAAAATTTGGAACTCAAAATTTTATTTAAAAATTAATGTTGAAAATTGACTTTATGTATGATTGGAAAAGTAAAATAAAATAATATGGAAAAACATATACATGCAGAACAGAATTTGAATAAATGACATATAGCAAATCTAACAGGGGTTGAAATGATTTGTTGGTCAGGGTGTGTGACACATTATCAAAAGGTTTGCTTCTAAATCAAACCAGAAAAGGCCTAGCCAGAATGAAGAAGGTCGATAGGTAATTACATCAGCAAGCTTATTTCAACAATCAATTCTACCTAGAACTGGATACATGGTAAACCTTAACTGTAATAGAGTAGGGTAACAGAAAAAAAAAAAGTCTTAGAATAGGGTGACCATAATTCCTTTAAATATTAAATGACATAAATGCACTCAATAGTTCCCTTCTAGAATCTCATCAATTACTAAGTAATTATTAAGCACCTACTATATATCAGGCCCAGTACTAAGCATTAGTGATTCAGAGAGAGGTAAAGCTATTATTCCTGTTCTCAGAAAGTTTATAATCTAATGGTAGAGACAAGGTGTATAAAATATACAAAGCTAGTTATATGCAGGATAATAGGAAATAAGAAAAAGAAGACATTGTAATAAAAAGGTATTGGGGAAGGTTTCTTGTGAAGCCAATTGGAGGGTCATAGCTACATCAGAGATCAGTGACTTAACCTATCAATACCTGGCTCAACAAAACAGATTAGTGGCAGAACCTCCAATCCCAGTACAGAAGACAAATTATCATCCTTGGAAACAAGGCAATAATAATTCCCTTAGCACTATGAACAATTCATCAAACACCAGAAACCACTACTCAAAGCCAAAGCTCAAAGCATTCCCAAATTCAAAAACACATAAGAAATTTTCCAATATTCTTGTATACCAGAGCAGAGCTCAACTTTTTTAGCCACAAAAAGGAAAGAAAGAAGGAAGGAAGGAAGAAAGGAAGGAAGGAAGGAAGGAAGAGGGAAGGGAGGGGGAAGGGAGGGGAAGGGAAGGAAAGTAAGAGGGAAGAAAGGAAGAAAGGATTAAAGGAAGAAGGATGGAAGGAAGAAAGGAGGGAAAGAAGAAGGGAGGGAAAAGTGGAAGGAAGGAGGAAAGGATATAAGGATATAAGGATGAAAGGAAGGAGGGGAGAAAAAAAGAGAAAGAGGAAAGGAAGGAAAGAAAGAAGAATGAATGAAAGGAAGGAAGGAAGGAAGGAAGGAAGGAAGGAAGGAAGGAAGGAAGGAAGGAAGGAAGGAAGGAAAGAAGGAAGGAAGGAAAGAAGGAAGGAAGGAAAGAAGGAAGGAAGGAAGGAAGGAAGGAAGGAAGGAAGGAAGGAAGGAAGGAAGGAAGGAAGGAAGGAAGGAAGGAAGGAAGGAAGGGAATGAACAAGAAACAAAAAAGTACTTTTATCCATAGCAAGCTACTATGGTGATATGGAAGATAAAAACACCAAATCAAAAGATGACAAAATGCCTATATATAAAACTTTAAAAGGGAATATGAATTGATCTCAAACTCAAAGAGCCTAATTGAAAGATTTTAAAAGTCAAATAGAAGTAGGAGAAGAAAAAATGTGCATGTGTGTGGGGGAATAAGAGTTATGCAAATGCAAGAGAGAATCAACAGTTTGGAAAATGAAAGAAAAATTGATTGAAGAAAACAATTTAATAAAATCTATGCTTTTAATTGGAAAAAATCCAGTTAAAAAAAACTTTTAAAAGTAGAATTAGACAAATGGAAAAGGAGGTACAAAGACTAACTAAAGAAAACATTATTTAAAATTACATTTGGGCAAATGAAAGCTAATGATTCTATAAGACATTAACAATTAGACAAACAAACTGAAAAGAATAAAAATATAAAAAATTTAAGGAATTCATTGAGAAATCAATCTACCTAGAATATAGATCAAGGAGAAATAATTTAGTAATTATTGGACTACATGAAAATCTTGACCAAAACAATGAACTTCAAGAGAGTCTTTCATGATATCATCAAAGAAAACTGCTCTAACAATCTAGAACCAGAGGGTAAAATAGTTGATGAAAGACTGTGTTGATCATGTCCTGAAAGAGATTTCACAAAAAAACTACAAAAAAATATTGTAGTTAAATTGTAGAATTATAAGGTCAAGGAGAAAAATACTGTAAGCTGCCAAAAAAAAAAAAAAAAAAAAAAAAAAAAAAAAAAAAAAAAAAAAAAAGAAAGAAAAAGAAAAAAGAAAAGAAAAAAGAAAACAGTTCAAGTTTTGAGAAGCCCACAATTAGGATGATCCAGATTTTAGCAACTTCTACACTAAATTGCAAGAATGCCTGGAATATGATATTCCAGAGGACAAAGATTGTATTACAACCAAGAATCAACTATCCCGAAAAAAATGAACATAATCTTTCAGTGGAAGTGATGGACCTTCAATGAAACAAGAAACTTTCAATAATTTCTGAAGAAAAGATCAGAATTAAATAGAAAATTTGATCTTCAAATAAAAGATTTAAGTAAATCATAAAAAGGTGAAGAGAAAAGAAAAATAATATGTATATACATGTATATGTATATATGTATTATATATAATGTCATTCAAAGGTTACACTGTTTACATAACTGATGACAAGATGACACTTGTAACTCTTGAGAACTGTAATTTTTATTAGGGTTGTTATAAGGGTATACATAGAGAGAGTGTCATTATAAATTGACTTTAATGTGATGGTTAATAACAATAAAATAATAATAAGGGGAAATAAATTGTACTGGGAAAAGAGAAAAGGGGAGGTAAAAATGTCATAAATTAGATCACATGAAAAAGCATAGAAAGCCAAATATATTAGAGGAAAAGAAGGGCAGTGGATGAGTACTGTCTGAAGCTTAATCTCATCAGATTTGGATCAAAGAGGAAATAACATACAAACTCAGTTGGATAGAAATGTATTTTACTATGTAAGAAAGTTGGGGGGAAAAAGGGACAGTTAGGACAGAAGCAACAGAGAAATAGGTAAAAGAAGGGAGAAGGAAAGTTAAAGGGAAGGCATACTGAGGGGGGAAGTGGTCAGAAGCAAAAGCACTGGTGAGGAGAGACAGGATGAAAAGAGAAAAAGGTATAAACAGGTCAGAAAGTAAGATGGGGGTAAATATATAGGAAATATTCACATGTGAATGTCAAAGAGATGATCTCATAAAACAGAAGCAGATAGTAGAGTAAATAAAAAAAAAATCAGATACCTATAAGATGTAGTTTAAAAGAAACACATTCAAAGCAGAGAGAGACATACAGAATAGAGGTAAAAGTTATAGTAGAATTTATTAGGTTTCAGTTGAAGGGGAAAAAATGGGGGTAGCAATCTAGATCTCAGAGAAAGTAAAAACAAAAATATACTGAATTAAACTAGATAAGGAAGGAAACATCTTGCTAAAAGATACCACAAACAATGAAGTAATATTAATAGTAAACATATTTATACAAGTGGTATAGCATCCAAATTCTTAGAAGTTAATTTAGTTATAAGAACAAATAGATAACAAAGCTACCCCAGTGAAAAATCTCAATTAAATATAATTAACCACAGATTATCAAAGAAATTAATGAGGTGACTAGAATCTCAGAAAAATTAGAAATGATAGACCTATGGAGAAAATTGAATGGGAATAGAAAGAAATATTCCTTTTTCTCAGTGGTGCATGATACCTATACAAATAATTGATTCTATATTAAGGCATAAAAATATTCCTATCAAATGCAGAAAGGCAAAAAAATATTAACTACATTCTATTCAGATCAAAATTCAATAAAAATATATGTCATAAAAGACAAGGGAAAGGTAGTCTAAAAATCTAATTGGGAAATTAAAGAATCTAAACCTAAAGAATGAGTGGGGTCAAACAACAAATCATAGAAACAATCAAAAATCTCTGCTAAGAGAATGGCAATAATGATAAAACTTATCAAAACTTATGAGATTCCGCCAAAGCAGTTCCTAGAGGAAATTTTATTTAGAGATTTCTAGGTGCTTGTAAAGTAGAGAAAGAAAAGATCAATTAATTGGACATGAACCTGAAAAATCTAGGGAAAACAAAAACAAAAACAAAAACAAAAACAAAAAAAAAAAAAAAAACAAAACAAAAAAAAAACCTCTGATTAAATGCCAAACTAGGGATTCTAAAAATCAAAGGAGAGATTTAAAAATTTGAAAGAAAACTAGTAGAGAATTAAAACAAACAAAACCAATCTTATGAGTTGGTTTCATGGGGAAAAATAAAATAACCGTTTGATTAATTTGATTAGAAAAAAAGAAAGAGAAAATCAAATTATTTATCAGTATCAAAAATTAAAACTTTGAACCTATTACTAAAGAAGTAGAAATTAAAAGACTAGTTAAGAGCTATTTTGCTCAACTGCATGCCAATAAACCTGACAATCTAATTGAAATGGATAGAAATTTACCAAATATAAATTGCCCAGATTAACAGAAGAGAAATAAAATATGTAAACAAGATTTTAGAAAAATAAATTGAAGAAACCATCAATGAATCCCTAAGAAAAAAAAAATTTCCAGGGTAAATTCTGCCAAAGTTTTAAAGAATAATTAATTTCAATACTTTATAAACTATTTGGAAAAATTAGGACAAAAAATGAGTCCTGCCCAATTTTTTTTATGACACCAATATAGTACTGATATTCAAAACAGGATGAATCAAAACAGAAAAAGAAAATTATAGACCAATATCCCTAATGAATATTTGAGAGAAAATATTAGCAAAGGAATAACTGTAATTTATAAATAGGAATAATATCCTATGACCAAGTTGAATTTATATCAGGAATGCAGGACTGATACAATACAAGAAAAATCATTGACTTAATTGACCATTTCAAGAACAAAATTAAGATAAATCATGCCATAATAGATGTGGGAAAACCTTTCTAGCAAAATATATTATCCATTCCTAATAATAACACTAGAGAGCACAGAAATATATAAAGTTTTATTTAAAATGATGAGCACCACCTATTTAACACCATCAATAAACATTATATGTAATGGATCAGGAATGAAATAAGGAAACCCATTTTTAGCACTGTTATGTAATATTGTACTCAAAATGTTAGCTTTAGTGATAAAAAAGAAAAAAAAAACTAAAGGAACTAAAATATGTAATGAAAAAAAAACAACAAAAAAAAAAAAACAAAACTATCATTCTTTCCAGGTAATATGATAGTGTATTTAGAGAATCCACAAAAAAAACAAACAATAAAACAAACAAACAAACAAAAAAAACCTACCAGAAGCAATGAACAACTTTAGCAATATTGCTGAATTTAAATTCAACTCACATAAATCATTATTTCTATATATTACCAACAAAGCCAAGCAGTAAGAGATAGAAAAATGTCATTTAAAATAATTGTAGACTATATAAAATATTTTGGAGTCTACTTGCCAAGACAGAACCAGACATTCTATGAACATGATTACCAAATACTTTTCACCCAATTAAATCAGATCTAACCAATTGGAAAAATACCATTTGTTCATGGGTGGGCATAGCTAATATAAAAAATAACAATTCTACCTCAGTAACATACAAATCAAAAATCCAAAAAGTGTTTTATGGAGCTAAAAATAATAACAAAATTCATCTGGAAAAACAAAAGTTCTAGGATATCAAGGCAATTTTTTTTTACTTCAAAGGAATGTGGCTTAGACATACCAGACCTAATACTGTAATAGAAATTGGCAGTCATCAAAACTGTTTGGTACTGGCTAAAAAATAGAGTGCTGGATCTGTACACAAGACACAATAAACATCGACTATAACAATGTACTATTTGAAAAAGCCAAAGACTCCAGGTTCTGTCATACAAACTTGCTAGGCAAACTAGGCAGATTATAACATCTCACACTGTATCCCAAGAAAAGTCAAAATAGGCTTATAATGTAGACATAAAGAGTGGTACCTTAAGCAAATTAAGAGAGAAAGGGAGAGTTTAGCTCTCAGATCTTTGGAGAAGGGAGGAATTTATGACCAAACAGGAAGCAGAGAACATTATGAAATGCAAAATGAAAACATTGATTAAATAAAATTTCTTAAAAATTTGTACAAACAAAACCAATATAGGCAATGTTAGAAGGGAAGAGGAAAACTAGGACAACCGTTTTTACAGCCAATATTTTCTATAAAGGCCTATTTCTAAAATATATAGAGAACTGAGTCACATTTATAAGAATACAGATCATTCCCCAATTAACAAATCATTGATGGATATGAAGATGATTTTCAGATGAAAAAATTAAACCCATCTCTATGTCATATGGAAAAAAAATGCTCTAAATCACTATTGATTAGAGAAAGCAATTCTGAGTTACCACCTCAAACTTATTAGATTGGCTAAGATGACAGGAAAAGACAATGCTAAACGTTTGAGAAGATATAGAAAAAAAAATTGAACACAAATGCATTGCTGGTGGAATTATGAATTAATTCAGCAATTCTGAACAGCAATTTGGAACTATTCACAAATGGCTATAAATGTTGCATACTCTTTGATCCAGCAGTGTCAATAATCGATTTTTCTACCAAAGAGATCATAAAAGTGGGAGAAGGACCTACATGTACAAAAATATTTGTAGCAGTTCTTTTTGGGGTGATAAGGAATTGGAAATTGAGTGAATATTCATCAATTGGGGAATGACTAAGTTATGGTATATTACTATAATGGAATATCTTATGCTATAAGGAATGATGAGCAGGTTGACTTCAGAAAAACCTGGAAAGATTCAGCTGAAGATAAGTGAAGTGAAAAGAACCAAAAGAACATTTTAAACAATGATTGCAAGATACTGTGATGATTAACTATCATAGACTTAATTCTTCTCAGCAATACAGTGATTCAAAACAATTTGAATAGATTTGGATTGAAAAATCCCATCAATGTATAGAGAAAGATCTATGAAGAATGAATGTTGATAGAAGAATTCAATTTTCTCTTAAGTTTTGTTGTTGTTTTGCTTTTATATTTCTTCTTTACGTGTTTTTTTCCATTTGTTCTGATTTTTCTTTCCCAACATAACCAATATAGAAACATGATTAAAGAAAAAGAAAGATTGTATTGTACATGTATAACTTGTATCAGATTGGTTGTTTGCTCAGGGAGGCAAGACATACAGGAGGAATGGAGATAAAAACTGAACTCAAAATCTTACAGAAATAAATGTTGAAAATATTTCTGCAATTAATTGAAGTAATTTATTAAAATGATAAATAAAAATAATGTTGCAGCAATTATGCAAGCACATTTGGAAACTATAACAGTGCCCATTGGATTGGATAAAGACCAGTTTACATTCCAATTAAAAAGAAAGGCAATGCCAAAGATTGTTTACATTAGCAAGCAATTGTATTCATTTCTCATTCTAGTAAGGTTACATTTAAGATTCTGAAAGCTAGGCTACAGAAATCTAGGAACCAAGAATTGTCAGAGGAGCAGGCTTTTCAAGAGGCAGAGGAAATAGGAACCAAATTATCAATATTTACTGGATTATGAAGAAATCAAGAGAGTTCAAAAAAAAAAAATCTACTTCTCCCTCATTAGCTATAGTAAAGCCTTTGATTGTGTGGATCACGAAAAAAATGGTACAAATCCTCAAAGAAATGAGAAGATCAGATAAATATTTTTATTAATTTTTTCTAGTAAATTTATTTATTTTAATACATATTGCTTTATGAATCATGTTGGGAAAGAAAAAGCAGAGCAAAAGAGAAAATTCATGGGAGAGATTAAAAAAAAAGAGAGAGACAAGAAATGAAGATAGCATGTATTGATTTACATCCAATCTCCACAGTTTTATTTCTGGATGTATATGGCAATCTGTCCAAAATCTATTAAGATTGCTTTGGACCACGGAACTACTGAGAAGAACCTAATCTTTCATAGTTGATCATCACACATTCTTACTGTTATTGTGTATATATATTCCTGATTCTGCTTGTTTCACTTAGCCTTAGTTCATGCAAATCTTTCCAGGCCTTTCTAAAATCAACTTGTTCATTATTTTTTTATAAAACAATAATATTTCATTATCTTCATATAGTACAACTTGTTCAGGCTTTCCCCAATTGATGGGCATCTACATATTTTCTGGTTATTTGCTACCACAAAAAGAGTTGCTAAAAGAGTTTTTGCACATGTGGGTCCTTTTCCCTTCTTTATGATTTCCCTGGGATACAGACTTAGAAATGGCACTGTTGAGTCAAAGAGTATGCACAATTTTATAGCCCTTTGGGCATGTTCCAAATTGTTCTCCAGAATGGTTGGATCATTTCACAACTTCACCAACAATGCATTAATGTTCCATTTTTACCACATCTCCTCCAATATTTATCATTATCTTGTAATATTAGGCAATCTGAGATGTGTGAAGTGATATCTCAGAGTTCTTTTAATTTGTATTTCTCTAATCAATTGTGATTTAGAGCATTTTTTCCAAATAACTATAGAATGCTTTAATTTCATCATCCAAAAATTGTCAATTCATATCCTTTGACCATTTATCAATTGGGGAAAGGATTAGACAATCTTAGTTATTTCCTTAAAAGACATTATACTATCCATGAAACAAAATTTAGAACTAAACAGGGAGCAACTTATTAGTTTAATTTTGAAAAATGAGTATGATGGGTGTCACCTTATTGATTTGTGTGCAGAGTATATCATGTCGATTACTAGGCTAGATGAATAAAAAACCAGAAGTAAGGTATCTAGGAGAAAAACTAGCATGAGATATGCAGATGATATCACTCTGATGGCAGAAAGTAAAGAATAATTAAGAAGTCTCTTGAGAAGAGTGACAAAGGAAAGTGTAAAAACTGGCTCAAAGCTTAACATCAAAATAGCTAAGATCTTAGCAACTAGTCCCATCATTTCTTGACAAAATGAGGGAGAAGAAATAGAAAAAGGTTGTGTTAGATTTTTTATTTTTTGGTGTAAAGATTGGCAGATGGTGATTGCAGCCAGGATATTGAAAGATATTTGCTACTTGGAAGGAAAGTTGTAATGGATTTGGGTGGTAAACTAAAAAGCAGAGACATCCTCTTTTTCACAAAGGTCCATATAATCAAAGTTATTATTTTTTTCCAGTAGTGGTATGTGACAGTAAAATTGGATTAATAAATAAAGCTATATGCTACAGAAACAATGCTTTTGGACTATGGTGGTGAAAAAAGACTTTTGAGAGTTCCTTGGATGTCAGGAAGATCAAATGAATAAATAATTGCAGACATTAATTCAGGCTATTCACTGGAACATCAAATACTGAAACTTAAGCTTTGATACTTGGATGACATACTGAGAAGACAGGACTCATTAGAAAAGACCCTCATGTTGGGAAAGATTGAAGGCCAAAGAAAAAGGCTTTCAAGAGATGATGAGATGGTGAGATAGTATCATGGAAATAACAAATAAGAAGTTTCACAGACTTTGGGAAACAGTGCATGGTGTGCCAGAGTTAATGATGTCACAAAGAATCAGATACAACCAAACAACTAAACACTACCAACATTAACAATGCCTGAGATCTTTATAATGTTCTTACAATCCTCCTTATAGGAGATCCTTGGAATACATCAGGAAATTGACATAGAGGAAAATATGGTAAAGGAACAGAGATATTTCTATTCGCATAATAACATATCTCCCATTCTTCACTGTTTCAGAAAAAGATTGAAAAACAAAGTGATGCTTTGGAATCCAGTGTATAGAATTACCATTTAGAAACTCCAGGAAATACAAAGCAGGGTATAACTAAGACATAGAGAATTATAAGTCAGTCAGCTTGAGATATACATTAGAACACAGGAAAGATTGTAGGTGAGTCTAGTTCTGAGGTATACACTTTTATATTAATAGTTGATATTTATTTCATATTTAAGATATGCCATGTGTTTCATATATATTATCTTTTTAACTTTCACAATAATTTATGAAGAAAATAATACAATTTCCCTTTTACAGAAAAACATAGGCACAGAAAAATTTAAAATGCATGCCCATTCTAACACAATTAAAAAAGTTTAAAGAATTAGATTCAAACTCAATTTCCTCCTGCTACAAAATTCAGTACTTTTTAAAATTACTTTTCTCTGCCTCATTATCAGAGAAGAAAGTAAGTGATTATGAATGAGAATAGAAAATGGGAGGTAAATAAATATGCTTTGTTTCTTATCTTCCTCTTTATAAGAAAAACCCTTCTCTCATAAATTCATTTTGGTGTAAAGGGATATGATAGCAGATGTTTGTCTTATTCAGGGCTTGTGACTTGGTTGCTAATAATCTCTGTGTAATGTATATCAATATGGATGGTAGAATGATGAGAGCAATAAGAATTCATTGTTTCTAAGACAATTTAATCTGAATCCCGGGCACTTACCTCTGATTTTCTGTTTCTAAAACAAAGTTCCTGGAAATAAAGGGTATCAGATAGTCTAATATAGATGGCCCATGTACAGTTGGTAGATTTTATTACTTTGTTTGACTCATAATCCTTACATAAGAAATCTGGGAAAATATTTGTAGATGTGCCTTGAAACCAAATGGTTATAGGCATGCATGTAGCTCATCATTTTAGAGAAGAAAAATAAAATTTCATTTAAATAATTTTAAAGAAAGAAAAAAAAGAATCAATAACAATTATTCAGAAAAATATATTTAAATCCCCAAAATTGTTTAACCATTTCCAATAGTGAGACTTTTCCAACAGTACCTATGTTTGTCTGCTGTTCTATGTTGGCTGAAAACAGATGTAGTGCTAGAGTTCCAGAATAGAGCCAAACTGGCAGAGTAAACCCAGGAAGCTGCTTGAGCTCCCCATGCTTCCCTCAAAAACCACATGAAATCAAACTTCTGAATAGAGTCTGATGGAATGAAACCACTCTCTAGCTCAAGATAGACTGAGGGAAAAAATTCAAGAAAGGTCAGTCTTACTCGGATTAAAAGAGTGTTCAGCACAGTCAGATAGAAACTGGGAAAGATGGTGAGATGGTCTTAATCACAGAAAATCAGCAATTAAGACTCTCAGTTCTGTCTCAAATGAGGAGCATTTTAGTGGGGCAGCTTCTAGTTCCAACTTAGAGGGAAAATTCTGGGAAACCTGGCTCTGAAAAGAGCAGGCAAAGCTATCCCTACAGATACAAAAGGCATGTTCAAAGCCAAGGCTCAGAGCTGCAGAGAGAACTTGAGACAGCACCCCCTTTACCCTAGGAGCAGAGTTTCACCTTAAAGGTAAATAAAGAGGAAATACCAAAAGAAAAGGACAGAAAATGAGCAAGAAAAAGAAAAGAACCTTGGCCATAGAAGACTACAATTGTGATAGGGCAGACCAAAACACAAATTCAGAAAAAGATATAATATCCACAGAAGAAATCTCAGAATGTTATGAATTGGTCTCAAGCTCAACGAAATGCTCATAAAAGACTTCAAATGGCAAATAAAAGAGGTACAAGACAACATGAGAAAAGAAATGAGAAGTATGCATGAGAGAATCAACAGTTTGGAAAAGGAAGGGGAAAAAATTGTCTGAAGAAAACAACTCCTTAAACAGTACAACAAACCAAAGGGAAAGAGATATACAAAAGACAACTGAAGAAAATCATACATTAACAATTAGAACAAGGCAAATGGAAATTAATAACTTTGTGAAACAGGAAGAATCAATTAAACAAACTAAAAAGAATTTTAAAAATGGAAGAAAGGTGAAATAACTCATTGGCAAAATATAGCCATCCTGAAAAATAGATCCAGAAAAGAAAATTTAAAAATTATTAGCATACCTGAAGGCTATGACTAACCTGAAAAAAAAAAAAAAAGAGTCTATATAGCATTCTGCAAGAGCTCATTAAGGAAATCTGCCCCAATATTCTAGAAACAAGGGTGAAACACTCATTGAAAGAATGTCTCCCTCACTTCTGGAAAGAGATCCTGCAAGAAACACATTAAGAAACATTGTTGCAAAATTTTAAAACTTTAATTTCAACAGAAAAAAATACTGCAAGCTGTCAGACAAAAACAATTCAAATTTAAGGAGCAACAGTCAGGATCACTCAGGATCTGGCAGCTTCTACAATAAAGGATCTGAGGGCTTGGACTACAATAAAGAATTAATTACCTACCAAAATTCAGCACAACCTTTCAAAGAAGGAAATGGAGCTTCAATGAAGTAAGAGATTTTCAATCATTTCTTTTGAAAAAAAAAAAACAAAAAAACAAAAAACAAAACTAAGCAGAAAACTTAATGTACAAACACAGGTAACAAGAGGACCATCATGAAAAAGGTAAATGGGATATATATATATATATATATATATATATATATATATATATATATATATATGTATGTATATATATATATGTATGTATATATATATGTATAAAGGTTAATCTTTTTATACCCTTAGGTAGGAAAACAATATTTGTAACTCTTGAGAACTATATCTGTCACTGGGCCAGATAAAGGGGAATATCATATGGACTGAGGTTGTGATTGTCAATGGACTCTGATGTGATAGCATCAAAGAAAAAGACATTGAGGAGTGCAAAGAGGTCTGTATTGGAAAAAAGAGGAAAGAGAAGCTAAAATGGGACAATTAGTTCATGTGAAGAAATGTAAAAAACTTATTACAATCTAGGGAAACTTCTTTCCCTATGGGATGGGAGTGAGCATTGTCTGAAGCTTCATCTCATCTGTTTTGGTTCTATGAGGAAATACCTTAATCATTCATTTGAGCATAGAAATTTGTCTAATCCTATAAAGAAGTAGAAGGAGAAAGGGAAAAAAGAAAATGGAGGGACAAGATAATAGGGAGGACAGAAACACTAGGGGAAAAGATAAGAAAAAGGGGAAAGGGTTGATAGAAAATTACGCAGTGGTGGAGTAAGTTAAAAAGAACACTACTAAGGGAAGAGGTGATAGGAGATAAGGTAATGGGTGGGGTGGGTAAAAAACACAAATAAGACAAGGTGAAAAGAGAAAACAAAAGTTTATACAATGGAGAAAATAGAATGGAGGGAAATACAGAGCTGGTAATCATAACCAAAAGGCTAATGGGATGAATTCCCCCATAAAAAGGACCAAATAGCAGAGTAGATTACAAATATGTTCTTTTTGTTTTGTTTTGTTTTATTTTTAACAAGAAACACATTTGACATAAAAAGACACATACAGAGTAAATGTGAAAGACTGGAAAACAATTTATTATACTTCAGCTGAAGTGAATATAAAGCAGGGATAGCAATCCTGATCTCAGATAAAGAAAAAAAAATAGATCTTATTAAAAGAGATAAGGAGGGAAAGTGCATACTGATAATGTATACTATAAATAATGAAGTAGTAACTATCATAAATGTGTGTGCATCAAGCAGTAGAGCAGGTAAAATCTGAGATAATATACTGAGCCAGTTAAAGGAAAAAGAGACAGCAAAACTATTCTAATGGAGGACTTCAACCTCCTCTCTCAGAAGCAGACAAATATAGCCACAAAATAAACAAGAAAGAAACTAGGGAGATTAATAGGATCCTAGAAACCCTAGAAATGATATATCTCTGGAGAAAATTGAATAGGGACAGAAAAGAATATACCTTTTTTTCAGCAATATATTGCACCTACACAAAATTGATTATGTATTAGAGCATAAAAACCTCATAATCAAATGCAGAAAGGCAGAAATAGTAAAAGCTTCCTTTTCAAATCATGATGTAATAAAAATTATATTCAACGAAATACCAGGGAAAAATAGACTAAAAACTAATTGAAAATTAAATAGTCTAATTCAGAATAATGAGTGGGTCAAATAACAAATCATAGAAACAATCCATAATTTCATTCAAGAAAATGACAATAGTGAGACCAACATACCAAAATCTATGAGATTCAGTCAAAGCAGTTCTTATAGGACATTTTATATCTCTAAATAGCTATGTAAATTACATAAAGAAAGAGGATACCAATCAATTAGGCACAAAACTAAAAAAGTTAGAAAAAGAACAAATTAAAAACTCCCAATCAAATATCAAATTAGAAATTTTGAAACACAGAGAGAGTTAGAAAATAAACACAAAGAAAACTATTGAACTAATAACCAAAACTAAGAGTTGGTTTTATGGGGAAAAAAAAACAAACAAACTAATAACATATACAAACCATTGGTTAATTTGATAAGAAAAAGGAAAGAATAAAGCTAAATCATCGACATCAAAAATGAAAGGAGAGAACTTATCACCAATATCACAGAAATCAAAGAAATAATTAAGGTCTATTTTGCTCAGCTCTATGGAAGCAACTCTGACAATCTTACTGAAATGGATGAATATTTACAAAAATATAAATTGCCCAGGTTAACAAAAGTGGAAATATTTAACTAGTCCCATTTTACAAAAAGGAATTGAACAAGTTATTAATGAACTCCCTAAGAAAAATCTCCAGGGTCAGATAGATTCTCAAGTGAATTTTTACCAAACATTTAAAGAATAATTAATTCCAATACTATGTAAACTACCTGGAAAAATAGGTAAATAAGGAATACTACAAAACTGCTTCTATGACATAAATGTAGTAGTGAATACTAAACCAGGAGGAGTCCAAACAGAGAAAGAAAATTAAACACCAATAAATTTAAAATAAAATATTAGCTAAAAGATTGCAGCAACTTATCAACAGAATAATATCCTGTGACCAAATGGGATTTATAGCAGGAATGTAGGGCTGGTTCAATATTAAGAAAATTATTACCATAATAAACCACATCAAAAACAAAACCAAGATAAATCATACAATGATCTCAATAGATGCTGAAAAAGCATTTGAGAAAACACAGTATACATTCCTATTAAAAAAAAAAAAAAAAAAAAAACACTACAGAGCATGGGATAAAGGGAGTTATCCTTAAAATAATACCCAGTATCTATCTGAAACCTATAGCAAGCATTATTTGTAATGGAGAAAAGCTGGATGAGTTCCCAAAAACATCAGGGGTGAAACAATGATGCCCATTGTCACCATAAGTATTCCACATTGTACTAGAAATGTTGGTCTTAGCAATAAGAAAAGAAAAAGAAATTAAAGGAATTAGAATAGCCAATGAGGAAATAAAAATCTTTCTTTGCAGAAGATATGATAATATATTTAGAGAATCCTAGAAATTCCCCAAAAACCTACTGGAAACAATTCATAGGTTTAGCAAAGTTGCAAGGTATAAAATAAACCCATAGAAATCATCAGCATTTCACTATATTACTGGAAATGCCCATCAGCAAGTGATACAGAAATTCCATTTAAAAATTATTGTAAATAAAATAAAATATTTGGGGATCTACCTGCCCACACAAACCCAAGAACTATATGAACACAATTAAAAAACACTTCTCACACAAATAAAATCAGATTGAAACAACAGGAAATATATCAGTTGTTCATGACCAGGCCGAGCTAATATAATAAAAATGACAGTTCTGCCTAAATTGGTCTACTTGTTCAATACCATACCAATCAAACTGCCAAAACATTATTTTCTAGAAGTAGAAATAATAATAGGAAAATTCAACTGTAATAAAAAAAAAAAAAGTCAAGAATGACAAGGGAAAAAATGAAAAAAAAAATATAAAAGGGTGGCTTTTAGAAGTAGCAAACCAAAAACTGTATTATAAAGTAGCAGTCATCAAAGCCATTTGGTACAGACTAAGAAATAGAATGTTAGAGATACAAAGAGAAATTCCATTCAAAATAATGGTCGATAGTATAAAATGTTTGGGAATATATCTACCAAAGGAGAGTCAGGAATTATATGAGCAAAATTACAAAACACTTGCCACAAAAATAAAGTCAGATTTAAATAATTGGAAAGACATTCAGTGTTTGTGGATAGGACGAGCGAATATAATAAAGATGATAATACTCCCCAAACTAATCTATTTATTTAGTGCTATAACAAACAGACTCCCAAGAAACTATTTTAATGACCTAGAAAAATAACAACAAAATTCATATGGAAGAATAAAAGGTTGAGAATTTCAAGGGAATTAATGAAAAAAAAAGGCAGATGAAGGTGGTCTAGGTGTACCTGATCTAAAGCTATATTATATAGCAGCAGTCACCAAACCATTTGGTATTGGCTAAGAAATAGACTAGTCGATCAGTGGAACAGACTAGGTACGAAGGACAAAAAAGGGTACTTCTATAGTGTTTGACAAGCCCAAAGATGCCAACATTTGGGATAAAAATTCATTATTTGAAAAAAAAAACTGTTGGGAAAACTGGAAATTAGCATGGCAGAAATTAGATATGGATCCACACTTAACACCATATATCCAAGATAAGATCAAAATGGGTCCATGATTTAGGCATAAAGAATGAGATCATAAATAAATTAGAGGAACAGAGGATAGTCTACCTCTCAGACCTGTGGAGGAGGAAGGAATTTATGACCAGAGGAGAACTAGAGATCATTATTGATCACAAAACTGAAGATTTTGATTACATCAAACTAAAAAGTTTCTGTACAAACAATACTAATGCAAACAAGATTAGAAGGGAAGTAACAAATTGGGAAAATATTTTTACAGTTAAAGTTCTGATAAAGGTCTCATTTCCAAAATATATAGAGAACTGACCCTAATTTATGAGAAATCAAACCATTCTCCAAATGATAATTGGTCAAAGGATATGAACAAACAATTCTCAGATGATGAAATTGAAACTATATCCATTCATATGAAAGAGTGTTCTAAATCACTACTGATTAGAGAAATGCAAATTAAGACAACTCTGAGATACCACTACACACCTGTCAGATTGGCTAAGATGACAGCAACAAATAATGATGAATGTTGGAGGGGATGTGGGAAAACTAGGACACTAATACATTGTTGGTGGAGTTGTGAAAGAATACAACCATTCTGCAGAGCAATTTGGAACTATGGCCAAAAAGTTATCAAATTGTGCATACCTTTTGATCCAGTAGTGCTATTACTGGGCTTATATCCCAAAGAAATACTAAAGAGCGGAAAGGGACCTGTATGTGTCAAAATGTTTGAGGCAGCTCTTTTCGTAGTGGCTAGAAACTGGAAGATGAATGGATGTCCATCAATTGGAGAATGGTTGGGTAAATTATGGTATATGAAAGTTATGGAATATTATTTCTCTGTAAGAAATGACCAGCAGGAGGAATTCAGAAAGGTTTGGAGAAACTTACATGAACTGATGCTGAGTGAAATGAGCAGAACCAGAAGATCACTATACACTTCAATAACAATACTGTATGAAGATGTATTCTGATGGAAGTGGATATCTTCAACATAAAGAAGATCCAACTCACTTCCAGTTGATCAATGATGGACAGAAATAAGTACACCCAGCGAAGGAACACTGGGAATGTGTGTTAAAATAAATTAACTTACTACAAGAAAAAAATGTAGTTAATTTTTCTTTCCTTCCTGTTATTTATTATATGTCTCTCCAACTTCATAATATGCTCACTTGGTCTACACATTTTCTTAGTCAAATAGAAAAAAAAATCTCAGTATGATGGTTCATTAGCCTTTCAGCCTACTCCCTATAAAAATGTGAGGGCAAAAAACCCCTGTATTATCCAATGCAATTTCTTCCACATACCATATAAAATTCATCTAAAATGGAATTGCATGGGGTGCATGAAATACAGCGTACAGTGTTCATGTATAGTAAATCCACATAGATTAAATTGTGCATATACTCTATCAAAAACTCAATATACTCTCTAGGATTTACCACTCAGCTTTATGCTAGTAGATAGGTGCATACTATATAGTGACATCCTTACTCATTGACTCCAGTCTCCATTGACATCATTGACTCCACTGACATCAGTCTGCTCAGTGGCCAAATAATTCTAACAAGTCTATAGTAGTTTACTGCCTCTTCAAGATATTCAGTATGTATTATTTCTGCAAAAAAAAAAAAAAATATATATATATATATATATATATATATATATGCTCTAGGAACGTTGGTGAGAGAGTTACCTTTTCCTTACATTATTATAATGTATTACAATGGATGTTATCATATTTTGTATTTGAACTCAATGCATGGAAGACCAAAAAACAAGCAAAATAAAAAATAAAAATCATATAGGGATTGTCCCAGAAAATTCCAGATACCATTGAAAAGTAGTTGTTTCTCAAAGCTTCTCTTAGATAAAAGTTTAAAGGAAACAAAATAAAAATACACATATAGATACATATGATATGGAATAAAATTTAAATCATGAAAATATAAAAAAAAATGATTTAAATGTCTCATTTACTATCTCATTTATATCTCATTTACTAACCCTACCAGTAACTGCATATTGAATATTAGGCATATTCAACACAAGCTGAAATTATGACTTAGAGTTCACGTACAGGGATACCTATCTTATTTCCTAGTAACAGTGATTTAATCTAACTTTCCACTTCATAAGAGATGAGTTATTTGATTTTACATAGTTATCAAAAGAAAAATATGGTAATACTTGCATGTGAACATTTGAGTATGGGGAGAGACAATACTGTGTAGTATGGGGAAATGGTTTACAAGTTCAAAGGAAAGGCCCTCAAAAAACCAATATGAGATTTTTTTCCCCCCAATGGATATTACCCTGTTTGGCAAACTACTTGCCAACATCTCCAATTTAAGGAAGTTGAGGATACTCAACATAGGGCTCTGAGTGTCCCCAGATAGAAGCCAAAGAATACTGAAGCTAGGAAAAAATGTACTGGGAATATAGGAAAAAGTCTAAAAAATATAAAGTAAAAAAAAAAAAAAAGGCTAAGTATAAGACTAGCTCCTAAGCAGAAAAATCAATAGTAAGACTAATAAAAATTGAGGGAAAAATAGTAAAACTTCATTAAGACTCCAATGCACTTTGAACAAGTATTGAACAATGAAGAAAAATGAACAAAGAAGTTCACCATAAAATTAAAGAAACCATCTAAGATCTATTAAAGAGAAGGGAAATGACCTAGATGAATTACAAGTGAATTCTACTAAACATTTAACAAGCAATTAATACCTTGGTTACATGAATTGTTCTTGATAGTTAAAGGAGGAAAATCTCTACCTCATTCATTTTGTGAGATAAATGTGTTTTGATAACTCAACTTTAGAAGGATAAATCAAAAACTGAAAACTAAATACTGGTCTTATTATTTAATATTGATGCCAATATTTTAAATAAAGAATTAACAAAAATTTTATAATTATGCTAAAAACTATGTACAAAATATCTTTTTATAATAAAATTATATTTCAATCTTGAGAAAAGACATCATATTAAAAAGAAAAAATACCAAAAACTTATGATTCTATCATTAAATAGAGAAAATTTAGGCTGAAATCCACAAGAATAATACCCATAAATATACACATTAATTTATATACACATGCAAGCACATATATGAATGCATATATGTTGTAGAACCCATGAACATATCTATCCCAAGTCTAGAATTATACATAACAAAGAACACTTGAATGTTTCCTATTGGAGTATAAAACAACAATGACCCCTTTCTGATATAGATATATGTGTGTGCGTGTGTGTGTGTGTGTGTGTGTGTGTGTGTGTGTGTGGGTGGGTGTGGGTGTGGGTGTGGGTGTGTGGGTGGGTGTATAATGGAAACAAATAGGGGTTGTTACCGAGAGTCACATACCTGGTAAGCATCACGTTGGATTTGAACTTACATTTTCCTGACTAGGCCAGTGCTCTATCCACTATACTAAATACTTGCTCTAAGCAATGTAGTTATATTAGCCATAATTATTTTCATGGTGGTCCTTCTGCAATTACTCAAGAGAATTGAAATTCAAAATGAACAAATCCCAGATAGAATCATTTTATGAATACCTTTGGGTTGATTCTTGTTAGCCAATATTACAAACTCAACCACTCCCTTTCTTTGCCTTTCCAAGGGGTACTTGTCAGTCTTTTTTTTTTTCCTTTTAGATTCAATTTCCTTCATTCTAATGATTTCATTTATAATAAGAATGTCCAGATTGATATCATTCAATTCCTCCAATATCAGATCCATTTCTTTATCATTAAACAAGAACCTCATGTTTAGAGTACCAGTAGCCAAATAATACAATAGAAGTTCTGAAAATTATGTTATTCTTAGAACTCTCTATCCCTCTCCCCTTTAACGACATTGACAATGACGAAGTACAAAGGTATTCCATGGAACTGAGAATCATTCTGTATTTTTAAAAAATTTCATAAGTTACAATCAAGGAACACATATGGCACTATGGCATAGTAAATAAATAATGATTTTCAAAACAAGGAAAATGAAGCTCCAGAGTTTTGTGAATATAGACAAATCACTTAATTTCTCCATGTTCTCCTCTATGAGCATATTTAAGACAGATAAAATATTTACCAACACTAATAAAAAGTTTTCTACTCAGGAGTTTTCTATACCAGTGAAATCATAAGTTTAGCTCCTAATAATATATTCATCTTCTATAAGAAGGAAACCTGTGAGGAAGGGGAGAGGAATAAAATATCTCAGTAAGGATATGCTCCTTTGACTCAGCTGTATGACTACAGGGTCTGTAGCCTAAGGAAATCATAAAGGAGGGAAACAAGTGCAAAAACGTTTAGGGTAGCTCTTTTTTGTGGTAACAAAGAATTTGAAAATAAGTAGATACCCATTAGTTGGAGAATGACTTAATAATGTTATGGTATATGAAAATAATGAAATATAATTGTTCTACAAAAAGTGATGAACAAGCTAATTTTAGAAAGGCCTAGAAATATTTACATTAATTGATGTTGAGTGAAAATAGAACCAGGAATGCATTGTACACACTAACATAGCACAGCACAGCATGGTTGAACATGCAGTGATCAACTATGAAAGACTTGCTTCTTCTCAGTGGTCCAGTGATCCAAGGCAATCCCAATAAAATTTAGAAACCACCATCTGTACCCAGAAAGAGAACTATGTTCACTTTTGGATGTTTTTATTCTTTTGTGGTTTTACACTTTGTTCTGATTTTTCTCTGCCAACATGATTCATAAAGAAATGTGTATTAAAAAGTTAATATACATGTATAACCAGAAAAAAAAAAAAAACTTTTTGATCAATAAGGCTTTGCTATCCAAGATATGTGAAAAGTTAAAGTAGAGCCAGTTGCTAATATATATGCTCAAAGTATATGAACAAATAATGCTAAAACAAGTTTCAAACCATTAATAACTATATGAAAAATTGTTCTAAGTCCCAGAATAAATAAATGAAAATTAAAACCACATCAAAATTTTACTTCATACTCAGTAAATTAGCAAAAATTAGAAAAACTGAGATAGTCCATAGTGATAGGGCTGCAAAAAATCAGGCACAGTAATAAATTGTGTAAGGAGATATGACTTGGTTCAACCATTATAGGAACAATCTAAATTGTATTAATACAACTTTCATACCCTTTGACTTAGAAATGTCTTGGTTTTATATATATCACATTGATAGTATAAACAGAAAAAAAGGCTACAAAATAATAGAATATTTATTTTAGCATTTTTAGTTAGCAACAAACTGGGGGAAATAGTGCTCATTGATTGGGAAATGACTAATAAATATGTTATGTGAATATAATTAAATATCATTTACCATTAAGAAATAATAAACTTCTTTTTAAATTAAAGAACTGAGGAAAACATGAATTGATACAGAATCAGAAAAAAAGTATGAAATGAATACAATGAGATAAATCAAAAAACAAATGATAAAATCAGAATAAATGTAGAACAATTACAATGACTAAATTATATACCCCACAAAAGAAATTGGACTTTTCTCTATACATTAAAGAGGTGGAAGACTATGGGCATGTAATATTGTATATGCAATCTGACATGGTTCATCTACCAGTTGGCTTTGTTAAATTCATTTTGCTGTTTATTGTGTTACAAGGAACAAACAAACAGGATGGTGTAACAAAACTCATTAAAAAATAATCAAAGTAATAAGAATATTCACTCTCATGCATTTCCTTGTTAGAAGCAATATTCTATTTCAGTCAAAAAGTCCTTTCTCTTACTTTGGAGAAATTCATATGGTCTATAATGCTGATAAAATCAAATATTTATATCTAGTTTTAGTTGTTTTGTTCTTGTTCCATATCTATACTGAATCCTTGACCGATACATTAAATCTATTGTGAACCATGGCTATAATCCATCAGTAACTGGTAACATCCAACTTAAAACTAATTAGAATATAAGGCAATAGCTTATTGTTTATTCATATCTAGAACTATGTTCTATATATTATCTCAGCCCTTTTTAGATGATAGAATTTTTTTTTACTTCAAAACTCACATGTATGAAGAAACTATATGTTTTATTCTTGATGAATGCTTAACTGGTAAACACAATAGATTTCTGTCCATAATTACTTTAAAAATTCTCTCCATTCAGGTTGGCATTATATGTGAGGAAAAAAAAAAGGATGTGTCATATAAACAAATACTTCCTATAGTAATTCAATTTAGTTTCTCTCTTATCAATAATATTCAGTTCAGTTCAGTTTGTCATTCAGTCAGTTAAAAGTGTTTATTAAGACATTTCTTCTCCTAGATAGTAAGCTAAATGATGGGGATATAAAGGGAGGCAAAAAATGTCCTTATCCTCCAAGAACCTACATTACAATGGAGAAGACATGAAGTAAATAGCTACACAAATACATTTTCTTTGTATGTATCTTTGTCTTTGTCTTTGTCTCTGCCTCTCTGCCTGTATCTGTCTTTCTGTGTGTGTGTGTATGTGTGTGTGTGTGTGTATGTGTATGTGTGTGTAGATGAAAGTAGATGAAATGTAATCCCAAAGAGGAAGGCACTAAAATGTGGGAGAACCAGGAAAGAGCTAATGGAATTTTACCTTATTCTAAAGGAATCAAGAGAAGATAAAGGTTAAGAATGAAGAATATTTCAGGCATAGAAAATGGCCAGTACAAAACAAAGGCCAGTACAACAAGATATGATGACTCATATTCAAGGAACAGAAAGAAAGTCTGCAAAATTGGATTATATAAGGATTATATACAATGGAGAATGTAAGGAAGAGAGTAAATTATGAGGAGACTGGCAACGGAAGGAGAAGATGTGTTATATAGAATTTAGGGAGTGAAAAGAAGGGGATACATAAAACATGTTTCAAAAGGAAGATAGGTGCCACAATGGATAGAGTGCTGATTCTGTAGTCAGGAAAACTCAACTTACTGAGTTCCAATCTGGCTTCATATACTTACAAGCCGTGTGATTGTGGGAAAGTCACTTAACCATTTTCCCCTCAGTTTCCCCAACTGTAAAAATGAGCTGAAGAAGTAAGTACCTAGCCAATACTTTTGGAAAAACTAAACTAAACAAAAACAAACCCAAATGAGGTCACAAAAAGTTTAACATGATCAAAAAATGGCTGAAATGAACTTTAAAGGTAGAAACAACAGGATCAGGCAATGGATGAGATATATATTATTAATTAGAGAGAAAAATTGAGTATAATACAACCTAGGGTTAAGGGAAAATAGAGGTAATCTAAAAAGTAATAAGAAAATTCAGAAAGGGGCAAAGGGGCTGTGTTGGGAAAAATAATGAATTTTGCTCTGAATATGTTTAGTTTTTACAAACTGTGATGCCCCATTGGGCATCTCAATTTAGTTATCCAAACACAGCTGCTAAATCAACACTGTAGTGCAGGTGAGAGACTAAGAGCTGGATATATGTACCTTGGAATCATCTACATAGAGAAAATCTTGAACTCATGGGACCTGATGAAATCATCCAATAAAATATTATAAAATGGAAAAAGAAGACCCAGCACAGATATTGAAGGGGTAGGGGAGAAACCTATAGTTGGTTGACACATAACATGGATAAAAATCAGCAAGAAGATAAATAAGGAGAAATCAGAGACATAGGAGGAGAGAGTCACCTTATGAAAATACAGGGAGGAAAGTCTACTCATGAAGAGAAAGTGATTAACAGTGACAAATAATGCATGGAGGTCAAGACTGAAATACAACTATTAGTTCTGGCAATAGAAATAGCGATAATTCAGGCAGAGAATTTTATTTGAATGATATCATCAGAAGCTTGGTTGTAAATATTTTCAGTAACAAAAGATCAAAGGAAAAGTTTACAAAGGAAAAATGTTTAAGAGAAAAAGAAGTTTCACTTAACTGTGAAACATGTTTCAGAGAGTACAGGGAAAAAAAAGAAGTAGACCTGGATTTGGGCAGTAGGTGGCAGGTTTGATAATAATGGGGGTGAGTGATTAGACGAGTTTGTGCTATAGCATCCTAGAGTTCAGAATCAATATGATAAAGAAATTATAAGAGGTTAACAAAATATCAGTCATGCATTATTCTAACCAGAATGCCATATTCATTTCTATTTATGTGCCACTACTAAACATAACTGGAGAATATTATATAACTATATCTACTGATTCAAATATAAATGCTAATCTTTGAAAGCAGGTCACTTTTTGAGAGTCACTTGATTAGACTCTTCTAAAATCCTATTTCAAAATTGTATTTTGGGGCAAGGTTCCTCTCTGGTTTCTCTCTTGAATCTCTGAATTTCTCCAGTTTTCCATCAGTTTTTCATCCTGAAAGTTATTTCCATCTTCATACTTACTTCGTTTGTTTTTTCATTTCTTCCAATAATCTCCACGTCGAGGAAGCTTCCAAGTCAGTAATGCTCACATCTTCAATTTTTTCTCACCTACAGCCTAGGTATTCACTACTAACTAACCCCCACTTTTTCAACTTGTTTTTATATGTGTTCTTTCCCTACTGAAGTGTAAGACACTCTATTTTTGCTTGTAAAATTTGTGGTACTAACACAGCATAATATCTGGCATACAGTAAAGAGTAAATATTTTTTGACATTATATTCTTTCAGGTTTCACAAGTATTGCATTATATGGTTAGATGACAAAGGAAATATGAGAGCTCAGTCAGCAAGCTAAAGTAATTAGATTGTACTGCAGAAGGTTTTGAGAGCCTTGCTCTGTGTTAGATGACAGTGGGTAAGGCTCAGAAGACTATAGTCCTAACACCTGAGATTTAGAACTTGGTAGTATTTTATGCTGTGTAGAGCCAATATACCACTAATCAATGACCCACTTAGCTTGGAAGATCAGATTCTCAGAAAGCAATGATTAGTTCTACCATCAGGTTTCTAAGGGAATTTGTTACACCTCCATTCAATATGTTCCCTATTAATCATCAATAATATTAATTAGCTATTTTATAGTTCAATGATTCACATACATTTAGTATTTCTTATTTTCCTTTCATAGTAATAATTATAGAAAGATTAAGCTACAAAAATTATTTATAATAGCATTGACTGGCAGGCATTCCAGAAAACTCTTCAAGTCCTCCATCTCAGAAAAGGCAATTCTTCAAGACCACCTTCTTAAAAATGTTCTCAATAATAAAAATATTATTAAGATGAATAGTATGACTAATTCTTTAAGTGTTCCTCAAATCTCATTCATGTGGTAAAAACACAACATTTAGTGTTGAATATCTTCCCTGTTTCTTCTTCCATTAATAGGGAGTAAGTGGACATCACTTAAATCATACATCTGATGATTTATTTATTGAGTCTGATAGCTCAAAGATCGCCTTACAAGAACTAGGTTACCAAAAACCTGTGTTTTGGGCATTATTGTTCTCTTCTCTTTTTAAAGTAGCAGTACCAAAGGCATTATGATAAAGGTATTTAGGGATAAGGCTTGATTAGCTCTATATTCAGTTATCACTCTGGAGAGGTATAACTTGGTCTTACTTAAAGCATAAATCCCAGAATACTACTGGGTTCTTGGCTCAAAACTTTTTCTCCTATAATCACCAACTTCCTTGGAAATTTTCAATATACTACAATATCCTATGGGTATACACTTTTCTTTTTCATTAAGTTCTCAAAGGTTATAGTTTCTCCATAGTTCTTAATATTGTAAAGAAAGTGTTATTTGTGTACCCTACTGTCCTTCTTTTGTTCCTGTTTATTTGCTTCTGTGCATTTTATTGATGTTCTCCTGAACATTTTAAAATGTTTTATTAATGTCTCAACTTCTGTTCATAACTCATATCATGGTCAACTGATATCTAATGTCATGATCAACTGAATTCTATCTCTTCAAAGTTTATAGTCACCAAAGTCCAAGATCCTTTGAATTATGGAGAAATAACTCTAGAGAGAGTCATTGACTGGGATTGCTCTGTGACCACTCCTTTTCACTCTCACCATTTCCTGATGCTGTTCCAACAGACGATATATCCTATATATCCTACCTTCTCTTGCATCCACACAGCACCTAAGTTTTCATCTTCATTCTGATAACAAATTTCTATCTAATCCCAATAGTAGGATCTCTTTATATACAGTTCCAGGATGGAGCTTTTTCAACCCCGGATTTTGAATTTTCTCAGTAAAAGTACAAGTAGAGAAATAAACATAATCCTAAAGGGCAGCTTTCAAAAGGTAGATTCTTTAGTCAGGTCCTCCTTCAGATTAACTGCTAATCATTTAACTTGCAGCATGGGAGTTTGTTTGACTTGCAACTCATTTTCTAAATTTCATTACCCTTCCTTAAATTTTTTAGTTATGAGTATCTGAAAGTCTGGCTCAGTTTTTCATATGGTCATAATTGTCTCATTAGCATTTTGTCATGTTGAATAATCCTTAGTCCCTGAATAAGTCAAACATGACTGATGGACTCACTTGTCATTGTGCTTTTAACTGTGAATTTCTGTAGTACCTTTTCAAAACTCTGAAACTTTTTCACTCTTTTCTTGGATTATAGTTAGTTAGTTGATAAGAAGGTCCTAAACACTCACTACACCCCTAAAATGATTATACAGTGCTCTCAAGCATCCATGTAGTCTAATAGACAGCTTTGCAATTTTTTTAATTTATGCAACACATCAAATGTAGGCACTCTGAGACTCCCTAGCAATAATCTTCATTTTTCTGTACATTCTATAAATGACACTTGCCTCTCTTGTAGCATCTCTGTTGCATGTCCAAGTTAAGCTCTGAATTTTCTTTCTCCTTTTAGGTCAAATTCAGCTCTTGAAAATAATGGTAACAAGGGATTTGCTCAGGGTATAAGGGTAATAAGTCACAGAGATTGCTCAAGAACCTGTGGCTGCATTTCAAATTATATGATCATGTTCAGACATGAGGGACACTTTCCAATTTTAATATTTTTTTTTATATTTAATGGTCTTCTGATACAGCCTCTTTTGTTTTTAATAAACAGGTCAGTCCCTTCAGAAATTCAGTCCTGGCAGCAAGGAGTTTTATATGAGTCTCCCTCACTGACTTCTTTTCTAGAAAATGTGAAAGGTTCTACCTATTCAAAAATTTTAAAAGGACACATTTAGATTTTATTCATTCATGAACACATACAAACCAATTCTTAATATTTTCTGAAACTCTAAATTAGTGTTCAAGGTCCTTTCTCTTAGAGGTGCTCTCATCACAATTCAGTTGTAATTTGCTCAAAATTAGCAGCTTTTTCTAGAGGTCTATATGAGGAATTGACCTGTTAATAAGTCCTTTGACAACTGAGAAGTTATTTTTGTGAATTGGTCTCAGATTAAATTGAAATAAAGTACAAGTGTCACAAAAGACAAGACAGAAGACATTAGCTATATAAACTTTTAGAGAAAATTCTTTAGTGCAAAAAGAAAATAAATGAAGTTTAGATAAGAAAGGATATTATTGATAGGAGGAACTTTGTACTAAATAGGTCTGATTAAAGTCTGAAAACTAAGATAAAAGGGAATTAATACAAGTATTAACACAGTCTTGGACCACTCTTTAATAGACAATTACTTAAAGATATGAATAGTTTACAAAGAATAATTGGAAACTATCTAGGATGATATTTTATTGATTGCTCCAAATCAATAATAATACTAGGAGAATTGCAAATTAAAATAACCCTAAAGTTTTGCCTATTCATGGAGCCTATTGATTCCCTTACCAAATGAGTAGGGATAACCTCTTTTAAGTGACTGTGTCTTTTAAAGTGGAAAGACTTTCTGCTATTTTCTTCCTTTGAGGAGCTAGAACTGACCCTTATGGGATCCTTAGGGTTTCTGCAGCCAGGATTGATAGCATGGTTCAGCCAAGTAGTTCTGTATGGGAATGCTAAGAAGACAGGATCCCTGGGAATCAAGCCCAAGAGGTATTTTGAACTTGTAACTGAATTGTGTCCTATGAGAACTGAACAATCTATGAATTTAATCCTCTTCCCCTCCCCTGAAAATGAGATAACACCTGATGGAAGAGGATTACTCCTCCCACATATTGGATATGATTAAACCTTCTGAAGAATTTCCATATAAAACCAAATCAGAATGCTACTAGTCAAATGGAACTGGGATACCAGGAACCCCTTCTCTACACTTGAAGGAACAACAGACCAGATGGGACCACAAACTAAAGGTAGAGAGTCTATTCATCCCCAACCTCTGTGAGAATAGAGGAGAAATAAAATCGCACCTACTAGTCTTCACAGAAATGAGGACCAGAGTAGCCATATGATATATGTAGGAGCCTTGTTTGTAACAAAATTAGTCCCTTCACTTTTTTAAGAAACTCTATAGAAAATTCTGCTTCAGACTTTTTTATTTTTGAGATTTTCTGGACTGCAAAAACCTAGAAAATTTAGCAATTTTATTTAAGCTGTGAATATACAATTATTTTGTTTTATTCTGTTTCCCCAATAAATGTTCCCACCACAAGTACATTTAATTGATTTAATCTTGCAAGCTTTTCTTTGCTGATTGCTTGAATGTTTAAATACTGATGCTTTTTTTTTTTATCATTGAATTCTGTGGAATGATGATTCCCATACTGATATTTTCCTATTATTGACTGAATATATTACTATTGGTGTTACTTGCTGTCAGAAATTTGGGATCATTAGATTGCTAATGTCTAGAAATATTCATACTATTCATTTTGCATTTAAACAGATCTGTATTGTTCACTTCTTATGAAAGCAAAATGCTCTGCAATAGTGTAGGATGAGAATGCTTGTGCTTTAAATATTCAAGTAGCTTCAATTTTTGTTTTGTCTAGCAATCTACTTTTCCATTTATCTTGATGTGTAATATTGCAATTCTTTTGTTCTGTCAATTATAAAAATACTTGGGAAAATTTTGGGTACCCTTTATAATAAGTTCTATGTTGCTTAAAAAGTTCAATATGAATCAGTTTTATGTTCAAGATGGAAGCTAAATTTTACTTCTCTTTATTTTGTATTTATTTTTGTCTTTGTCTTTGATGTTGGGTTGAGAAATGCCTTATAAAGCTTGTAAAGTTAAGCACGACGCGATATTTGCTAAACTTTGAAAATTCTTCTTATTTGATTGGCTTACTGGGTAAATTGTATGATATGTTCCTTTTTTCTGTGAATCTGAAAAACTTTGTATTTGAAGATAATTATGATTTTCATCTGTTTCTTTGGAATCGCATATGATAATTAAGTTTAGCTATATGTCAAGAAGGAAGCAAATGAAAGGATATTATTCAGAATTTGGTACAAAGCTGATGTTATAAAAAAGCAACCCTCCCTATTTGTTTAGGATGGCAAATTGCAGATGGGGAAAAATGTAACCTAAGCTTCTCTAGGCATGTCCAAAGTTGAGGTATTTTTGTATCCTCCCATATGGACAGAAATAACCTCATTTGAATGGTTGTTTGAATCTTTATAAGTAGTCACACTGACCTGTTTAACCATTTTTGGGTTATATAATTTTCCACTACCATCTTTCTGCTGCATTTTCCTACCTGGAACTCGTATCTATTATATTCTGAATGAATTTCATAAACACAACCAGTGATAAAAGAAAGACTATCTTGTAACTGTTTTGTATCTTTTACCCTGGCATCTGAGAAATGGACATAAAAATTTTTATTTCCATTATTTCTTCTGTTTCTATTCAGTCTTGTATTTAGATACTGGAGGTTATTTCTGTCATGGACCCCAGAGTCAGGGATGTAGGAGGCATGATAGAGCTAGTCAACCAGTACAGTATGGAGGTCCTGAGAGATCAAGGTAACTGGAATTTGGTTACAATGGGTTTTGAAGTTGGAAATTGAAATGTGTTCTACAGGAACTGAGCTAAACTACAAATCTAAGCCTCTACCCTTCTGTAGAGACTGGAGTAGTAAGAAAAGGAGAAAAGTAATGTATCCTACAAGTTAGGGGAATAAATATACTTAATATGTTTATGATTGCTATATTGAAAATAAATGTTCTTTTGTAAAAGCCTTTCATCACACCAGTTAAGCTCATGGCTTCCAAACTAAGTACCACATATAAGAAATGCTAAAAAGAGAATAGCAGAAGAGTATGGTGATATAGGAAGGGGGAAAAAGCTGTCAAAAAAAATACAGAAAGTGTGTAACTAAACAAAGGTTATCAGTTCAGTACACAGTTTTAAAGATTAAAGCAAAAAACAAAGGGAGCTACTCTCTCCAACTTGGTAAGGGAATTAAAGGCCTAAAATACACATGGTTTAAACATGCCCTAAGAACATTTACAGATATGTTCAGAGAAGCAGAGATTATATATGCATATTATTTTGCATTAATTTTGTTTTCATATCTTCCGCTCCTGACACAATAATTGTTATATAATAGTCTGTATTTAATTAAATGTTTATTGATTTATCTTTCTTAAAATAAGTTTATCAGTGTTTTATCACCATAGTATCACATGTATTCAACCCTAAACCTCTTAATCTTCCTGAGAGCTATCCTACATGACAATAATTTTTAGAGAGAGGGAAAAAAAAGCAACACAACTGATCAATATATTGTAAGTCAGAAAACATGTGAAATGTGTAAAACTGTGAAAGTTTAACTTTTATGAAGCAGCAGTTGAAGATATATATGTCTTCTTATGTATCCTCATTTGAGTTTCATTTGATATTTATACTTTTGCTACATGGGGGTGTTGTCACTGTTCTTTCCATTTACATTGCTTTATTTGTATATTATTTTCCTGGCTGCTTATTTCACCCTCTATCAGTTCATATAAATCTTTCCACATTTCTCTATTCATCACATTCATGTTACTAATATTCTATTACATTCATACACCATAATTTCTTTAGCTATGCCCAAATTGATGAGCATCTACTTTATTTACAATTCTTAGCTATTGTAAAACATGCTGCTCTTAAATTTTTTAAGTATATTGGATTTTTTTTTTCTTATTGAGAGCTTCCTTTGGATATAAGTTCTGTAATGGACTCTCTAGCTTAAATGGTATGAGCATTTTGATCAATCTGTTTGCAGAGTTTCAAATTTCCAAAATAATTATAACCACTTCACAATTCTATCAACTAACTTTTTGTAACTAACTTTCCTCAATTTCACCATCAACATTGGCTGTTGCCATTTTTATTGATTTGCGGTTATTACATGGAAGTCCAGGGTAGTTTTAATTTGTATTTTCCTAATTATTAATGACATAGAAATTGTACATGTGTTTGTGAATACAATTCTTATGAAAACCATTCATAACTTTTCATAATTTATTAATATATCTCTATTGGAAAATGGATATTATATAGATATAGATACATATATCACATATTTACATATATGAATATAAATGTATTTATGTATATACATGTGTTTGTATATATTATAGAAGTTAGTAGCATATATGTATACCAGATTTACCATATAAATTTGATCATTTTCTCTTCTATTTTAATAGCATTATCTTTAATGTTAAATTCATATATTCATCTGAATGTATTGTAGCATGTAATATAAAATGATGATCTAAGCCTGACACATTTCTTTCTAGTTTCCTCAACAGTTTTTTTTTTGTTTTGTTTTTATTTGTTTTTAATAGATAGAGAGTTTTTTCTTCAGGTAATTTGTATTTTCCACTTTATCAAGGATTGGGCTACTGAGTTTGTTTGTTTCTGAATGTCCTTGTCTGGTCTTTTCTATTGATCTATCTATTTCTTTAACACTACCATGGTTTTGGTGAATGTTGCTTATGTGAAGTTAAAGGTCTGGAAGTGTTAGTTCCCCTTCATTCTAAGGACTTTTCTTTTCTAAATGTATTTTGTTACTAATTTATTAAATTCTATGAAGTATTTTCTTGATAATTTGATTAGGGTATTATTAAAAAGTGATTATTGTTAGAAATATTATCAATTTTATTATATTGGAATGGCCTTGGAAAAAGCAACTGAATATTTCTCCAGCTGTTTACTTCTTTTTCTTACTTCCTTAATTCTTTACATTTTAAATTAATACTTTGCAATTGAATATATAGGTTTTTTGTGTGTGTTGGGAGATTGATCACTAGACATTTTGGGTATTTTGTACATATTTGGAATGGATTCTCCCTTTCCATTAGTAGTGGTCCTTTTGTTTGTTTTATGAAAATGCTGTTGCTTTTTGAGAATTTATTTCTTAGCCTGTAATTTTTCTAAAGCTATTATGTCTCTGCATCTTTGTGATTCCCTGGAGCTTTCCAAGTAAGTATTCATATCATCAGCAAATAACAATAGGTTTATCTCCTCATCATTTACTTAATTTCTTTCTCTTGTTACTGCTAGGATTTCCAGAATTATATCAAATAATTCATTTCTATATTTACTGGAGTAAGTTCTAGTGTATCTTCACTGTACATGATATTGCTTTTTTTTTTCAAGAGATGCTTATCATATACTTTTAAAAGGTCACTTTGTGTCAGTACATTGTAGGATTATTATCATGAAAGCATACTATACTTTGGCAAAGGCTTTTTTCTGCCATCTATTAAGATAATCAGTGATATTGTGTGTTTTGCTTTTTAATATAATTATGTTGATTGCTTTCCTGTTGTTGAACCATCCTCTTATTTCATTTGAACATAATGAATCTTTCTTAGATAAATTCCTGGACTCTTTGATAACATTTTGTTTAAAAAATTAATTGATGTTATTAATGATATTGACTTACAGTTTTCTTTGTATGTTTTATCTTTCCCTGTTTTAGGCACTAAGACTATATTTGTCTCTGAAAATAATTCTAGGATAGTGTTAATTTTCTCAGTGTTTGAAAACATTTTTTGAAGTATGAAAAATATTATTTAAATATTTGATAGAATTCTTCTAGGAATATATCAGATTAAAAATTGGTTTCTTTCTTCCTTTGATATTTCCTTTGCTGGTAGATCTATTTCTTATTCTGAAATTGGATTATTTAAAATCTCCATCAGTTCTTCTTGTGCCTTTAGGATTTCTCATTTTTGAACTTATTTCTTATGTGCCTTCAGTTTTGTTTGCATTTATTCATAATAGATTCTGATCTTCCTTATTGGAGGCAGAAAGGATTGAATAAATGTATACTACATTGTCCAAATTATGTGAAGAGAATTTATTCCTATTACACAAGGCTATTCCTGTTTGGTATTATTAAGTTGTGAATAGTAAGTGGCCAAAAGATTGAAATTTAGTTTTGAAAAATATCAACTAATTGAAAAATGAGTTTATATTTGCAAGAATTTTATTCTGCAAAAATATTATACTGAGGGGAAAAAAGGGACGAAAAATGAACACAATAACAAATGTTCAAAGCATTATATTCAAACCTGAATATTCAACTACACATATTCAACTCTACTACTTGTTCCAGATCATGTGAAAAGTGGCCTTTCATATCTAGAAAAGAAAGGATATTTCTCTCTCCAACAAAGACCTACTGAAATCTTGAGGATCATAGTCTCTACAAGAAGGGGCTTAACTTATGAAAATCATTTGGTTTTCTTTCTTTTTTGTCTATAAAAATTATATTTACTGTAAATAGAAGTTACTTTTTAAAAATAGACCAAATGTCACTTTTGGCTTAATTTATTTGTTTCAAAATATATCCACTTTCCTATGACTTTAGTTGAAGTCAGAAAAGGAACCAGATTGGTTTGGTTTGGTTGTTATTAAAAAAAAATAAACTACATCTATTTAGCTTGGTGCCCAATTTGTTAGATATCATGGCTACATGAACAGAAAAAGTCATCATTTAAACAGTTCAATATGTATCAGGGCCAGAATGAATAAAAGCCCTTCACAGAAAAAGAGATTTGCTGTGACAGCAAGTTTTGATTCCCTCCTTCTGTGCTGAGCACAGTTGGAGAGAAGTGAAAACTACATTGTAAAATGTCTTTTCAAAATACAGGTATGGTTGAAGATTTAAGATAGGACTATAAAGAAAAGGAAATTAAGCAGTTTAAGGAAAGCAAGAATGAAATTGTGAAATAGGATTTGTAATAGTAATAAAAAGTATTTATTTGTATATACATATGTATGTATTTATGAAACTACAAGAACACACACATACTTTATTGATGATAACATGAAAAGAAAGTGGAGAAAATAAAATGAATGAAAGCCAAACCTCACAGTAATGAACATGTGCTATCTGATTTAGTGCTTTCACCCTATCAACAAAATTATCATTATCATAAAATCATAGCTCTAGAATTGGAGGGGAGCTTAGAAGTCATACAGTTCAACCTCCTCATTTCACAGGTAAGAAAACTAAAGCCCAAAGAAAAATATATTTAATTACTTACAAAATCAGGAATGGCACATAGGCAGGTTTTATACATAATTGAAGCTTATACATTAAAATACAATCACTGTAAAAGATGCATTATCCTAGTAATCTTTCTAAATTATGCTATACTTGTCTTTTTTTTAATGCAGTGTACACTTAGTCATCTCTTTATATATCATAGGGAAATGATTTGAGAGTTGGAAAAGAATTCAGTTGCTATCTACTTGATCAAAATTGCAGATGACAAAACTAAGGACCAAAGACATAATTTTTGCAAGTTCTCAGGTAGTAAGTTATAGTATGAATTTGAACTCTGATCCAAATTCAACATTTTAGGTATATTGTTATTTTCATTGCATCATGGGTTGTGATAGTGTTCACAAAGTATAGAGGCAACAAAGTACAAGATTATTTCTCAAGAATGATCAGAAAAATAAGATAACAAGGACCTAGCCTCTAATTACAGTCTTTATGGTTATATGTTGAATACTGATAATTCACTTCCACATGAGGAAAAAGGAACTTTCTTCTGGCAAAATCTTGATTATGCATTATGGAAATTACACAGATTTTGCAGCATGCACAGATGTTCTGTAACTGATTCTAGTGTCTTGACTACATGGTCTGGAGGAGGCTTTATGATTAATTTTAAGAAAATTAAAAAAAAAACTAGTCTCTCTTCTTTTTTGACTATAAATCTTCATATTACTTCTTCCAGATAATGGCCTCTAGTAAGACAATGCTATAAGAGGAAAGGACTTAATTATTTGCATCAGTAGTTTGTTTGTTTGTTTTAGGAAAAGGATTGATAGTTAGGCCTTATAAATTCTTAAAAGTCAGGAAAGCTAACTATCTGATAGCTGGGAGTTTTTAGAGTTTTCACATGCTAGAGTTGAGTCCAGGAAGTATTTTGTAGGAAACCCAAAATCAGTGTCAAGAAGATCAAGATATTAATTCAGAAGACACTGATGTAAAAAAAGATACAAATACAGTCTCAAATTTTGAAAAAATGTCAATTGCACACAAGCCCCACAAGAATTATTGGAAGCACTAAAAAGATTGTTGTTGTTGTTGTTGTTTAATGAAATAAGAGAAGTAGAGAAAAATTAGAAAAAAGAGTAATGCACAGAAATTATATAAAAGAAAGTCAACAACTTGTCAATGAAGATACCAAAAAAACACACTAAAATATCTTAAAAACAGAATTGATCAAATAGTAAAAGAAACACAAAAATATCACTAAATCTCCTTAAAAGCAGAATTGGTTAAATGAAGGACAAGGAGACACAAAAAAAAATTACTTTAACAAAAATACTCCTTAAAATTAAAAATTGCAGTGGGGAGACAGAGGGAAGGTCCAAAAGCTAACTGAGGGAAAGAATTCCTTGAAAATTTGAATTAGACAAGAGCAAATTAATAACTTCATGTGATATATAAAGTAAATAAATAAAGCAAAGTAAAAACAATGGAAAGCTAAAAGAAAAGGTGAACTATGGTCACTGGGAAAATAAATGATCTGGAAAATAGATTGAGGAATAAAAACTTAAGAATAATGAGACTACCTGAAAGCAATGACAAAAAAAAAAAAAAAAATTAAGAGCCTAGACATGAAATTTAAAGAAATTAGTGGGGGCAGAGTCAAAATGGTGGAGAGGACACACACTTCTTTCTGAGCTTTCCTGCTTCCCTCACACTATGAAATACAGCCTCTAAAAGAGTGCTAGACTGTCAGAACCCATGAATATTGGGAATGCAAAATATTACCAACAGAAGATAATCTCAAAGATTGCCAGAAAATATCAGTTTTGGTCATCTGCAGGCAAGGGAGGAGGCCAGGAGCAGGCAGAGGAGGCAGGCAGGCAGAGCATGGCAGCCAGCACAGGCTGAGCAGGCAGAGAATCTGCAGGGAGAACTCTACCTCAGGTATTAAATACTCTGCCCTGTTTGCAAGCCAGTAGATCAGCAGAGAAGTTATAAAATTACCATCACAAATGCAGAAGGTAAAGAGTGTACCCAAAAGCTCTGGAGTCTCACAGGACAAGGCCAAACCCACCCAGTACCTGAAGTGACTCAGCAGATCCCAGGACAGCCACTGCCTTTCTGCTGCCACTTTGCTACCACTTCCTGTTGCCTGTGGAAGAAGTGTAGAAAGCCTTCACTGCCCCAAAAGCAGACTCTAGCTTTAAAAAAAAAAAATGATTAAAAAGGCAAAGCGAACTTTAATTATAGATAGCTTCTATAGTGAAAAAGAGTAGATTTCAAACCATAAGGAGATGAAAAGCAGATTTTCTCTAGTTGAAGCCTCAAAAGGGGATATAACTGGTACCCACCATACAAGGCTCTACTAGAAGAAATGAAAAAGTATTTTGCAATAGAGCTAGGGAAAAAATGGAGAAAGGAAAGGAAAATCCTTAAAAAGACATTGGAAAATTAATACAACACGTTAAAAGATATATTTGTTAAAGTGAGAAAAGGAAAGAATTTCCTGAAACATGAAATGGAAAAGGTAAAGAATTCCCAGGAAACAGAATTTGTTAATTGGAAAAAAATAAAGAACTTCCAGGAAAAGAGATTTTGTGAGTTTGAAAAGGTGAAAAATTCCCAGGAAAATAGAATTTGACAATTGGAAAAAGAAAATAACTCCTAAAAAAAATTGATGAAATGGAGAAAAAATTCCACAGAATAAAACTCATTTAAAAATAAAATTGGACAAATACAAAAATAATTAAAAAACTAAATGAAGAAAATAATTCATTAAAAATCAAAACTGAACAAATGGAAATGAATGACTTGAGAAGACATTAAGAATCAGTCAAGCAAAGAAGAAAAAAAAAAGAAAGAAAGAATGAAAGAAAAAATAGAAAAAATGTTAAATACATAATTGGGAAAACAACAGACCTGGAAAATAGATGTAGGAGAGATCATCAAAGCAATATTGGGCTCCCTGAAAATCATGATGAAAAAAAGAGCTTAGACACTATTTTTCAGAAAATCATCAAAAAGAACTGCCCAGATGTCACAGGATCAGAAGGTAACATAGCCCTTGAAAGAATTCATCGAACATCTCCTGAAAGAGACCCCAGGTTAAAACTGCAAGGAATATTGTGATTAAACTTCAGAACTATCAGACTAAGGAAAAAATATTACAAGCAGCCAGAAAGAAGCAATTCAAATACTGAGGTGCCATAATAAGGATTACTCAGGACCTAGCAGCTTCCACACTAAAGGATAAAAGGACCTGGAATCTGATATTCTGAAAGGCAAAGGAACTTGGAATGCAGCTAAGGAAACAGTATCCCACTAAACTGAGGATTTTCTTCTAGGGAATGCCCATCTTCTGAAACAGGTGAATTTCATTTATTTCTGGTGAAAAACCCAGAACTAAACAAAAAATTTGACCACCAAATATAGGACTCAAGAGAACCATAAAAGGTAAAAAGAACTCTTGAGAACTGTATTGCTACTATGGGTATACATAGAGAGTACATGCATAATTTGATTTTGATTTTACTGTTATAATATAAAAAAGGAACTCAAGATGGAAAGGAGATTGTACTAGAAAAAGAAAAAAGTGGAGGTAAAAAGAGGGAAACTACATCTCACAAAGATGCAAAGGAAACCTGTTATATCTGAGGGAAAGAATGGAGGGGAATGAACATTGTGTGAATCTTATTCTCATTAGATTTGGCTCAAAGAGAAAATATTAGACATATTTGATTTACATAGAAACTTCTCCCATCTTACTAAAAAATGTGAGAGGTAAAGCAAAAAGGGAAGAGATAGGCTAAATAGAAGGGAAAACAGAAATAGTAGAGGAAATGTTTAAGAAAGGAGGAGGGACAATTAGGGGGAGGGAGGGATTCTAAGGCAGGAGGGTTACCTGAAATAAGTGGTGCCCATAAGTTTAATAGTGGGGAGGGGAGTAAGGGGGAAAGGAAAGAGAAAAGTACAATCTGGGGATAGTAAGATGGCAAGAAAAAACAGAATTAGAAGTTTTAACCATAAATGTGAATGGGGTGAACTCTTCCATAAAGTGGAGGCAGATGACAGACAGGATTAAGAGCCAGAATCCTACAATATATTATTTACAGGTAACACATTTAAAACAGGTTGATACATACAAAGTAAAAAGGAAAAACAAAACAAAACAAAAACAAAAACAAAAAACAAACAAGAAAAAAAAGGCTGGAACATAATCTATTATCCTTCAGGTGAAGTAAAAAAATCAGGGGTAGCCATCCTTATCTGAGATCAAGCAAAAGTAAAAATTGATCTAATCAAAAGAGATCAGGAAGGAAACTATATCTTGCTCCAGGATACTGTAGATAATGAAGCATTATCAGTACTAAAGACATATGCACCAATTGGTATAGTATCTAAATTACTAAAGGAGAAGTTTAGAGAGCTGCAAGAAGAAATAGAGAGCAGTACTATAATAGTCGGAGGTTCAACTTTGCTCTCTCAGAACTAGATAAACCAAACCATAACATGAATAAGAAATGTTAAAGAAGTAAATATAATAAAATAAAAATTAGGTATGATAGATCTTTGGAGAAAACTGAATAGAAAAAGAAAGGAGTTCACTTTCTTCTCAGAAATTCAAGTAATCTATACAAAAAATTGACCACATATTATTACATAAATATCTCAAAATCAAATGCAGAAAGTCAGAAAAGGCATCCTTTTCAGATCACAAGGTAATAAAAAACTACATTCAATAAAAATCAGGTAAAATTATGTAAAATACAGACTAGCTCCCTAGAAGGCCTCAGGGTAAGCCAGAGTCAGGATAAATCAAAGTCCTTGGTCTTTAGGGGGAGAAATGAAGGAGGCAGGAAAGCTACCATGTGACTTGCCAAAGATGTATCCTGGATTCTGGAGTCCAGAGTCTCCAGCCTCTCTCCTCCTCATTCTACCACCAAGTGCCTCTGACTTCTCTCTCCCCCTTCCAATCTTTTCCCACTATTATCTCAACACCAAACATTCACCAATAGTGAAGAAAGCCATCACATCACCATCTCATCTAAATATGTATACAGAGCCATTCTCACATCGAATAGATAATTAGCCTTAAGTGCTCAGTTGTCTGATTCAAGCATACCTTTTTTATTTCCTAATATTGAACCATCCCTGTATTCCTGGTACAAATCCTATTTGGTCATTGTGTATTATCCTGGGGATGATTTTTTGCTAATATTTTATTTAAGATTTTTGAATCAATATTCATTAAGAAGTTTGGTCTATAATTTTCTTTCTGTTTTTGTTCTACCTGTTTTAGGTATCAGTATCATGTCTGTGTCATAAACGGAATTAAATTTCATAAAAGGAATTTGGTAAGACTCCATCATTCCCTATTTTTTTCAAATAGTTTATATAGCATTGAAGTAAATTGCTCTTTAAATGTGTGGTAGAATTCACATTTAAATCCATGTGGTCCTGGGGATTTTTGCTTAGGGATTTGATTACTAGTTTATTCTATTTCTTTTTCTAAAATGGGACTATTTAAGCAATTTACTTCCTCCTCTGATAATCTGGCAATCTATAATTTTGAAGGTATTCATCCATTTCACTTAGGTTATCAAAATTATTGGCATAAATTTGGGCAAAGTAACTCCTAATTATTGCTCTAATATCTTCATTAATGGAAAGCTCTCCCTTCTCATTTTTTTTAGCTGTTTTCATTGCAATCCTAATTAATTGATCTTCTCTTTCTCTGTTCTATGCAAGTGAGCCTCTAGAGATATAAAATTTCCCCTCTTATTACCACTTTGGCTGCATCCCACAAATTTTGGTATTTAGTCTCATTATTGTCATTTTCTTGGGTGAAATTATTAATTATGTCTATGATTTGCTGCTTCACCCATTCATTCTTTAGTATGAGATTATTTAGTTTCCAATTACTTTTGGTACTATTTTTGTAGGGGACTGAAAGTGCAAAAAGGTATGCTTGAATCAGACAACTGATAGGAAAACTATTAGCATAATTGGCTATATCAATAACCAAATTAACAAAAACCATATCATCATTTCAATGGATGCAGAAAAAGCATTTGATTAAATCCAACATCCATTTCTATTAAAAATGCTAGAGTATAGGAATAAATGGACTTTTCCTTAAAATAATCTGTAGCATCGATTCAAAACCATCAGTAAGCATTATAATCTAATGGGGCTAAACTGGAACCATTCCCAATAAGATCAGGAGTGAAACAAAGTTGCCCACTATCACCATTACTATTCAATATTGTATTAGAAATGATAGCTTCGTCAATAAGAGATGAAAAAGATATTAAAGAAATTAGAGTAGGTAATGAGGAAACCAAATTATAACTCTTTGCAGATGATATGATGGTATACTTAGAGAACCCTAGAGAAGCTACTAAAAAGCTATTAGAAATAATCCACAACTTCAACAAAGTTGCAGGATACAAAATAAATCCACATAAATCCTTACCATTTTTATACATCACAAATAAAATCCAACAGCAAGAGATACAAAGAGAAATTCCATTTAAAATAACTGTCAGTAGTATAAAATATTTGGGAATCCATCTGCCAAGAGAAAGTCAGGAATTATATGAGCAAAACTACGAAACACTTTCCACACAAATAAATTAAGGTTTCAACAATTGGAAAAATGTTAAGTGCTCTTGGATAGATTGAGCAAATATAATACAGATGACAATATTACCTAAAGTAATTTACTTATTTAGTTCTATACCAATCAAACTCCCAAGAAACTACTTTACTGACATAGAAAAAAATAACAAAATTCATCTGGAAGAGCAAAATGTCAAGTGTTTCAAAGGAACTAATTTTTAAAAAGTCAGATAACAGATTTAAATGAATATTATAAAGCAGTGATCATCAAAACCATTTTGCACTGGCTAAGAAATAGACTAGTTGAGCAGTGGAATAAGTTAGGTTCACAGGACAAAATAGTCAATAACTTTAGCAATCTAGTGTTTGACAAACCCAAAGACCCCAACTTTTGGGATAAGAATTCACTATTTGATGAAAACTGCTGGGAAAATTGAAAACTAGTATGGCAGAAACTAGGCATTGATGCACACTTAACACTGTACAGCAAGATAAGGTCAAAATGGGTTCATGATTTAGACATTAAGAATGAGATTATAAGTAAATTAGAAGAATATAGGATAGTTTACCTCTGAGATTTATGGAAGAGAAAGGAATTTGTGACCAAAGAAGAATTAGAGATTATTATTGATCACAAAATAGAAAATTTTGATTATATTAAGCTAAAAACTTATGCATTCTAATTATGCAAAATTAATACATTCAAGATTAAAAGGTAAGCAATAAACTGGGAAAATATTTTTACAGTTAAATGTTCTGATACAGGCTATTTCCAAAATATATAGAGAAATTGGCTCAAATTTATAAGAAATCAAACCATTCTCCAATTGATAAATGGTCAAACGACATGAACAATTTTCAGATGAAGAAATTGAGACTATTTCTAGTCATGAAAAGGTACTCCAAATCATTATTGATCAGTGAAATGCAAATTAAGACAACTTTGAGATACCACTGCACACCTATCAGATTGGCTAAGATGAAAGGAAAAGATAGTGAAAATGTTGGAGAGGGATGTGGGAAAACTGGAACACTGATATATTGTTGCTATAATTGTGAACAAATCTAACAAATAATGAATATTGGAGAGTATGTGGGGAAATTGGGACACTAATGCAATGTTGGTAGAGATGTGAACTGATCCAACAATTTTGAAGAATGTTTTGGAACTATGCCCCAAAGGTCTATGAAACTTACAATTTGAGCCCACAAAACCACTATTATATTTTTATTCCAAAGATATATATTAAGAAGGAGGAACGTACCATACATGAAAGAATATACACAGCATTGAATTCTCTCTTCTTTCTCTCTCTCTCTCTTTCTCTCTCTCTCTCTTTCTCTTTCTCTCTTTCTCTCCCTCTCTCTCTCTCTCTCTCTCTCTCTCTCTCTCTCTCTCTCTCTCTCTCTCTCTCTCTCTCTCTCTCTTTCTCTCTCTCTCTCCCCTTCTTCTCTCTCACTCTGTGCATGTTTCTTGTATGTATGTGTGTGTGTGTGTGTGTTGCCAAAGAATTGGACATCAACTATGGAAGGGTTCAACAAGTTTTAGTACATTATTTTGATGAAATATTATTGCAATATAAGAAATGATAAGCAGGATGACTTCAGAATTATCTGGGCAGACATATGAATTGAAGCAAAATGAAGTGAACATAAATGGGAAAGCATTGTACTGAGTAATCACAATATTGCACAATGATCACCTGTAAATCACTTAGCTCTTCTGAGCAGTACTATAATCTAAGATAATTCCAAAGGACTTATGATGAAAAAATACTATCCATTTTCAGAGAGAGAAAAAAAAAATAACCCATGGCGTCTAAATGCAGATTGTTGGCATATTTTTCAAGTTTTGATTTTTTTTTGTGGGGTCTGTGTTTTCTTTTGCAACATGCCTAATATGGAAATATATTTTATATGATTTCACATATAAAACCTATTTCAAATTCCTTGACTTCACAAGAAGCAAAGGGAGGAAGATTTGTAAACAATTTAAAAATCAAAGTTTTAAAAATGAATGTTATGAAAATTTTACACTTAAATAAGAAAAATAAGAGAAAAAAATAATATGTTGAGGGTATTGTTGACTCATCTATTCTTGGTATATCTTCAAAGTAATTATCCTTTTATAAAATTCATTGGAATGAAGGAGCTAGGTGGCCCAGTAGATAGAGCACAAGTTCTGAAGTCAGGAGTATTTGAATTCAAATCTGACCTTAGACACAACACTTCTTAGGTATGTGAACCTGGACAAGTCACTTAACGCTAATTGCCTCAGCACAAAAATAAAATAAAATGAAATTTATTAAAATTCATTCATTAAATGAAACAAGGGTGTTAATCATTGGTATAGAACAATGGAGGGAATAAACCTCAGTTGGAATTTAGGCTGATATATTAGAAAAGATACATTTCAATCTCTCATAGATATCCCTAGAATTTTGAAGGGAAGATATAGCCTGTTGACTTCTTTTACCAGTAGTCCAGAGAGTAGTCACTATGCCAGTTTGGGTAAGGCAAATGTGTGTTCAGAGAGATATTTCTGGAAAAATAATGTGAGTCCAGATTATGGAGAGCTTTTCATGCAAAGCAAAAGAAATTGTACTTTATTCTGTAGGCAATAGTGAGTTATATAAGTGCTTTGAGTAAATTAAAATAATGTTTTCAGTAATTTCAAGATATCTTTGGTGTTCTATATCAAATGAATGGAGTACAAAACAACTATATAATAATAAATGTTATCATAGTCCAGATGCTTACACTTAAAATATAGTTGTTGTGGCAACAGAAAGGGAGGCATTATGTGACTGAATATTTGTTCCTGCATAGCCACTGTTTAGCGACTTTTATTATCAGAGCAGAATCTATAAGGAAGGATACCTCATTCATCCCTGGTCTTTGATTTTGGAGTATCCAGAAGTTGAGGAAAAGATTCTTCACCATATATCTTCCCATGATTGACTTGACTTTAATCATTGACTTGACTAAAACAGATCCAATTCAGTTAAAGTTCTTATCAGATACTTTTTTTTTCCTTTGTAAACTACTTCTTTGCAGTTCCACACAGCCTTATCATTCTTGCTGTGTTTAATCATTTAGTCTGCATACCAACAAAACCCTCATCTTCATTTTACTAGTACTATTAACAATTTTAGATCTTTCCTTTATATCTTCCCAAAGTGGATGTGCAAGGAGAGGAGGTAGGAATAATTATTTACCAAAAATGTTACCACTAATTTTATTCATGAGTAGCTGTAATATTCCCTCTAAAATATAATATTCTCTGATGACGTTTCCTTGGGGTCTCTGGAGGCAATCTTCATTTCAGTTCAGTAATTATCACAGATGGAGCAGGCATAAAAGTCAAAATCCTTTATTGTCTCTTTCCAAGTCTTGTCTCCTTTCCTGCAGCCCAGTTAGCTTTCTTATAGTCCAGACCCTTTATTATCTCCTTCCTAGGGTTGGGCAGCTTTCTAGAGAGCCTTTCAGTCTGGACTTGATTCTGAGAGCTGGAGCTCCTGCCTGTCTCCTCTGGGTTTCTGAATCTCCTGGACTGAATCCTGATTGAGGCTCCTAGCTTATATATGCTCTCTTATCAAAGGTGTGAATCTTGTAGATATAATAAGTACTAAGTACATGTACTGAACAAGAAAACTGTTAAGCACCATGCTAAATTAGATAATTATTGTCTCTATCAATTCTACTGACTTAGCACTTATTTTCAAGTTCTGGCCCATAACATCTCCTGCTTTCTTTTGTTTTTATAACATAAGTGATCATGCCTTCCCTGACTGCTCAAAAAAGGGGTGAAAACACCATAAAAAGAGGTGATCACACCCTCCCTGACTTCTCAGGAAGGGAGATGAAAACACCAAAGGAAATGAGAATTCAAATCATATTAGCAGGTTTCTGAAGGGTCTCACTTGAAACAAGTATACATAAATCCATCAATATGGGAAATATTACACAGAATTACATAAGCACATAGTAACACAGGCTAGTAGTGATGTAACAAATAACATGAATCAACATGAGGAATTATACGTGTCCATAAGTCCTAGAAATAGTCCAAAAGGAATCTATTGTCAATTAGTTCATGTGCCAGGAATCCAATAACTACTGCAAGTTTTGAAGTCCTGCAATAGTCCCATCAACAATTTTTCATCTCAAAGAATCCAATGATTCCTGCTGGTTTTCAAGTCTTGCAACAGTCTCATTATCAGCCATGCTCTTTCAGTGTCAGATGTTTCTTAGGTCTTCTCCTTTGTTTCGAGGTTTTTCTTTTTTTCTGACTCTCTCCAGATGCTCATTGTCACCCATTTGATTCCTTCTCTATCTATAGAGATACAAGTAAATCTTCTCCTCCAAGCAGTTAACCTATCTAATCCCTTCTATTTCACCACTTTCTCTTCACATTGCCAGCAGTTACATTGGAACTGTCCTTCTGATGTGTTGCTATGGATTTCCAATCACTGGGGGTTAAGATTTCATAAGCCAAACTTTTTAATAACATCTTAACATAAGATGATATAGCCCCATAAAGAATGCAACCCTTTTTCAAATCCTTAATTTTTTTTCCAGATCAAAAGGAGTGTATCTTCTCCTTTGTTTACCTGAAGAATCAAGCTGTAAGTTACAGGTATTGTTTTACTATCTAGGATGTAAAGATTTTAACCTTTAAATAATTCATATTTTCTCCTGTTTACTTTTCTATACTTCTCTGTGATTATAGATTAAAATTTCTATTTAGTTCTTTTTTTTTTCCAACATAAATGTTTGAAAATATCTGACTACATTGAAGTTCCATCTGCTCTCCTGAAAGATTATGCTGAGTCTCACTGGGTGGCTAATTCTTGGTTGTAACCCTAAGTCCTTCACCTTCCAGAATATGGTATTCCAGAACCTCTGATCTTTTATTGTAGGAGCTGCCAGATTCTGGGTAATTTTGACTGTTGCTCCTCGATATTTTAATTGTTTTTGTTGGCAGCTTGCAGTATTTTTTCCCTGAAATTATATTTTTGGAATTTTACAACAATGTTATTTTTTCAATACATATTTCTCTCTCTTTCTAGAATATTGGGGCAATTTTCCTTAATGATCTCTTATAGAATGCTATAAAAGCTCTTTTTTTTTAAATTATTTTTTCTTGGTCATGGTCTTCAGGTAGGCCAATAATTTTTTAAGTTGCCTCTTTTGGATCAATTTTCCAGGTTGGCTATTTTGCCAATAAGGTATTTCACATTTTCTTCCATTTTTTCATTCTTTTTAGTTTGTTTGATCAATTCTTACTGTCTCCCAAAGTTATTGGCTTCCATTTGCCCTCTTTAAGTTTTTAACATGTGATTTTCTTCACATAGATTGGTATATCTTTTTTTTTTTCCCATTTGGTTTATTCTACTGTTTAAGGAGTTGCTTTTTTAGAAAAAAATTTTTTTTCTTTCCTTTTCAAAGCCAGGGACTATTTCATGCATACCTCTCATTTCCTTTCTCATTTTTTTTCTCCGACTTCTCTTATTTGTTTTTTAAAGTCTTTTATGAGGACTTCCAAGAAGCCCTTTGGGCTTGAGATCGCTTTATCTCACTCTTTGATATTTTCTCTGTGGACATTCTGTCCTCATCTGAGTTTGTGTTTTGATCTTCCCTATCACCATAGTAGTTTTCTATGGTCAAGGTTCTTTTCTGTTTCTTGCTCATTTTCTTTTGATATTTTTTTTTTCTTTCAAGGTGGAGCTCTGCTCCTGGGGAAAAGGGGGTTCTATCCCTGAGCAGCTCTGAGCCTTAACTTTGAGCATAGGGGCCCCTTGTGTTTGTAGGGGGTAGCTTTGCCTGTTCTTTAGGGGAAATAGCCTGGTTTCCCAGAGTTTGACTTTTGACCTGGGGCTATTATCTGCCCCATAGTTTGCTCTTCTATTGAACCTGGACTGAGGGCCTTAGTTGCTGATTTTCTGTGATTAAGACTTTACCATAGGCTTTTCCACAGTCTGTCTGAGCTGGGCTGCACAGTCTTTTCTCCCCAGTGAGATTGACCTTCCTTAAAGTTTTTACAGTCTATCTTGAGCTGGAAGGTCATTTCATTCTATCAGACTCTTTTCAGAGGCTTGATTTCATATGGTTTTTGAGAGATTTATTCTGCTTTTTTGGCTCTACCCCTAGAAGTACAAGTTGTAATTTTCTATATTAAACATTTGTCTTGAATTCCATTTACATTCTTTAAAAAGCATAGGTCATGGCTCTATATTATATAGTTTCCAGACCCCTCTAGATCAATGTCACCTTAATGTGTATAAGCTAGGTAATGATTCAACAATTTGCAGTATCTGTAATTTCTTCATTGTGGTTCCTATCTTCCTATCTCTAATGTCACAAATACAATCTATCCATATTTCCCTTAGTTTTTAGCTTCCTTAAAATATGGTGGCAACAATTGATCAGATCATCCCCAATATTATGTGAACAAAGAAATTTGGTGGAAATTTGGGTATTAGCATAAAAAATAGTAAAATAGTAAACATAATATGGAGGGCTTTGTACCCAAGAGAAAGACAACTTGTCTTATGGAAGCAGGTTTTGACAATATAAGACTTTTCATCACCATAGCTTTCTAAAAATGGAATGGATTGATGGTACCTAATATCATTTCATTTATAAATAAGATGTGATCTAATTAGAATTTTATATATTAAAATGTAGGTTTGTTTATTTGTGAGCAATGTGATAGATAGACTTACATAGTGGGCATTAGTTTGGGCTAAATGTCCATATAAGTGATTTCTTGTGCTATGATTCTAAGAAATAATTATTAACTAAATACCTACTACAAAGTTTTGTGGTATGATGCAATACAACAATATTTGAATAATACAAAAACTTTGGAAACTACACTTACTCTTAGTATACTTTTTCTTTAGTTGAACTAAGCATAAGCCTTAAAATGTGCATGACAATTTAAAAGATGACACTCTTAGTAATGGAGAAAATATTGTATTAGAAGGCATCTCAATATCAGCTAATCAAACTCCTATACAAATGATAAATCCCATCTGCAATGTCTTCAAAAAATGTTCATAAAAAGTAGATTTGATGGGAAACTTCAAGAGAGGCAAGTAAGAATACTTTGGAAAATGATTCGCTGAATGCAATAGCATGATATTCTATAAGGGACATTCACTCAAGAAGAATCAGATGATTTTATGCCTGAAATTCTGATGAAATTTTGATGAAAATTTCAAGAGCAAGAAAGTTATAAGGAAATGCAATGATAGATGTGATCAAAAAGGTTCTCATTGGCCAACTTGGATTAAAAAACAAACAACATAACAAATAACAAAACAGCTTGGGGGAGAACAGAATTGTCAAACTTTTGTCTGATAGCCAGTAACTGAGAATTACTATATGGTAGCATGATTGTGTAATAGTATCAAGACTTCCCAAATCCTACATAATCCTAATTTGACAAGACTAAAATAAACTAAATGATGTGTGTTTTATGCCTCTGTACACGCATATGTATTTGTGAGGCAATTATAGACATTTATCTTGGAGAAGAAAAGTTCACAAACAAGTATCTGAAAGTCCTTTATGTTTAAATGAAATTAAATTTAGTCCTCACTCCTGTCTCTTAAAACTTAGGCTCCTTTTGGAACTCAGTTTAAATTATCATTCTTCATGATCCTACTCTGCACCCTAGATACTAAAAGCTCCTAAATTCCCTAAAATAATCTTTATTACTTTTAATTTGATTTGGATATATATATATATATCCATATATATATATATGGATATATATATATGGATATATATATATATGGATATATATACGTGTGTGTGTATATATGTGTGTGTATGTTATTTTTCTCAATATAATAAGCATCCTCAGTGCAAAGACTATATCATTTTTATGGATGTCTCTCTAGTGCCAAACATAATGCTTTACACATAATAGGTGATTAATAAATGTTTGTTGACTACATATTTACTGACTTATTGTAAAGCACAGAAATAGGAGCAGTGCATAAAAGCTGCAGAGAGAAATATTTTGAATAGAGATACAAATTAATTAGACCTACCTGAAAATGGTATAGACTGCCTCAAGTAGTGGTGAATTTTTCCTCATGAGAGATTTTTAATTCAGGAGATTTAGTTGAGGAGAAAATGACTAGACTAATATGATTTTTCCATGATCCTGTACAAATAATCTGGGTTAGATTAGACATTTTCTGCAGTACCTTCCAACTCTGAGATTTTGATTTTTTTTTAACCTCCCATCATTATTACATCATTGAATGATTATTAATTAAATTATTAATTTAAAAAAAAAATCCTTGGGTTGAGCCAAAAAATGTTCCTAGCTACAAATTATTTGGCTTAAATTTCATACTCCAGGGAGAAGAAGAAAGCATACAATCCCTTCCAAATTACTGTCCTTCATATATTTGAAGAGAATTTTAATATTCCCCTACCCACCTTATAAGACTTCTTTATAAAAATAATACCAATCCTTCTAGGGCATGTCTTAGATTCTATTCTATTTGTGAACCTGGTTTCCTGCCTTGGTATTTACTCCAGTTTATCAATGAGTACTACTATTAATAATAGCCATCTAAGTTTTTCGAAGAGTTTTCCTCATAACAACATTTTTATATATGTGGAACATACTATTATTACATCTTTCCAAGAAGAAAACTGATTCCCTGGAAGGATAAGTTGCTCACCCAATGTGAGGAGCCAGCTGTAAGTTCTTCAAAAGACCTAAGAAAACCAAGGTCAGTTGGAGGAGTTTAGGGCCTGTTCCACAGAATAATCTATATTTGAGTTCCCTTAGATTATTCACTAAAATATATGTCCATTAACATGACCAGAGTGCATTTTGTTTAGCAAAAACAGGAAGTCCTCTAAAAGAAACAAAATACAGGATAAGCCTTGACTAATAGAACAAGAAGATGTTATAGCCTTGGTTTCTGTGATTTTCTGGCATTTGTGTAATGTATAACAGAGGAAAAATATGTGGGGTACAAAAGGGAAGATGTAAGAAAGTCAGTTCTATGCTTTAAGCTTGAACTTGCCTGGCCCCACTCATTTCACTCATTACTTCATTTTGTACCTCCATCAGTTGCTGACAATCCAAAATTATCTAACTATTAAATCTGAGGTTCAGGATATTAATATAGAACTTCTATCTCTAAGAGTGATTTTTTTTTTAATTTTTCCACATTGCAGTTCAGGGTGGAAGATGTCTCATAAAAGAAGGCATGAGCTAGAAAGAAATCTCTGGCTGCAGAAGTCAGAAAAAATTTTATAAAGTGTCAATTGAAAAACAGATAAGTTCCTGATAGTTGAGGGGTGGGGTAAAGAGAAATCTAGGGCATAGATATTTCACAAAAGAAAAATCAGGATCAGGAATTTGAATGGCATGTTCAGGAGAAAATTCCTAGTTTCTTTAGAAGAATAGTTTAACATAACTTAAAAGCAGATTGAAGTAAAAATGTGAAAGATGTTGCATAGTAATTTTATAAATTTAGACTTTATGTTACAAAAAATAAACATTTATTGAAGATTAGAATTGGAAAGTAATATGATAAAAATAGTGCTTTAGAAAAAAATTAATCCATGATCTATGTTCACAATGGATAAAATAAAAGAGAAGTTAGAATTAATTTTAAAGTGTTTGAAGACTAATGCTGATATAAAGTGATAGAAATACATATATTTTTTCTTTAAAAATTATATTTAACAAGAGATAAAAGTATATTATCGTACTAATTTCCCTCAATTCAATAAGCATTAACACCTACCATTCAACACTGAGACAAAAGAAAGAAAATAAAAGGAGAGAGACAGACACACACAGAGAGAGACAGAGTGTAGAGGAGAAAAGAAGGAAAGGGGGAAGGAAGGGAGGAAGGAAGGAAGGAAAGAAGGAAGGAAGGAAGGAGAGAAAGATAAAGGAAAAAAAGGAAGGAAGGAAGAAAAGAAAGAAAGAGGGAAGGAAGGAGAAAAGGAAGAAAAGGAAAGGAAAAAATGAAGGAAGGAAGGAAGAAATGCTCTGCCCTTAAGAAGTTGCAATTCCAGGTGGAGCCAAGATGGTAGAGAAGTCACAGGTGAGAATCTGAGCTCCTCTCACCCTCATTACCAATTTTTAAAATCAGCCTCAAAAATAGCGCTAGACTGATAAGGTCCACAAAGATTGGAAGTACAACAACTCAACAGTTGAAGATAATCTTGAATATCACCAGAAAAGGTTTTGTCCTGAGTGGTGGAAGTAGACCATAGCAGGGCAGGGATAGAATCAGGAGTGAGGTGGCCTTTTCAGTTGGAAGGTTTACATAGAATTGTCTGCCATAGCCTGACTGCTTTGCTTTGGTCTCAGAGTAGTGGACCAGCAGAGAAGTTGGAGCCTAGAGTAGAGGGTACACTGAGGGATGCTGGAGCCTGAGAGGATCTGACTATGCCCAGCCAGGACTGGAAGTGACTCAGTGCAGATCATAACACAGCTCTTTGTGGCATTCTGCAGCTAGGGGGTCTTGTGAGGGGGGCAGTCACAAACCTGCATGGCAGGGGCATATACTGGGGCAGCATCTCATCTGCACAGTGAGGGGTTCAGCCTGGGATAGTGGAATTTCCCCAGCTCCACTATGTTTCCTGGGCAGAGACACTTCCGGTCCCATGAGGGATAAGGCGACTGCTAATATTCAAAGCTGACATTTGGTGTGGGGGGAAGTAATATTTTTGCTGCTTAACCTCTACCCTCAAGGCAGTTGCTAATCATCACAGCAGGGCTCCTCACAGGGCACTTACACAGCTTGGCCCTTGATACCCAGGCGGAGTCACTTCCCTATGGAGCTCTTCCCAGAGCCCTCCCACAGCTCAGCCACTCCTTGCAGCCCACAGAGAGGACAGTTAATCTCCATATACACATCCTTGCTCTGCAGAGGTAACTGGTAACCTCCTTGCCCTGAAGGCAGACCCTAAAGGCTTAAAAAAATGAGTAAAAAAATGAAGAAAATTATTGATAGCTTCCAAATAGAAAGAGAGCAGGTATCCAACCCTAAGGAGACTAATAGCAAATAGCCTCCAGACAATACCCCAGATAATGCTCTCCTAGAAGAGACTATTAAAAATCTCAAAAGAGAGTTAGAAGAAAAATGGGGAAAGGAAAGAGAAGCTATGCAAGAGAGTAGCAACCTCCTAAAATGTGAATTGGAAAAGGTAAACAACTTCCTGAAATATGAATGGGAAAAGGTAAAGAATTCACAGGAAGTGCAGGCAAACAGAATTAGGGAATTGGAAAAGATAAAGAAATCACAGGAAAGTAGGATCTGTGAACCAAGAAAGTAGGATATGTGAATTGGAAAAAGAAAATAATTCACTAAAAAACAAATTTAGTGAAATGGAAAAAAATTCCATAGAGCAAAACAACTCATTTAAAAATTCAATTGGACATATACAAAAAGAAGTAAAAAATGCTAATGAAGAAAATAACTCATTATAAATCAGAACTAATAGAAATGAATGATTCATTGAGACACCAAGAATCAGTCAAGCAAAACCAAAAAGAATGAAAATCTGGAGAAAAATGTCAAATATTTACTTGGCAAAATGACAGACCTGTAAAATAGATCTAGGAGAGATAATCTGAGGATTATTGGACTTCCCGAAAATTATGATTGAAAAAAAGAGCCTAGATACTGTTTTACAAGAAATCATCCAAGAGAATTGCACAGAGGTAACAGAACCAGAAGGGAAAATAGGCATTGAAAGAATTCATCGAACACCTTCTGAAAAATACCCTAAAAAAAAAAAAAAAAAAAAAAAAAAAAAAAAAAAAAAATTCCACAGAACATTGTGGCCAAATTTCAGAACTATCAGACTAAGGAAAAATATTACAAGCAGCCAGGAGAAAACAATTCAAATACCAAGGTGTCACAATAAGGGTCATTCAAGATCTGGCTGCCTCTACATTAAAAGATCACAGGGACTGGAATCTGATATTCCAAAAGGCAAAAGAACTTGAAATGAAGCCAAAAATAAAATACCCAGCTAAGTACAGTATTTTCTTCCATGGAAGAAGATGGACATTTAATGAAATAGATGAATTCCATTTGTTTCTAAAGAAAAAACCAGATCTAAACAAAAAATTTGATCTCCAATCATATGACTCAAGAGAAGCAGAAAAAGGTAAAAGGAACTCTTGAGAACTGTATTTCTGTTGTGGATATACACAAAGACTACATATATAATTTGATTTTACTGATATAAAAAGGGAAGTAAAAATGGAAAGGGGATAGTGTCAAAAAAAGGAAAAAAGGGAGATGAAATCAGGGAAACTACATCCAACAAAGAGGCAAAGAAAACCTATCATATCTGAGGGAAGTTAGAGAGAGGGAGGAACATTGTGTGAACCTTACTCTCATCAAAATTGGCTCAAAGAGAAAATAATTAACATATTGGTTTTACAGAAAATTTTCTCTTACTTCATTAAAAAGGGGAGAGAAAAAGGGAAAAGGAAAAGAGTAATGATGAAAGGGTACCAAGAAAGTGAAAGGGATTTAAAGGGAGGAGGGAGGGATACCAAAGAGGGAGGGCTGTGTGACCCAAATGGAGCTCATAAGTTTAATATTTGGGAAGAGGTTCAGGGAGGTAAGGGAAAAAGCATAATCTGGGGATAATATGATGGCAGGAAATAAAGAATTAATAATTTTAACTGTAAATGTGAATGGGATGAACTCTCCCATTAAGCAGAGATTGATAGCAGACTGGATCAAGAGTCAAAACCTACAATATGTTGTTTAGAGAAAACACATTTAAAGCAGGGAGATACATACATAGTAAAGGTAAAAGGCTGGATGAGAATCTATTATACTTAAAGAAAAGTAAAAAAAAAAAAAAAAAAGCAGGGGTAGCCATCCTTATCTCAGATCAAGAAAAAGTTAAAAATTTATCTAATCAAAAGAAATAAGGAAGGAAATAATATCTTGCTAAAGGGTAGCATAGAACAATTAAGCTATATCAATACTAATCATATATGCATCAAGTGGTATAGCATCTAACTTCCTAAAGGAGAAGTTAAGAGAGTTGCAAGGAGACTTCCGGCCAAGATGGTGGCGTGGAGGCAGACAGCTGCATGAGCTCCTCATTATCTCTCAGAACTTAATTCATGACAAGCCTCAGACTTAATGCTTGACCCAGAAAGAAATCCACAAATAATCACCAAGAGAAGACATCCTTGAAAGTCGCCAGAAAAGGTCTGTGTTTGTTCAGGGGAGGGTCAATCAGACTGAGTGCAGACTGAGGGCAGGCAAGTCAGAGCGAGACAGGCAGCTCACACAGCTCAGACTGGAGGGGGAGGGGTACGATCTCTGCTGTTTCTGCAAAAAGACTTTTTCCCCAGTGTGGATACTCCGTCTTGGCAGCAAGCTAGGAACAGCGGAGAGGGTGTAAACACCGGAGGTGAAGATTAAAACCCCAGAAAGCCAGCTTCTCTCAGAACCCGGCCACCCCCAACCCCCAACCTGGACTGACTCAGCGAGTTCTCAGAGCCTCACAGCACAGACTCAGTACAGTCATTGCTGTTCTGTTAGTGGCTCTCTGCTGCCCTACCCCCGGTCTGTAGAGGAAGCCCATTAATACCATCCAGCCCCACCCCCTCAAAAACAGACCTATTGTTTCTCTTGTCAATTTGTTTTCTTCCATTCCTACTCTGACAAAATGAACAAAAAATTCAAAAGGGCTCTAACCATTGACAGCTTTTGTATGGAGAGAGAGCAGACTTCAAACACTGAGGAGACTAAAAACAGACTGTCCCCAGAGGAATCCCCTAAGGGGGATATGAGCTCCTCCTCAATACAAAAGAATCTCATAGAAGAGAGTTGCAAGAAGAAATAGACAACAAAACTATAATAGTGAGAGATCTCAACCTTGCACTCTCAGAATTAGATAAACCAAACCACAAAACAAATAAGAAAGAATATTAGGAAAATTAGGTATGATAGATCTTTGGAGAAAACTGAATGGTGACAGAAAGGAGTATACTTTCTTCTCAGCAGTGCATGGAATGTATACAAAAATTGACCATATATTAGGACATAAAGATCTCAAAATTAAATGCAGGAAGGCAGAAATAGTAAAGGCTTTCTTTTCAGATCAAGATGTAATAAAAACTACATTCAACAAAAAGTTAGGGGTAAATAGACCAAAAAGTAATTGGAAACTAAATAATCTCATCTTAAAGAATGATAGGATGAAACAGCAAATTATAGATACAATTAATAATTTCACTCAAAATAATGAAAATGATGAGACATCATACCAAAATTTGTGGGATGAAGCTAAAGTAGTAATAAGGAAAATTTTTATATTTTTAGAGGCTTACTTGAAGAAAATAAAAAAGGAAAAAAAAATCAATGAATTGGGCTTGCAACTTAAAAAGCTAGAGAAAGACCAAATTAAAAACCCTCAATCAAATAGTAAACTTGAAATTCTACAATTAAAAGGAGAAATTAATAATATTGAAAGTAAAAACAAAACAAAACTATTGAACTAACAAATAAAACTAGGAGTTGGTTGTATGAAAAAGCCAATAAATAGATAAAACTTTGCTAAATTTGATTAGAAAAAGGAGAGAGGACAATCAAACTGTTAGTCTTAAAAATAAAAAGGGGAACTTTCCACCAATGAAAAGCAAATTAGAGAAATAATAAGGAGTTACTTTGCCCAACTTTATGCCAACCATTTTGATAACTTAAGTGAAATGAATGACTATCTCCAAAAATATAGGCTTCCCAGGTAAACAGAGGAGGAAATGAATTGCTTAAATAGTCCCATTTCGGGGACTTTCTGGCCAAGATGGGGGTGTGGAGGCAGACAGCTGCTTGAGCTCCCTGTTTTCTCTCAGGACTTACTTCATGACAAGTCTCACAGTTAATGCTTGACCAGGAAAAAAAAAAAAAAAAAAAAAAAAAACACACATAATCAATCACCAAGAGAAGACATTCTTGAAATTCACCAGAAAAGGTCTGTGTTTGCTCGGGGGAGGGTCAATCAGACTGGGCGCAGACTGAGGGGAGGTAAGCCAGAGCAAGACAGACAGCTCACACAGCTCAGACCAGAGGGGGGAGGGGTATGATCTCTGTCATTTCTGCAAAAAGACTTTTACCCCAGTATGGATATTCTGTCTTGGCAGCAAGCCAGGAGCATCAGAGAGGGTGTAAATACCTGAGGTGAAGATTAAAACCCCAGAAAGCTAGCTTCTCTCAGAACCCGGCTACCCCCAACCCCCACCTGGAGTGACTAACCACCTTCTCAGAGAATCAGAGCCCAGACACAGTGCAGCCATCACTGTTCTATTAGTTGCTCTCTGCTGCCCTACCCCCAGTCTGTAGAGGAAGCCCATTAACACCATCTAGCCCCATCTCCCCCAAAACAGACCAATTGTTTCTCTTGTCAATTTGTTTTCTTCCATTCCACTATTGACAAAATGAACAAAAAATTCAAAAGGGCTCTAGCCATTGACAGCTTCTGCATGGAGAGAGAGCAGATTTCAAATACTGAGGAGACTAAAAACAGACTGTCCACAGAGGAATCCCCTAAGGGGGATGTGATCTGCTCCTCAATACAAAAGAACCTCATAGAGGAAATAAAAAAGGCTCTCACAAGAGAGTAGAAGAGAAATTGGAAAAGGAAAGGAAAGCTTGGAAAGAGAGCCTGGAGAAGTCATCCAGAGTGGATAAAGTGATCAAATCATTGAGAAACAAAATTAGTGAATTAGAAAAGGCAAACCACTCCAAGGAAAATAGGATTAGTGAGCTGGATAAAGAAATCAGCTCTCTAAAAAATAAAATGGATAAAATGGGAAAAAATTCCATAGAAGATAAAAACACAATTGGACAATTACAAAAAGATATAAAAAAAAGTGAGTGAAGAAAATATATCATTGAAAATTAGACTCGAACAAGTAGAAATGAATGACTCAAAGAGAAACAAAGAGGTAGTCAAGCAAAACCAGAGAAATGAAACAATTGAAAAGAATGTCAAGTACCTTATTAGAAAGACAACAGACCTGGAAAACAGATCCAGGAGAGACAATTTGAGAATAATCAGATTCCCTGAAAAATGTGAGGAAAAAAAGAGCTTGGACACTATTTTCGAGGAAATTATCAAAGAGAAGTGCCCAGACGTTTTGGAAACAGAGGGTAATATAGACATTGAAAAAATTCATCGATCACCTACTGAAAGGGACCCTAAAATCAAAACGCCAAGAAATATAGTGGCCAAGTTCAAGAACCATCAGACAAAGTAAAAGATATTGGAAGCTACTAGAAAAAAGCAATTCATATATGGAGGATCCACAATAAGGATAACCCAGGATCTAGCAGCATCCACATTAAAAAAACGAAGGGCCTCGAACATGATATTCCGAAAGGCTAAGGAACTTGGTATGCAGCCAAGAATAACTTACCCAGCAAAAATGAGCATTCTTTTCCAGGGAAGAAGATGGACATTTAACGAAATAAATGGATTCCATCTATTTTTGATGAAAAAACCAGACCTACATAAAAGGTTTGATCTTCAAATGCAGAACTCAAGAGATTTCTAAAAAGGTAAAAGGAAATCTTGAGAACTATACTTCTGCCATAAAAATATGTAAAGAACATATGTATAATTTGTCCTAGAAACTAGAGGTAGAAAGGAAATTATATCATAAAAAAGTGTAAAGTGGTGGTACTACATCTCATGAAGAGGCAAAGATAACCGATTATATCTGAGAGAAAGGAAGGAGGTAGATGAACATGGTGTGTATCAATAGACATATTCGATTTATGGTGAAACTTCTTCCACTTCATTGAAAAGTGAGAGGGAAGGAGTAAGCTAAGAGGAAGCGAATACAGAAATTGTGAGGAAAAGGGGTAAAATAAGGGGAGGAACTTTAAAGTGGGGGAAGGATCCTAAAAGGGAGGGCTGTGAAAAGCAAGTGGTGTTCACAAGTTTAACACTGGATAGAGGGATAAGAGGAAAGGAAAGGGGAAAAGCATAAGCAGGGGTTAATAAGATGGCAAGCAATATAGAATTAGTCATTTTAACCACAAATGTGAATGGGGCAAACTGCCTCATAAAGAGGAAGTAGTTAGCAGACTGGATTAAAGTCAGAATCCTACTATATGTTGTTTACAGGAAACACACCTTAAAAAGAGTGATACATTCAAACTGAAAGTAAAAGGGTGGAGCAGAATCTACTATGCTTCAGGCAAAACCAAAAAAGCAGGGTTAGCCATCCTCATCTCAGATCAAGCAAAAACAAAAATTGATCTAATTAAAAGAGATAAGGAAGGGCATTATATCCTGCTAAAGGATAGCATCAAGAATGAAGCAGTATCAGTATTAAACATATATGCACCAAGTGGTGCAGCATCTAAATTCTTAAAAGAGAAATTAAGAGAGCTGCAAGAAGAAATAGACAGCAAAACTCTAATAGTGGGAGATCTCAACCTTGCACTCTCAGAATTAGATAAATCAAACCACAAAATAAATAAGAAAGAAGTAAAAGAGGTAAATAGAATACTAGAAAAGTTTGATATGATAGATCTTTGGCGAAAGCTAAATGGAGACAGAAAGGAGTATACTTTCTTCTCAGTAGTTCATGGAACCTATACAAAAATTGATCATATACTAGGGCATAAAAACCTCAAAATCAAATGCAATAAGGCAGAAGTAGTAAATGCACCCTTTTCAGACCGCAATGCAATCAAAATTACATTTAACAAAAGGCCAGGAGAAAATAGACCAAAAACTAATTGGAAACTAAATAATCTTATACTAAAGAATGATTGGGTAAAACAGCAAATCATAGACATAATTAATAACTTCACCCAAGAAAATGACAATAATGAGACATCATACCAAAATGTGTGGGATACAGCCAAAGCAGTAATAAGGTGAAGTTTTATAATTCTACAGGCCTACTTGCATAAAATAGAGAAAGAGAGGGCCAATGAATTGAGCTTACAACTAAAATTGCTAGAAAAGGAACAAATTAAAAATCCCCAAACAAACACAAAACTTGAAATTCAAAAAAGAAAAAGGTGAGATTAATAAAATTGAAAGTAAAAAAATTATTGAATTAATTAATAAAACTAAGAGTTGGTTCTATAAAAAAACCAACAAAATAGACAAACCATTGGTAAACCTGATTAAAAAAAAAAAAGAGAGAAAAAGCAAATTGTTAGTCTTGTGAATGAAAAGGGAGAACTCACCACTAATGAAGAGGAAATTAGAACAATAGTTAGGAGCTACTTTGCTCAAATTTAGGCCAATCAATTCGATAACTTAAATGAAATGGAAGAATACTTTCAAAAATATAGCTTGCCCAGATTAACAGAGGAAGAAGTAAGTAGCCTAAACAGTCCCATCTCAGAAAAAGAAATAGAACAAGCTATTAACCAACTTCCTAAGAAAAAATCCCCAGGACCAAATGGATTTACATGTGAATTCTACCAAACATGTAAAGAACAACTAACTCCAATGCTATATAAACTATTTGAAAAAACAGGGATTGAAGGAGTCCTACCAAATTCCTTTTATGACACAGACATAATACTGATACCTAAACCAGGTAGATCTAAAAGTGAGAAAGAAAACTATAGACCAATTTCCTTAATGAACATTGATGCTAAAATCTTAAATAAGATATTAGCAAAAAGACTTCAGAAAATCATCCCCAGGATAATACACTATGACCAAGTGGGATTTATACTAGGAATGCAGGGCTGGTTTAATATTAGGAAAATATTAGTATAATTGACCATATTAATAATCAAATTAATAAAAACCATATGATCATCTCAATAGATGCAGAAAAAGCATTTGACAAAATCCAACATCCATTCCTACTAAAAACACTTGAGAATATAGGAATAAATGAACTATTCCATAAAATAATAACAAGCATATATTTAAAACCTTCAGTAAACACCATATGTAATGGCGATAAACTAGAACCTTTCCCTGTAAGATCAGGTGTGAAACAAGGTTGCCCACTATCACCATTACTATTCAATATAGTACTAGAAACTCGAGCCTCGGCAATAAGAGCCAAGAAAGATATTCAAGGAATTAGAGTATTAAATGAGGAAATCAAATTATCACTTTTTGTAGATGACATGATGGTATACTTAGAGAACCCCAAAGACTCTGCTAAAAAGCTATTAGAAATAATTCAGAGTTTTAGCAAAGTTGCAGGATACAAAATAAATCCACATAAATCCTCAGCATTTTTATACATTAACAACACAATCCAACAGCAAGAGATACAAAGAGAAATTCCATTCAAAATAACGGTCGATAGTATAAAATATTTGGGAATATATCTACCAAAGGAGAGTCAGGAATTATATGAGCAAAATTACAAAACACTTGCCACAAAAATAAAGTCAGATTTAAATAATTGGAAAGACATTCAGTGCTCTTGGATAGGCTGAGCGAATATAATTAAGGTGACAATACTCCCTAAATTAATCTGTTTATTTAATGCTATACCAATCAGACTCCCAAAAAACTATTTTAATGACCTAGAAAAAATAACAACAAAATTCATATGGAAGAACAAAAGGTTGAGAATTTCAAGGAAAGTAATGAAAAAAAAAATTAAATGAAGGTGGTCTAGCTGTACCTGATCTAGAACTGTATTATAAAGCAACAGTCACCAAAATCATTTGGTATTGGCTAAGAAATAAACTAGTTGATCAGTGGTATAAGTTAGGTTCACAGGGCAAGATAGTGAATAAAAATAGCAATCTAGTGTTTGATAAACCCAAAGATCCCAAATCTTGGGATAAGAATTCATTATTTGACAAAAACTGCTGGGAAAACAGGAAATTAGTATGGCAGAAACTAGACATGGACCCATATTTAACACCACATACTAAGATAAGATCAAAATGGGTCCAAGATTTAGGCATAAAGAATGAAATCATAAATAAATTGGAGGAACATGGGATGGTTTATCTCTCAGATTTGTGGAGGAGGAAGGAGTTTGTTTCCAAGGGAGAACTAGAGACCATTCATTATTGATCACAAAATAGAAAATTTTGATTACACTAAATTAAAAGGTTTCTGCACAAACAAAACTAATGCAAACAAGATTAGAAGGGAAGTAACAAATTGGGAAAACATTTTTACAGTTAAATGTACTGATAAAGGTCTCATCTCCAAAATATACAGAGAATTGACTTTAATTTATAAGAAATCAAGCCATTCTCCAATTGATAAATGGTCAAAGGATATGAAGAGACAATTTTCAGATGATGAAATTAAAACTATTTCCACTCATATGAAAGAGTGTTCCAAATCACTACTGATCAGAGAAATGCAAATTAAGACAACTCTGGGATATCATTACACACCTGTCAGATTGGCTAAGATGACAGGAACTAATAACAATGAATTGTTGGAAGGGCTGTGGGAAAACTGGGACACTGATGCATTGTTGGTGGAGTTGTGAAAGAATCCAACCATTCTGGAGAGCAATCTGGAATTATGCCCCAAAAGTTATCAAAATGTGCATACCCTTAGACCCAGCAGTGCTACTATTGGGCTTATATCCCAAGGAAATACTCAAGAAGGGAAAGGGACCTCTATGTGCCAAAATGTTTGTGGCAGCCCTTTTTGTAGTGGCTAGAAACTGGATAATGAATGGATGTCCATCAATTGGAGAATGGTTGGGTAAATTATGGTATATGAAGGTTATGGAATATTATTGTTCTGTAAGAAATGACCAACTGGAGGAATACAGAGAGGTTTGGAGAGACTTATATCAATTGATGCTGAGTGAAACGAGTAGAACTAGGGGATCATTATACACTTCAACAATGATACTGTATGAGGATGTATTCTGATGGAAGTGGATATCTTCAACATAGAGAAGAGCTAATCCAATTCCAATTGACCAATGATGGACAGAATCAGCTACACCCAGAAAAGGAACACTGGGAAATGAGTGTAAACTGAGAGCATTGGTTTTTTGTTTGTTTGTTTGTTTTGTTTTGTTTTGTTTTGTTTCTCTTCCCAGATTATTTTTATCTTGTGAATACAATCCTTCTTTTGCAACAACAACAAAAAAATTCAGTTCTGCAATATATATTTTACCTAAGATATACTAGAAGATATTTAATATTTATGGGAATGCCTGCCATCTAGGGGAGGGGATGGAGCGAAGGAGGGGAAAACCTTGGAACAGCAGGGAGTACAAGGGATAATGTTGTAAAAAAAAAAAAATAAATAAAAAATAAAAACAAAAACAACAACAACAACAACAACAAAAAAAAACTACCTATACATATGTACTGTCAAAGAAAATGTTATAATTACAAAAATCAATTAAAAAAAATGTTCCAAAAAAAAAAATCCCATTTCAGAAAAAGAAATACAACAACCTATTAATCAACTCCCTAAGAAAAATGTGAAGGACCGGATGGATTTACATGTGAATTCTACCAAACATTTAAAGAACAATTAGCCTCAATGTTATATAAACTGTTTGAAAAAATAGGGAATGAAGGAATCCTACTAAATTCCTTTTATGACACAGACATGGTACTGCTACACAAACCAGGTAGGTTGAAAACTGAGAAAGAAAACTATAGACCAATTTCTTTAATGAATATTGATGCAAAAATCTTAAATAAGATATTAGCAAAAAGACTATAGAAAATCATCTCCAGGATAATACATCATGATCAAGTAGGATTTTTACTAGGTGTACAGGACTGGTTCAATATTAGGAAAAGTATCAGTATAATTGTCCATCCTAATAACCAAATTAATAAAAATTATATGATCATTTCAATAGATGAAGAAAAAAAGCATTTGATAAAATCCAATATCCATTCCTACTAAAAACACTTAAGAGTATAGGAATAAATGGACTTTTCCTTAAAATAATCAATAGCATCTATTTAAAACCATCTGTAAGCATCATATGTAATGGGGATAAACTGCAACCATTTCCTTTAAGATCAGGAGTGAAACAAGATTGCCCACTATCACCATTACTATTCAATATTGTATTAGAAATACTAGCTTTAGCAATAAGAGTGGAGAAAGAGATTAAAGGAATTAAAGTAGTACTGAGGAAACCAAATTATCACTTTTTGCTGATGATATGATGGTATGCTTAGTGAACCCCAAAGATTCTACTAAAAAGCTATTAGAAATAATCCATACCTTTAGCAAAATTGCAGGATACCAAATAAACCCACATTAATCATCAGCTCTCATATGTCACTAACAAATTCCAACAGTTAGAGTTACAAAGAGAAATTCCTTTTAAAGGAACTACCGATAGCATAAAATATTTAGGAATCTATCTGTCAAGGGAAAATCAGAAACTATATGAGCAAAACTACAAAACACTTTCCACACAAATTAAGTCTGATCTAACCAATTGGAAAAATGTTAAATTCTCTTGGATAGGGCAAGCAAATATAATAAAGATGACAATACTACCTAAAGTAATCTACTTATTTAGTGCTATACCAATCAGACTCCCAAAAAACTATTTTAATGACCTAGAAAAAATAACAACAAAGTTCATATGGAAAAACAAAAGGTCAAGGATTTCAAGGGAATTAATGAAAAAAAAAATCAAATTAAGGTGGCCTAGCTGTACCAGATCCAAAATTATATTATAAAGCAGCATTTACCAAAACCATTTTGTATTGGCTAAGAAATAGACTAGTTGATCTAGGTCCAAAGGACAAAATAATCAATAACTTTAATAATCTAGTGTTTGACAAACCTAAGGACCATAGTCTTTGGGATAAGAACTCAACATTTGACAAAAATTGCTGGGAAAATTGGAATTTAATATGGCAGAAACTAGACATTGACCCACACTTAACACCATGTACCAAAGTCAGGTCAAAATGGGTTCATGACCTAGGCATAAAAAATAAGATTATAAATAAATTAGAGGAACATAGGATAGATTATCTATCAGACCTGTGGAAGATGAATGCTTTTATGTCGAAAGAAGAACTAGAGATCATTATTGATCACAAAGTAGAAAACATTGATTATATCAAACTGAACATTTTTATACAAACAAAGCTAATGCAGATAAGATTAGAAGGGAAACAATAACTGTGAAGATATTTTTTTACAATCAAAGGTTCCGATAAAGGTCTCATTTCCAAAATATATAGAGAACTGACTCTAATTTATAAGAAATCAAGCCAATCTTCAATTGATCAATGGTCAAAGGATATGAACAGACAATTATCAGATGAAGAAATTGAAACTATTTCTAGTCTTTTTAAAAGATGCTCCCTGTCATTATTAATCAGAGAAATGCAAATTAAGACAACTCTGAGATACCACTACATACCTGTCAGATTGGCTAGAATGACAGGGAAAGACAATGCAGAATATTGGAAGGGATGTGGGAAAACAGGGACACTGATGAATTGTTGGTGGAATTGTGAATAAATCCAGCCATTCTGGAGAGCAATTTGGAATTATGCTCAAAAAGTTATCAAACTGTGCATACCCTTTGACCCAGCAGTCTTACTACTGTGCTTATATCCCAGCAAGAATGTTCATGGCAGCCCTTTTTGTGGTGGCCAGAAACTGGAAACTGCATAGATGCCCATCAATTGGATAAAGGCTGAATAAATGGTGGTATATGAATATTAAAAATATTATTGTTCTGTAAGAAATGACCAACAGGATGATTTCAGAAAGGCCTGGAGAGACTTACATGAATTGATGCTGAGTGAAATGAGTAGGACCAGGAGATGGTTATATACTTCAACAGCAATATTATATGATGATCAATTCTTATGGATGTGGCCATTTTCAACAATGAGATGAACCAAATCAGTTCTAATAGAGCAGTAATGAACTGAACCAGCTACACCCACCAAAAGAGTTGTGGGAGATGACTATGAACCACTACATAGAATTCCCAATCCCTTTAATTTTGTCCACTTGCATTTTGGATTTCCTTCACAGGTTAATTGTACACTATTTCAAAGTCCAATTCTTTTTGTACATCAAAACAACTGTTTGGACATATATACATATATTGTATTTAATTTATACTTTAACATATTTAACATGTATTGGTCAACCTGCCATTTGGGGAAGGGGGGAAGGAGGGAAAAAATTAGAACAAAAGATTAGGTAATTGTCAATGTTGTAAAATTACCCATGCATATATGTGGTAAATAAAAAATACTAATAATAAAAAAAAAAGTTGCAATTCCTTTGAGTAGAAACAACATGTACAGAGAAAATTAAATGTTCAGAATAAGTTCTGGAGGAAAAACACTAGCAACCAAAAGGATTAGGACAGTTTGTTTGTGTGTGTGTGTGTGTGTGTGTGTGTGTGTGTGTGTGTGTGTGTGTGTGTATGTGTGTGTGTGTGTGTGTGTGTGTGTGTGTATCTGTATGCATATAATATTTGAGCTAAGCTTTGAATGAAATAAGGTCTTATTAAATAGAAGTGAGACAGGAATGTATTCTAGGCATGGGGAGATAAACTATAGAAAGTTATAGCTACATTTTTTTAAAAATGTGAAGTTATGGTTAAATCAAAAAGCTGTATAAGGCATGCTTAGAAATTAATCCCTGCAAGGGATCCATTATCTCACAATTTGTTTTGTCCTTTTGTATGCAAGAGAATCATTTGACATTTATCTTTTGGATTAGTTCTCCACTGCTCCCCTCTATTAGCCACACAATGATAATACTTGTTCTTAAAGCCCAACCTTCATTCATTTAATGTTTTCACTTTAATTCCTTCAAGGAACAGTGGTTGATTATATGGTATATACATGACAACTTGAATTAAGACATAGGTACTGCCTAGTTGGGGCTTACAGTATAACAGGAATGGTAAAAATACATTTGCATGTTATATCAATGTATTAAATAGTATCTGTATCAATTTTAAAATGTCATGGGAATTTTGAGAAGGGAATAATGGCTTTTGGCTGAGATGAGAAGACGTTTCATTGAAGAAAGTAAGTTCAGGTGGATGTGGAAGGATAGGATGCTATTTCTAGTGTAGTAGTGGGTTTTGGTATTCAAAGATTTGAGGTTTTTACACTTATTAAGCCATAGTGAAAGAGGGAAGGAACAAAGGAAAGAAGGAAGGAAGGAAGGAAGGAAGGAAGGAAGGAAGGAAGGAAGGAAGGAAGGAAGGAAGGAAGGAAGGAAGGAAGGAAGGAAGGAAGGAAGGAAGGAAGGAAGGAAGGAAGGAAGGAAGGAAGTGTAATGCCAGATAAACTGAAGCAAAATAGAGATCAGAGCGTTTTTAATATTTTATTTGGATTTCTGGGAGGGAGAGATTTTCTGGAACCAAATGATTAATTTTGGTCCCAGGGCTGATGTCTTAAAGCATTAAGCATTAGCATTGAATGTGAGATTCCAGTGATTTTTGTATGTGGCGCTAAGCAATCAGGGTAGACAAAGGCAGGTGGTGGAGTCTGAATACTGAGACCTGGAACTTCCAAGAAGGGATCATCAATCAGATTCTGACAGGTTAGTGTAGGGCCATAAATTCAGATAAACTGGGAGCAAAGGAAGTAGTCAGTTAGAGACAGAAAGTCTGGAACTTAGAGATAGGGAATGTCAATTAGGTATCTGAGATAGGACATCTGGAGTTTTATCTTTTGGAATTCCAGAGTGGCCATATCTCTATAGCCCTAATTATCTCAGCCCTAATGAACAGGAAAAGGGTGTTGTAACCAGGGGAATTTTGGCAGAACAATTAAGGGAATTCTGAAGGCAAAACAATTTAGGGAAACTGGCAGGAAAATTAGGGAAAATAAGGTGGGAATTTAGGGAAACTGAGGAAGGATAGTAAAAGAAAACTGTGACACAAGAAAAGGAAGAAAAGAAGGAAGGAAAGAAAGAAGGAAGGAAGGAAGGAAGGAAGGAAGGAAGGAAGGAAGGAAGGAAGGAAGGAAGGAAGGAAGGAAGGAAAGGAGGGATGGAAGGAAAGGAGGGATGGAAGGAAGGAGGGAAAGAAGGAGGGAAGGAGGGAAGGAAGGAGGGAAGGAAGGAGGGAAAGAAGGAGGGAAGGAGGGAAGGAAGGAGGGAAGGAAGGAGGGAAAGAAGGAGGGAAGGAAGGAGGGAAGGAAGGAGGGAAGGAAGGAGGGAAAGAAGGAGGGAAGGAAGGAAGGAAGGAAAGAAGGAAGGAAAGAAGGAAGGAAAAGAAAGAACTTTTTAAGTGCTTAATATGAGAAAAGCAGGTTGATATAGGATATGAGATTTTACTCAGAGGGACCGAGTTTTGTTCAGGGAATTCTGACTGGATTCCCATTTCTGTTGGCCCCGGGAAGGGAAGGTGTTAATTATTGAAATTGTATAAAAAGCACCAGGTACAGAAAAGAAACTAGAAAAAGGAAGGAGTGTTATGCAAGAGAAGAAGGCACATCTAGAGCAAAGAGAAGCTTTTTTTTTTTTTTTTTTTTTTTTGGAAAAAGACTAAGTATGAAAATCAAAAAATATTTTCCTACTAGTGAGAATACATTCTAGACAAATTTAGAGTTTTTAGGAATCTAAGGATCAATTAATGCAATCCATAATTTTACATATGAAGAAACTAAGGCTCAAGGGATTTAGTTGACTTGACTAGATTCTCCCAAGTAATAAATGACAGAGGCTAGATTTTTTAATGCAACTCCTTTGACCTCAGATCCTGTGCTCTGTGCATGGTACTACAACAATGCATTAATGTGAGCAGAGGTGAAAAAAATATAATGCATTTATAGGAATAGATATAGACAATCCAATCTGACTAGAGCAGATGTCTGAAAGAAGGTTAGAAATGGAGTTTGGGAACAACTCTATGCATATCACTTATATTCAAGAGTCTCTTTGGAGATGAAACATTAGCAAAGAACAAGTTTGAGTGCCTAGAGAGTCCCCTGAACTGAACCCTTCTTATTAAAGTTGGAGGAAACACACAAAGGAAGTTCTTCTCTCCCTCCCTTGAGTTAGAATATGCAGGGGGAATGAATTTTGACTCTAATTGCCTTTGGCAGACTGGACTGCCTTCTGATGCCCCTTGTGACCCAAGGAAAGCAACTTCCAATGAGTTTCTACTACTGAGTTTAATAAGCACAAAAAGACCTTGAAATGTTTAATGTGCCAAACATAATTGTTGAATGAGTAAAAGTCATTGAGGGTTGTTTAAACTAGTTTGAAGGTGAGTTTTTCTTTTAAAATTATCTTTTTTAGGGCTTTACAAGTAGTATATCACTGATGCAAACCCTTTTGCACAAAAGATGGCAGCCTCCAGCACCAGGCTGAGGAAAAATGCAATTAAATGAAAATCTAATTTTCAAGTACATCTCTCAGTTTATTCAAAGTGGAAAATAACTCTTGCATTATGAGTCTTTAGACTCCAGGGCTGAATAACACGAATGTCATTCCCCTTTAATAATACATTTCTAAAACCTCAACTTTCAAAGGGAGTTGGGGGTGGGGAGAACACACACAAACATGCACAAAACAAGAGGGGAAGAAGCTTATAACTGATATAAGCACGTTTATCTCTTCACCAGAAATCGTGACAAGAATGGCATATCCACAACACCACTCCTGAGAGTGATAAATCTCCCCCTCCACTTTCCATTCACAGTTCTCCCCCTGATCGGATGAGACCAGATTTAAACACTGCCACTTTAAATCGGCTTTGAATCTTGCAGCTAACTCTTCTCCTGGGTTTTAGTGCCATATTGCAATGTTAAAGTGTAAAACTCTGCATCTGCCGAGGCATTTGGCTGGAAAAGCAAGTATGTCAATGGCTGTCCCTCGTTGCCATCACACATATGGAATTTCTGTGTTCAGCTATGCCATCTGGTAGTCAGACCTAGATTCACTCTTCATTGAATAAGGACTATCTACCATATCACTTCCTCTTACAATCTCCATCCCTTTTCATCCAGTTATTTTGCATTTCTTCTCTTGCAATATTTTGTCTTCTTTCCAATCTTTTGGGGGTTTTGTTTGCTTTTTTTTCCCAACAAAATAAAATGACACAAAAACTCCAATGACATTTTCACAAATTCAGTCACAAGAAATGTATTTAATGTAATTGCTACAAGAGTAATAGCAAATTCTAGGAATTTTAACACAATGCAAAAATTTTATTTATACAATATAATACACCTTGTCTTTCCTGATGATTGAGATGCTTTATCTTCACTCTGATTTCTATATTCTCTTGTATATGATGTCAAGACCTCAGTCTTGAACCCATATATTTTTGCATGATCTTGGGTCAAAGTCACCAAGACTCTTGGGGAATTGTAAGTGCATTTTCTCTGACCACTTTACTTCTTTTCTAGGAAAGAATGGGATAGAATTAAATAGTTTATATACATTTGGTTTAAGGGGAAACAAAATTTTTCCCAAGCATTTAAAAGCTGGGAATCACAATTCACATGATTACGTAAGAAAATAGTAATTCTAGAAATTGTTTAATTCTACTGTGATGAAAAAAAAAAAGGTCTGTAACCAATATTTTTCTAGATAGAAAATAGGTTTTACATATATATATATAATACTCAATAAAAACCTGTGGCTCATTCAATCAATCAGCAGACATATTAAGTTTCTTCTTTGTGCCACACACTGTACTAGAGAGTTTGGAAGCTTAGAATTATGTAAAAAATAGAGTGATTATGAAGGTCCTAGATGCAACTTATCCTAAATTCTTCATGACTCCAAAATTTTAGATCTTTTTTTCTTTGTTAAAGAAAAGTTTCAGTCAGGTTACATATTATTAATATAAATATAAAAATTTTCTATTACCATGTTGTTGTTTATATTTTGCATTCTTGAAATAAAATTCTTAAATCAGATGCTTTCAAAGTCTATCAGAAGCTCTAATACTTGGTGATCCAGAAACTGTTTCAAAGCTGGATGAGTTTGTACTCTATGAAAAGACACACATTGACCTCAGTTAGGCACCATGCATTTTGAAACAATATTACCAGTCCAGTGTCAAGTATGCACTGCCACCCTTTGACAGTAAATTTGACAGTAATTCTCTCTTTGAAGGCTTCTAATCAAGGATAATTTTTCTCTTACTTTTAAGCATTCTTTACTTGAAAGCTTTGAATTCAGTGTGCTGTCTCATTCTAGCCCACAATTAATCCACAATTATCAATAAAGTTTAAGAAATGATTTCCTTATTTCCTTTTGGTAATGTAATATCTCTATGTCACATGTTTGTGAAACTAAATGCCTAGATTATTTACTGTTGCATCTCCTTCTTAATCTTTTTTCATTATGTCTTTTTCTCTTTTTTTCCCTAATGCATTAGCCAATCTGTACCCAATTCCTCCAAGAGTTGACATAATGAAGTAAGTTTGCCACAATTTCCTTTACATCAGAAACCGGAATGTTTACTGCAAAAAAAAGCTCACTGGCCTTTGGCTCTTTCTCAACTTTTTTTTTTTTTTGTAGGTTATCTAGTATCTACTGGTGGATTACTTGAATTATTTAGATTTGAAGCTTTGAGCATAGGGGTTAGTTACACATCAAGAATTTAACTAAGACAGTTTCAATTTTTAAAAAATCCCCTGTTCTATTAATGCAATCTTTGCATCAAGAGTTTCCTATGCAACAAAAGACCAGACTATTTGCAGGGATTTTTTTTTCCAGTTCATATACCCTCCCCACAACAAAAATCCTAGGAAAATTTATTCATGGAACTACCTTGAATGCTGAAAATGATACTCCACTTCAAAAAGTTATGTGCTTATCATGATGTTACACAAAAAAAATGTATTGTTGCTTATTTGTTTGCTTTTTTTGAAAGAGAGGAGAAAACAAACCATGATCTTTAAATGATCTCCAATGTAGATCTCTAGTCATTTCAAAAGCTAAACTGCAGTAGGAAGATGAAGAGGGATGTTAAGGTCACTGAAGCCTTCCTGGAATTTTGTCTTCATTAAAGGTCTCCAGTCTTCTCTCATCAATTTTCTACTCTGCTAACATAAAATTCTACCTTCTGTGGAAGAACTCTATGGCCCACCTTTCTTTCAGGAAGACAATTCCAGACTTATGAGCTGATGTATATCAGAGCACTCTCCACCAACAATGTCATGGATAATTCCTATTGGTGTGAGATCTAGCTAATCTCTATGCTTTTCAATATGCTGGCTTCCCCTTTCATGACATTTTTTTTTTTGTTGTTGTTCTTAAATTCTAGTATGGGGAACCAAATTTCAGGGGAACAAATTTCTGGCAACCCTTCCCCATTTACTAAGATGTAATGCCAATTGTGCAGAAAAACAAATGGTTCCCATTACTCCATTTTTAAAAATTGTATCCCCAGAGCAAATCAGTGTCTGATACATAGAGCAAATCAGTGTCTGATACATACTAGGTGTTTAATAATGTTTCTCAGTCAAATATGAAACAGGTAGGAAATTGGATTGATTTAAAGCAAACAATGCTCTCATATTAAATATTCAAGTGATTTCATGTAAATCAGCCAAGAAAGTCAGGAATCTGTGTAAGGCACAAGTCTCATTCCAGGGATGGTTCCTTTTTAACTTTTATTTGTATTCATATGTTTTTTATATCATTGTCATTTTTTTAAAGTTTTATTGATGTTTTCTTTTGACATTATGAAGATTGCCAGATTAGCTCAATGTGTGACAGTTCTCTTTTGACAAAAATAACACCATTAAGCAAAGCTAATAACATAAAAACCTCATTTAAAATTATTGACAATATTCCACATAAGCACAATGTCAAAGTGTTGTTTTTTCAAACAACAGACAACTATTTCATTCTCTCCAATTCCCAATTAAAAAAAAAAGTAAAGGAAAACACATTTCTTGTAACAAATAAGTTTTATATGCATACATATGTGTGTGTTTGTGTGTGTGTGTATGTATGTATGTGTATAATGCTTTATTGTAAATCCATTATTTCTTTGTCAGAAGGCCACAATGGAATTTTTTCAACATGGTATTATTCTGGAAGTATGGTCACTTTATGAATCATATATCTCACAGCTTTCAAAGTTTTCATTTGTTTGGTTTTTGGTTATTGTTTTCATTCATCAATTTATAAAATTCTTTAAAATTATTCATTTAAAACTATTAATCTTATAAATTGTTCTTCTGGTTCTACTTGGATCTTTTTCAGTCAATTCATGTAAGCCTTTCCACGTCTCCTTGTAATTATATTATACCTTGCATTCCACTACATTCATATACCACAATTTATTGTCATCATCTAATTGACAGAATTCCCTTTAGTTTCCAAGGATTTTTTTTCACCTCAAGAAAAGGTGTTATATTTTTGTACATATAGAATCTTTTTATATGAATGTTGTAATAGGATAGCTATTATAAAGGATATAAATTACATGCTAAATTACTACATACTAAATTTTTTTGTGTATAATTCCAAATTACTTTTTTTTGGAACAGTTGTATTCATTTTTGGTTCATGCATTCAGAAGTCTACTAACAATGCTTATCTGTGCCTATTTTCCTATAGTCCATCATTGTAATGTGCTGTTGTCTCCAGAAACTGCTGATCACTCTCTGGTCTAGAGGAGAGACTTCTTCCTCCAGAGAGCCGCCTCAAGTCTGGTCCAAACAAGACTCTCTATCTTTCGAGTGCCGCCCTCTTTTATCCTCCCAGAGAATGGGCATGGGATAATGCAAGGGCTTCTGGGAAAAAATTACTTCAACCAATGAACTTGCTCCTCCTAAGCATGCAAGCTCCTCCCCAGGAATTCAAAGGGGTTGAACTCCTAGTAAAGACCAGAACTAGAGAATTATTAAGTACCAACTTAGCATTTAGTAAGAATCTAACACATCATTTCAAATTTTTTGCCAAAAAAATGAAAAAGGAGCTGCTATAATTATTTTCTACATATAAATCCTTCCTTCCTTTCTTTCTTTCTTAATCTCTTTGGGATACAGATATAGCACAGGTTTTGCTGGTAAAAGAGAATGCACAATTTAATAACCCTTTTGACATAGTTCTGAATAACTCTCCCAACCATATATTCTATGATCTCTAGAATTGTTCCAAAAATTGAAATCATGCTCATTAAAACAGAACTTTAGCTATGTTACTTTCTTGCTTATGAAACTTCAATAATAAACATAAAATAAAGATCAAAATAATTTATTATGTAAAAATAAAGCAGGGATGGTAATCATAATCTCAGACAAAGTTAAAGCTAAAACAGATTTAATCAAAAAAGAGAAAGTAGGAGAACTATGTTATATGTCAGTTATATTAATCAATATGTATTAGATTCTTTAAAATAATTTTATTTAAGTATAAGATTGGAATATTCTTGTGCTGTTAGAAATGATGAGTCTGTGAATTTAGAAAAATATGGAAAGACTTGGACTTAGAAAGTATGATGTTTTCCACCTACAGAGAAGTAGAGGATAAACAAAAGTAGTATGTATGTCCTTACATAGAAGTATATGAATAAATGTGTGTAATATGATTACAAATATCTGGGTATATGCATATGTATATGTATGTACAGATATACTATTTAAGAAACTGATCAGAGATGGTCCTAGCAAATTTTCCTATGATCCAGGTCATGATACACGTATGAGGGAAGGACATAACAAAAGGGAAAACTATACACCAATAACCCTAATGTGCATTGATGTACATAAAATAAATTATTAGCAAATAATTACAATAACATTAAAAAAATTATACACTATGACCATTTTGGACTTAAATCAGAAATAGTGGATTGTCTTCATAATTGGAAAACACTAAACTAAATTAGCCATGTAAACATAAAAATGAACAAAATCATAAGTTTGTAGCAATATATGTAGAAAAAACTTTTGGCAAAATACAAACATTTCTGTACTAAAGCACCAGAAAATGCAAACAAATAAAGCTTTCCTTTAAATGATGAAGAATTCAAATTAGAGATAATTATAGATAATAAATATTAACTAGATTCTTTTTAAAATAAATTCAAAAGTGAAATAAGCCATGGTCATTTTTAATGGTACTATAGGACATGATGCTGGAAATCCTAGGTAGGGCAGCAAATGAAGAAAAATAAGTTGAAGAAAACAGCATAATTACAAAATAACAATATGATTCCTTCTTTTGCTTCTGATCCCTAAATAGTTATTCATGAACACGAGTTAAAGTCCTACATTTGACTGATAATAGTAATGTTACCCTGAGTAAATCATTCATCCTCTCAATGTTCTAGTCAGTGTTTTAAGAATATAAATTCTATAGAGCATATTATATAGCATTGATAGAGGATAGACATCAGGTTCAAGAGTTCTGAGTGACAGTAGTCTCAGCTAATTGGGCATTTAGCATTGAGCCCAGTAACAATATAATGAATTCCCAGGATCTGAGGCTTACCTGCCTGCCCAAGGAAAAATGAACTAGTCAAGGTACAGCAGCAAAGCTACTATTGTTCATCAGCAGGATAAGACCACTAAATGGACATTTTATTTCTAGGCAAGAAGAAATAAGGACACAGTCTTCAATCATAAGAACAACAACAACAACAAAAATCCTCATCAAGTATTTCTAAATGAAGCACATTTATTTTTATGACTAAACTTTTTTTTTTTTGATGGGTGTGTGTGTGTGTGTTTGTGTGTGTGTACTGAACTTTCATTCTGACTCAGCAGCAGAGCAGTGTATATGTGTGTATATACACATGGACATATCATGGACACATATGTATTTATTATATATATAATATATAATATAATATATATATTATATATATATATAATATATATATGTGTGTGTGTGTTTGTATGTGTGTGTTCATATACATACCTTTGTGCATGTATATATACACATATATGTATGTAAACACACACATATATAAAATACATACATATTGAATCGATGCAGAGAAAGTAAGGAGAAGCAAAATTTATACAGTAACAACACTAGAAAAACAAACTAGTTTTTAAGACTTAAGAATTCGAATCAATTGAATGATCAATTATGATTTCCAAGAAACCAGTGATAAAGAATGTTTCGGTCAAAGAAGTCAAGGAATAACAATGCTGAATGTGATTTTTTTTTTTGACATGGCCAATGAGGGAAATTGTTTTGCTTGACTATTCATAATTTGTTACAAAGGGTTTGTTTTTCTTTCTTTTTCAATCGGGGAGGATGTAGACAGAGCAAAAAAGTGATTTTTATTAGTTTAAAAATTAATTATTTCCATCCAAAAAAGTGAATTGTAATCAATTAATAATAATAATGATAATTAATAATCAAAACTTTTAATAAATAAATTTCAGTGTGAGCAAAAAAAAACATACATATTTATGTGCATGTATATGGGTGTATATGTCACAATATCTATTGCCTCTTTCATGGATAACATATTTTATTATCAGTTCTCTGTAATCATGAACAGCCAATATAACTTTTGGAATTATTTTCCTTCACAATGCTCTTGCTTCTGTCCCCGTATTTTTTCCCTCATTTTATTTGTTTCCTCTCATTTTATTCATTATCAGTTTATGTCTTTTTGGGGGGGATTTTTATAATATTGATGTTATGCTGTGATTTATTTAATTATATATAATACAATATAAATTTGCTATATATTTTATTATTGTTGGTCATATTTGATTCTTCATTATCTTATTAGTGGTTTTCTTGGCAAAGATATGGAATGGTTTCTCATTTCCTTTTGTGGCTCACTTTACAAATGAGGAAACTGAGGCAAACAAGGTTAAGTGGTTTGCCCAGCATCATACAGTAAGTATATAATCTTGGATTTGAACTCAGCTCTTCCTGATTTCAGCTCTGGCTCTCCATCTATTGTGCCACCTAGCTGTTCATAGATATTATATTATATGTAGAAAACATATAAATTCCTTTAGTTTCTAGGTTTGGGATTTTTTGATTGTTGGTTGGTTGGTTGTTGGTTTGTTTTACCACCATAAAAAGAGTTGTTATAAATATTTTTGTTTGCATATTGCTATTTCCTCCTTTTATTTATTTTGAGTATGGGTCCAGTAGTAGTTGGGTCAAAAGGCATAAGCAATTTGCTAACTTTTTGTATATAATTCTGATTTTCCATCTATAATTAATAGATCCACCAATAGCACAATAATGGTTTTATCTTCCCACACCCTCACTAAGATTATTTTGAATGTGTATTATGTGTGAGAGTGTGTGATTTTTTTTTTCCACTATAAGAGGTATGAGGTAGAATCTCAGAATTGCTTTAAGGCACATTTATTTATTTAGCAGTGATTTTATTATTATAAAAATAAACTCTCTGATTATGTTGCCTCTTCTAAAAAATAATCATAACCATACTTAAACTCAAGGATATTGTGGAAAAAATAATTTATAAAGTTTATGTTACTATATAAATTCAAATCCTCTATTCCTCCTCATCATACCTTTATTCCCCCTTTTACTCTGATTAATCATTTTGTGGGGGGTATGACTGTGAAGTCAGAGAGAACCATGTTCAAAATCACCTACTGATGTTTTAGAAAACTCTCTAAGACTAGGAGTAGCAAATAAAGTGTATATCTATATTCATAGAGTTTCCTCACCTACCTTTGCCAATAAAATTGCAGAATTTGTTCTTATCCTGTCTCTGATAGATGTTTTGGGGAATTTAAAAATATCATGATCCTTCCAATAGTTTTAATTATAACTTCTCTTCAGATGACTCCAAATTCTATGAATTAAAGTCTAAACCCCAGTTTTACATTTCCAAATACCTAGAAAAATATTTTATTTGGGTATACCTTTAGTATCATTTAGGCATCTCTAATTGAACTAGTCTTCCTTGTCTCACCATCTGCTTCTCCCAAATTTCTTTTTTTTTTTTTTTTTTTTTGAAATTGAGGGTATTGCTATCTATCCAGATGCCTAGACTTGAAACTTCCTAATTATGTTTGCCTTCTCTCTCAGTGTTCCAATAAATTGTCAAATCTCATTTATTCTCATTCAAAAATATCTCTTGCTAGTTTCACATTTCAGTTTACAATATTCCAACTCTACTTCAGCTCATCATTACACTTCTCTCACCTGGACTGTTTGGATTTTTTTCTGCTCTTTCTCAGTCTGTCTCTTCCTTAATCCATATTTCATACAACAAGCAAAATAATATCAATATGGCACTTGCTTGCTCAAAATCTTTCACTGGTTCTCAATAACTTACAGGATTATTTCAAACATATTTATTTAACTTTTAAGGCACGCATTTTCATGATCCTTTCTTGCCTCTTCAGCCTTATATCATATTCTTCTTTTCATGATATGAACATTCTAATCAAACTAGCCCTAAAACCGTCTTTATGTTTGCCTCTGTGTTTTCATGCAGGATACTACATACATGGAATATAGTACCTTTATGTGTTTTTTTTCAATTTCTTTCCTTTCTTCATAGACAGCTAAGACTGACACCTTCCAACCAGCCTTCCCTTAGACCTTCAGTAAAAAAAAAAAAAAAAAAAATCTTTTTCCTTCAAATGTCCAAATTTCACCTTATCACTCCTTTGCTCTTATTAAATTATCAATAATATCATATGAATTTCTTTATACATTATAGTGTCTTCCTCCTATTAGGCATCAAAGTTTATTTGTGACAAAGATAAGTATCTTTCATCTTTTTTATCCTTAACATAGTGCACAGAAGTTTATATATAATAGTACTTTAAAAAATTCTATTAAAATGAATTAAATATATTTTTAAGGTTTGCACACACACACACACACACACACACACACACACACATACACACACATACACACACACCCCAAAACATAAAAAACCTAGATTATGATATGAGAGAAAACCAGTGCTAATTTTATGCTTTATGCTGTACTTACGATAAGAGTTCAGAAAAGAAAGAATGTACTATCATGAAGAAAATGGCCCAGGATGGGCTTTGAAAGAAAACCAAAACACCAACTCAGAAGAGGACAAAATGCCCACATGGAAAATCTCAAAAAATAATATGAATTTGTCTCAAACCCAAAAAGGCTTCTTGGAAGCACCCATATAGGATTTGAAAGGAAAAAATATTAGAGATAAAAGAAAAAAATGAGGGAAAAAAAAAGAACAGGAAATATGCAAGAGAGAGTCAACAGCCTGGAAAAGTAAAGAAAAAAAAACTGAAGAAAATAATACCTTAAAAAATACAACTGGTTAAATAAAATAAAAATTGTAATAATGCAGTATGTTTATAATTCTACTGGCTACTCTCATGTCAACCTTATACTTTGAGCTATACTGCCTACATTCTATAATTTAGTTATTACGATGCATGGATCAGTGAAAAATAAAATAAAAAAAGACACTTATAGTGCCTTCAATTTGGGTTTTTTCTATAACTAATAGCAAAAAGACATTTAGTTTCCAGAATTAGTCAGGAAAGTGGGGGCCAGGAACAGATAGTCAGGAGAGACAAAATTCTGACAAGAAGTTGAGATTTTGTGAGAAATGAGTTAAAGGACTTCTGGCCAAGATGGCGGCATGGAGGCAGACAGCTGCTTGAGCTTCGTGTTTTCTCTCAGGACTTACTTTATGACAAGCCTCTGAGTTAATGCTTGACCGGAAAAGAAACCCACAAATAATCACCAACAGAAGACATCCTTGAAATTCACCAGAGAAGGTCTGTGTTTGCTCACGGGAGGGTCAAACAGACTGCGCTCAGATTGAGGGCAGGCAGCCAGAATGAGACAGACAGCTCACACAGTTCAGACCAGAGGGGGAAGAGGTACGCTCTCTGGCATTTCTGAGAAAAGACTTTTACCCCAGTGTGGTTATTCCATCTTGGCAGCAAGCCAGGAGCATCAGGAGAGGGTGTAAACACCGGATGTGAAGATTAAAACCCCAGAAAGCTAGCATCTCACAACCCCCACCTGGAGTGACTCAGAGCCTTCTTAGAGCCTCAGAGCAAGGACACAGAACAGCCATCTCTGTACTGTTAGTGGCTCTCTGCTGCCCTCCCCCCAAGTCTGTAGAGGAAGCCAATTAACACCATCCAGCCCCATCCCGCCCAAAAAAGACCAATTGTTTCTCTTGTCAATTTGTATTCTTCTATTCCACTCTTTACAAAATGAACAAAAAATTCAAAAGGGCTCTAACCATTGACAGCTTCTGCATGGAGAGAGAGCAGACTTCAAATACTGAAGAGACTAAAAACAGACTGTCCCCAGAGGAATCCCCTAAGGGGGATATGATCTTCTCCTCAATACAAAAGAATCTCATAGAGGAAATAAAAAAGGCTCTCACAAGAGAGGTAGAAGAGAAATTGGAAAAGGAAAGGAAAGCTTGGAAAGAGAGCCTGGAAAAGTCATCCAGAGTGGAAAAAGAGATCAAATCATTGAGAAACAAAATTAGGGAATTAGAAAAGGCAAACAACTCCAAGGAAAACAGGATTAGTGAGCTGGAAAAGGTAAACAATTCCAAGGAAAACAGGATTAGTGAGATGGATAAAGAAATCAGCTCTCTAAAAAATAAAATGGATAAAATGGAAAAAAAATTCTATAGAAGAAAAAAACTCACTTAAAAACACAAATGGACAATTACAAAAAGATATAAAAAAAGTGAGTGAAGAAAATACATCATTGAAAATTAGACTTGAACAAGTAGAAATGAATGAATCAAGGAGAAACCAAGAGGTAGTCAAAAAAACCCAGAGAAATGAAACAATTGAAAAGAATGTCAAGTACCTTATTAGAAAGACAACAGACCTGGAAAACAGATCCAGGAGAGACAATTTGAGAATGATCAGACTCCCTGAAAAATGTGAGGAAAAAAAGAGCTTGGACACTATTTTCTTTCTTTCTTTTTTTTTTTTTTTTGACTTTTTTATCTTTTGTTTGTTATGGGTAGTGCCATATTTATATATTTTGTCCTTTGGTAAATAGTATTTTATTTTATTTTATTTTTTCTAATTACATGTAAAAATAGTTTTCAACATTCATTTCATAAGATTTGGAGTTCCAAATTGTTCCCCCTCTCTTTGATCCCTCTTTCCCAAGGCAGCAAGCAATTTGATATAGTTTATTTGGAATTTTTTTTCACAATATATATGCATGAGTAATTATTTTTTAATAATATTATTGCTTTTATTCATTTTTCCAAATTATCCTCCCTCCCTCTATTCCCTCCCCCCGATGACAGGCAACCCCATACATTTTACATGTGTTACAGTAAAACCTAGATACAATATATGTGTGTAAATAAGATTTTCTGTTGGAGGGGATGTGGGAAAACTGGGACACTGATACATTGTTGGTGGAATTTTGAAAGAATCCAGCCATTCTGGAGAGCAATTTGGAACTATGCCCAAAAAGTTATCAAACTGTGCATACCCTTTGACCCAGCATTGCTATTATTGGGATTATATCCCAAAGAAATACTAAAGAGTGGAAAGGGACCTGTATGTGCCAAAATGTTTGTGGCAGCTCTTTTTGTTGTAGCTAGAAACTGGAAGTTGAATGGATGTCCATCAATTGGAGAATGGTTGGGTAAATTATGGTATATGAAGGTTATGGAATATTATTGCTCTGTAAGAAATGACCAGCAGGAGGAATACAGAGAGGCTTGGAGAGACTTACATCAACTGATGCTGAGTAAAAAGAACAGAACCAGAAGATTGCTGTACACTTCAATGCTGTATGAAGAGGTATTCTGATGGAAGTGGATATCTTCAACATAAAGAAGATCCAACTCACTTCCATTCCAAACAAATGTTGAGAGTATAAAGTATTTGGGAATCCATCTACCAAAGAATAGTCAGGAATTATATGAGAAAAATTACAAAACACTTGCCACAAAAATAAAGTCAGATTTAAATAATTGGAAAGACATTCAGTGCTCTTGAATAGGCCGAGCGAATATAATAAAGATGACAATACTCCCCAAACTAATCTATTTATTTAGTGCTATACTAATCAGACTCCCAAGAAACTATTTTAATGACCTAGAAAAAATAACAACAAAATTCATATGGAAGAATAAAAGGTCAAGAATTGCAAGGGAACTAATGAAAAAAAAAGTCAGAGGAAGGTGGTCTAAGTGTACCTGATCTAAAGCTATATTATATAGCAGCAGTCACCAATCAAACCATTCTCCAATTGATAAATGGTCAAAGGATATGAACAGACAATTCTCAGATGATGAAATTGAAACTATATCCACTCATATGAAAGAGTGTTCCAAATCACTACTGATTAGAGAAATGCAAATTAAGACAACTCTGAGATACCACGATACACCTGTCAGATTGGCTAAGATGACAGGAACAAATAATGATGAATGTTGGAGGGGATGAGGGAAAACTGGGACACTGATACATTGTTGGTGGAGTTGTGAAAGAATCCAGCCATTCTGGAGAGCAATTTGGAACTATGCCCAAAAAGTTATCAAACTGTGCAAATTGTTAGTCTTGAAAATGAATAGGGAGAATTCACCAATAATGAAGAGGAAATTAGAACAATAGTTTGGAGCTACTATGCTCAACTTTATGCCAATAAATTTGATAACTTAAATGAAATGGAAGAATACCTTCAAAAATATAGCTTGCCCAGATTAATAGAGGAAGAAGTAAGTAGTCTAAATAGTCCCATCTCAGAAAAAGAAATAGAACAAGCTATTAACCAACTTCCTAAGGACCAGATGGATTTACATGTGAATTCTACCAAACATGTAAAGAACAACTAACTCCAATGCTATATAAACTATTTGTAAAAATAGGGATTGAAGGAGTCCTACCAAATTCCTTTTATGACACAGACATAGTACTGATACCTAAACCAGGTAGATCTAAAAGTGAGAAAGAAAACTATAGACCAATTTCCTTAATGAATTTTGATGCTAAACTCTTAAATAAGATATTAGCAAAAAGACTTCAGAAAATCATCCCCAGGATAATACACTATGACCAAGTGGGATTTATACCAGGAATGCAGGGCTGGTTTAATGTTAGGAAAACTATTAGTATAATTGACCATATTAATAATCAAATTAATAACAACCATGTGATCATCTCAATACATGCAGAAAAAGCATTTGATAAAATCCAACATCCTACTAAAAACACTTGAGAGTATAGGAATAAATGGACTATTCCTTAAAATAATAACGAGCATATATTTAAAACCTTCAGTAAACACCATATGTAATGGCAATAAACTAGAACCTTTCCCTGTAAGATCAGGTGTGAAACAAGGTTGCCCACTATCACCATTACTATTCAATATAGTACTAGAAACTCTAGCCTTGGCAATAAGAGCCAAGAAAGAGATTCAAGGAATTAGAGTAGGAAAAGAGGAAATCAAATTATCACTTTTTGCAGATGACATGATGGTATACTTAGAGAACCCCAAAGACTCTGATAAAAAGCTATTAAAAATAATTCAGAATTTTAGCAAAGTTGCAGGATACAAAATAAATCCACATAAATCCTCAGCATTTTTATACATTAACAACACAATCCAACAGCAAGAGATACAAAGAGAAATTCCATTCAAAATAACGGTCGATAGTATAAAATATTTGGGAATATATCTACCAAAGAAAAGTCAGGAATTATATGAGCAAAATTATGAAACATTTGCCACAAAAATAAAGTCAGATTTAAATAATTGGAAAGACATTCAGTGCTCTTGGATAGGCCGAGCGAATATAAGATGACAATACTCCCTAAACTAATCTATTTATTTAGTGTTATACCAATCAGACTCCCAAGAAACTATTTTAGTGACCTAGAAAAAATAACAACAGAATTCATATGGAACAACAAAAAGTGGATAATTTCAAGGGAAGTAATGAAAAAAAAATTAAATGAAGGTGACCTAGCTGTACCTGATGTAGAACTATATTATAAAGCAACAGTCACCAAAACCATTCGGTATTGGCTAAGAAATACACTAGTTGATCAGTGTCATAGGTTAGGTTCACAGGGCAAGATAGTGAATAAAAATAGCAATCTAGTGTTTGACAAACCTCAAGATCCCAAATTTTGGGATAAGAATTCATTATTTGAAAAAAACTGCTGGGAAAACTGGAAATTAGTATGGCAGAAACTAGGCATGGACCCACATTTAACACCACATACTAAGATAAGATCACAATGGGTCCAAGATTTAGGCATAAAGAATGAAATCATAAATAAATTGGAGGAACATGGGATGGTTTACTTCTCAGACTTGTGGAGGAGGAAGGAGTTTGTGTCCAAGGGAGAACTAGAGACCATTCATTATTGATCACAAAATAGAAAATTTTGATTACACCAAATTAAAAACTTTCTGCACAAACAAAACTAATGCAAACAAGATTAGAAGGGAAATAACAAATTGGGAAAACATTTTTACAGTTTAAGGTACTGATAAAGGCCTCATCTCCAAAATATACAGAGAATTGACTTTGATTTATAAGAAATCAAGCCATTCTCCAATTGATAAATGGTCAAAGGATATGAAGAGACAATTTTCAGATGATGAAATTAAAACTATTTTCACTCATATGAAAGAGTGTTCCAAATCATTATTGATCATAGAAATGCAAATTAAGACAACTCTGAGATATCATTACACACCTGTCAGATTGGCTAAGATGACAGGAACTAATAACAATGAATGTTGGAGGGGCTGTGGGAAAACTGGGACACTGATGTATTGTTGGTGGAGTTGTGAAAGAATCCAACCATTCTGGAGAGCAATCTGGAATTATGCCCAAAAAGCTATTAAAATGTGCATACCCTTTGACCCAGCAGTGCTACTATTGGGCTTATATCCCAAGGAAATACTTATTAAGGCAAAGGGACCTGTATGTGCCAAAAGGTTTGTGGCAGCCTTTTTTATAGTGGCGAGAAACTGGAAAAATGAATGGATGTCCATCAATTGGAGAATGGTTAGGTAAATTATGGTATATGAAGGTTATGGAATATTATTGTTCTGTAAGAAATGACCAGCAGGAGGAATACAGAGAGGCTTGGAGAGACTTACATCAATTGATGCTAAGTGAAACGAGCAGAACTAGGGGATCATTATACACTTCAACAATAATACTGTATGAGGATGTATTCTGATGGAAGTGGATATCTTCAACATAGAGAAAAGCTAATCCAATTCCAATTGATCAATGATGGACAGAATCAGCTACATCCAGAAAAGGAACACTGGGAAATGAGTGTAAACTGTGAGCATTGTTTTTTTGTTGTTGTTGTTGTTGTTGTTGTTTTTTTCATTTCTCTTCCCAGATTATTTTTATCTTGCGAATACAATCCTTCCTTTGCAACAACAACAACAAAATTCAGTTCTCCATATATATATATATATATATATTGTATCTAGGATATACTATAAGATATTTAATATGTATGGGAATGCCTGCCATCTAGGGGAGGGGGTGGAGGGAAGGAGGGGAAAAACTCGGAACAGAAGGGAGTACAAGGGATAATGTTGTAAAAAAAAAAAAAATATATATATATATATATATATACACCTCTGCATATGTACTGTCAAAAAAAATATATATATATATATATTCCAAAAAAAAGGTAATGATGCTCAAGAATAAAAAAGAAAAAAGGGAAAAAAAGGTCATTAATAAATACTTGGCAATTGACCAATTGAAAAAAAAAAAAAAAAAAAAAAAAAAAAAAAAGAATTGGGTTAAAAATTCAGACCTAATCAGAAACTATTTGTATGCTAATGACAAAAGGAGGTTAACCTTTCAGCAAAATAGTAATTCCTAGGCTACAAGTGTAGCACATACCAGTGCCTGGATGAAAAAGGCAGTATATGAAACCTTGGCAATGTAGTCTTCTACTACTAAATTTAACTCTTATTAATCTTGAAATAGACTGCTTGTTAAACTCAAAGCCCATATATATTAAAAGGCAGTGACACTCTGAATAGGACAACAAACATTGTCTTTGGGTGTACCTTTTGTGGTTGTTAAGCTTTACATGAATGGTAGGCACATAGCATCTTAGGCCACTGAAAAGACTACAGATGTTTTTACTCATAGAGTTCTCTGAGTTTTATGAAATGAGTTTAAGGAACAGCATTTCCATGAGGATAGTAATGTTACATAGATTTTCTTACTGGAAGTCAATGAAAGATCTCTAAAAGATATATTGGTTTTGGTGAACAAGTTTTCAATGAGGACATGAAACAACAACTAGTGATGTAATATGAAACCCTAAAACTTTTGTCTTTTGAATCTGCCTCAGGAAACTCCTACATCCAGTCTGTCTGATTCTGAATAGACTACTTCTCAATTCATTGCTGATTGATTATCTAGTCAATGATCATCCAGTTTAGAACACCACATTCAATTCATCTGGAGATTCTTTCTTAGACCTACCCTTGAGCCATAGAATCCATGATAGAAACTGGATAATTTATATATATATATATATATATATATATATATATATATATATATATATATATATATATATATATATATATATATATATATATATATATATATATCCTTTGCTTCTGTTTCTTTACTAGATTCCCTTAGAATTCAGTGTGTTTTGTAACCGCAATACCATTACTTTCAATAAACTTTGCGCCTTGACTAGGAGATGGATTCAAGCCTACAAATTCTTTCAAGATACCTTGCAACACCGATCTGGGAGCCCAGACTTTTGTGGTCCCCCTTTCTCAACCTCAACACCACTACATAATTGTAGTCAATCATATCAATACATGCAATATACCTTGCAATCTAGATAAGGATTTCCTTTTAGAGGAAATTTCTCCAGCCAAGTTTCAAGGGAAAAAATATTCTATTGTTGAAAGGACAAAACTCACCAAGGATTTTTGATCTTTTGTTTTACTGTTTCAATGAACAAGCATGTCAGGGCTTTCTAAAAATAGCTTTTTTAAACAATCTAGCAAATATATCCCTAGACTTTAAATAAAAGGGGTCAGTCAACAAGAATTTTAAAAACTACCTACTATGTGACTATATTCTAAGCACTGGGGATACAAAAAAAAGAGCAAACTGCAGTCAAAAGCACAAAGGGATCCTTATTCAGAGGAACTCCTTGACCAAAAATCTAAGGAGGAAGATAAAATGCAAACAGCTATATGCAAATAAACAGGGAATTAGAATTAACTAACAGATAGAAACTACTAGAATTAAGGATGGATTGGAAAAGACTTCCCAGGAAAAGTTATGATTTAATTTGGACCTTAAAGAAGCTAAGGAATCAAAGAGGAGAAGATGTAGAAGGAGAGAATTTCAGACATAAAGGAGAGGGAGTAAAAATGCTCCAAAGAAAGTGTGCCTTGTAGAAGGAAAAACATGGATGCAGTAGAGAATAAGATGAGAGATTAGAAAGTGTATGGTATATGTAATAAAGGCAAAATTAATAGAACTTTGCAAAAGATTGGCTATGGTGTGAGTGTGAGAGAAAAAAAAGGAGTCTAGTATGATACCTAAACTGTAAACCTGGATAAATAGAAAACTGGTGGGACTAATGACAATAATAATAAGGAAGTTCATAAAAAGAAAAAGGTTTGGGTTTTTTGGGGGGAGGAGAGATGATAATAGACTATTTTATAGATGTTCAGTTTAAGATGTCTGTTATTTTTAATTCAGGAAGTCTGACATACAGGGTGATCAGTGGTGTTAAAGGCTTCAGGGAAGTCAAGAATAAGAAGAGTAAAAGCCATTCAATTTGGTAATTAAGAAATCATTGAATGATGAGGATAATACTCAGATTGTAGAGACTCATGATAAAAGAGAGTAAGAAGTAGAGACAGGGATTATAGATTGCCTTCTCAAAGACTTTAGGCATAAAAAGATGGAAAGACACTGAGTAGCTAACAGAGATGGATAGTTCAAATGAAGGTGTCACAAGGATGAAGCATACTGGAGGCATGTTTCTAAGCTATAGGGAAATAGCTATTGGGAAAAATTGAAAATAAATGAGAGTTGGGATAACCAAGGGGGAATTTGCTGAAAAACATAGAATGGAATAGGAGTACCTGAGCATGTAGAAGAGGTTGATGTAGCAAAGAGAAGTGCCATAATATCCTGTAAGATAGGTGTGAAGGTAGAAAAAGTGACAGAATATATCTATGTGATATGAATTGAAGTAAAGAAGAGTAGAAATAGCTTTCCATAAATGACCTCAGTTTTTGCAGTGAAATATAAGACTTTCAGGTAGAAAGATAGGAAAAGAAGAAGCTTGGGAGGTCTGAGGAAAGATGAAAAAGTTTGCAGAAAACCTCTATAGTAAGTAGAGTAGAAAGTCAATTAGACCCAAAAGTATTGTCTTACAGAGCTAATTGAAGTGTTAGAATCTTAGCCAAAGACTCCCACCAGAGGCAAAATCTGGATGCAGTAGAAGCTCTATGATTTCCTCAGTCATTCTTAGCAATAATCTGCAGTGACCAAGAACCAATGGAGCAATGTTGAGTACTAACAATGTAAGACAAGAAAGAGACAACACTTTGCAGAGGCTACATAATAACCCCATATGCTTGGCAGAGACAAGGAGAACAAATGAGAGCAGCACTGTGATTTTAAGATATGGATCCCCTAAATGCACTGAATATTTGCTAAATTTTTCGAGTGATACTCAATAGCCAAAACAGTGACTATTTCTAGTTACTATAAGTTCCTTTGAAATCTGATATTATCATGACCTAAGGAGAATATGTGTGTGTGTGTGTGTGTGTGTGTGTGTGTGTGTGTGTGTGTGTGTGTGTGTGTGGAGAGAGAGAGAGAAAGAGAGAGAGAGAGAGAGAGAGAGAGAGAGAGAGAGAGAGAGAGAGAGAGAGAGAGAGAGCAGAAGTTATGTCTGCTCCTCAGACATGTCAGAGTCCTGGTTTTCTGTCCCTCCTAAATTCTCCCATTGTGGAAATGAGGTAAAAAGAAACACTAAAATAACCACCAGTCTATCCATTCTCAAAACTTAGAGATTGGGAGGATTTGGCTGGGGTGAATATTGCATTAGCATTAGTGAGTTTTCCAAGATAAAGTATATTCAAAATGATACTTAAATAAATAGATAAGAAGAAAAATAAAGGTCTAAGTAAATATGGTTCAATAGAGAAAACATTCCAAAGAGTCTCCCAATATTCCCTTCTAAACATTTTTAAAATAACACCTCAAATTGAATTAAAAAATATTAGAATCAACAAAATGACAGATTGAAACATTGTTCCAATCCAAGAAAATATCAGAAGTCAAAAAAGAGAAATCTATGACACGGGAAAGGAACTGGCCCTGGGGATAAACCATCATGCATGGGATTGGGCAATAACAGAAGAAACTGCAGCTTCAGGAGCTTTCAAGCCAGAAATATAGTAAGATGACTATGCTAGTACAGAACACAGAAACAGATGTTGTTTGGTAACTCTATTACCTATACTCACTTCTGGGTTGTAGCTCAAGAATAGAAAAGAACATTTTTGGTCAAGTAGTGGAAGCTCTTAGGGATAGAATCACTTCCTATCCAAAAAAGAAGGAGGGGATCTGAAGATCAGCATTGATTGAAACAAGGAGGAATCAGAAGAGATAGTAGACAGAAGACTATCTACCTCTATTTAACTTCTATATACTAATAATATAACCTTTATTTCAACTCTTTGTGTTAGTGCCTTCATTTGTAGCCTGAGGTTAGACTTGATGATCTCAGAGAAACTTTCCAAATTTTAATTGTAGATCTTGTATATATGAACATATTTTTGCATTAGAAAGATTACTCTGGAAATAGTATGAAGGATAGATTGTTGATGTGAGATAATAAAAAGGAAAGGATGTAAATGGACTAGTGAAATATTTTAAGCAAGTGATAATGATGGTCTTTTCAGGTTTCATAACTTAGAGAGTAGGGCATAGATACAAGACTTGTGTAGTTAGAAACAATAAGATTTGGTAAACAAGTGGACATGAGAGGTGAGAGTGAGGGAAAGTCAAAGAAAATATGGAAGTTTCAAATGTGAGTGACTGAGAAAATGGTTATATCACAGACAGATATAACAAATTTAAAATTACTATGTTTTTGAGAAAAAAGAATAAACTCACTTCTTGCTTTATAGAGTTATTAAGAATATTCATTCACTCTTCTCTTGTTCTTCCTTTATTCCCTTCTTTTTTCTTCCTTCTATTTTTCTTTCTTCCTTCCTTCCTTTTTTTATCCTCCTTCCTTCCTTCCTTCCCTCTCTCCCTTCCTCCCTTTTTTCTTTTATTTCTTTTTCTTCCTTTCTTTTTGTCACTTTCCTTCCTTCTTTCCTTCCTTCTTTCCTTCCTTCCTTCCTTTCCACAAACATTTACTAAATGCCAGCTATGTGTAATGCACTGCACTGACAGGGAATTTGCAAACAAAAATTTAAGTAGTCTGCTTTTTAAATAGATGAGAGGTGATGTCAGTCAATCAGGCTTTATTACATAATTATTACTTTTATTAAACAATTATCACATTTGATTAGGAGAGGCAACATATAGACAATTACATATATATTAAATATGTATTTGTATAAATATGTTATATAGGTAAGTATGTACACACACATACATATATATATATATTTATATACACATATACATACATACATGTGTGTATATGTATTCCATAGGTAAAGAAAAGGTTTGAACTTATTCTTTCAGGATAGAAGCTATTCTCTAATTTTTATATTTATCAACTTATCCATTTTCATTTCCATGTTTAGATTTATTTATATCTATATAGTATTTAAAAAAGGTAATCTTAGTAAGAAGGCATGAATTGGGTGCCCAGGGTGAAACAGCAAATAAGTATCTGAAACTGGATTTGAATTCTGTTCTTCCTGACTACAGGCTTATAACTCTATAGGGAATGAGAAGAGGAAAAGGGCAAGAAAAGGGGCAAGGAGCTGATGAAAGAGAGGGCAGATTGAGAAAAGGGTTGTCTGAAGCAAAATAATAATGAGGAAATAGGTAAAAGGAGAGAGAAAAGTATAAATGGGGAAAAAAAGGTGGAGAAAAATACAGAATTTGTAATCATAGCCATGAATGTGAATCAAATGTAATCTATGATAAAAACAGAAGTCGATATCAGAGTGGATTAAAAGCCAGAACATTACAATATGTTGTTTACAAGAACCACATTTGAAATATCTATATAGATAGATAGATAGATAGATAGATAGATAGATAGATAGATATCCATAATAAAGGTTAAAATTAAAAAGCGGAATATATTTCAGCTAAGATTTAAAAAAAAGCGGGGATAGAAATCCTGATCTCAGACCAAACAAAAGTAAAAATAGATCTAATTAAAAGAGATGAAGGAAACTACATCTTGCTAAACAGTACCACAGATAATGAAGTAATATTAATACTAAATATATAGTTTCAGGAAGAAATAGAAAGCAAAATTATAGTAGTATAGAGGGATCCCAACTCCCCTCTCCATCAGAACTAGATAAATCTAAACACAAAATAAATAAAAGAGAAACATTAAGAAGGCAAAAAATAATTTTAGAAAACTTAGATATGATAGGCCTCTGGAGAAAATTGAATGGGGATAGAAAAAAATATAGCTTTTTCTCAGTTGTATATGTCATCTATGCAAAAATTGACTATAGGGCATAAACCCCTATAAAATATATATCCTTTTATATATTTTATATATTATTATATAAAAATATAGCCTTTTTCAGTTGTATATGTCATCTATGCAAAAATTGACTATTAGGGCATAAACCCCTCCTAACCAAATATGAAAAGACAAATATTAAATGTATCATTTTCACATCATGATGCAATAAAACCTAAGTATAATAAAGACTCATGGAAAAGTAGCCCAAAAATTATTTGGAAATAAAATAATGTGACCCTAGGGAGTTATATAAACAATCAATAACTTTGTCCAAAAGAATGATAATAATGAGACCAAAAAATAATTAATTAAAATTAATCAGGGAAGTTAATAAATAAATAAATATTTTGGAATAATACATAAATGCAAAATATTTAGATAAAATGTTAGCAAAGCAATTATAGTAACTTATGAATCAGATAATATACTATGACCAAGTGGGATTTGTACTAGAAATGCAAGGCTGATTCAATATCAGGAAAATTATTGCATAATTGACCATATGAATAACAAATATCATATAATTATCTCAATAGATGCAAAAGCATTGGCAAAGTACATCATCCATTCCTAATGAAAACACTAGAGTATATAAGAATACATGGAGTTTTCCTTAGAATGATAAATAGCATTTATCTAAAACAACCAGCAATCATAAGCTAGAAACATTCACAATAAGATCAGGGATGAAATAAGGATGCCCATTATTACTGCTATTACTATTATTATCATTATTATTATTATTATTAGTATTATTATTGTTATTATGCCAATTATTATTGCTATTATTCAATGTTGTATTAGAAATTTTAACTATCAATAAGAGAATAAAAAAATTGAAAAACTTGGAATAAGTCATGAGGAAACAAAACTATCCCTCTTTGCAGATGATATGACACTTAGACATTCCTAGAAAATCAACTAAAAATTATTTGAAACAATTAACAATTTTAACTTGGGTATGAAATAAACCCATATAAACTATCAGCATTTCTATGTTATCAATAACACTCAGCAGCAAGAGATGGAAAGAGAAATCCATTTTAAAATAATTGAAGACAACAAAAAGTATTAGGGAGTCTCCCTGCTGACAAACCCAGAAACTATATGAACACAATTACAAAACATTTTTCACACAAATAAAGTCACATCTAAACAACCGGGAAAATAAAAATTGCTCATGAGGAGGCTGAGCTTATATAATAAAAATTAAAATTCTACCTAAATTAATCTATATTCACTATCATGCCAATCAAACTTCCAAAAATTACTATATAGAGCTAGGAAAAATTCATTACAAAATGCATCTGCAAGAAGCAAAGGTTGAGAATATAAAGGGGATTGATGAAAAAAAAAAATGCAAAGGAAGGTAGCCTAATTGTGTCTGTCCTAAATCTATATTATAAAGTATCAGTAATCAAAACCATTTGATACTATCTAAGAAAGAGTGGTAGATAAGTGGAATAGATTAGTTACACAAGACACAATATTCAATGACTACAGTAATATACTGTTTGATAAACCCCCATACTCCTGCTTCTGGAATAAGAACTCACTATTTGACAAAAATTGCTTGGGAAACTAGAAAATAGTACATTTCATACCCTATACGAAGATAAGATAATTTCATGATTTAGACATACATAAAGGGTGATATTATACCCATTATTCTCTTGAAAAGTAAACATACTTAGGGTAATATTATTATTGTGCTTACTTTGGATAGGAAAAGTTCTACAACACACACATATACACAATGATAAAAATCACTCAGTATTTGATTGCTACAAAACATAGGTGGAAATATTTGTGGGAATAAAAAACAGATAACTGCCTGCCTGTTAGAACTATATTATCTAAAGAAGAAATAAAGAATATAATAGCATAAAGTCAAGTCCAGGTTTTCTGCTCCCTTATGCCCTGTTTTTGGCCCCTTAATGTTCCTCCTACAACTGCTAAGGAGTATTAGAGAAGAAAGAAAAGAACAGACTTTGCATGATAATATTTTATTTCCAACTGGAATACTACTGAAAAAGTTCTACTTCTTAGTATAGAAAGCTATGGTTAGGCATGAATTCACTCCCAAAGCTGGAGCAACCCAAGAAATGACCCATTTTAACATTAATTCCAACATCACACTACCTAGGAACTTCACCTTCCTCTAGCTATAAGAAATGGGGTTAGGAATGACAATGCCTATTATCTCTAGTCATCATTTTATTTTTAAAGTAAAGCCATAGAACTGGCATGGTTTATAAAGTCACACTGAAGTTCTTTTCATCTAATAATAATCATATTAATAGAAATTTTTTATCTTCTTTCTGTTAGTACATTTTATTTTATTTTTTGCCACAGATAAAGATGCAATATTCTGCTTTCTCTGGTTTCTTTATTTTAAAGTGTTTCCCCATAAAATTGAATATTCTTATTTTTTTCTGTTACCTTTTTTCATTTCTCCTATTTAGCTCTGTAATAAATAAAGAAATGAACAAATAAATAAATAAAGAGGATGTTGCTATTCTGTTGTTTGATGAGTGAATCTACAAAAGATTTTCTTCTAGTTGAATATTTCTATTTTGAAGCACACCTTCAACATAAAATGCATAACTTAAAAAAATTCTATACCAGTCTTTTCTTTGTATCTCTACCTTTCCTTACTGTTCAAAGTATACTAGGATATCATTTGGAGCCAGTTAAAAAGTGATTCATGATTGCTATTCCTTAAAATAAATAGGAAATAGCTTCCTTCTGTACCTTCCCATATCCTAACCCTGAGGATTTTAGTCTATATTTGTATGGGGGAAATTAAATGTTGCTAAATAATTCTTCTCTTTCCTCATATAACATATATTGGAAACACATGCAGGATAATTGGCGTTAACAATGTATATCCTCTACACCCCCTACCAATTCTCACAGCAGATCTCACTAATTCATCACCATCCAATCAATAATAGCTCCAGCTGAGAGGGAGATAAGAGAAGTATGCCTTTCTCTTTCACATAAATATTTGAAATTAGCCTAATTAAATTGTCCTGTGCTTGAATGCAGTGACAATAGCCCTCCATTTAGACTAGAGAGAGGCACACAGGTGGAGAGGTATCTAGGTAGGCAGATTAAATAGAAATGTTCCACTGAAGTGTGTAACTGCAGAAGCCATTATTGGACTCTACTCCATTGTCAGAAAGATGAGGCTGATTATACAAAAATGACACCAAAAAAAAAAAAAAAATTAACAGTAGAGAATACTGAAAGCTTTCTGCTTTCTGCTTTTCTCCCCAATTTCTACTCCTTTGATTTCCTTCCTTCCTTCCTTCCTTCCTTCCTTCCTTCCTTCCTTCCTTCCTTCCTTCCTTCCTTCCTTCCTTCCTTCCTTCCTTCCTTCCTTCCTTCCTTCCTTCCTTCCTTCCTTCCTTCCTTCCTTCCTTCCTTCCTTCCTTCCTTCCTTCCTTCCTTCCTTCCTTCCTTCCTTCCTTCCTTCCTTCCTTCCTTCTTTCCTTCCTTCCTTCCTTCCTTCCTTCCTCCATTTTCTACTCTTTCCTTTTCAACTGAACTTGTTTGAGTCTCCTTTTGGCAGGATGGAACAGCATACACATTCATTACAGGTAGTGAATCACTTGTGAATCATACCCGTGAACTTTTCCAGGACTGCCAGTTCGGTCATTGCAATGTGAACTTCAGTGTTCTGCCTTTTATATGCATAACAATGTCATAAATAAATCAGAGGAAAGCATAATGAGAAAATATATATCAAGAAGCCAAGCAAGCCTCTGTGCTGAAAATCAACAACAGTTTATAATTCAGTTCATTCACGGGCTGAGTAATTGCATATTAGGCAATTTACAAGAATGTGCACTTTCTATTGGGGATCAGGTTTAGTGCTGGACAAAGGCAATCTGGTAAACTGCCCTGGAGAATTCCACATAGACTTTTTATGCTTGAGCATATTTCTATGTACTAAAAAGTTTAAGTGACAAAAGTAGTCTATTCTCAATTATCTCTTTTAGGGAAATAATCTTGTTAGGCAATATGATTTGGAAATTTTCAGAGCAGGGCTAGAGCAAAACCAAAAACTGAAAGTGAATACTGAAGTACAGAAATCTCTTAAAGATTATCCCAGAAAGGATTGGTAAATCAAAGAGATGAACGGGATCATAAAATTGTTTCTCCAGAACTAGTTTAACACCTTTAAATTAGAGATGGAGGAAACTGATACTAAAGGACGTTAAGTGACTTATTTAAGGTCAATATGATATAGTTATCAGTGGTGAGAGCTGAACCCAGGTTCTCTTACTCAAAGGTGGTGTTTTCATTTTTGTTTTGTTTTGGATATCCCCTGTACTGCACTACCTATTGCAGAGTATTCCTGGCCTTAATTGTGACAGCTCTTTAATTCCAAACTAAAAGCAATATTACCTTTCATGAAAGCAGGTGCAGATATGGAACCTCAACATCATGGTGCTGTGAATTTTATTCAAAGGAGCCTTTGTGCCCAAGAACCAAAGTCAACTTATTTTTCTCTCTTAGTTAGTTTGTCTGTTTGTTTTGTTTGTTTTGTCTTTTGTTTGTTTTGTCTTTTGTTTGTTTGTTTGTTTTTTTGGAATAGTCAATGTCAAGTACTTTCTCTTTACTCAAATCTACACAGAAATGTTTCAATTATTGCTTTTACATAAAAGACAAATCTATATGGATCCATACAGACTGGATATTGCTAAGTGAAGAAGATTTTTCCCCATTGTTTTAAATAACAAAAAACCTGTCAGGCTAAAGTCTTACAACATTCACACAACCAGATGAAAATATAGAAAGAAAAAAAGAAAAATATGTAATGGCTATAGGATATAAAGAAACTCAGGTTTGATTTGGTTTGGTTTTTAAATTGAATAGTTTTGTTGTTGTTGTTAGTTGTTTTGTTATTGAGTTTTTTAAACATAACTTGCCTGATTATTTTGGTGTTGTGTTGACACACTAGAAATACATTTTCCCCAATGTTTAAACATTTAGAATTGTAAAAAGGCTAATATGTTATTTCTACTTAATTTCTAACTTTAATTTTAATTGACCAAATTCATTTTCTTTTCCTGTTTGCTAAGATAATGGACTGGACATAGGAGAAGTTTTCAGAAGAAATCAGTTCGGTTCCTGACTCAACTAATTTGAGGATCAAATAAGATAATTATGAAAAAATAGTGTTTATGGTGTTAAGTACAAAATATGTCTTAATTGGAATTTTTATTGTTATTGTGACAGCTGTGATTTGTATATTCACTATTTTTTCCGATTATTTCTGATCAAATCACTAAGACCTCTTTGTTTTCCATTACATCAAACTTCTGTCCCATTCAAATGTCAGGAACAGCATTTCCCAGTTCACCACATTTTATCTATGTCTTTCTGAATCCCATCTTTGGACAGGTCTAGAATCCCATTTTTCATGGCCTACACCTCTTGGAATCCCTAAGTTTCTTCAAGCCACGTCTCAGCTACAATTTCTTTTTTGAGAATTTGCTCATTCCCCTCTCTCTTCCTATCACCTCTCCCAGTTTTTACTGCTGTCTCTCTCTTAAAATCATTATGAACTATTTTGTACAAAATATATACTTAACAAAATATATGTGTTCTACTTACAAGAGAATGGAATAGACTGCTTTTTCTCTTTGTATTCTCAAAGACTGGGGCCACGATCAGAGAAGGCATTTAATTGTTGTTTAATTGACCATATGGAAAGTAATATTGGGTACTTTAACCAACCAAGAGAAATGGAGTTATAAAGGGTCATAGGATTCAGAACTGGGAAAAATCTCAGAGGTCTTCTGCTCTAACTCCCACATTTCACAGATGAATAAACTAAGGCTCATAGAAGTCATGTGAGTTGTCCATTCTTAAAGAAGTGGCCAGATTCAATTAAAATTAAAGTTCTTTGGCTTCCAAACAAATTTCTTTCTGGTGCCTAATGCCAGGTCTATGTTATACAAGATATTATTAAACAAAGTATGAGTAACATTAGTACTTTGAGCTTCAAAAAGAGTAGAACAAGAGTAAATAGTACAAACTAAAAAAAGACAAGTAATCTACTTTTTTCACATATATAGAACTATTCACATCTCTCTGTTGGGACCAGACATTTCAAAAATCAAAGCCAAAGCTAAGTCTATGAACTACATTTAAAACTATAAGAGGATATAATGGTCCAATAATTCCTTTTATGAAATATCCTATAATAACCATAAATATAATAACTATAACTCAGAAATTTCAATTTACTGTCATTTTATAAACTCTCTGATTGTGGTACATGGGGGCCTACTCCCCCATTTCCCTCTATGTCTATCAAAATTTTTTAATTTAACTTAATCTTGAGAATATTTGTATTTTTCATAAAAAATCATCACCATATGCAGACATTTTATCAGTTGTAGTCCTAGGCATTCTAATCTTGCAGCTCAAAAACCAGCTTAAGTTCTTTGCTACAGTCAGCACAGCTTGTTTGGCAATCCAACATGTGATTGAAATTTGAGTTCATAGACATAAATTTAGATTCTCAGTCTACTCAGGGAAACAGAGCTTAGTGTTATGATCACATGTTATTATAGCTATGAGATAATATCTTCCTTTGTTATTTCAAACCCAGCTCAGCAGGCTCCAATGATTTCAATTGCTTGGGCATGTTCTTCGGTTATCCTACTGCATTGACCATTTATAGTGAAGCTAAATTCTACCTCAGATCATCCAGTCTATGTTGGCAACAGCAAAATTAAATACTTAAAACACTTGAACAATATTGAACTAATTCATCAATACACGTTTAATGAGAATGTTAGCATTTAATAATAGTTCTTAGTACTATTTTATGCTAAGTAAATACTGATGTTTAAAAAAGTTTTACCAAAGTTTAGATATGGAGATGGATACAGATAAGTTACAGTTATGACCTCTGTCCCCCAGGATCTTGATGGTAATTAGTAGGTAGCTAAGGGATATAGCAGTATTTAAATATAGCAGATAAATACTAGACTTGAATTCAGGAATATTTTAATTCAGATTCTTACAAAGACATTTACTAGCTGTGTAATATTAAAAGTCATTCAACCTCCATTTGCCTCAGCATCTTCATCTATAAAATGGAGACAATAATTGCACCTACTTTCACAGCAGGGTTGTTGTCAAGATTACAAAAAATATTTATAAAGTATGTAGCACATACTTGGCATATAGTAAGTGTTATCTAAATGCTATTTCTTATTAAGTATTATTGTTATTAATTGGACAAGAAGAATACATACCAAGTAGTGAGAGAACATTATATGAATAATTAAATAAGAACTTTCATAGTAAATTATATGTTAAAAAAAAAAAAACAGTGTGGACTGGGGAGGAGACACTAATGGTCTTGCAGTCAAAAAGACATAACATTAAATCTTGCCTCTAAATCTTATTAGTTATAGGGCCATGAACAAGTAATTTATTCTCTATGAGTTTCACAACTAGTAATTAAGATTCAGATGATTTGAATAGCTAGGTAGCTCAGTGGATAAAACACCCATCCTAGATTCAGAAGGATCTGTATCCAAATCTTATTTCAGACACTTACTAGCTGAGCAAATCACTTAATCATAATTGTCTCAAAAAATACAGATGATTTTTGATAGAAAGAAATCCTGAGTGTATCAACATTTTATTGATATAAGGGGGATATAATAGGAAACCAACTCTGGTAGTATTTATTAAAGTGTTATACAAGAATGCCTAATCTTCCTCTTCTTTTTCAGTGATTAGGTTTTTCTACCTGAATTGGGCACATGAATGTACTTATGTCTCCATTTAATGAACTATACAATTGTCTTAAGTCCCCTTTATTTCACCACAAAAACTGAAAGACAATAGACTATTGGACTCAATGAGTCCCCTGAGTCATTATGGAATTGTTCATCCCAGTTGCTTCTAAACATGTTCACAAAATCACTGGGAAATTGGTTCAGACATTCCCTAACAGCAGACAAAAGATATAGCTGGAAAAGGCTATCCTAAAGAAAGTTACTTTCTTCTCCATGACTGTAGACACAACAAAGCTAAACTTTTTTTTTTTTTTCCTGTGCCAATTTTAAAATGAATTAATTAGTTGAAGGCCAATCTCAGGTGAACTTTTCTTTCCTCCTTTCTCTTTCATTTTACTCTCACAATAGTGCATGTGGTGAGACCCTCAGGGAGCAATAAGACACTTGGATAAGCCAGTTGTAGATTAAATATATACTCCCTGTGGCACACTCTTATCTTCTGCCTTCCCTCCTGCTTGCAGAGATGCAGAGACTGGATTATTACAGCAGCTGCAGTTCCTAGAAGACTAATCAATGCAGCTATAAGAAAGTCTAAAATGCAGCAGGATTTCCAACTCTAAGAACAGATTTTTTTAAAAGGTGGGAGGATGAAAAAAACATTCTGAAAAGTCCATAATGTTAACGTGCACTAAAGATGGACAAGGAATCTATCAAAATGACTTCCTTCTAAGAGCGGCACTACTTGTCCTAGGAAAATATGATTTGGATTTTTTGCTACTTCCGTTAAAACTCTCAGTGGTTTTAGCAAAAAGGGAAATATATATACTCCCCCAACCCCAAACACATATCCATTGAGGATTAACCTTGGGAGTGAAAAACAGGTAGATAGATGATAGATAGATAGGTAAATAGATATTTAGAAATTTGAGAATTATATATATATATATATATATATATATATATATATATATATATATATATATATATATACATATATATATGTATATATATATATATATATATATATATGTATGTATACATGGAGAGAATGAGAGTTTGTGTGATTTTATATATGACAAATGTATGATATATGATATAAATATATACATATATATAATACATTTTATGTATATGTACATGTATATAATTATTTATTTCCAACGCATTTTTTTTCCTAAATTTCCCACCAGATTTTATTAAATGGGAGAAAAATACTGTTTGCTTTCCATAACTTGCTCCACATAGATTATTCTCTTTGAGGTAACTAAATAGGGTATTTAAAAAAAATTCAGATATTTAAAATAGTATTAAAGTACAATATGAAAGTATCATCTAGATAAACACACTATTATTTTGGTTCCATACTTTATATCTAGATTAAAAGGGCATTCAAAATTCTTTCCTTGTTACCCTTTAATTGGTTGTTTTGTTACATTGATTTGACTGGATGAATTTTTCAATATTTCAATATTCCCAAATATGAGCATTTCAAAGCATTTCTTCCTGGTTCTTTATTTTTCTCTAATAAAAGAATTATGGATCCATGTGAACTGTGTAGTGCCAGGTGTGATATGAAATCCTAAGGCATACTATTAGATGTTGTATTCAAAATCTGGGATCTGCGTGTTAAGGCTCAAAATTTGGGAGTTTAATGCAAACTCTTTAATATTTTTTTTATATGATGTCTATGATATATCCTTGGTGGAATACAAGTTCATTGTAAACTTAGAAAAGGGAAGAGTTGGGTACAAATTCTGCTTTCAATACTTACTTTTTAAATAATCCCTCCAAAACACATTTTCTTCATCTGTCAAATGGAGATTACAATATCTATAGTACCGAGATTTCATAGGATTACAGTAATGCATAAGTTAGATAATAGATGTAGAATAGAGTACCAATTATTATAATAATTACTTAAATAAATCTTAAATAATTGCCTAAACTTCAATTTTACAAATAATAATAACTAGCATTTATGCAATTTTCTAAAGTTTGTAAAGTACTTTGCAAATATGATCTCATTTGCTTTTTACTACTACACTGAGTGTTACATTCCTAATTTTTAGTAAGGAAACTGAGAAAAGATGAGGTTAAATAACTTTTCCAGTATCATATACATAATAAATATCTGAGGCAAAATTTAATCATAGATCTTTCTGATGTCAGACTCCAATACTCTATCCAATAAGCTATCATCCAGGAAGATGTGGTTCCATGGTCATATACTAGCTAAATATAAGATAAAAGATCTGAACACAAGCCTATTTCTCTTACATAATACTAATATGTCCTTTAATATGTTACTGTTTAAAAAAGAAAAAGTTGGGATTGTTAGCTGACTATTAAAATTAGAGCCCCTCCATCTTCCAGTTTATGAATGAATTTGAGAAACAATATTAATATGGAAAGACTAGATGACCTCTGAGGATACATCCAATACCAGCATACAGGGACTTCACAAACATTTATTGAATTGAATGTCCAACTTGGGAAACTTTATTAATATTGTGATATTTGACATCCTCACAAAAATATTTTTGCTAAAATTTTATACCTTTGGATAATTGAATTCAGAGTTTATGGCAAGCATGAATCAGCTCCCTGTGGATTATCACTACAGAAGGAGGATAAGAACAATGGTTTTAGGACTCAAAGGGGCCTCAGAAGTCACATACTCAATCTCTACTTAACCAAGGATCCCCAACAAACTCCTGACAAATATTTATCTTCTCTCCCCTGGAAGATGTCTATTAATGTAGAAGGAACTCGCTACTTTCTAAATACCACATTCCACTTTTAAATGGCTTTCATTAAGAACTTTTCTTTTGTTCTGGATAAAATCTGTTTCTTTCTAACTTGCACTGATATTTTCTTTTCTTTTTATGGATAAACAGAACAAGCCTCACCCTTTTGTCACATGAAAATACTGCAAAATTTGAAAATAATGCCCATGTAGCCCATCTTTTCTAGCTAAACAGTCATAGTTCTTTCAATCTGTACTTATCTAGTACAATTCCTTTTGAGTTTCAGGAAGTGGTGGGAGGGTACAGACTTGAAGGTAAAAGGATGAGCAAATTTTCTTTTCCCCCTCTTTACTAGTAATGATGTGTGTTTCAGTAAAGATAGAATTGTATATAGAAGGATAGTTCTGGAGATAGGGATGGTGACTAGGAAAAATATATTCATTCACGTATTTAAAAATAAATAGTAATGATAAATTGTGTAAATTACTGCACTATGTATTAGGAAAGATTCAAAGTTTAAATGAGATGAACTCTTGTCTTCAAAACCCTTGAAATCTAGCAAAGAGATAATGCAAAATTAATAAATTAAATATACTAGGGAGGTACAAAATATAAAATAACATTTTTACATACATTGTAAAGGCTGAGGATGAAGCTTGTAAATTTCTGAATGGATCTATCAAGATGTGATAGAGATGTCATATCAGATGGCTTTTAAAAATGGAGAGAATTTTAACACTCAATGAGAAAAGCAGACATTCCAGGTACAAGGAGTACAAAGATAAATTGAATATGTACAAAACAGACTGCCTATGTTGTATTTAGTCCAAGAGACCAAATTTGACCAAAACAGTATTTAGGAGTCAGAAAAAGATGGTGAAGGATCCATGTCCTACATAGAACAGATGCAGGTAAGGGTGGTATTAAACTTGAAAAAAAGAAAACTTGAATGGTAGAGGTGGAAAAGATATTGTCTTCAAGTATTTGGAGGATAGTCATATGGAAGAGGGCAGAATTTTTAAAATTTAATGTGTGTATGCGCATAATCACTGCACAAAAATATGGAATGAGTCATGTCAAGAAGTAGTGAGTTCTTGTATATCTTGAAGATTTCATTTACTCTTATACAGGAAATTTTTACCTGGGGTATATGAATTTTTTAAAATGGATAGCCATTTTCTAAAATAATTAATTCCTTTTATAATCCACAAATTTTATTTTATGAATTTAAAACATCATTATGAGTAGGGTCTATAGGTTTCCCTAGCTTGTCAAAAAGGTTCTTGACATAAAAAAAAAAAAAAAACCTTAAGAACTCCTGTTCAAGTAAAAGAGACCTTTGAAGGTGAATGTTCATCTGTCAGGAATGCTGAAAAGCTAATTCCTTTATGGTTATCCTGGAAGTTTTCTAATGCCCCTTCCAAATGTAAGAGTAGAAACTTTGACTTTTTATCAAACAGATGTTAAGTTTTCTTCTGACTTGCCCATCACCAGAATAAGCCATTAGTTCACCCTCCCTCCTTTTGACTAAAGATGGAGTCAATTAAAAATACCTGTGGTGGAAAATTGAAATAAGTTTAGTGTCTGAGAGATGAAGGTAATGTGCTTAATTACAGTGAGACAGGAAAGATCATTAAATGATACTTGTGTCAACTTGAAGACATCAGGGTTCATATTTCTCAAATGATATGGACTGTGACCTAATCTCACATTTATTCAATTAAGCTTAGAAGTAAAATTCCAATGCTTCCCCCTCACCATCCTTTTTCTCCTAACCTCAGCAGATCTTTGCTGACATCTAAACCAGTCATCATGACAAAGAAGAGTTCATATACCCGGGCACTAAAAAATAATAATAGTAAAAATCAAAAGAGGCAAAGGATGAAGAAAATTAAGAACTAGATTTCAATTACCATGATTGAATTCTAAGATAAGCTTTGCCACTAATTAATTGGGTAACCTTGAGTAATTCATTTTACCTTTGTGTCCCTCACCTTCTTTTTTGAACTAGATAATATCTAAGATCTCTTGTAAATGCAATAGTTTTATAAATAAATTGTGTCATTGCATCCTTCTTTTAATACTCACTGTGGCATATTAGTTGGTTTTAATGGAAATATATTTTCCCCAAGTGAATAAATTTGTTTTCACTATGATATACTTGGTTGTTCACAGCAATTCAGTGATACAAAACAATTCCAATAAACTTTGGAAAATGCCATCTGTTTCCAGAGAGAGAACTATGGAAACTGAATGTGGATCTATGCATACTATGTTCACTGTTCCTGTTTTTCTTGTGTTTTTTAATTCTGTTTTGATTTTTGTTTCTGAACATGACTTATATGGAATATGCAAAAATGAATGAATATGTATAATATTTAAGCATAACAATAAAAATAACTCTAGAAAGCAAGAAAAAAGATAAAAAAGAGACAAAGTGATGGAAGAAAAAAGAGAGAAAGAAAGAAAAAAAGAAAGAATTGTCACTCAAGTGTCATTTAATGTTCTTTTCTGTCTCACTGTAATTAATTTTCAACCATTTTTCCATATGATTAGATTTTGTTGTAACTGAGTACCTCACTTGTGTTGTTATTGTTTGTCCTTCCTTCTTAAAGAGGACCATGACTTCAGGGAATCGATGCCATGGCACGTAAATGAATTAGATTTAAGTGAGAGAGGGCTAAGCAAGGTCACCTGCTTCACTTCCCCCTCCAGAGCTATCTGGGTCGCATGGCCAGATATAGATCAGGATGAATGCATATGGCCCTGGATAAAATGGGGCATCTTGGTCTTTTCAAGTTAAGGTCTTCAATAGGTCTCAGTTTGACTGAGAGCAATGATTAAAGCTAGATAACAATTAAGACAAAGATCTTCTTTTTCTCCTAGTCCAAAAAGAAATCTAAATAAATGAATGAATGAATGAATGAATGAATGAATGAATGAATCTGGGAGGGAAAGGCCCTCAAGGTTTCTAGTCAAAACAGAAATGACTATAATATACATTCAATCTGAATCAATCCCTACACAAACAATAACCAAATGGAGTTTGGCCTAAGATCTGTTGGTAGCCAAGGTTTTGTTTTAAGTACTGGTCATTAGAAAGAAATGTAGATAGTAAATCCCAAGATATCTAGGAAGGATTCAGAGATACAAAAGAGAAAAAATAATGCTTTTAAAAGCATCTGTAGTTGAGGGTATGGTACTTTATGTGGACAGGGGGAGGAGAGAAAGGAGGGAAGGAGGGAAGGAAGAAAGAAAGGAAGGAAGAAGGGAAGGAGGGAAGGAAGAAAGGAAAGAAAGAAGAGAGAAGGAGGAAAGAAGGAAGGAAGAAGGGAAGGAAGGAAGGAGATGAAGGAAGGAAGGAAAGTTTATTCATAATAATTTTGAACATGAACATGATTACAAATTAAAAGATTGGCGCAACTAGGTGGCGCAGTGAATAGAACACCAGTCCTGAATTCAGGAGGACCCGAGTTTAAATATGGTCTCAGACACTTAACATTTTCTAGCTGTGTGACCCTGGGCAAGTCACTTAACCCCAGCCTCCAGGAAAAAAAAAATTAGAAGACTAAATTATTCACTTATCATATCTGCAGAAAAGAAATAAACTTAAATTTTCATTTCTTTCCCCCTTTTTTCTCCTGTTGCCTGTTCGGATTTATACATTTCTAGTCATCTCCTTTCCCTATGATATTTATGTTTTATGAGGAAGTCTTTATCCCAGGATTACAATCCTTTTATCTAATACCTTCTAGATGACAGTGTTAGGTTAGAATTTACCTTACTCATTCAGTCTATAAAGATTTATTAATCACCTGTTACGTGTCAGGAACTTTAGGAATCATCAAACACAACCTGATTCACAGTCCTAATAAGAGATTCCAACCCTCATTGAAGCTCAGTACTATTCTCACTTCATCAGGACTCCTTAAGGCAAGGTCTGATAATTTTTTTTTTTTTTCACGACAACAATTGTGCCTTCTCCCAGACTTTTATTCTGTTCTTTGGTTGATTTGTAAGGCTTCTGTTTTTACTTTCATTTAAACCTAATAGACATTATTATTGATGGTATCTTATTTTTGGTCATCTTCATCAACAAGTAAAACAGAACCTACAGCTGCTATTGACCTAAATACACAAGGACATATGAACAAAGTTCTATGGTAGAGAATTCCTCATATGAGGGACTGATGGTTCTCATACAGGCTTTGGCCTGAGTCAAAGAACTAGAGTGATGGTTTCATTCAAATTATTAGTAAGGGACAAATATCAGAGTACTGATTTTATAAAAGCATTGCACTGGGCCCTTAACAATATTGTGATGTTAGCTAATTTTTGCTTGTGGTTTTATCTTCCCTTTTTGTTATTCTCCTCTTCTTCCCAGATAACTTCCAGTAGACTTATTCTATCCCTGGTTATTACAGGTTTGTTTACCTAGAAAAGTGATTATTCACAAAGAGGGATTAAAGTAGTATTGACCTTTTTAATTCCTAAGAAATTTTATGTTAACAAATAGCCTAGGGAGAGTGATTCCAAAATAAGGAAGAAATCAATAATGACACAATTTAAGGTCTTTGGGAAAAAGACAATGGGGTTAATTTTTTTTTAACTCCTACCATGTAAAGGAGTCATTAATTTTGTCTGTGAGTAAGACCAGCCTAAACCACAAAAGGATATATACAGAAAGAAAGAGGAATGTTTTCATTTTTTTTTCTTCCTGAAAAATCTTATACCCAGGATAAGAACATGCACTTTGTAGACATTAAGAAAAAGTATACTGGAAAATGCACTGGATTGTGGGGTTAAGAGAGCTCATCTTCAATCTCTTTTTTCAATATTTACTAACAGTATCACCTTAGGCAAGTCACTTCTGCTAATTGAGCCTCAGGTGCCTCATCTATGTAATGGAGATATTAATAATCTATCTTACAGTATTGTTAGGAGGAAAGCAATTTCTATGTCTTTAGAATGCTATTAAATATGATCAATTATTCAATAAAATGCTTGGTTTGGAATGAAATGGGATTGTTTTTGAAGCATTAGCAATTGCCAGAATTGCTATCTTTTTCTCTCTCCACACCCAATTTAGAAGTTGAAACTGAGAAAAGGAAAATGGTCTGTTGGTTTCATAGTCCATAGTTCCATAGTCACTGAACTCAAAGCAATATGCCAGAGGGTGGGATGAGGGTCAGCTGTATAGATCTGCACACTGCTGGAAGACTTAGATTTACCTTGTAAAATCTCTTTGGGGTTCCTTCTAGATGTGTTTGGAGTTTATATTTGTTTTGGGTTTTTAATCCTTGCTTCATTCCTCACAGCTATTAGCATTCCACTTCTCCATTAGACAGTCTCAGGGAAGCCAGAGCAATCCCATCTGTGCCTTTTAGGGGGTGAAAACAAAGAGCCCAGGGACAGGTGGAGCAGGCAGCAGGACCATCACACTGGGGGCATAGGAGGTGGAGAGTGCAGTGAGGGGACCAGCAGGTGGCAAGAGACAGAAAGGGCAAAAGAGAATCAGTATTGGCCCCTATCAAATTAGTAAAATCAGGGAGAGGTTAAAAGACAAAGAAGGTAACAGGAAAGCACAATCAGGCAAGTTACAGATAGAATGAAAGAAACAGCAGGCAATTAGCCAAGAGGAGAGATGAACAAAGAGTGTCAGGTTGCAATTATGGGGTAGGTGTAGCTGAAGAATCAAAATGGGAGTCAATTCTGAGAGGAGAAAAGATTACAGGTGCAAAAAAAAAAAAAAAAAAAAAAAAAAAAAGAAGGATCAGCAAAGATCTCACCCCACCTATGTTTTAAGGAAAAAGCAATGAAGAACATAACTATTCCAGATCAGCAATTAGTAATGATACAAGAGAAAGCAGACATGCTTGAGGCAAGCCAGAACATTTTGGCCTCCAATGCCTGTGCTACATCTGTGGTCACTCATTGATTGCCACAGTGGATTTGGATCCAAGTAGAAATGGGGCTCTTTGGAGTCTTATTTAAGAGGGAAATTCCTGCTGCTTAGTAATTTGAAGCATATGAGGTCTGAGGAATTCTCTTGTAAATGTACCCTCCTGATATTTGGTATACATATGAAGAGGTCACTCTAGAATAGTCAAAACAACTCTGGTATTAGAGTTAGAAGATCTGGGTTTTCATCTTGACTCTGCCAGCGATAAAGAATATGGTTTGGGCAATGCATTTAATCTCTCTCACATTCATTTTCCTCATATATAAATTAGAGGTTTTTATTCATTTTCAATTAATTATCAAAGATTTATCAAAAAACAACTTTAAGTTAGGTAATGTGCTAAGCATTAAGAGATAGGAATGAAACAGTCTCTGCCCTCAAGGAGCATATCTTCTCTGAGAGATAAAGATAAAGAGAAGAGACACACACAGAGAGACAGACAGACACACACACGCACACACACTGTCATTGCCCAAGAGAAAAGATTTGTATTTTATTTATAATTACCCCTGAGAGAAAACATATTTTATAGATAGAAATAGATGGTCTGGTTAGCTATCATTCCTCTGAAAGAAGGCAATGTATTTTTATAGATACTGAGAGAAATGATGTCTATCTTTCTACTTTTCTATCTGCCTACCTACTTATTAAACAAATACAAAGCAAATTGAAGTTGTGAAAGTACTAGCCAATGAGATCAGGAAAAGACTCTTACAGAAGATGACCATCTGATCTAAACTCTATGGCAGCCAGGGACTCACATACAAGAAGGTGAAGAGAGAAAGCATTCCAAGCCTAGGGAGCAATCACTGCAAAATAAAGCTACAAAGGTGCCAAGATAGGAGAATGAAAATCAGACATCTGGTGAGGAACTAGAGGAAGGTCAGTGTGACTGACCTGTGGGAGAAATGTGTAGTAAGTCTGAGCAAATACCAAAAAAGACTTTGTATTTGATCCTAGAAGGAATAGGGAGAGAGTAGGTTTAATTGATTAAGGAGGTTACATTGTGAAGAAAGGGCTTGAAATAGTGAGAGACTTCAGGCAGGAAGGCCAATTAGGAGGCTATTGTTATAATCCAGGTAAGGAATGACAAGGACTTTAACTAAAGTAATGGCTGAGGGAATGGAAAGAAAAGATACCTAAGAAATGTTACAGTTAGAAATGACAACATTTAGCAAAGTATTTGCTTGTATGGGGTAAATCAGAGTAAGGCATAGATGATGAAAATCATAAGGTTGTGAATTTGGGTGATGATAAGTATAGTATTGCAGGGCTTGACAAGAAGTATGCAGGAAGAAACACGCTTATTTGTTATCTCTCTTATTTGCTTTTTAGTGAAGAATGACACCTACCAATTGTTCAAGAAAAGTTTAATTTTGGAATAAGTCTGTGATTTCATCTTTGCAATAAATTCTCTATGAACTAACTACTATTACCAATGCAGATTGATTCTTGTTCTGAACTTAGTTTTTGACCTTGTCCCTGCCTTTGAAAAGTAAAGAGACTTACTCAGGATAACTCAGGCAGTATCTGTCCATATATAGTAGTTGCTTAATAAATAATTATGAGACGAGTAATTCCATGTTAATGTCAGATTTGATGAAAGTGAGAAAATTTCATATTAAAAAAGATGTTTCCTTGTTCGGTTAATGATACTCACGATAGTGGATATTTTCATTCACATAAGAGTGGGACTCAGTTTCTTTATTTGCAAATTTAGGCTATGAAAACACCTTGACTGTTCCACCAGAATGTTACAGTATGATGAATAGCTTGGTAACTTTGCAATCTTTGGAAGAAACACAAAGCATTATTATTGTTATTAAATATTATTAGCTAGGGTATGGTGTTGGACTGATAATTACTTCAAGGAACACTTCATAAAATGCTAACTATAAAGTATACATAAATTTATATATCCATTAATATCAACTCGGCTATGAACAAACATTTTGGAAGACTGCCAATATCATTCCTTCAACAGTGTGGGTAAATTTCAATTTATATTCCAACCCATTCCCTTAGTTCCTCATATAAGACTCCCTTCAAAGCCAGTGGGAGTTCTGTGGAACAAATCCTCCACTCCCTTACCAGCCCCCTCCCACTCACATTTCTCACCCACTCTCTGATAATTTACCTATTTTATTAGATTGTTTCTAATGTCATGAACACCATGATAGGCATTCTATGATAATAAGAAGCTGAACTTTTCCCTGGAAAATGAGTCATCACTGAAAATTAGAGATTTCAGTGCAGAAATTTAGTATACATGAAAAAAAAAAAAAAAGTTCTACAGGAGCAACTATTTCTATGGGTCTTGGCTTAGTTAATAATCTAGGAACTTTCTCAGAAGACTCAGGATTGCATACCAACAGTCCCGGGGATATTCTGACATTCAATCCAGGAATGAGCATGAGAATTTTTTTATAACCAGGAAATATCTATAATAAAACATATGTGTTACTGAATGCCTAGGACTTTGTGGCTGTCAGAGAAATTCATCTGGTGGCATAATCTAAGACTTGGATAGGATGTTTCTGCAACATGATAAATTGAACACTATTGCATGAATGGTTTATGACACTGAATAAAAGCTTGGAAAGGTATTCTATTCTAAGCTCTGACTGCTTTCTGAGACACTCAGGGCACTCCTTGGTTGCCTAGCTATACTGTTGAATAACCCAGAGATAGAAATTGTGAGATGTGGTTTGGTAAACTTTCACCATTCCTACCATTGATTCTCTTTGTTCCATCTAATAAATAATTTCATTGAACCTCCTATTTTGAGCATTTCAATAACTTCCTCTATTTGAATCTGATATTAGAGAATAATTGTCTGGATGGACATGGTCCATTCCAAAAAGATTTAATTATTAATTGGTTGCAATGAGCAAGTCACTGTCTAGCTCTAACAGTAAAAATGTATATATCATATAGCTTGGTCTAAAAGATTAAAAATTCTCATAAAAAGCAGAGAGAAATACCCAGATAATTATTTTTATAACAACTCCTCTGTTCTCTCACTTTAACTCTATATTATTTTTTTTTCAATCTGGGCCCCCATAATGGCAGCTATTTTCAAGGTTTCTAGGAGTACCCTGCAGGCACAGATTCCTAGCACTATAGTTCCCACCAAAGAACTTCACCTTAACATTCAGCCAATAAGAATAGGTAATTCAAAACAAAAGCATTTATTAAAATGTACCTGCCATCAACTTGGGGGCACAATCTCCTGCAGATATACATAGCATCTTTGGGAAGAATAGCAATAGATTTAGAAAACAATGATAGTAAGACACAAATTTAGGGAAATCCCAGTTGTCACTGAGGCAGTTTATGCCTCCCTTCCTAATAACTGATGCCAAAACTAAAGCCCAAGTACTTGATCTGCTTCAAATAACTTAGCAAAAAATGGCAGAGCCAGGTTTCAGATGTATATCTTGATTTCCAATCCAAGGTCTTTTTCTCAGTTTCCTAGCTAATGTATGAAGAGCAGCTAGGTAGCAAAGGATCTGAGTTCCATTCTAGCCCCACCCACTTCCTCAGCTATGTTGCCTGAGCAAGTCATTTAACATGTTTGCCTCAGTTTCCTCACCTGTAAAATTAACTGGAGAGGGAGATGGCAAACTATTTCAGTACCTTTGGCAAGAAAACCCCAAAATAGGTAAAAGAGAATAAGATACAAACTCAACAAAATTAAGAGATAACATCATATAAAGGATAAATATCAGGGTTTTTAGTTAGAAAGACCTGCTTTTGACCTTTTTCTAACAAATAATTGCTTTTGACCCTAAATAAGTAACATATACTCTCAATACTATGGGAAATCTCTAAAACTATAATATTAAAGAAAGTCGGCCTTAGTAGAGCACTTCCGGAGCTAAGAATTCCTTATATGAATGAAATCATACACAGGGTAGTCCACATTCTCATTTTACAGATAGGAAAGTGAGGTTAAAAAGAGAAAGTCAGTCCATTCACTTCTGAATCTTTGTGACCTATTTGGGGTTTCTTGACAATGGTAGAGTGGTGAACACATCCCAATAAGATTAGGGCGTAAAATAAGGATGCCCATAATCACCATTATTATTTGATATTATACTAGAAATGTTGGCTTCAGCAATAAGAAAAGAAAAAGAAATTAAAGTAATTAAAATAGACTATGAGGAAATAAGATTATCATTCTTTGTAAATGATATAATGATATCCTGAGAGAATCCTCGAAAATCATCCAAAAATATATTGGAAACAAGTCACAGCTTTAGCAAGTTGTAGGATATAAAATAAAACCACACAAATCATCAGCATGTCTATATATTCCTGATAAACCCCATCAGGAAGAGATAAAAAGATAAATTCCATTTAAAATTACTGCAGACAAAATAAAATACTTTGGGGTCTACCTGCCAAGACAAACCCAGGAAGTATATGAACACAATAGCAAAACATTTCTCATATAAATAAAGTCAGATCTAAACAATTGGGAAATATCAATTGTTCATGGGTAGGCTGAGCTAATATAATAAAAATGACAATTCTGCCTAAATTGGTCTACTTGTTCAGTGCCATACCAGTCAAACTGCCAAAATATCATTCTAAAGAACTAGAAAAAAATAACAAAATTCATCTGGAAGAACAAAAGATCAAGAATATCAAAGGAATTAATGGAAAAATGGCTTAGCAGTACCAAATCTAAAACTATATTATAAAATAGCAGTCATCAAAACCATTTGGTACTGGTTAAGAAATGGACTGGTGGGTTAGTGATTCACACAACACAATAATCAAAGTCTATAGCAATATGATATATGATAAATCACTGAACTCTACCTTCTGGAATAATAAGTCACTATTTGACAAAAGTTTCTGGGAGAACTAGAAAATAATATGTCACAAACTTGGCATAGGTCTACGTCTCACACTCCATACCAAAATAAGGTCAAAATGAGTACATGATTTGGGCAAAAAAAGATGACAATATAAACAAATTAGAAGAACGAGGGATAATTTACCTATTAGATATTTGGAGAAGGGAGGAATGTATGACCAAAGAAGAACTAGAAAATACTATGAAAAGCAAAATGGACAATTTTGATTAAATAAACTAAAAAGGTTTTGCACAAACAAAACCTACAGAAACAAGATTAAAAGAGAAGTACAAATATGGGGAAAGTGTTTATAGACAGTATTTCTGAAAAAGGTCTCCTTTCTAAAATATTTAAAGAACTGTGCCAAATTTATAAGAATAAAAGTTATTCCCCAATTGATAAATGGTTAAAGGATATGAATAATTTTCAGATGATAAAATTAAAGCCATTTATTGTTATATGAAAAAAATACCCTAATTATCTAATGATTAGAGAAATATAAACTAAAACAACTCTGACATACCTCACATCTCCAGATTGGTTAAGAGACAGGAAAAGATAATGATAAAGTTGGAGGGGATGTGGAAAAACTGGGAGACATGCATTTTTGATGGAGTCGTGAAATAATCCAATAATTCTGGAGAACAAACCAGACTTATGGCCAAAGAGCTATCAAAATGTGCATATCTTTTGACTCAGCAGTAACATTACTGGGTCTGTATCCCAAGGAAATCATAAAAAAGGGAAAAGGAGACATATGTGCAAAAATGTTTGTAGCAGCTCTTTTTGTGGTAGTAAAGAATTGGAAAAGGACTGGATGTTCATCAGTTGGAGAAGGACTGAAAAAGCTGTTTTACATAAAGATAATAGAATATTATTGTTGTATAAAAAATGATGAAACAAGCCGATGATAGAAAGGCCTGGAAAGGTTTACATGGACTAATGCTGAGCAAAACAAGCAGGACCAGAATTACATGATCAACTATGAAAAACTTGGTTCTTCTCAGCAGTTCAGTGATCCAAAGCAATCCCAGTAGACTTTGGACAGAAAATGCCATCTTCCTTCAGAAAAAGATCTAAGAAGACTGAATATAAATAAACACATGCTATGTTCACTCCCTTTTTTCTGTTTTTTCATCTCTCCCATGGTTTTCCTCTTTTGCTCTGATTATCTCTCTCAACATGATTAATAAAGCAATATGTATTGAAAATAAACTTTTAAAAAAAGATATCTGAGTAGGGGCTTCTGGGAAAAGGAAATGGTAATCACTGGCACTCTGCTGGACAAAGATTTCTCTGTCATACCTGCTCAAATTGTAAATCTGGTTTTAAAGAGGAGCTTCACAAAGACACCATAAATACTGAAAACAGTTTCAACTTTGCTTCAACTCCCATGGATCAGGTCAGCCATTTGAGAGATCAGCATTTATGCACCTTGCCACAGCAGCTATGGCCAGTTTACCTTTGGAATTTTTGATGACAGCTTTAAATTTCCCATATCCATTTTCAGGATACATTCTAAGGATGCAGGGAATTCAGAGAACAGGCAGGAAGAAAATACCAGTCCCACCACTTCTGTGCCATTTGGCAGCCATGGGCCTCCCTCACTGCACCACATGCTGAAGGCAGGCATGGAAGCCTCCTCACCTTAGAAGGAATTATATAGCAATTGGTCAATGGAATTATTGCACGTGCAACAATACCAAACCTAGAATTGGACCCTTGGATTGCTTTGCATTCAAATCCAATGTACTACAAGTGGGGTGCTAATGCTCTGAATGAAATCATGACCCAGCTCCTCAATCAGTTTGAAAACCAGCAGACAAAAAAAAAAAAATACAAGCCCTTTATACCATAGAAGTCATAGAGGAACTTGTATATTCAGGGTTAAAATGCAAAGATGACTATGTGGTGGGTGAGGATGCCCAGCAGTTATCTTGTAATCACTTATTCTATGATGACTAGAATAGCATGATTCCTACCTAGGGTGTCAGAAAAGCTTAAGTGGATTGAACAATGCCCCAAATCCCCCAGAATGGAAGGAATGATTCTTCCTTCCTCCTCTTCTCATTCACCAAGTAATAAAAACTCAACAAACAATTCATGAATCTCATACCCAGCCAGTCCAAATGATCACTCTTCTCTCTTTCCTCTTTGTCCCCCTATCCTACCCTGTCTAATGCCTATCTGTCTTTTTCTATCATTTTTATGTCTTTTGATTTTGATATAAATAGGTTTTAAGTAAGGCGGAGTTGCATGAAGTCATCAACCTCACCCTCTCTTCCCAAGTCATCACTGTTCATTGGCAGGACGGGAGTCAAGACAACTGGTGATGACTTGATATGTAATGGATGATCTTGATGTCTTCAATATCTAACTAAGCTTTAAGTGCTCCACCTGCTTCTCCTGCCTCCATGGCCATTGGAACAAATTGTTCTCATCTGTCTATACTTGGATTAGGCACTCTCCTAACTCACTGTAGGATGTGAGACCCCTTGGTTCTTCCTGGTCTACTTCCTGGTCAGATGGAGCCACTAATCTTCCCCTACACTGAGCCTAGGAGACAGAGTAAGGGGAAGGGGTAAAGGGCAAGAAAGACTCTTTCTTTATTTTTTCTTCTTTCCTTCCTTCCTTCCTTCCTTCCTTCCTTCCTTCCTTCCTTCTTTCCTTCCTTCCTTCCTTGCTTCCTTGCTTCCTTGCTTCCTTCCTTTGTTCCTTCTTTTTCTTCCTTCCTTCTTCCTTCCTTCCTTCCCTCATTCCCTCCTTTCTTCCTTCCCTCCTTCCCTTCTTCCTTCCCTTTTTCCTTTTTTTTAAGTTTTGGAAGCACCAAAGGATTTTATATCATTTACCCCTCTCTACCTGTCAGTCCCCAACTCACCTGAAGGTTCTAGGAAAGCTCTGTCTCTCCTGCCAGTTGATGGTTATCACTATGTTGGCTTATACTCCTCTAGGTCACAATTACCGTTATATCAGTCTGCATCCTAGCAGATACCAGGTTGTTTGAAACAAAGAATAGATATGGCTAAACCATCTCTGTGGTTTGGGATTTAAGATACATTTCATTTTCCCCTTCTCCCTCCTTCCCAGCTCCTCCATTTGTAAATACCTCAGAGAGATTATAGACAATGCTCTTAGCTGGGAAGGCCAGTGGAGTGTGGCTGCTTCATTGTCACCCAACATTCAAACTGTACACTCTCCCTTTAGTTTTCCTCTCTCTCATCATTCTGTCTTTATAAAATCAATGTCTAATGCTTAACAGCAGAAAAGGTTTTTATAATTTTAAATTGTTATTATTATTTATAAATTAATATTTTATCTGAGAAAAAAAGATACTGTAGGGTTTTCCATTTCTTTCTCCAACTTATAGAAGAAGAAACTGGAAAACAAGATTTAAATGGTTTGTCTAGGATTATTTAGTTAGTAAATGTCTGATTTGAGTTCAGGTCTTTCTGATTTCAACTCTGGTGCTCTATTCACTACACCACTCAGCTGTCTTGGACAATAATCATCTGTATTACACAATTTAGCACTTGCTATATTCCTTAAAGTTGTTTCTTTAAAATGAGCTTTATCCTTATGGTTGCAATGAAATTTTCTTTAGGAGAGGGTTTACATGTTCTTCCTTTTTTTATTCCCAGAATTATCTGGCATATGGATGGCAAACAATGATCTAATCATTCATTTAGTCAAGTGCCTACTGTGTGCAGAGTACTGGCAACTGAGAGAAGGCCCTCAATAAAATGCCTAGTTAATTTTACTGCGGGTGAACTACTCATCATTAATCTGCCAGTTTTTCTCACCACCTGGTCCTTTTTTTGAAAAAAAAAAAAAAAAGAAAAAAAAGTTGTCCACAACCTACATTGCAACCCTTCATCCCAGTTTTCTGCTTAACCATGCACCCAGGAAGAGGAAAATATACTTATTGGACAACAAGGAGATATGGCTTTATGTGTTTTTAATTATTATATTTTTGTCATTTTCAGATTTAAACCTGTGCATACCAAATAGCTGCTTTGGAAAACCTGGAATTTTGGCTTTCCCTTTCCTTCAGACCTATAGTACAAATGAATTTTCATCAGGCACCTGTTTTCAGTTCATGCTGTGAAAACACAGGTGTTTGGAGGCTTAAAACTCCCATTTTTCACCTGCAGGGAATCAACATTGTCTCCTGTGCCTTGGCACCTAGCTCTCTGCCCCTCCTAACATACAGGGAACCAATAAGCATGATCGTTTTCCATTCTGACACCATTCTCTTCATACATCTAGCTTATGCCAATCACCCGCCAAGTCTGTCCTCATTTGGCTTTGCTCTTTGAAACTGGCAGAAACTTAAGTATGAGGTATTCACACTTTGTTCCCTAATCACTGCAATGGGGGATGCTATTTGTCCTTGTGCCACTCTGAGCAACAGTGTTCTACTCATAGATTATAAGAGCCAGGGATTTTGTTGTTGCTTTTGTCTTGTTTTTTTGTTTGTTTGTTTTAGCAGAGCATTATGTCTTGGGGGTAAGGGGAGTGAAGAAGTGATCATAGATATTATATTAGCTGATGTTGAGCTTTGATTGAAATACTCAGGGGAGGGCTAGCAGAAATCTGATAAAAATTTTCTAAAGTCATACCCTTTCAATTCCACATGATCAGAGACCATAGGATCTTATATGTAAATCTAAAAGAGTTCTATTTGATCATATGGTTGAACTCCAACTTTGCATTTGAGAAAACTGTGATTTGGAGCAGTAAAATGATTTGTCAGTCACACAGATAATAAGGGACAGACATCAAATCTAATTCACTAACAAAAAATTCAGTGCTCTTTCAATGGCACTAAGCCATCTTTCTCATTTCCAAATGCTACCAGTCTTTCAAAGTCTACATATTACTTCTTCCTTCACTTTCCTGATAAACACATTCTAGTCTACAAACTTGTTTATTTCTTGTTTATTATTATATTTATGTTGAGGCAAAAGCAACCTTATAGTCACCTGGGTTTGCAATTAGAGTCTTTCTCAAATTTTCTCTCATCCTCATTCATTACATATCAACTCAAGTCAATTCTACCTGCATAAAACCTTTTTCACCCATTTTCCCCCTTGACATAAACAACATCCTAGTTTAGGCCTTCAGTTCTCATAGTCAATACTATATTTGACTTGATTTAAAAGAAGATATCTCTTCATATTCAATTCACACCCATGTTCTCTGTCCATATATACTCCTTCTAACTGCCATAATAATGAGAAAGTTCCAATGAGTTACAAGTACTATCCTCCCATGAAGAAATGTAAACAGATAAACCTTATTATGTCCTTTATATCACTTTCCTGATTACTTCCTTATCCTTCTTCAGAGTCCTGAATTTAAAATTCAGGTTTTCCATTCAGCTCTGGTCTTTTCATCATGATTGTTTGAAAATCCTCTGTTTCATTGAATGACCACCTTTTTCCTCTGAAGGTTTATACTCACTTTTGCAGGATAGGTGATTGTTAGTTATAATCCTAGCTCTACTGCTTTCCAGGGATATAATATTCCAAGCTCTCCTATTCTTTAATGTAGAGGGTGCTAAATCTGGGTTATCCTGCCTGTTACTCCATTATATTAGAATTGTTTCTTTCTAGGTGCTTACAGTATTTTCTCCTGAATTTAGAGATAATATTCCTGGGAGTTTTTATTTTGGGATCTCTTTGAAGAGATGATTGGTGGATTTTATTTCAATTTCTATTTTACCCTCTGGTTCTAGAATATTAGGACAGTTTTCCTTGATAATTTATTGAAAGATGATGTTAAAGCTCTTTTTTTTTTTTTTAAATCATGACTTTCAGGTAGACCAATAATTTTTAAATTCTTTCTCCTACATCTAGTTTTCAGGTCAGTTCTTTTTTCTAATGAGATAATTCACTTATTTTTTTTTTTTTGTTTTGCTTTATTGAACTTGATTTCTCATGAAGTCATTCCTTCCATTTACTCAATTCTAATTTTTAAGGAATTATTTTCCTCAGTGAGCTTTTTCTTCTCCCAAATGGCCAGTTTTTGCTTCCTTCTCACCATAGTAACTTAAAATGGTCAGAAACTTTTTCTGTTGTCTTTTCATTTTCCTAAGCTATTGCTCACCTTGTAACTCGGTTTCCAAGATGGGAAAAAAGCATACACATACACATGTAATAGAAGACTGATCTCTGAACCAGAAAGATCTGTCTTCAACTTCTACTGGCTATTTGGTTCTGAGCACATCACTTTAATCTCACTGAGTGTGATTTTCTTTTCCTGCAAAATGGAAATAATGGTACTTTCTACTTACAGATACTTTCAAGGATTAATTTATATATGTAAAGTACTATGCAAATTTTTAAGTAGTGTGTCTGTCCATGTGTGTACATATTTGGCATCATCACCATTATTTTAAAATATTAGTCAAGTTTTTGTCTTATTTTTACAAATAGGATTTATTGAATCTATTCTTTATAGTAGCATGATGTTTTGGAAAGAAAACTGAATGCAGTATTATAAGATATGTGTTCAAATCTTGGTATTTTACTTACTACATGTTTGACCTTTGGAAAATTACTCAGTTTTCCAAGATTCATTTCTCCTAATATGTGTACTAAGGAAAATGGACCAGTTGATCTCTAAATACCCTTAAAACTCCTTAAAATTTATGATCTTCTGAAATTCAATAAAGGCAATGTAGGGTTCCTCTTTCATGTCTTCTCTTTTATTTCTCTCTATTGAACTTTCTATTTTGTTCCTAAATCTGAAATGTTAGTGGGATTGGATTATAGAAAAAGTTAAAAATTCTTACTTTACATTGAGTGGTGTACAATGCTGAGATTTTTGTTGTTGTTGTTGTTGTTGTTGTTGTTGTTTTGGTAATTATCATCATCATTTTTTGTAGTAAATAAATCTACAAGTATTAAATAAATATCTACTGAATGCCAGTGGCCAAGATAAATGCTGGAAATACATGGCAAAAATGAAACATAATTATTATACATGTCTATAGTTCTCCTATAAAAGGTACTTTTATGTCTTACATGATCCTTATTACACTTTACATCGTGAATAGGTAATGTCAGTATTGCTATCAAGCATTTTGCAAAGGAAGAAACTGAATTTGAAAGTTTAAGCAACTTGATGAATAAGGAAAACCATCGCTACATGTTGAACCCAGATTTTATGGCTGCCAAATGTAGTGACCTTCTCCATCAAACCATGAGAAAATAGTCCTACTGAACTGGAAAGATCACATATGAATTTCACATACTAACATCTATTCTGATTTTTTTTTCTTTTTCAGATATATATATATATATATATATATATATATATATATATATATATATATATATATATATATATATATATATATATATATATATATATATAAACAAATTGTGTCCTAAAAAGAGTATGATAATAAAGGTTAAAAGATATATCTTCCTCAAAGCTGTACTATTGAACCACTTCAGAGATAGCCCCATACTTTTTCTTAAGGCTATCACTTTTTAACCTTTCATCTATTTTCTGTCTGTTTTATTTTTATTAACTTGTGTACTAGTAATGACTTATTCAAATAGAACAAAAGTTACTTGAGAACACCATTTCCTTTTCCTTTTTGTATCCTCAGAGCCTAGTACAATGCCTGACACACTGTAGGTTCTCAAAAAAACATTTGTTTAATTATCCTGTTGAAAACAAGATTTAGAGATAATGTGATATCTTTTTGCATATTGAAGAGCTAAGCATAAAACATAAAGAAGATTACTGGAAGAAAGATTTTAGCTCAACCTGGTAAATAACTTTTTTTAATGTGAAAATTATTCATCAATTATTCAAAAATGGATAGTTTGTTATAAATAGTGAGCTTCCCATCACTGGAAATGTCATTTGGTTTGGATAGTCTTGCTGGTCTGGATGGTTATCTATCAAGATTGTGGTGAATACCTGCTATGTATATGTAGATGATCTCTAAGATCCTTTCTAGTCCTTTCTGGTAAATATTGTTTAATTTTTTTTGTCTTTGTCTTACCAGTGCCTAACTTAGTGTCTGGCATACAACAAGTATTTAATAGATGCATACAGTTTGAATGACAGAATACAATTCCAAGAGTGGGTTATTCCTAAAACTCTATCTTTCCTTTTGAAAGTCACTTTTTGAGTGGAAAGCATTACAAATTCAATAATACTATCTTCAATATTATATAAAAAAGATTCCTTGCTATATGGATGGGGTGTCTCCCCTACTCAAAGAAACAAACAAAAAAAAATTCTCAGCTAGAATCAGGATTGTAATTAATAATCACCTGCATATAACTTTGAATAGAAATTGGCATGAATTCGATCTGTCCTAGAGGTGGAGAAATTTATAGACAAAGATAAAAAACAATTTGTTAAAGTCCCAGCTAAGTTTTGGTCTGTGCCACCTGTTCCCAGAGTTCCTCCTGTCTGATGCCAGATGAGAAAAATGTAAAAGCATCTATGTGAGATTGGGACTGCACACATCCTGACAATTTATTTTCTTTCTATTTTTCCCACTGTCAATGAGTAAGGAGGTATGTTTCTTTGCAAAAAGTAGCATTTCCAAGTGGGCTCAATAATATCTGCATAATATAATATTATGACTCTAATTATAATAACTTAGAAATTGGTGAATTACACACTTCGATGTTGACCTGCTCATCTCATCTACCCTGGCTTTGTTGGAAATATTGTTTTTGGAAGAAATACAGTGGTCTTTAGTCTAACAATATCTTCTAGTGAATTGTAAACAGTATAGACAGAGCCTTTTGTCCTTCCAGTTCTCAGATGTATTTGGGTAGCTGTTGTCTTAAAGTCCATTTTGCAGCTGATCACACTCTAACCTAATTTAAAGTTGGTTACTAATTACTGGGGTCCCAATTAACTGTTTTGTCAACCTAGTACCTAAGATAGAGTATATAATCATAGCTTCATTGATTTAGATGTGGGAGGTACTTTAGAGACCACGACCTCTTTATTTTACTGAAGACTCTAAGACACAAAAAATTAAAGTGACTTATCCAGAGTTGCACAGGATCAGGATTTGAACTCAGATGTCCCTTTAAGCTTAGTGCTCTATCCACAACTCTTTCCTTTTTTGTTCTCCTGTGATGAGATTCCTGACTTAATATTTAATCCCTTCAAATATTTGAATTTCATTCCTCAGCCAGTCCTCTTGATTGCAATTCTTGTACCCATGACTGGAACTTGAGTGCTAGGTTAAAGAGAATGGATTTTATTCAATAAAAGGGTGAGTTCCCAGAGGTTCTGTGAGCAAGAATGTAACTTGCTGTATTAATAAAAGTAATGTTTTAGATGAAGCTGATAGCAAGATGAATTGAAGAAAGGTGCATCTAGAGAAAGTCAAGGCAAGGACTTCAATTAGTAACTGTTGCAGGAATATAAGAATGAGTAGATAAAGGTATAGACAAGTGGGAAATGAAAGAAATAATTAAATGGTCATTGTGAAAGATTTATTTACAGTATTTTCCTCACAAACTCTTCTTCAATTGCTATTAAATAGAACTCATTTAGTTTAGAAATGATAGAAGATACATTGGACTACCCATTGTCTCTTTCAAAAGAAAAATGAATAAGGGAGGGGGAATAGCACTTTGCAAACTCTGCATGCTTATGTGTGGGGAAAGCCTGTGGGAGAATATTGGTAATGGTAATTTTTAATTCATGTTTGTTTTCCTCTTTTTTCTCCTTAAGTTTAAGGAAGGCTAAAATTTCAGGGGCCAAAAGCTTTATTTTATTTCAGATGAAAGTAGATACAGAAAGAGTTATAGTTCTGTCCTTAAAAAACAAAAATTAGTAATTGTCTAAATATGCAATTTTCAGGTAGTTTGGGGGTCCTCATGTTGTTAGGGTAATATATTAAACAATCATATCAATTGCTACTCTGCTTTCCATAATAATATCTATTATTTTCATTGAAAAAATTAAACAGGAAGCATACAACAGAAAATATAATTAACATGTCTCCATAATGTATAGGTACTGGATCCTCAACTCCCCTTCGATCACTTAGATTGTTTGATGAATTTGAGAAAAACAAGGAATACATGAAAGGGTGGGACAAATATTACTTGTATGACACCTCTATAATTCATTGTGGTTTGGATTTTTTCCTCTGAATTTTTGGAAGGAGTATCAGAAAATAAATGGAAATAGCAAGAGGAGAATTATATTCAGCATTTTTCTTCATGTCATGCTACCTATGCTTTTCCCATAGCTATCATATCTCTATATCTACAGAGTAATTTGGCATATACTGTGTCAAATCAAGACTTCTTTTGTTGAATTGTATTGAATTATCATTGATTGAGCTTGTCTATGCTTTGTACAATATATCAATTTAAACATCAATAAATCATAGCGTTCTTATACATATGATAAAAGAAATAGACATCTAAACATTAACCACAACAACATTGGGGTAACACTGTACCCTGATTCTGAAAGGAAGAAAAAAAAAGTTAATAAAATGAGAAGCAACATATGGAAGGTGCCATAAAGATTATGGACTTCATGGTTTGGTGAAATGAAAATGTCACTATAATCTCTAAGCTTGCCTGAAAAATTCCGTTAGATTTTATACAATAGAGATACATTGATGTGAGATGGTGGCTTTGGGGATTATACATGTTTTAGTGATCTCTTACCCAAGAATTTTACTTTATCTTAAATGCCTAGAGCAGGAGCTCTAGAAATTTTTACCTTTGATTTATATATATCTATATCTATATATATAGATATATATAAATCTATAAAAATACATACATACATATATATAGATATATAGATATACATACACACACACACACACACATACACACACACACACACACACACACGAGGGGCTTCTGGCAAATTCCCAGCTAGGAAAACAGTTTGTTTCTAGAAGAAAACAGGTAGGGATGCCTCCTGCTATAAACAAGATACTAAACCCAAGTGGCCCCTGTGCAAAAATCTAAGGCTTAGAACTGCACAAGAAGCTTTCAACAAAACCCCCTTTATCCCAGGAGCAGAGATCAACCATAAAAGGAAGAAAAGAAGGAAGAGAATGAAAAAAAAAGAGCAAAAAAGAGAAAAAAAAAAAAAAAAAAACAGAAAAGAACTGATAAAAAGTCACTACAGTTACAGGGAAAGCCAAAGCAGCAACTCTGAAAAGAATAAAATGCCCACAGGAGAAATCTCAAAAAGTGATATGAATTGGTCTCAAGCCCAAAGAGGCATGTTAAAAGTGCTCATAAAGGATTTTAAAAGGTAAATAAGAGAGGTAGAAGAAAAAATGAGAAAAGAAATGAGAAACATGTAAGAGTCAACAGCTTGGAAAAGAAAAAGAAAAAAAAAACTGAAGAAAACAATTTCTTTAAAAAAATACAATTGATAGTAAGTGGAAAACAGACATATCTTTGCCTGAACTCTTCCTGACTTCCCCGAGATCAATAAGAGATCAAGATTCTTTTTTTTTTTTTTTTTTTTTTTATATTTTTTTTATTTTATATATATATATATATATATATATATATTTTATAATATTATCCCTTGTATTCATTTTTCCAATTTACCCCCACTCCCTCTATTCCCTCCCCCCGACGACAGGCAATACCATACATTTTACATGTGTTACAATATAGTCTAGGTACAATACATGTGTGCGAATATCACTTTCTTGTTGCACAATAAACATTAGAATCCGAAGGTACATGCAACCTGGGCAGACAGATATTAGTGCTAACAATTTTCATTCCCCTCCCATTGTTTCTTCTCTGGGTGCAGCTACCTCTGTCCATCATTGATCAACTGGAAGTGAGTTGGATCTTCTTTATGTTGAAGATTTCCACTTCCATCAGAATACATCCTCATACAGTATTGTTGTTGAAGTGTACAGTGATCTTCTGGTTCTGCTCATTTCACTCAGCATCAGTTGATTTAAGTCTCTCCAGGCCTCTCTATATTCCTCCTGCTGGTCATTTCTTACCGAGCAATAATATTCCATAACCTTCATATACCACAATTTACCCAACCATTCTCCAACTGATGGACATCCATTCATCCTCCAGTTTCTAGCTACAACAAAAAGAGCTGCCACAAACATTTTGGCACATATATGTCTCTTTCCGCTCTTTAGTATTTCTTTGGGATATAATCCCAGTAGTAGCGCTGCTGGGTCAAAGGGTATGCACAGTTTGACAACTTTTTGGGCATAATTCCAGATTGCTCTCCAGAATGGCTGGATTCTTTCGCAACTCCACCAGCAATGTATTAGTGTCCCAATTTCCCCACATCCCCTCCAACATTTATCATTATTTGTTCCTGTCATCTTAGCCAATCTGACAGGTGTGTAGTGGTATCTCAGAGTGGTCTTAATTTGCATTTCTCTGATCAGTAGTGATTTGGAACACTCTTTCATGTGAGTGGATATAGTTTCAATTTCTTCCTCTGAGAATTGTCTGTTCATATCCTTTGACCATTTATCAATTGGAGAATGGTTCGGTTTCTTATAAATTAGGGTCAGTTCTCTATATATTTTGGAAATGAGACCTTTGTCAGAACCTTTGTTTTTAAAAATATTTTCCCAATTTGTTACTTCCCTTCTAATCTTGTTTGCATTAGTATTATTTGTACAGAAACTTTTTAGTTTGATGTAATCAAAATCTTCTATTTTGTGATCAATAATGATCTCTAGTTCTCCTCTGGTCATAAATTCCTTCCTCCTCCACAAGTCTGAGAGGTAGATTATCCTCTGTTCCTCTAATCTATTTATTATCTCACTCTTTATGCCTAAATCATGGACCCATTTTGATCTTATCTTGGTATATGGTGTTAAGTGTGGATCCATATCTAATTTCTGCCATACTAATTTCCAGTTTTCCCAACAGTTTTTTCCGAATAATGAATTTTTATCCCTAATGTTGGAATCTTTGGGTTTGTCAAAGATTAGATTGCTATAGATGTACCCTTTTTTGTCCTTTGTATCTAATCTGTTCCACTGATCTACCGGTCTATTTCGTAGCCAATACCAAATGGTTTTGGTGACTGCTGCTATATAATATAGCTTTAGATCAGGTACACTTAGACCACCTTCCTCTGAGTTTTTTTTCATTAGTTCCCTTGCAATTCTCGACCTTTTATTCTTCCATATGAATTTTGTTGTTATTTTTTCTAGGTCATTAAAATAGTTTCTTGGGAGTCTGATTGGTATAGCACTAAATAAATAGATTAGTTTGGGGAGTATTGTCATCTTTATTATATTCGCTCGGCCTATCCAAGAGCACTGAATGTCTTTCCAATTATTTAAATCTGATTTTATTTTTGTGGCAAGTGTTTTGTAATTTTTCTCATATAATTCCTGACTTTTCTTTGGTAGATGGATTCCCAAATATTTTATACTCTCAACATTTGTTTGGAATGGAATTTCTCTTTGTATCTCTTGCTGTTGCATTTTGTTAGTGATATATAAAAATGCCGAGGATTTATGTGGATTTATTTTGTATCCTGCCACTTTGCTGAAATTTTGAATTATTTCTAGTAGCTTTTTAGCAGAGTCTTTGGGGTTCTCTAAGTATACCATCATGTCATCTGCAAAAAGTGATAGTTTGATTTCCTCATTTCCTACTCTAATTCCTTGAATCTCTTTCTCGGCTCTTATTGCCGAGGCTAGCGTTTCTAGTACTATATTGAATAGTAATGGTGATAGTGGGCAACCTTGTTTCACTCCTGATCTTACTGGGAAAGGTTGCAGTTTATTTCTATTGCATATTATGTTTACTGACGGTCTTAAATATATACTCCTGATTATTCTAAGGAATAATCCATTTATTCCTATACTCTCAAGAGTTTTTAGTAGGAATGGATGTTGGATTTTGTCAAATGCTTTTTCTGCATCTATTGAGATGATCATATGGTTCTTATTAATTTGATTATTAATATGGTCAATTATATTAATAGTTTTCCTAATATTAAACCAGCCCTGCATTCCTGGAATAAATCCTACTTGATCATAGTGTATTATCTTGGAGATGATTTTCTGAAGTCTTTTTGCTAATATCTTATTTAAGATTTTAGCATCAATATTCATTAAGGAGATTGGTCTATAATTTTCTTTCTCAGTTTTCGATCTACCAGGTTTAGGTATCAGTACCATGTCTGTGTCATAAAAGGAGTTTGGTAGGACTCCTTCATCCCCTATTTTTTCAAATAATTTATATAACATTGGGGCTAATTGTTCTTTAAATGTTTGGTAGAATTCACATGTGAATCCATCTGGCCCTGGGGATTTTTTCCTGGGGAGTTGATTAATAGCTTGTTCTATTTCTTTTTCTGAAATGGGACTATTTAAGCAATTTATCTCCTCCTCTGTTAATCTAGGGAGCCTATATTTTTGGAGAAAGTCATCCATTTCACTTAAGTTATCAAATTTATTGGCATAAAGTTGGGCAAAGTAACTCCTTATTATTTCTCTAATTTCCTCTTCATTGGTGGAAAGATCCCCCTTTTCATTTGTAAGACTATCAATTTGATTTTCCTCTTTCTTTTTTTTGATCAAATTTACCAAAGGTTTATCTATTTTATTGGCTTTTTCATAAAACCAACTCTTGGTTTTATTTATTAATTCAATAGTTTTTTTACTTTCAATTTTATTGATTTCTCCTTTTAATTTTTGTATTTCGAGTTTAATTTTTGGTTGGGGGTTTATAATTTGGTCTTTTTCTAGCCTTTTAAGTTGTAAGCCCAATTCGTTAATCTTCTCTTTCTCAATTTTCTTCAAATAAGCCTCTAAAGATATAAAATTTCCCCTTATTACTGCTTTAGCTGCATCCCAAAGATTTTGATATGATGTCTCATCATTATCATTATCTTGGGTGAAATTGTTAATTGTTTCTATAATTTGCTCTTTCACCCAGTCATTCTTTAAGATGAGATTATTCAGTTTCCAATTACTTTTTGGTCTATTTACCCCTAACTTTTTACTGAATGTAGCTTTTATTGCATTGTGATCTGAGAAGAAGGCATTTATTATTTCTGCCTTCCTACATTTAATTTTGAGATCTTTATGTCCTAATATATGGTCAATTTTTGTATAGGATCCATGAACTGCTGAGAAGAAAGTATATTCCTTCCTATTGCCATTCAGTTTTCTCCAAAGGTCTATCATACCTAGTTTTTCTAATGTTCTATTTACTTTTTTAATTTCTTTCTTGTTTGTTTTGTGGTTTGATTTGTCTAAATCTGAGAGTGCAAGGTTGAGATCTCCCACTATTATAGTTTTACTGTCTATTTCTTCTTGCAGTTCTCTTAACTTTTCCTTTAGAAAGTTAGATGCTATACCACTTGGTGCATATATGTTTAGTATTGATATGGCTTCATTATTTATGCTACCTTTCAGCAGGATATAGTTTCCTTCCTTATCTTTTTTAACGAGATCTACTTCTGCTTTTGCTTGATCTGAGATAAGGATAGCTACCCCTGCTTTTTTGGCTTTACCTGAAGCATAATAAGCTCTGTTCCAACCTTTTACCTTTACTCTGTATGTATCTCCCTGCTTTAAGTGTGTTTCCTGTAGACAACATATTGTAGGGTTCTGCTTTTTGATCCAATCTGCTATCCGTCTCCGTTTGATGGGATCGTTCATCCCATTTACATTTACAGTTAAAATTACTAATTCTGTATTTCCTGCCATCGTATTATCCCCAGATTATACTTTTTTCCCTTGACCCCCCTGATCCCCCTCCCCGATATTTAATTTACAGACCCCCCTTGTGACGCGCAACCCTCCCTCTTTTTTTTTTTTTTTTTTTAGGATCCCTCCCCCCTCCCTCCAAGTCCCTTCACTTATTCTCCTTTTCCTTTCCCCTTTTCCTCTCCCCCCTTTTAATGAGGTGAGAGAAAATTCTCTGAAAAACAAATATGTTAATTATTTACTCTTTGAGCCTCTTCTGATGAGAGTAAGATTCACACAATGATTCTCCCCCTCACTAAGTTCCCTCAGATATGGTGTATTTTCTATGTCTCTTCCTGGGATGTAGTTTCCCTCTTTTTATCACTCCTTCCCCTTTTTCTGAACCGACCTCCTTCCCTTTACCACACCCCCCTTTTTTTCTTTTATATCAGTAAAATCAAATTATCCTTGAGTATTTTTTATATACCCACAACAAAGTTACAGTTCTCAAGGGTTCTGTGTACCTTTTTCTGTTTCTCTTCAGTCTTGTGGATGTAGATCAAATTTTTTGTTTAAGTCTGGTTTTTTTCTTAGAAACATATAGAATTCCTCTGTTTCATTGAATGACCATCTTCTTCCATGGAAAAAGATGCTAAACTTAGCTGGGTAGTTCATTCTTGGTTGCAGTCCTTGATCTTTTGCCTTACGGAATATCAGGTTCCAGGCCCTTCTATCTTTTAATGTGGAGGCAGCCAGATCTTGGGTGACCCTTATTGTGGCACCTTGGTATTTAAATTGTTTTTTTCTAGCTGCTTGCAGGATTTTCTCCTTTGTGTGGTAATTCTGCAGCTTAGCCACAATATTCCGTGGTGTTCTTTTTTTAGGGTCTATTTCAGAAGGAGTTCGATGAATTCTTTCCACATCTACTTTCCCTTCTGTTTCTATTATCTCTGGACAGTTCTCTTTGATAATTTCCTGTAAAATAGAATCTAGGCTCTTTTTTTGGTCATAGTTTTCTGGAAGTCCAATAATGCGCAGATTATCTCTCCTAGATCTATTTTCCAGGTCTATAGATTTTCCCAGTAAGTATTTGACGTTGTTCTCCAGCTTCTCATTTTTTTTGTTTTGTTTGACTGATTCTTGGGTTCTCTGTGAATCATTCATTTCTATTTGTTCCATCCTGACTTTTAAGGAGTTATTTTCTTCTTTCACAGTTTTTAGTTCTTTTTGTAAATGCCCAATTTCGTTTTTAAATGAATTATTTTGCTCTATTGAGTTTTTTTCCATTTCCCTAATTTTTTTTTTTTTGAGAATTATTTTCTTTTTCCAATTCAGAAATTCTATTTTCTTGAGACTTTTTTATCTTTTCCAATTCAGAAATCCTACTTTCCTGTGTTTTTTTAACCTTTTCTAATTCACTAATTTTGTTTCCCTGCATCTCCTGTGAATTCTTTATTTTTTCCAACTCCAATTTCAGGACATTGTTATTCTCTATCATAACTTCCCTTTCTTTTCCCCATTTTTCTTCGATCTCCCTCAATTTCTTAAGAGCTTCTTCTAGGAGAGAGTTATGTGATGGGGGGCAGGAATCGTTCCCCTTTAGGTTGTTATCTGATTCTCTGCTGTCAACTTCCTCGGGGTTGGACACCCGCTCTTTCTCTGTATAGAAGGAATCTATGGTTTTTCTAGCTTTTTTGCTCATACTTAAAAAAAATCTTTTGGGGTCTGTCTCTGGGGTAGGAAATTATTTACTTCTTTACCAGCTTCCTCCCAGACTGGATGGATGCAGCGGCTCCTGAGCCTGAGCTAAGAGAGAGCTCTGGGAGAGAGTTCCCCACCCTCTCCCTGGGAGTGCCTCAGAGGTGATTAGCACTACTGTGCTTCGAGGGCGTAGAATAGTGAAGACAGCAAGAAGCCCAGCCTATGTGTCCGGGTGGGGAGTGGGTGTCTGCAGCAGGTGACATAAGAAGCCCCTGCGCTCAAACTGGAAGTGTCTGCCAGAAACCGCGGTCCCTAGTTCAAAGGTTCCGCTTCTCTGGGACTTCCTGGAGCTGAGTTCCACTCCCTCCAGCTAAGCTAGGCAGTGTGTGTTGCCTTGGGCCGTATCCACCCACTTGTCAATCTCTTAACTATTCTCAGGTGGTAGCTGAGGCCACACCCCGATCTGTGCCTGAGTCACCCCCAGGGTCCGGGGAAAATCTAATCTGAGTTTTAAAATATTTTGGCTTTCTCTTCTGAACTGCTAAATAATTAGCAGAGAAGAGCTAACAGCCTGTGCCAGATTCCTTTACCTCAGTGGCTTCTCTGATCCCAGAGCCCCTCCCAGCGCAATGGGCGCAGTGTGCCCCTACCCCACCGTCTGTGCTGGTCTTTCTTATTCCTCCCCTGAGAACTGACCTTTCCTGTTGAAACTCCAGATTCTCTTCAGCTGGTAAGTCGTGCTTCCAGTCCTTGTGGTATCTATCAGTCCTGAGCTAATTTTGAGACTTAATTTATCTAATTGGTTGTGAGGGAGTGAGGACGTTCACTGAGTCGTGTGTTTCCTCTCCGCCATCTTGGCTCCGCCCCGAGATCAAGATTCTGAACAAGTTTTAGAGTGACAAAACTCACAAATATTTGTAGTTACAATTTTTCAGTAGAAAATATTTTGAAAGAACCTCAGGAAAGGTCTGTCTAAATCAAGCAGGGAGGGATACTGCCTCACAAAGGTACAGCACAGCACAGGGAAGCTCAGGGCAGAGACTTTCTGTATTTGGGGGGAAAGTAGTGGGAAGCTTTTAGCCAGAATACAGCAGTGTTCTATACTTTGTCCTGGAGGAGAAGCCAGTAGATCAGCAAATAGTTGTAAGACTACCAGTACAACTACAGAAAGCAAATGGTGAGCCCCTGACTCCCAGCATAACAAGTGGGACTTGACCATATTCATCCAGCACAGGAAGAAAACTGGCAGCATGAGCGCCAAGGCAGTGTAAAGGCAAGGTCTCCTATAGAGTAAGCTTGGGACAAGCCTCCTTTGCCCAAGCAGATCCTTTAAAAATGAGCAAAAAAGCAAAAATGATCTCTAATCATAAATAGGTATTATGGAGATTGGGAAGAGCACACCTCAAATCCTGAGGACAATAAAGGCAAAAATGTCTCCAAAAAAGCCTCAAAGCGTCTTATAAATTGATCTCAACACAAAAATTTGAAACCAACTCAAAAAGCTCTCTTGAAAGAATTCAAAAAAGATCTAAAGAGAGAATCAGAATAAAAAGGGAGAAAGAAAATGAGAGCTTTGGCTAAGGAAACACAAAAATCATGTAAAGAAAATCAGTTTGTGGTGAAATGGAAAAGGAAAATGATTCCTTGAAAAATAGAACCTGTGAAATGGGGGGGGGGGGGAATCCAATGAATAAAAGAAGTCAAAAATACAATTGGCCAAATGCAAAAAAAAAAAAAAAAAAAAAAGAAAAAGAAAAAGAAAAAAGTACACTGAAGAAATCAATTTAAAAATATATATATGGTTTGTTAAATGTAATGAAAATTAATCCGCTGAAGAAAACACCACCTTAAAAAATAGAACTAAACAAATGGGAAAAGAGATATAAAAGGTAATCAAAGAAAATCACACATTAAAAACTAAAACTGGGCAGAGGGAACCTATTGATTCTATGAGATCAAGAATAAGTCAAACAATCTAAAAAGAATGAAAAAATAGAAGAAATTGTAAAATATTTCACTGAAAAAACAACTGACCTGGAAAATAGATCCGGGAGAAATAATTTTAAAAATATTGGTCTAACTGAAGGCAATGACCAAAAATATCAAGGAAAACTGCTCTAATATAATAGAACTAGAGGATGAAATACTCATTGAAAGAATCAATTAATCCCCTTTGAAAAGAAATCCCACAAGGTAAATGCAAAGAGACATCTCTAGAACTACAGTCTTAAAGAAAAGTTACTTCAACTGTCCAGGAAAAAACAATTCATGCATCAAGAAGCAACAGTCAGGATTACTCAGGATCTGGCAGCTTCTACAATAAAGGATTGGAGAGCCTAGAATACCTTATTATTGAATATAATTCTTGTTAACCATATCTATTATTGGGACAGTTAGAGAGGACATATATGGATGGAAGATGTAGATATGAATAAACTCTGACATGATGATATCAAAGAAAAAGAATAAGGATAGAACTGGGAGAAAATGAAAGGGGAGGTAAAATAGAACAAATTAGATCACATGAAAAAACATAACAGACAAAAGAAAGAAGGGAGTAAGCATTGCATGAAACTTAATCTCATCAGATTTGGCTCAGAGAGGGAGTAAAACTCACTAAGTAGCACATAGAAATTTATATTCATCTATAAAGAAGTTAAAGGAGAAAGGGGAAAGAAAAGAAGGGGCTGGGATAGAAGAAAAGGTAGAAACACTAGGAGAAAGGGATAAGTAGAGGGAGAAAGGGATAACAGAAGTGAGGACAGATGGGGGGTGAGATAAAACAAGACACTACTAAGGAGGGACAGTGTGGAAAAAGAGAACAAAAATATACACAGAGAAGAAAATCAGATGAAGGGAAATACAGAACTAGTAATCATAACTGTGAATGTGAATGGGATGAACTCTCCTATAAAATAGAAGGAAATACTATAGAGTGTTAAAAAGCAAACCTATAATATATTGCTTATAAGAAACATATTTGAAATAGAGAGATACATACAGAGTAAGAGTAAAAGACTGGAGCAGAATTAATTATGCTTTACCAAAGGGGGGAAAAAAGCAGAGTATTAATTCTGGTTTTAAATAAAGCAAAAAAAAAAAAAAAAAAAAAAAAAAAAAAAAAAAATATATATATATATATATATATATATATATATATATATATATATATATATATATATATATATATATATATATATATATATATACATGGATGAAGTATAGAAGTATCAAGTCATAATGCTATTACTCATGTGGTGACTTCATGGTATCACCCAATGTTTAAAAGACAAATACATGTTTAAAATTCACATTACCAAATAAGATAAATTACATCAGTCTTATAGCACAAACTTTGGTGTCCACAGATATTTTGGGAAAGAGCATGGTTATTCTAAGGACAGCAATGTTTCAAAGAATAAGTAATCATATGTGGCTACTTCCTTTAACCATCTTAACTTCCTCATCCTTTGCATTTCCACTCCATATCATTTTTAAAAATTTTGTTGTTAATTTTTATAGAAAATCCACCCTAAATACTGATAGAGTTTGTCTGATTCTTTATCTCTTTTCTGTTTTTTTTTTCTTCTCTATCCTGACCTGTCTGTGTGTATATGCACACACATATTCATACATACAACCATAGCTATCTACACACGCATATATACATATGCAACCTACATACTTTATATTAACATTACACATAAGCAATAGACTATGCATATATATATCTATATCTATATATATATATATATGCACACATATGCATTCACACACTATATATGAATGTCTGTGTGTATGTGTACATATATGCATGTGGGTGTGCAGGTAGGTAGTATAGTCGAGAGAACTCTGGGCTTGGAACTGGGAAGACTCATCTTCATGAGTTCAAATCTAGCTTCAGGTATTCCTAGTTATATGATCCTTTAATTTATCAAGGTACTTAAAACCCTGTTTGCCTCATCTCCTTGCCTCAGAAAAAGGAAAACTACTTCAGTATCTTTGTCAAAAAAAAAAAAAAATAGGATCAAGAAGAATCAGACAAAATTGAAACAACTGAACAACTAACTAAATGAATAAATAAATGGATGGATCCCTCTTTTTTTTACTCTCTCTACATATATACATATACATACTCATCTACATCTACATATATATATATACACATATACATATATATATACATACAAAAATATATATATACATATACATACACACATATATACACATATAAAAGTCTGTATATTATATATATATATATATATATGCAAAAGAAATTGTCCATAAATACATACACATATACATACATTTATGTGTGTGTTTATAGAACAATTTTTTTTTTATCCTTTGCAATCACTATATGAAAGAGCCATTCTGTAATCTGATCACTCAACTGATGAGATCTTTTTTGATACTTCTCAAAGATAATCCATATTGACTAGCAATCTAAAATTTCCACTACGAATCTCCTGATTGCAACTTTGTCTTTTGCATTTCTGATAGTTCTGAGCTCATTGTATTTCTTAATCCATTGCCATATCACATCACTATAATAGTTTAAAAAAAAAGTTTTTAAGATAGTAATCATCTTGGAATCATTGGAAACTTGTATAATTTTCCAAATTCAGTTTCACTTTGATTTCTTCCTTCAATTCAGTTTTGACTCAAGCTCAATGGCTAGTTAGGCTGAATATCCAAGTACCAAAAAATTAGCTCAATACGTTGCCTATCCAATTATCTGTCACACTCTGAAGTTAGGTATTATTTCAGACTTTTTTATATTTCAATTGTTATTCTTGCCTCCCTTTTAGTGACTTAGAATAACATTGAAAAGATTGTTTTATTCCTGAGCTTAGTGAAATCAATACCACATCATACACAAAAAGAATCAGCACAACTAATCCTCAAAAGAAATTTATTTCTGAAATTTTGATTATCATTCTTAAAAAGGATTAGATTAGTTTATAAATGTTAAAACAATGAAAGATTTAACAATGCATACATGTGATAGAACATGATACTATTCATTAGATTGTGACTACCCACAAAGGCAGGGTAATTTGTCCCTATCTAATGAGACTGAGTTATATAAAATAGAGATGAATCACAGAGCAAAGAAGAAGAGTTAAAGGAATCAGTCTACAAGCCAGCTTCGTGATAAGAGCCTAAATCAAAATGATTAAAATATTATAACACATGTAAAGAATTAGTAAAGAACAAAATATCATATATAATGTGATTTTAAAAAAAAATCATTGTTGAAAGAAAGATACATCTAGTTCTAGCAAAAAAAAATCTGCTTTCTCAGAGAGTGACTATTTGTATGGAAATGGTAAAATTTTTATACAGACATACTTTATTGTAGTTATATTCAAAGAAATCTGAAATAGATATAGAGGACTAATTGATTATAACGTCAATATGAATGACATGATATGACTATTATAAACTAATCCAATATAATAATAATGATAATACTACTTAAATTAATTTATTTATTCAGTGCCACAACAATCAAACTACTAAAGGATTATATTATAAAAGTAGGAAAAATAATAGCACAATTTAATTGGAAGAACATGAAGTCAAAAATATCAAGAGAATCAATAAAAATAAATGAAAAGGAAATAATGCCAGATCTCAAAATATACTATTAATTCTGATCATTAAAGTAATTTAGTATTGTGTAAGAAAAAGAGAAGCTGATCAGTGAAATAGATTACATAAACAATGTAGAGAAATTAATGAGCACACCCAAATCCTATCTACTGGGGGAAAGATTCATTATTCAACAAAAATTGTTGTTAATACTAGAAAGTAATCTGGCAGATATTAAGTATAGGTACATTATCTCATAATAACAAGAATTCTTAAAATAGGTGATGCAAGCAATTTAGTGGGGCACAGAAGAAATCTGAATAAATAAGGAATAGAGAGGTTTACAGAAAGTAAAATGAATAATTTTGATTATGTGAAATTAAAATAATTTCTTTGTACAAACAAAAACCAATGGAGTTAAAAGTAGAAGAAAAGTAGGAAACTAGAAATCTATTCAACAACTTTCTATGGTAAAGGTTTCACTTATAGGATATATAGAGAATTAAATCAACTTTACAAATATGAGAGCTGTTCTTTATTTGACAGCCAAAGAATATAAGTAAATATTGGGCAAGTAGAAGATATAGAGTATTGAGTATGGGGCTTAGAGTCAGGAAAACCTTCAATTTAGTATATGTGCTGCCAAAGAGAGCAACCTTAATTAAAATTCAACCCCAGTCATTTATAGCTATATGATCCCGGTCAAGGCATTTAATTGTGTTTGCCTCAACTTCCTTATCTATAAAAAATGAGGAGGAAAAGGAAATGGCAAACCACTTCAGTATCTTTAAAAAGAAAATCCCACATGGGGTCATAAAGTCAGAAATGATAAAACAGCAACAAATAAATAGACAGTTTTCAGAGGAATAAATCTTAGCTATCAATAGTCATATGAAAAATTCCCCAAATAATTATTTAGGAAAATTCAAGTCACTACCTCATATTCATCAGATTGTTCATTTGACAAAAAAAAAAAAAAAAAAAAAAAAAAAAAAAAGGAGAGGAAATGACAAATAGTAGAGGGACTTTGGAAAAACAGGCACAGAATATATATAATGGTTAGCTAGTCCTAACATTTCTTTTTTCAATAGCATTTTATTTTTCCAAATACATGTAAAGATAGTTTTCAACACTGATTTTTTTGTAAGATTTTTTGTGTTCCAATTTTTTTTTCTCCCTCCCTCCTGTATCTCCTCCTCCCCCAAGCAATCTGATATAGGTTATATGTGCAATACTTTTAGAGATATTTCTATTTGTCATGTTGTGCAAAAAAAAAAAAAAAAAATCAGACCAAAGGGAAAAATCACAAGAAAGAAAACACAAAGTGAAAATAATATGCTTCAAATCACATGCAATCCATAGTTCTCTCTCTGAATGTGAATGGCATTTTCTATCCCAATTCTTTTGGATTGTCTTGGATCACTGAATTGCTGAGAAGAGTTAAGTCTATTATAGTGGATCATCACATAATCTTTCAGTTACTGTATACAATGTTCTATTTCTGCTTGCTTCACTCAGCAAGTTAATATACACTCAGCAGTAGTTCATGTAAGTCTTTCTAGGCTTTTCTGAAATCAACCTTCTCATCATTTCTTATAGTATAACAGTATACTACAGAATACTAGTAGAAACAGTATATACCATAATTAGTTCAGTCATTTCCCAATTGATAGTCATCCCCTCAATTTCTAATTCCTTGCCACTAAAAAAAAATATATGCTGCTGCACACATTTTTGCCCATATGTTTCCTTTTCCTTTTTTTATGATCTTTTTGGGATAGAGACTCCAGTGAAGACACTGGAAAAAAGGATATGCACAGTTTTATAGCCCTTTTGGCATAGTTCTAAATTGCTCTCCAGAACAGTTGGATCATTTCAAAACTGCACCACCAAGGCATTACTGCCCCAGTTTCCCTACATCCCATTCAACATTCATCATTATCTTTCCCTGTTATCTTAGCTAATTGGATAGGTATGAATTGGTACATCGGAGTTGTCTTAATTTGCTATTTCTCTAATCAATAGTGATTTAGAGCATTTTTCATATGACCATAAATAGATTTAATTTCTTTATTTGGAAATGGTCTGTACATATTCCCTGACCTTTTATAAATTGGGGAATTAGCCCTGATATTTGGAAAGCCATTTGATATTATGCCCAAAAAGCTATTAAACTATGCATACCCTATAATTGAGTAATATGGCCACTAAGTCTATATGTTAAAGAGATCAAAGAAAAAATTAAAAATTTCTACATTTTTAAACTTAACTTTTCTTAATTTTTCTCAATTATATGTAAATATTTTTTTAATTATTTAAAATTTTAAACTTAAGCTTATTTCCTTTTCCCCCTTTCTTAAGAAAAGAAGCACTTTCATATAAGAAAGTTAAAAAATAACATGCTTCAATCCCTATTCAGACTCCATAAGTTCTTTCTCTGGAGGTAGATATTATTTTTCCTCATATGTCCTTCAGAATTATCTTGGATCATTGTATTGCTAAGAATAGCTAAGACATTCACAGTTGATCATCATGAAAGATTATTGTTACTGTTTACAATGTTCTATTTCCACTCACTTCACTTTGCAGCAGCTCATGAAAGTCTTCCCAGATTCTTCATGAAACCATTTTTGTCATCATTTTCAAGAGAATAATATTCTATCACAATTATTTACTACAACTTGTTCAACCACTCCAAATTGATTACAACACCTCAATTTCTAATTTTTTGAGAATGCAAAAAGAATTGCTATCAATAGTAAACTCACACATCTTTTATATTTGATTATGTGGATCACAACAAAAGTGGCAAGTTCTTAAAGAGATAGAATGATGAGATTATTTTACTTGCATACTGAGTAACCTGTATGTGGTATAACAATTACAACTGAAGATGAAACAATTGCTTGGTTTAAGATTGGAAAGGGATAGATAACCATCAATTGGGGAATGGCTGAACAAACTGTGGTACATGAAATTAAAAGAGTATTATTAATCTATAAAAATGATGGACAAGCTGATTATAGAAAGGCCTGGAAATATTTACATAAACTGATGCTGAGAGAAATAAGCAAAATTTGGAATACATTGTACACAATAAGAGCAAGAATGTGCAATGACAAACTATGAAAGGCTTGGTACTTCTCATCAGTTCAATGATCCAAAGCAATCTTAACAGACTTTGGATAGAAAATGCCCTCTGCATTCAGAAGAAAAAAAAAAAAAAAAAACATCTAGGAAGCCTGAATGTAAATCAACACAGGCTGTGTTCATTCTTTTTTCTGTTTTTGTTTTTTTTTTTTCCAATCTCTCCCTGGTTTTCTTTTGCTCTAATGTTTCTCAACATGATTCATAAATCAAGTATAATAAAAATAAATAGACTTATTACAATAACAAAAGATAACAAAGGGAGTAAAATGAAAATATTTATTATTACTTTTTTTTCTATTTAACTTATATGTGGAGTATATCATACAAAATGCAGGCTGGATGAAGCAAAATCCAAAATTAAGGTTGTCAGAAGAAATATAGACAATTTTAGATATGCATATGATACCACTAGAAAAACAGAAAGTAAATAAGGAGTAAGAAGACTTGATGAAACTGAAAGAAGAATGTGCAAAAGATAACTTGTTCATATAAAACAAACCCCACAAACAAATAAAACCTTGGATCTTGGGAACTTGTTCCATCACTTCCTAGCAAATAGAGGGAGGAGAAATGGAAACATTGTCAAATTTTATATTTGTTATCTCAAAGATCATTGCAGATACTTGTGTCTTAGAAGGAAAATAATAGCAAATCTGGAGACCATACTAAAAAGCAGAGACATCACCTTGCTGTATAGTCTAAGTTACATATATATATATATATATATATATATATATATATATATATATATATATATATATATATATATATATATATGTGTGTGTGTGTGTGTGTGTGTGTGTGTGTGTGTGTGTGTGTGTGTGTGTATGTATGTATATGTATATATATATTTTTTTTTCCAGTACCAGTGTATGACTGTAATAGTAGATCTATCAGGAAAGCTGATTAACTCTTTCAAAATGTGATTGTTTACTTTGTTTCTTATATACAACAGATTTTAGGACTTTGGTTTTTACTCCTCTCTGCTTCTTCAATTTTAGGGGTAAGTTTATCCCATTCACATTCAGTTATGATTTTTAGCTATGTCTTTCCTTCATTCCAGTTTTTCCTTTTTTATCTTTCTTTTTCTATCTCTTTACCCTGTTCCTCCTAAAAAAGAAAAAAGTCAGTTTTTTTCCTAATCAATTCCTTGCTTAATCTACTGTCCCTTCTATTAGCCACTCTCCTCTTCTATTGTCCCCTTTCCCTCTTACTTCTATTTAGAATAATATAGATTTCTGTACTCAATAGAGTATGAATCTTATTCCCAATTTGAGCCAATTCATATCAAAGTAAGGTCAAAGTATCGCCTGCTAACTTGCCATATTACCCTCTATTGTAAAAATGCTTCCTTTCATGCCTCTTTTATATGAGATACTTTCCCCTTTCTTCTTTCAATGCATTTCTCTTTCTCATTCTTTAATAATTTTTAATTTATCCCATCATAGTTATCTCATACTATGTATACTCCTTCTAACTGAGTACTAATGACAAAGTTCTTAGGAGTTATTAGTATCATCTTCCCTTATAAGAATGTAAACATTGTAGCCTTATTTATTCCTTTGATTGTTCTTTATCTTTCATGTTGACCTTTTTATTCTTCTCTTGTGTCTTGAATTTGAAAGTCAAATTTTCTTTCAGCTCCAGTCTTTTTTATCAGGAATGTTTGAAAGTCCTCTATTTGATAAAAATATTCTTTTTTTTTTCCTTGTAGAATTATACTCATTTTGTTGAATAAGCCTTTCTTGGTTGTAATCATAGCTCCATTGGGCTCTGGAATTTCATTTTTGAAGCCTTCCAATCCTTTAATGTGGAAGTTGCTAAATTTTATATAATCCTGACTGTAGCCCACGATGTTTTAATAGGCCCTTTCTGGGTGTTTGTAATATTTTTTGTAATATTTTCTCTAAGAATAATCTACCCACCAAAAGTGAGCATAATTCTGTGGGGTATGGGGGAAATACATAACATAAAGATCTTTCAAGAATTTTTGATGAATAAATCAAAGCTGAATAGCTTTGTTCTTAACAATAACAAAAAAAATAATAAATACAAGACTCAGCATAAAAAGGTAAACAGGAAAAGGAAATCATAAGGCATTTAATATAGTGAAACTTTACAATCCTACATGGGAATAAAAGCGTCTCTAAATTATAAGAACACTCCCATTTTTAGGGTTATTGGGAGTATATAAATAGAGGGAACAGATATGAGTTGAATATAAAGGGATAATATTTTTTAAATAGTAAAATTATGGGTGAGAAAGGAATGTTCTTTTAGAAAGGGAAAGGTAGAATGGGGTAAATTATCTTAAATTATAGAAACAAAAAGAAAACTTTTACAATGCATGAGAAAAAAGGGAGGTTGAGAGGGAGTGAGTGAACTTTTATTCTCATCAGAATTGGCTCAACGAAGAAATAACATACACACTTAGGTGGAGAAGTCTATTTTGTTCCACAGGAAAGTAGGAGGGGACAGGAATAAAAAAAAAGAGAAGGGGTAATAAAAGAGGGTAGATTGGGAGAAGGTAGTCAGAATCAAAACACTTTTGAGAAAGGAAAAGATGAAAGGAGGCAATAGAATAAACAGAGATAAATAGCTTGTAGGGAAATCCAATTAACATCCCCTCCAAAAAAAAAAAAAAAAAACACCACAAAATGAAGCAAATTGATGTGATAAAGGTCTCATTTCTCAAATATATAGAAAACAAAATCAAATTTATAAAAATAAGTGTCATTCTTCAATTGATAAATGATCAAAAGATATAAAGTTTCAGATGACATAATCAAAGCCACATATAACCCAATGGAAAAATTCTCTTGCTATTGATTAAGGAAATGCAAATTAAAATAACTCAGAGCTAGTACCTCTTTTCTATTAGGTTGGCTAATAATATAGAAAAGGAAAATAGCAAATACTGGAAAGGATATAGGAAAAATGTACTATTAGTGGATTGTTGGTGAAGTTGTAAACTCATTCAATCATTCAGTAGAATAATGTAGAACTCTGCCAAATGAACCACATATATCCTTTGACCTAGCAATAACAGTATTGATTCTATATTCCAAAAGAGAGCACACAAACCAAAAAAACAAAACAAAACAAAAAACAAAACAAAACAAAACAAAAAAAAAAACAACCTAAATTGCAGAATTTGTTTATATCACCTCATTTCTGGTGGCAAAGAATTGGAAATTGAGGGGATATGCATCAATTGGGGAATGACTAAAATTATAATATATAATTATGATTATGATGGAATACTATTATGTTTAAGAAATGATGAGCAGAATGCTCTTAGAACAACCTGGAAAAACTTTTACAAACAACACAAAGATAAACATACTATGTAAAAACTAAGAGCAAATCAGCTACGAATGACTCAGCTATTCTCAGCAGTGCAATGATCCAAGACAATAATGAAAGTTTTATAATGAAAAACACTATCCATTTTCAGAGAAAGAATTGATGGTGTCTGAAGAGAAATTGAAGTTAAAAAAACCCTTTACTTTTTTTGAAGGTTTATTTTTCCTTTTTGATATGTTTTCCTTCATAATGTGACTAATATGGAAATATTTTGTATAACTATACTGTACAAACTGTATTGAATGGTTATACTACTCGAGGGGGAGGGAGGGAGGAAGAAAATTTGAAATTTAAATATTTAAAGAGAAATTTTATGTTAATTTTTACATATAACAAGAAGGAAATGAAATGCTAAATAAATTCAAAAATAAAATACCAATTAGTTACATGATTTTATGTGAAAAGCTTTGTAATTATCTTCATAGAGTTCCTGAGTTTTTTCATGGCAATTAGACACCCAAATATTTTATATTATCTATAGTGTGGAATTTCTCTATCTCTTGCTGTTGGACTTCTTTGATAATGTATAGAAATGCTGTGATGAATGTGAGTTTATTTTATATCCTGTGACTTTGCTAAAGTTAATTGAAAGTAGTTTTTCAGTTGATTCTCTAAGGTTCTCTAACTATATCATCATATCATCTGCAAAGAGAAGTAGTTTTATTTCCTTGTTACCTATTCTAATTCCTTCAATTTCTTTTTCTTCTCTACCTGCTTAAACTATCATTTTTAGTATAATATTGAGTAATAGTGGTGATAACAGGCATCCTACTTTCACCCCAATCTTATTTGGAAGGCTTCAAACTTATAAGCATTATAAGTGATGCTTGCTAATGCATAATACTTATCATTTTAAGAAAAGTTCCATTTATTCTTATGCTCTTGTGTGTGTGAGAAAAAGTATGTTTGTGTCTATATGTTTAATAAGAAGTGTTATATTTTGTCAAAAGCTTTTACTACATCTATTGAGAAAATTATATTATTTCAGATTGTTTATTGATAAGGTAAATTATGCTAATAATTTTCCTACTTTCCTAATATTGAGCCAGTACTGCATTCCTATTATAAATCCCATCTGACCATATTGTATTATTCTGATGATAAATTGCAATATTTTTTGCTAATATTTTATTTTAAAATTTCACTTTGATATTTATTAGGTTAATTGATCTATAATTTTCTTTCTCATTTTGTTTCTTGCTGATTTATGTATCAGCTCCATATTTGTGTCATAAAAGGAATTTGATAGGACTTCACCTCTATTTCCAAATAGCTTATATATTATTGAAATTAATTTTTTTTTTTTTTAAGTTTGGTAGAATTCACTTGTAAATAAATCCATCTAGCCTTGAATATATTTTCTTAGAGATTTTATTGATGGCTCATTCAATTTTTTCCCCTTAAAATGGGGTTATATAAGTGTTGTGGTTCCTCTTCAATGAAGATGTGAATATTAATCTATTTCACTTAGATTATCATATTTATAAACATACAGATGGGCAGAATATCTCTCAATTATCACTTTAATTTTATCTTATCTTAATTATCACTTTAATTTCCTTTTCATTTATGGTGAATTTATCCTTTACATTTTTATACTAGTAATTTGATTTTCCTATTTCTTTTTTCTAATCAAATTAACCAAAAGTTTATCTATTTTATTGATGGTTTTTTCCAGCCCTTAGTTTTATTTGTTAGTTCAATAATTTTCTTATTTTTAATTACTCTCTCATTTTACTTTTTGGATTTCTAATTCAGGAATTTGCCTTCTATATTCCTTCGAGTTTTCATTTTGGGATTTATTGCAGGAAGTGATCTGTAGATTCTTTCAATTACTATTTTGCCCTCTGGTTCTTGGTTATCAGGGCAATTTTCCTTGATAATTCCTTGAAAGATGCTGCCCAGAATCTTTTGTTAATCATGACTGTCAGGTAGTCCAATAATTCTTAAATTATCTCATCTGGAACTGTTTTCCAGGTTGCTTCTTTTTCTGGTGATGGATTTTCCATTTTTTTTTCTATTTTTTCATTCTTTTGATTCTGTTTGAATGATTATTTAGAGATTGTCCTATAGAGTCAATACTAATTTTTAAGAATTTATTTTCTTGAGTTAGCTATTATATCTCCTTTTTCATTTGACCAATTCTACTTTTAAAAGTTGCTTTTGGGGACAACTAAATAGTACAGTGGAGAGAGTATCAGGCCTGAGGTCAGGAGAACCTGAGTTCAAATCTGATTTCAATCACCTAACACTTCTTAATTGTGTGAACTCAGGCAAGTCATTTAACCCCAAATGCCTTAACAACAACAAAAAAAAGCCTACAAAAGTTGCTTTCTTCAGTTAATTTTTGGACTTCCCCCCCAAGATGTTGATTTTTTTTTCATAATTCTCTTGTACACCTCAGCTCATTTCTTTTACCCATTTTTCATCTATTTCTCTTACTTGATTTTTAAAATCTTTTTTGACATTTTGCTAGAAGACTTTTTGAATTTTAGATCAATTCATCTTCCCCTTTGAAGTTTTGCTTGTAGGCATACCATGGTTGTCTTTTTCTGAGTCTTGTGTTTGGATCTTCCCTGTCACTATAGTAGTTTTGTATAATTAGAGCTTTTTATATATTTTTTTGCTCATTTTTTATACCTGAGCTTTGCTCCTAAGGTTCTGTAGGTACTGTTCCAAGCTTCTTGTACTTGGGGACATTGTTCCAATTCACTGTCTTTCTGCACCAGGACTTATGAGATTTGTAGTGTTCGCATTGCACTAGGATGACTAATCATTCTGTTTAAGCCCTGGATTCTGCTGCACTGGACTAAAGACTTCACAACTGACCTGCTGTACCACTGGACTGCTGACTCAGGCCTGCAGAACCTTGGTTGCTGATCTGTGATGTGACTAAAGGCCTTCTGCTAACTTGTCAATACATCACCTACATTGTTCTGTGATCTCCTTTTACCCAAGTGAAACAGATTTTTTTCCTGAAGTCCTTCTAAGTTACCTTGGGCTAGAAAAAATTTTCACTCTTATCTTTGGGTGGATTTTCTAGCTTCAGAATTTTTTTAGTATTTTAGAATTAAGAATTGTTTTAGAAGAAAACTAAGGCAAGCTTATGCAACCTCCTGATTTCTCTTAGCTATTTCCCCCTAATTATTTCTTGACTTTCATCTTTATGTTAAAATTGGGCTTTCTAGGAGAAAAGGGGTGAGGCAGTGAGGGAAAGGATAGACTATCCCAAGTTTTAGGCCTTCTTGCTTCTGTTTCCAGAGCTATTTCTGGGATTCTTTATATTTTTGTGGTGCTTACAAGGTAATATCCTGTAGTTACTAGTGCTAGCACTCTTTCCTACCCTGGAATTGTAACCAAATACCCTAGTCTCCTGCAGCCACAGTTGCTAGTGCTCATTTTGTTTTGGAATTTAAAACAGTATTCCTACTAACCAGTGAGTGACCAAATATACTCTTCTCCTTTCTGGAACCATAACCTAAGCGTCTTATCCCCTGAACAAAGTCCTTGTTCTTTTTGGACATAGACTATGGCTCAGAAATGTATCAGGGTCCTGAACCCAGTGCCATCAAAGGGACCCGTGAAATCTCTTTCTGATCAGTTATCCATCTCCTCACCACCATTAGCCATTAGTATCATCACCACCTGCACATATCAAGGGCTGAGAATTCCTGAAGAGGCTATTGCTGCTAATGCAGCTGCCTTCAAGCACTGGCCTGCACTGCCTGAGCTGTGTTTCTGGGGACCACCACCACTCTATTGAGACAGACCTTTCCTTTTGATCTCCTAAGTTCTCTTGGACTAAAAACCCATTTCCCCGATTTTTTTTTCTTTCATCACATCAGAATTTGCTTTGAAGTATTATTTTAGAATTGTATACTAAATGTCCATTTCCTTTCTAATGTCTTATGATCCAAAAAATAACTCCTTACTTAAAGACCATAGGATCCTAAATCCACTCTGACACTCCAATTTAAATATGAACAAATTGAGGTTCAGAAAATGTCAAGTGATTTGTCCAACACTACATAGGTAGTAAGTTTCAGAAGCTTGATTAGATTCAAAGTTGTACAACTTCATAGTCAACACCAGGCTACCTCCTATATTAAAAAAAAAAAAAAAAAAGTCTGGAATCTATATTGCAGAAGGGATTCTTTCATCAGAGAGAAGGTTAGAAAAAATCTATTCTAACTCTAAAGTTTATGATTTTATATTTCTACTTTTGGCACAAGGAACTCAGCATAAATACAAAATCCTTAAATCATGATGACATATCCTTTATGCACTGTGTTCTTATCTGATATGTGGGAACATTCTTTTCTGAATATTCCTCTTTTTTATTCTCAGCAAAGTAGGAATTGTCCTTGGCTTGCACATGTGACATTCTTTGAATGACTTCCATTAGTGGTACTTGAGCTTCAATAGCTGACAGAAGAGTCACTTTTCTGTTGGATAGGGTTTCGGAGAGCCATAAAAGGATTAAACAGATTTAGAATATAAAAATGTGCAAAGTAACTTTATTACAATGGTTAACATATTTCCCCGAACAATTAATTGAATGCTACCAGAAGTGTTAGATTATGAAGGGATCAAAGAAAGCTCTCACATTCGACTGAGCTATTTCAGATGTCTGAGTTTCTCCATATCTCTGGCCCAGAGAATGGGCAATTTGTGAGGAACTAAAAATTTTAAAGGCCATACTCAGCCATGTCCTTTCATGTGATATCAAAGAAACTTTGATTTTTGGAGTCTAACCTCAATTTTCATATTCTCCCATCCAGTCAAACTATATACTGAATGCAAGAGAGAATATTTAGCAATGATAAGAACATAAGTGATTCTATTCTATGTTTTGGACAAACTTATCCTTTTGTATTTGTGGCAAACAAGCTGATTTTATTTATGGGATTTTTCTTTTAGGAACTATGGCAGACTTGTCAATCAAATGACTCCATTACTTTTCAGTATTTGCCCCTCTGAGTGTTTCTTTGCCTGAGAATCACCCTTATTGAAAACTTAAAAGGGTCCCCCTAGGCCATCCTCTGTTCTTTCTTTCTTGAAAACTAGACAGAAACAGAAATTTAAGCATCCTCCCCTTACAATGAACTTAGACAGCTAAAGGGTATAGATTCAGGTACTGTCCTTTATGAAACAAAGATTTTTACATCATCCTTTTAAAAAACACAAATATTTATAAAGCATTTTATAATATATAGAATTTCTTTCTCTTAACACTACTGTAAAGTAGATGATGAAAATATTATCTTCATTTAATTTGAGGTCCCCAGAATCATCTGTGTACTTGTGTACATGGATCTTTGCTCTATAAGAGCCAAGTCTGATGGGAACCTTACTAGATCCATAATAAGAATGACAAAGAAAATTTTATGCAAGAGAGAAGAAAGTCCTTAAAACAGATTAGTAAACATTGTAAGTCACTTTCAGCTTCATGTTTAAGTTTCTTAAAATAGGTGAGAAAAAGCTTCTGAGGGCCAAGGATTATTTTTCACAATTCTCTGACCCATAGATTATCCAGCATAGCTAAGAGCAAAACAGGCCTTCTTGATGCTAAATATTGACAAAGGAATTGATTGAATCAGAAAGTTGAACAGATTTGAAATTGAAATGAAACAAATAAGACCCACAATCCTGAGACAAAAGTAAAGGCTATACCTAAGTAGGACACAGAAGCATAGGGAATCTATCTTTGTAAGGAAGTAAGTGTTCTAGTCTGACAGCAGGATAGGGACAAACCTATAGTTGAACATAGACAGTAATATAATTAGCATGGCAGCTGTCCAGTGGTGATATATATTTGTTAGGGGAATGGATATACTTGGTTAGGAGGGTATTTCAGGAGAGGTGACACTCAAAGTTCCATTCCTTCATCAGAGATGAGGCAAATCAGAGAGAGATGTCCCTCTTTATCTCTGAAATCTTAGCTGTTGTCTCAACTCTCACCCTTATGGAATGAAATGAGAATAGAAAGTAGCCCCAAATTCTTAAGTATCCCTGCTCAAGATGAGATGAGGCTGCCAGGGCATAAAGGAGAACGTGGAAATTGTGGAATTTGCCTGCCTTCCATTCACAAACTCCACTGGACCTTAAGTCAGTCATTCATTCAATAAACATTTATTAAGCATCTTCTGGTGTGCTAGGCTCTGTGAAAATCACTAGGGGGTAAAATACAGACAGAGCATAGTTCCTCTCCTCAAGGAATTCACAATCTAGTTGGAGAGACAATAAACAAACAAATATTTATAAAACTATACACATGACAAATAAATTAAAGGAGGGAAGACTCTGGAATTAATAGGAGTTGAGAAAAACTTCCTTGTAGAAAGATGGAGTGAGAACTGGGGCTTTCTGGGAACTTCTCCAGAGAAGCCAGAAAAATCAGTAGTGAAAAGAGGAGGGAAAACATTCTAGACATGGGGGACAGCCAGAGAAAATTCCTAGAACCAAGAAATGTAGAATGTGTTTAGGGACCAACAAAGAGTTAAATGGATAAAATGGTATGTCCCAGGGAATGATATAGAAGAAGACTGTAAATATCGAAGTGTGGGATTTAGCACGTGGAGGGCTTTGAATGCCAAATAGAGAATTTTTAATCTAGAGGTAGCATAGAACCATTGGAGTTTTTTGAGTGAGGGGGATAGGAAGGCAATCAGAGGATGGGGATCTTGTGCTTTAGGAAAACCACTTACACAGCTGAATGGCAGATGTATTGGAATGGGCAAAGCCATGAAGCAGGCAGACCAATCAGCCTTCTATAACTGCAGTGACTTGATAAGTATCGATCTGAGTCAATGTTAGAGGAGAATAGGGTAAATTCAATAGATGTTGCAAAACAAAAAATAAAAAGACCTTGGTAACAGATTCGATAGGGGGAAAAGGAGGAATAAGAGATAATGGGTAACTGAGGACAACATCTATTTGTGAGTTGAGAAACAAGGGATAGGAAATGATAGGGAAATCATTGGGGTGGGGGTGGATGGACAGGATATAGATTGGAAAGAAGAGTTTAGACACAAAATTTTGGAAATTTTGAGTTTAAGATGTTCACTGGATGCAGAATTAAAAAGCAGTACAATTCCAATCCTGGATATCAGTAGAAGAGTTAGGGCAGGATAGGTGCATTTGATAATCATCAAGATAAAAAGAATAATAAGATTTGTGGGAGATAATAAGATGAACAAGTGAAATAGTCCATAAAAAAAAAGAAAAGAAGGTCCAGGGGAAACAACCCTATGTGACCCTGATGCTAGAGATCTGACACTATAATCCAACAAAGAAGACTGAGAAGGAATAGCCAGATTGAGTGGGATTATACTCACTGCAGTAGAGTTTGAATGTTTGGTGTTTACCATATGCATTATTTGTGTCCAACTTGAGATAGAGCATTCCAAGCTCATATTGGTCTTATAACTCATAACCAAACATATTGTAATAGGATTCACATATAGTGGTGTCATTCTTTTCAAGAAAGAAGGATAAAAATGTAGGATGAGAGGAGAACAAGGACCTAGAGTTAGTTCTAGTTTTGATACTAGGGATTATCAAGGAGAAGAAGCTGATCAATGCCATCAAAGGTTTCTGAGAAGTCAAGAAGAAGAAGAAGAACTGAGAAAAGGCCGTAAATTTTGGCAATTAAGAGATTTTTGGAGACAGAAATGTAAATGCAATGATAAGGTCAGAAGCTAAATTGTAAAGAATTAAGAAGAGATTTGCCACAAAGAGCTGAAGAAATACCTCATGATAGCAAGAATGGAAAGATCAATTGTGGGGTTTTTGAGAATGTGAGAGAGATGAGTATATTTTGGGAAGGAATTGGTAGAGAAATAAATGATAGAATGAGGATGACAGAGGTGGTAGTCTATTAGAGAAGGCAAGATGGATTAATTCTAGAGCACAGCTCTGTTCATTCAACACATCCTATTTTTCTACCTGCAAAGTCTGAACCTCTCTTAGAAATCTCCACTGGATTTAATATATATTACTGGATCTAACATATATTTTTACCATGCTTAACACATTGGATTACTTGCCATCTAGGAACCGGAGTAGGAAGAAAGGGGGGATATTTTGGAACACAAAGTTTTGCATGAATGAAAAATTATTCATGTATATATTTTGAAAATAAAAATCTCTAGTAAAAAGTAAAATATAATAAAATAAAAATTATTTAATGCCCAAAGTTATACAATTGAGTTACAGCAACCTTTTTTCTTTTTTTTAAATAGTTTTTATTTACCAGATATATGCATGGGTAATTTTACAGCATTGACAATTGCCAAACCTTTTGTTCCCTCCTCCCCCCCCCCCCCCCCCGCAGATGGCAGGTTGACCAATACATGTTCAATATGTTAAAGTATAAACTAAATACAATATATGTATACATGTCCAAACAGTTATTTTGCTGTACAAAAAGAATCAGACTTTGAAATAGTGTACAATTAACCTGTGAAGGAAATCCAAAATGCAGGCGGACAAAATTAGAGGGATTAGGAATTCTATGTAGTGGTTCAGAGTCATCTCCCAGAGTTCTTTTGCTGGGTATAGCTGGTTCAGTTCATTACTGCTCTATTGGAATGATTTGGTTCATCTCATTGTTGAAAATGGTCACATCCATCAGAATTGATCAATATATTGTATTGTTGTCGAAGTATATAACGATCTCCTGGTCCTGCTCATTTCACTCAGCATCAGTTCATGTCTCTCCAGGCCTTTCTGAAATCATCCTGTTGGTCATTTCTTACAGAACAATAATATTCCATAACATTCATATACCACAACTTATTCAAGCATCTATTCAATTTCCAGTTTCTAGACACTACAAAAAAGGCTGACACAAACATTCTTGCACATACAGGTCCCTTTCCCTTCTTTAAGATCTCTTTGAGATATAAGCCCAGTAACAACACTGCTGGATCAAAGGATATGCACAGTTTGATAACTTTTTGAGCCTAGTTCCAAATTAGCAACCTTTTTTCTAAAGATGTGTCCTAAATATGATTTTGGTCTTTAATCCCCACAATAGCAATTAGTCAATTCATGATTTGTAATGCAGCACAGCATCACTAGCCAAAGTTAAATTAGTATTAAGGTTGTATGGGCAAAAAATATAGTCTAGTGTCTGAATTAAGAATTTTCAAGTGCCATGATATGCTACCTAATGCCACCACTCATCCTTCAAAAACTTGACTTTTGACAAAGGAGCATTTCAGGAGAACACTCATCATTGTTATAAATGTAATCTACTCTCCCAGACAGCTTAAATTCAGACTTCTATAAAGATTTAAAGTTAATATTTAAAATGGCCTGATAATATAATAGGCTGACAATAAAATAGAATATAGTAGGCATAAATATGCCAAGAGGCTTGATGTGTGGAGACCTACCTAACATACAGTATCAATGTATCCTTATGGTTTCTTGGTAGTAGCTAATAGAATGTGATGAGTTTTGATTCAAATACAAGCAACAAATCAAGTGGCGTGCTATAAGAAAGATTGGGAGAACAAGTAAATTTCTTCCCTGAGAATCCTATAATTTCTGAATTAAAAACAAGTTATAAATGACAACTCTCATAAGACTACAGACATTATTTCTCTAAGTTTTCTCTAAGTCAATGGGTCTTGGATTTGTTGTTATTGTTGTCATGGACCCAATTGCTGTTTTAGTGTAGCCTATGAATGTCACATCAGGATGTAGCTTTTTTATGAATACAATAAAATATATAGGATTACAAAAACAACTAATTTAATGAAGAGAAAGACATCATTTTTTTCTGTTCCAAATTCACAGACTCCTTGAAATTTATCCATGGATCCCTTAGGGAGTTTGTGGACTAGACGTAAAGGATTCTTGCCTTAAATAAATAAGAATTATATATTTATATTGTCTATGTGTGTATGTATATATGCATGCATGTATGTATATTTTATATTAGATAGATAGATAGATAGATAGATAGATAGATAGATAGATAGATGGGGGAAAAAAAGAAATTTCCTATAGTATGTGATTGACACAGATACTTTTATGTCTTTGACCTACTTGTGTGACCTAACTACTTGTATGACCTAACCAAGGTATGGTAGGAGAAATGAGGTACCACTCTGAATACCAGGACAAAATCACAATGTTAAGGAATGACCTTCCATTTTCCATTTCTTTCTCCTTCTACCCTATCCTACTCCTGACCTGAAAACACACGTACATGTAAATTGGGGAAAAAATATTTCTTCTTGGCAAGGGTCAAATCTCCATATAGAATTCATAATGAATCTATAGAACAATAATGGTAGTATAGAGGAGAGGTAAGTGGGTAGAAAAAAAAGGTATTAGACCTTCCTCTTCATTTACCCACATCTTTACTTGTACCTAGTTAGCAAGAATTATCACTTAATATATGTATCTATTGACCTATGATATCAGCTCCCTTTCACAGCCAAATTCCCAGAAGCAGTTTTCTACACTTCCTTGATTCTATATATCCTATTCACCCACTCATTTCATGGTCCATTACAATATGACTTTTGATTTAGCACTGGACTTCCCCTTTTTGGAGTTACCATAGTTCTCATAATTGCCCAATTGTTTTGATTTTTCCCAGTCCCCACTTTTTTCAACTTCCCTACAAATATTTTACATTATTGACTTTTCCCCTTAAACTAGATAGTCTCTTTCCCCTCAGGTTTCTTGATACTAAAATAATACTGGTACTCTTTTTAACCATTTAACCATTCATCAAAAGTATTCTTTTCTGGGAGGAAAAAAAAAAGAATGAAATAAGATATTAAGTTATTACTGTGCTAATCTATTGAGTTACAAATACAAATAAGAAAGGCATTACCTGATTGTAAGGACCTTACATTTTAAGAGAAGAAATTAACTCATACAGGAGAACTAGAATAAATAGAAAAAGGGTTAATGAGCTGTAACAAAGTTTATAAATGTCTGGGAAGTGACATGGATATCTGATTCTAACTATAACAATAAATGAATTTACCAATCTGAGACCAGGTTCCAGAGGCAGAAACTAAGTTCTATTGAGACAGAAGGAGAGAGAGAGAGAGAGAGAGAGAGAGAGAGAGAGAGAGAGAGAGAGAGAGAGAGAGAGAGAGAGAGAGAGAGAGAGAGAGAGAGAGATTAAGTGGTTAGGAAGACTATATAGTATAATTTTGGAAATTACCAAAAACCTCATTATCCACATCCTACAAATTAAACTAATGAATCTCCAAAATTCTGATATGACCCCATTCCTTTTCTGTCTCTAGATCATCCCTACTAAGTATTTAATTGTCTACTAAGTTTTAGTCCCTAATCACTAATTGTGTATCAGATAACTCCAATTGAATGTCTTAAAGCTTTCCAAGTCCATAAGAAAAAGTATTTCTTCCATGTTCCCAAACTAATCTATCATCTTAAATTCCTTATTTGTTTTGGTGGTTTAGTCATTCATTTGTGTCTGATTCTTTGTAACCCCTTGGGCCACAGAATGCTGTCTCTTTCATCCTGCACTATCTCTTGAATTCTGCCTAAATTCATGTTCTTTGTTTCCATGATACTAATTATCCATCTTGTTCCATTCCCTCCTCCTTCTGCCTTCAATCTTTTCCATTAATTCCTATCCTTTTATTATATTATATTTAAGTTTTAGCTTTGGTGTTTGACTTTCCAGTAAATAGTCTGAGTTAGTTTCTTTAAATATTGACTAATTTAATCTCCTTGCTATTCACAAAGGATTCTCAAAGAAGTTCTCCAGCACCACAATTTGAAAAGGTTGATTCTATGGAACTCAGTTTTGTTTGTTTGTTTGTTTGTTTGTTTTTATAATTCAATTCTTACAGCTATACATTACTACTACAAAAACTATAGCTTTGACTAAATGAACTTTTGTCAGCAAGATGATGCTTCCTCTTTATAGTATTCTGCCAAGATGTGCTATTATTTTAAGAGAAGTTTCTCTGCAAACCAAATATAGATAGTACATAAGACTTAAACTTCTCATCTGAATTGTTTTTGTGACCAACTGATTTATTTTTCTCTCTTTTCCCTTGCCACTTCAACCCATTTTCTCCATAGCTGCCCAAATGAATTTCTTTTAGTTCAAATAAGACCATATTATTCCTCTACTCAGTAAATTCCATAGGTTGTTGCATCATCCTCTACCTTCCCCAACTATAATTTTTCATTAGCTTAGCCTTTTTGATAGTACCACTTATAGTTTCTTCTAATTATCCCTTCCTGTCTTGGTGGCTTTTCTTCTCCAGGCTTCTCTCATCCCTTTTCAATCCATCTTCTGTACCAATTCCAAATGCATATGTAATTACATTACTCTATCCTTGAAACCTTTTGGTAATGTATTATTCTGCACTGGAAAAGATACAGTCTTTGGGTTTTGTGGATCTCTTTAACTTGACTTAGAAGTACTTTTTCAACCTTATTCCATGGTCCAGTCTTTTATATGTTGTATATATCAAACAAATTGAGCAGAAAGTGGAAAAAAAAATCAATCAATTTACTCAATGGACAATCATTTGTTAACCACCTACTAGCATCAGTCATTGTTGATTACTGGGAATATAAATGCAAAAAGTTAAATACTCTTTACTTGCAAACATTTTATAGAATAAATTAAGAGGCAATATACACAAATACGTTTAGATATAACTATGAATAGCACAAATTTTAATAGCTTTTGTTTTTCCAAATATATGCAAAGATAGTTTTTAATATTCATCTTTGCAAAATATTGTGTTCCAATTTTCCCCCTCCTTCTTCCCAATCCCCCTCCCATAGACAGTAAGCAATCCAATATCAATTAAAAATGTGCATCAGAATAAAGTTTTTAAAAATATAAAGCAGTTAGGAAAGGAGGACAATAAGTAAAGACTTCATGGAGAAGGAGCTGCTTCATCTATATCTTAAAAGGCAAGAAGGATTATAATACTTAGACAATAATGCAAAGAGTCTTCCAGGGAAGTTCAAGGAAAAGTCAGGGAGAGAGGAGATTAAGTGTTAAGTGTGAGGAACAGAAAAGGAGACAGTTGGGCTGTATAGTGGAGTACAAGAAGGGGAATGGTATATAATGGGGCTGGAAACATAATTTGGAAGTAGGCTGAAAGCTATTTAAAAGGCAGAGGAGATTTTATTTTATCCTAAAGGGAGTAAGAAGCTACCAGAATATATCGAATAGAGGAATGCTAAGGTAAAGTATCTTTACTTAGAAAAATTACTTTGAAATATATATATGGAAGATATATTATATGGAAGATAGGTTGAAATGCTACTCAGAAGGCCATTGCAGTACTCTTTATAAGAGGAGATGGTTATGAGGTACTAAACTCAAATGGCGGCTGGGCAAATAAAGAGAAGCAATCAAGAGGTATGGGGAGACAGAAATGGCAAAATTTGGTTACTGATTGCACATTTGAATGAAGGAGAGGGAAGACTTTAGGAAAATGCTGAATAAACAAACCAAGGAGGCTAGAAGAGAAATGTAAAAGTTTGAAAGCAGATGGATTTGGGGAGAAAAGCCTAATGAATTCTCTTGCAAACATATTTCCTGAGATGGACATAAATCATAAATGTTTTATAAACAGTTGATGATGCAGATCTGAAGCTCAGGCAAGACTAGGGCTGGATAAACAGACAGATATAGAAGCCTATGAGTCATCTGATTAAAGATGATAAATAAACATTTGGTAACAGAGAATGTCATCAAAACATAAGGAAGAGAAGAGGAAGAAAGATCCGGAGACTTGAGTAATACCTATACACTTAAGGAAATTAATATTCATTATGATCCAATCACAATTGAAAAGTAGTCCAAAAAGTAGGGGGGAAATCAATAAAGAAGAGTGACACCAAAAAGCCAGAGAAGAAATCATACAGAAGGATAAGGTAGTCAGTAGGATCAAAAGCTATAGAGAGCCCAAGAAGCATAAGGACTAAACAAATACCAATGGGTAAGGCAATTAATGATACAGTTTTAAACTATGTACCTAGAATTTTTATACAAAAGCAAGACAGTACTTCCATTCAAGGAGCTTATATTCTGACTTATTTTCTGTTTCTAAATTTATTTTTCTTTCTTCCATCTCCTAATTGTACCTTTAATGGATGTCATCACTCTTGCTTTAATTAGACTCTCCTAAAAATTTTATTTGTGTGTCCTAACATCATTTCCCTCTCTTTAAAGACTTCTTCAAAAAGCACTATACATTTTCCATTATGTCTTCCCTAATATTCCTAGCAATATGATCCCTCTGGTCATGAATGTCTTCAATCATCTGGTTTGACCCTACCTATGTACAATTACAATTTTTAATTCATTATTATTAATGTATATCTCTTTCCTGTAACAGATGATAAACTCCTTATGGGCAAAATCTATCTACATTTTCATTTCATATATCTAACTCATTGTTCCAAATCACTACTGATCAGAGAAATGCAAATTAAGACAACTCTGAGATACCACTACACACCTGTCAGATTGGCTAAGATGACAGGAACAAATAATGATGAATGTTGGAGGAGATGTGGGAAAACTGGGACACTGATACATTGTTGGTGGAGTTGTGAAAGAATCCAGCCATTCTGGAGAGCAATTTGGAACTATGCCCAAAAAATTATCAAACTGTGCATACCCTTTGATCTAGCATTGCTGCTACTGGGCTTATATCCCAAAGAAATACTGAGGAAGGGAAAGGGACCTGTATGTGCCTAAATGTTTGTGGCAGCTCTTTTTGTAGTGGCTAGAAACTGGAAGATGAATGGATGCCCATCAGTTGGAGAATGGTTGGGTAAATTATGGTATATGAAGGTTATGGAATATTATTGCTCTGTAAGAAATGACCAGCAGGAGGAATACAGAGAGGCTTGGAGAGACTTACATCAACTGATGCTGAGTGAAATGAATAGAACCAGAAGATATCTGTACACTTCAATGCTGTATGAAGATGTATTCTGATGTTGATCAATGATGGACAGAAACAACTACACCCAGAGAAGGAACACTGGGAAGTGAATGTAAATTGTTAGCACTACTGTCTATCTACCCAGTTTACTTACACCTTTGGAATCTAATACTTAATGTGCAACAAGAAAATGGGATTTATACACATATATTGTATCTAGGTTATATTGTAACATATGTATGGGATTGCCTGTCATCAAGGGGAGGGAGTAGAGGGAGGGAGGGGATAACTTGGAAAAATGAATACAAGGGATAATGTTTAAAAAAATTACTCATGCATATATACTGTGAAAATTATAAATAAATAAAATTATATATATATATATATATATATATATATATATATATATATATATATATATATATAACTCATGACATAGTACAGTCTTATATGTAAAAGGTAACAGAGCCATAGAATTTTAACAAAAAACATCTTTCATGACCATAGTAATAAGATAGTTATTGCTCAGAAGCAGGCTGGTTTATTTTTGGAAGCATTGAAATTTCTAGATTTCATGATACTAGAATGTAGAAGATGACTTTTGAATTGCCTTATCTCTTCACAGGAAAAAAACAAACTAACAAACAAACAAACAAACAAAAATACATAAAACTCACTGGCGAAATTCTTCTTTTAGAAGCCAAGATATTTTGCAATCATTAGACTTCAAAAGCACTGCAAATACCCCTAGGAAAGCCAACCATATAAACCCATATCAGTTAAGTGAATTAAGAGAGTGAATTTCTAACTAGCCAGAGCAAAATTCTCTTTAGTTAGGTACCCAGATCAGGGGAAGAACAAGGGAAGTAGAAGGAGCAGAGACAGTAAAATGGTCCCAATGACAAACTTTTGGACACATTTTATTCTTTTCTTTATCTAACATAATGTGGGAGGTTGAGACACTAATTAATGATGATAATGCATGTGTCTAAAAGAATCTGGATTTTTTTTTTTTTTTTTTTTTTTTTTTTTTTTTTTTTTTTTTTGCTGCTGTTGTTGCTTCTTTTATTAGGTATATTTGTTTGCCTGGGATAAAGTCAATATTTTCCTCAGAATGCTGCACACCAAAAATTCTGTTGAATGCAGGGCAATGAGAAAGCACATAGTGCATAGGCCCCTTAGGTTGCCTGCAAGTGTCTTAACTAAATGAGGTCCAATGCTCAAATTTTCTCCTCAATTATGCTTGTTCTATTTTGTTTTTCCTTTTTAAGCCTATTTTGGACTGTGTAAGAGACTGGCACAGAGGATTGGAAATTTAGCATTAGCAATTCAAATTCCAAGCAAAGCTTTTTAATGCTAAATACTTGTGGATATCATTTGAGAAGCTTGTCGAGTTAAACAATGTAGATTTTTCATATATACAGCAAAGTCACTTTGCTGATATTACTCAGTTAAGATCCAAGCCACGATATTAATCCTGAACTTATGCATGAAACCCACAACAGGCAAAGTATTTTGTAAATTCAGCATTTAGTTATCTTTTATCCATTAAGAGAAAGCAAAGCAAACACCCCACCCCTCCCTTTTATTCAAGCCCCAAGCTAAGCTAGGAGAATGGGAAAAGGTTTTTAGAATTACAAATAGAACCTTTAAATTGTAGAAATTTGCTAATTTCATTTATGAAAGCACTGTGGAACTTCTGCTTTCTCTCTTAGTTATTGCTCCAATCCCATGCCTTAGCGGAAAGAAACAGAGAGACAAACAGATAGACAGACACACACATAGACAGAGACAGAGACAGACAGAGATAAAGAGATAGGCAGAGACAGACTGAGACAAACACAGAGACAGAAATACTGAGACAGATAGGGACAAACAGAGACACAGATAGAGTGATAGAATAAAAAGAAGATTGGAATTAGGGATTTTTCTTTTTTAGTGATCACACAGAAAATGCTGAATATCTGAATGTGCAAATTTAATAAAACTCAAATTACTAAGAAATGTAAGATTTTCATTTTCTACCCTAGATAGTTAATCCAACTACACACAGTTTGCAACCAGTTAAGGATTATATATCTTCTAGATTAACTTTAGAAAGAGGTGAATAGAAGAAAGATTAAATCAGTATATAGCTAGTAAAATGTTGCATAAAGTGAACAGGACTTCAAATCATACAATCAATATCCCCATTCAGAATATCTAAGTCACTAACTAATTACATTACCTTGGAAAGTCACTTCCTCTCTGGCTTTTGGTGTCATAAAAACTGAGCATCAAAATGCAATTAGGGCATAATAACTGTAATTTTTGTTATTAAAAGACTCCATGGAACTGAGCAGAGTTGGGGAATATGCCCAGGATAAGCTTCCACTGCCCACTACTTCCCACTTGCAAGCTCATCCAAGAGTAGTGTTACATCTAGCCCTCTTTTACAGTGAAAGAAGAATTTTTTATTCAGCCATTCTCATGAGATGTAGATTTTCTCATGAATGAGAAACAAAAAGTTCTATAGAAATCAAGTTTAGTTCAGTGCCTTACCCCTCCATTCAAGATTCAGATTGGTCATATTTACAGTCAGAGTTAGTTACAATTGTTCTAATTTACCATGTGAATGACAATTAGATTAGATTTAGAATCCTCTTTATTTACCCATTCCACATTTCAAAAGGCTTGTTCCCAGTCATTGATCCTAGCTGATTTTAGCCAGCTTTAGGCCTGAGCCCCTTTATCAGAAACTTTATGTTTAACTACTTTCTTGACTCACAAGATGTAACAGGGAAACTGAGGTGAGTAGAAATTGGTTTAATTTTTTAAAAGTAGAGACTTAAATAAGCTCCTGATCAATGGGACTATGGTCCAAAAGTACAGAGAGGAACTAAGGCACAGAACTTAATATAAGATTGTAACTAGCAAAGCAAACAGGTGATAAAAGAAGCAAAAAGAATGCAGTTAAGTAAACTTCTTTATTTATCATCAGGCAGCTGTTATACAAGAAAATTATGTTTTTCATAGCTTAAAGCAATAACTGGATACATACAATGATGGGAATGATCTTGGGATATATACAATGGTGGGAATGGGTTTAAGGGGAGTTTCCAGGGTCAGGAATTTCAGAGAACAATGACTGATCTTCTTTTGGAAAACACCTCACAAGTGTGATGAATCAAACTAGTAGAAAAACAGGAATGGGAAAGGGCATTCTTATACTTGTTATTTTGATCTATGGTGTGAGGCCAGTTTGGATTCTCATGAGAAACCAAACATGGGTCTTTTTAGGTTCAACAAAGGTGATTGGTTGGAGATATCTTAGCAGGATATTTTAATCCTTCCCTTGATCCTGACTTTGTGTTTGAATAAATTGTTTTATGACTACAAGCACTTTTGCTGGCCAAGATAATGTAAAGCAATGATTTGATTCCGATTCCAATTCCTTTTCTTTATAGCCAAGACACAACATCTGTGGAAACAAAATATTATTCTCCCACTATTTTTCACACTTTGAACCAAGACATTGCAAATTATAGGCTACAAAGTAAAATACCTACTAGAGTAAGCTATTCTTCTTATTTCCCAACTGAAGTTGCACAAAATTGATTATTTGTATACAATCCATTACAAAATTTGTGTGAAGGATTCTTTTTTTATCCTGAATTTGACTTTGCCCAAACAACCCAAAATACTAATTATAGTTAATAGCAGGTAGTATTTTACATAGCATTTACTATGTGCCAAGTATTTCACAAATATTATTTCCTTTTATCCTCTCAATCCTGGAAGATAGGTGATATGAGTATTCTCATGTGATAGTTGAGGAAACTGAGACAAAAGTTGAGACTTGTGCAGGATTACAGAGCCAATGATTATCTAATGTTTTATTGTATACTCCATTTTGACTGATAAGCTTGTAATCAACCAAAATATGGAACTATAGATCTCTAATTTGGGTTCTTTATACTCTACCTAGTGCCAAACCACATTTATGGCCCATTTCCCCCTTTTAAAAAAATGAATATGTAATAAGATTAATGATGTCTTTGTTCATTCAAAACAATGAGGATGAAACATGTCATCACCTGATGGAGAAGTGATTAATTTAAAATCACTATGTATTTTCAAACATGGTTAATCTGGAAATTTGTTTTGCTGGTCTAGCTAGCTGTGGATTGAAAGTTTTTTGTTTATTTTTTTGTTTTGTTTTTTTTTTAAGTAATCTCAATATGGACTATAAAGGAGGTAACAAATTAATAAAAATAGCATTGTTACTTGGGGGGAAAAAAAGAAAAAAATATAATCAGAAACTTATACTTAAAAGGTAATAGGAAATTAGGTTACCATAGTGGATAAAATGGGATCTGACTTAGAATTCCACCTTAGATACTTATCTGTACAAACCTATTTAGGGTCATCTTTGGTTTCCTTATCTGTAAAATGAGAATAATAATAGCTCATTCTTCATAGGGTTACAAGGATCAAATTAGATAATATATGCAAAATACTTTGTTAAGTGTTTATCTCCTTAGATATATGTTGGCTATAGTGCAAATAAATAATGTAAATATGTCACCTCCGGATTTTAAGTGTACAAGCAGTGGATTAGAGATCTCTTGTATCCCTGGTCCTTCCAAAATTCTATAATCTCTAATAGAGTGCTAACTATCCCTTTTTGCAATGGTCTTTCAGGTTAATTGTGTTACTAAGCAGAACCAAGGTCACATTGTTTTGTAGCTTATGTGCAAGAGAGGAAAACATTTACCTCCAATAACTTTGGTCTACATTCATATGTTATATTTTATTCTACTGCAATTTCTCTTTTTTTAAGCAGACCCTGTGAGTTTAACTAACAAAAGGTGAGGTTTCATCAAAGAAATAAGTTTTTAAGTCCTCTAGGGTTATAGAGTTTACATAAGTGGCAAAATTAGGTCCTAAATCTGGCTGGCTGCTAACGAATCAAGGGGATTTTTTCTCCTTTTTGGTTTTTTTGTTTTGTTTTGTTTTTTAAACTTGTTGAAGAAAAGGCTCAGCCACTGCGTATTTGGGGGTTTGAGAAATTGAAAATTAGTTGCTCTTTTGGATTTACAGTAATCATATAGGCAGGTTGTCAATATCAATTTCCAACCTACATGACTCTTCCATACTACTTCTTGTGAATTAGGGGAAAACTGTCCTTAGACAGAATATTGGGTAAAATAAGCCAAACAAAATTCTGGAAATCTCCTGCTTGGAGAACAAATGAAAAATAATACATTGTTCATGTTAATTGGAATATGAACATGCACTCAGACTTGACTTGACATGTCATATATACTGACTCATCCAAATATAACTTTATCTCTGTGACTCTCTGAGCAATCCTGTGGCTGGGACCTTTAGAGAGGTATTCCATCACCTCAGCCCTCTCCACTCCAGCAACCAAGGCCATGGACATAATGTCTAAATTAAAATCAATATACTCTGACACCTAATTAGTAGTTTTGAGTCAATTCACTTCCCAGAGATGGGAAAGAAATATATTCTTGCAAGTTGAAAAATCTAAATAGTCTAAATAGCATGTGGGAGAAGTATAAGTTATGACTTCTTTTCTTTTTGCTGAATGACCTTTAAAAAGTCACTTAATATCTTTGAATCTTGGCTTTTTCCTGTCTAAGATGTACCTACTGAAAATGAGGATACTGTGAAAGTAAATAGTGGAAAATATTAAAAACTGTATTTCTAATATAAAACAACACTAAAACTAAACAAGTAAGAGACTTGGGAAAAGAAATGGATTTCTTTCTAGGATTTTATCAGTTCTATATAGTGTGATTAAATAGAAAGAACTCTGAATTTGGAGTTAAGTAACCTGTATTAATGATTAGGTTTGAATGTAGAGGATACTACTCATATATAGATTAATTGCCATAAAGTAGAAACATGACATGTATAAACTGGAGGTTTTGTGTGCTCACTCTGGAAGAAAATTCCTATCAGCATGTTCCCTAAGGGAAAAATTCCCTAGAAGAAGGGGATGATTTAATAAACATTCATTTACTAAATCATTTACTAAATATAGATTGTGTAAGGTACTTTGTATGCCTCAAGATATTGAAAAGCACATACCCAACATTCAAAGAACATACAGTCTACTAAGACAGAGAGAGAGATGTACTTAAATGACTATAAACCAAAGTTGAATGTCATTCTTAGCATGGATGATGAAAAATATATCATGAATGCTTTAAGAAGGGAAAGCACAGTTATTTCTGACTTGAGGAAGAAATATTATAGTAGTATTTGAATTGATTTTAAATAAATGACTAGGATGGGGCAGATTTCATTCTAGACATAATGACTAACACAAACCAAAGACATGTAAGCAAGCCAGTCCAAAAAATACTTAGAGTAGGGAGTAAATAAAACAATTTATTTCTGAACTGGATTTTGGTGATCACCTAATCTAAACTCTTCATTCTGTAGAGAACAAAAAAGAGGCTAGAAAAATAAAATTAATTATTTGCTTAGGATTCATACTATAGTTCCATTTTATTAATGTTGTTAGGTATGTTAAGAGAGATAGATAAGGAGAAAGACAGAGAGTTTGCAAAGAAAACAGACTTTAGGATGGGGTTGTTTCAATTAGTGATAGAATATTGAAGCAAAATTGATTCTGCCTGCATGCCATATGTGTATGTATGTGTATGCTAAAACCACAAAGAAAATATTTAAGCATGATAGGTTTTGAGCCTGCATGAATATTAGTATTACCATTTATTAAGGTGTGAATTCATGGGAATTCAATCTTTTCCTCTTAAACTGGTTAAACCTGGTTAAAAGCAAAATGGAGAAGAATCATTACTTTAGTTAGAGTTAGAAGGGACTTTAGAAATCATCTAGACTAACCTTATGGAATAAATTGGCCTTCTATTGCTAAGACAAGTTGAGGATAATCTATAGGCCTCAAACCCCTCAGTGAGCTAGGTAGATGGCACCCCAATTATGTGAACACTTCTCCTGACATAATGGATAAATAAGAAAAAAAAAATGGTTCCAAATTGGGATAGCTGAGGTAGGCATTGTGGAGCTTAGTTAGGTCTTTCACTATATTCTGGATGGTTGGCAATTATTGGCAATTGCTACTGGACTTTTTATGATTCCCGAAGAAAAAGTAAGGCTGACAATTTTGTGCAACCCTGTTTCCCTTAAATCTAATTCATGCATCTATATCACCCTGTGATATTACTGATCCTCTTGAAAAATGAAGGACAAATGACAAACAATTTCTAGGAAGGTGTATAAAATACTCTACTTGCCATTTAAAGCATTTACAAACTGACTTCAGCTTTCTTTTCCATATTAATTATAATTTTCTTCCCTTCATGCTGCAGTTTAGCCAAACTAAAATTCTTACTGTTTTTCAAATATGTTCTCCAGGCCTATGTATAGAATGTCTGCCATAGCTGGAATGTTCCTTCTCCTCACCTTTTCCTTTTGGAAAATTGTGTTTCTTCTTCTTTTTTTTTTTTTAATTAAAGCTTTTTATTTTCAAAACATATGTATAGATAATTTTCAACATTCACCCTTGCGATATTTCAGGTTCCAAATTTTTTTCTCCCTCCCTTTCCCCAAACCCCTCCCTAAAAGGCAAGTAACCCAACATGTGTTAAACATACGCAATTCTTCTATACATATTTCCACAATTATCATACTGCACAAGAAAAATCAGATAAAAAATATCCTGGGTTTTTTTGTTTCGTTTTGTTTTGTTTTGTTTTTTTTGATGCTCAATTACCACTTTCTACATGAATTTTTTTTCTTGATTACACACATGCTAGTGATAATCTTTTACCTCCATAAAAGAAAATTTCTTTGTAAATAAAAATTTTGTATATATTTATATATATACAGGCTGTTTCCCTTAATTGAATACAAGCATTGTGAGGACAGGAGCTATTTATTTAATAGAAAATCAATTAGCCTTTAAACCCAGTGTTTTTTCAACACTCTCTTGATATCTTCCATAAAGGCATCTCTCTTGAATAAATCTTCTGGAGATTTGCTCTTGTCCTTCATTTCCAGGCTAAGCCTACCTAGTGTCTTCAAGTAATTGTCATATAAATGACTCTCTGTCTTTGTTTCTGACTCTCTGTCTCTGTCTCTCTCTCTCTGTCTCTCTCTGTCTCTCTGTCTCTCTCTCTGTCTCTCTGTCTCTCTCTGTCTCTCTGTCTCTCTCTGTCTCTCTCTGTCTCTCTCTCTCTCTCTCTCTCTCTCTCTCTCTCTCTCTCTTTGTCTCTGTCTCTCCGTCTCTCTTTCTCTCACTTTCTCTCTCTGTGTCTGTCTCTGACTTTTAACTTTCTCTCTCTCTCTGCCTGTCTGTTTCTGTCAGTCTCTGTCTCTCTTTCTCTCTCTTCTCTCTTTCAATCTCTCTCTCTTTCTGGGTTCCAGCTTTACATTGTGCTTTCTAAAATATGACTCCAAAACTGAATACCTTACATCCATATAGAGGACAGTACAATCAAGGTAGAGGATATAGAAAGCATATCTTCCCTCAGTGATTATGGGAAAATCTATATTGGCATCAATATGATATATTCACTATGTTATCACTATATAATATATTCTCTGTAATAGTAAATATGACATTATCAACAAGATTCTGTTGATAAAATTTATATAGGAACATCATTAGGGAGTGTCATTCAGGAAAGATAATGTGACCATGTTTCAGGATTTGCAGTAATGATATTCAAAATAGAGGCAATAATATAATGAAGTAATAAGTTTGGACTAGGTTAGTTGGAGCTAGAAAACTAACTTTTCTATTTGTCTACTTGTCTACTAGGGTTAAAAAAATTAATGTGACAAATTCCTAGTTTCATATGGCCTAAAATGTAACAGGACTCATCTATAAATTGAGATGCTAGAAACCTGGTCAGTTGTAACAATCTTTAGTATCATGATTACATGTTTGTTTGTTTTTTTGTTTGTTTTTGTTTTTGTTTTTTTGGGGGGGTTGTCTTCCTTGAGAATAGTATAATTTCCTGGTAGGTTTTGTCATTCTTGTTTATTTGTTTGTTTATTTGTTATCTGAACCAAAAGAGAAAGTTCAGTCTATAGACATTCCTTAACTGGTCCTATCACATTTTGGACTGTGGGAATGAGCTGGGAACAATAGGAGGAAACCCCCCCAAGATGACATATCAAATTCATGCCTAACTCGAATTTATTTTGGCTTCATTTCTTCACTGAAAGAGATCATTATTTAAAAAGAAAGTGTGGCTTGACAGCTGGGCTGTCTGTCCTACAGGAAGAGAAAAGGAAGTGGCTAAATACAATGGTAAGAACTCTAGGTGACAAAGCAGTGTTCACACTTGGGTTCCAGACTTGTGTCCTTCCTTTAGTGAGAAGTATTTGTTTGGAACAATAGAGCTCTGAGTAGATAAAAATCCCCTTAACTTTAGTTACTCACCTCTTTAAAGCTTCATCAAATACTGGACAAAAGATTCTATTTGTAAGAGTTCAGTTAAACATATGGGGAGGGGGTGGATTTTCATTACCTAAGTTAGAAATCAAGGTTATATTCATCTCCTGAAAAACATACATCCTTTTTTCTTCGCTCGCTCACCCAGCATTCTGATAGGGCTTTCCCTTGCTTGAACTTCAAGTCACCTACGACCAAAAAAAGACTTAATCAGCTATTACAGAAATGGATTTTCTAAACTGAAATACTTACCCAAATATGAAAACTGGATTTCTCATATAAAAATCTATGAATATTTAACAGAGACCCTTAGCTCTTATGCATTCATGTATATTTCCATATACGACTTATCCAGCTAGGTTGCTGGGGCACTGAAGAGAAAAAGACCTAATTAGCAGTAATCTAAATTGGATAAGAAATGTAAAAGAAAATCTAAATAATTGCAGCATTGCATTGCCTTTGAGAAGCAAATTGAAATAGAGTTTTTAAAATAGACAAATAAGTTATAAATATGATATTCTGAAATACTTCCTCGTGGTTTGATTTAGAGTGCACAGCAGGAAGCCAAGATGTATTTACCTGCAGTACAAGTATTGTATTTTTCAACTGTGTCTGCTTTTCTCATTTTGAAGAGTCTTTTGGTAACTCTATGAAATCTTTAAAATCCTAGACAAAGGGGAGGCATACAACCAATCTTCCAAATCAAGTAAACAAAAGAAGAATAATCAATAGAGTCTTTGTAATGGTCAACACATCAGGGCTGTTCATTTCTATGGAATACATAACATAAAAGTGCAAATCATTAGTCTGCCTTCTCAGCTGCCTTCAACCTTTCACTCTCTGCTCCAGTTCCTGTAGTAACTTATCATTAGCTTTAAAAAAATATCAGACTTGTTTCTCTTCAGCATCCAGGCTTTCTATCACTTCAGCTTTCTTTCTAGGCATTTATTCTCTAGTTACTACTTCTACTTCTTTTTAGAATTCAGTCTTTCTATTTCTTCCTCCTCATCTTACCACATTGCCTATCTTCCTGGAACTAGAAAGGACACAATAGGGTGATATTACTCAGTCAGAAAATCAGTAGGCTTGGGTCAATGGGTGCACTTAGAAATGGGTGCATCACTTTGTTTTGACAAGAAATAATTTTCAAACAATCAACAAGAATTTATCAAAAGCTCATTATGTATATGCTGGACATTATGTGAGGTGTTAGGAATAAAAAGACAAAAGTGAAATAGCCCCTGATTTCAAGCAGCTTCTATTCTATTCTATTCTATTCTATTCTATTCTATTCTATTCTATTCTATTCTATTCTATTCTATTCTATTCTATTCTATTCTTCTACACACACACACACACACACACACAAGAGAGTGAGACAGAAAGAGACAAAGGCAGAGAAACAAAGAAACAGACAGAGAGGGAGGAGATCATTGTACATGGCAAAAGCAAGATTATATGATAATCAGTTCTGATGGACTTGGCTTTTCTCAACAATGAGACAATTCAGACCAGTTCCAATGATGTAATGATAAAGAGAGCCATCTTCACCCAGAGAGAGGACTGTGAAATCTGTATGTGAATCACAATATAGCATTTTCACTTTTGTTGTTGTTGTTGTTAGGATTTTATTTTTCTCTCTCTCTCTTTTTTTTTCTTTTTTGATCTGACTTTTCTTGTGCAGCAAGATAATTGTATTAATATGTGTGCCTATATTGGATTTACAGATATATGTACCATTTTAAACAAATGTTGGATTACTTGCCATCTAGAGAAGGGAGTTGAGGAAGGATAAGGAAATTGGAACATAAGGTTTTGCAAGGGTCAGTGGGGAAAAATTATTCTTGCATATGTTTAGAAAATAAAAAGATTCAATAAAAAAAAGAAAGAAACAAAGAAGGAAAGGGTAAAGGGGATAGAAAGATTTACAAAATACATCTGTGATGAGTTGGGGAAAGATAACAAGAAACTGGGAGGATCAGGAACAGCTTCAGATAGAAAATGGTATTGGAGTTGAATTTTGGAGGAAACATGAGAAGGAAAGCATCTCCAACATAGAAGATGACCACCAGGATAAAGTTAAAGAACTGGAAAATGGAGAATCATATACATAGAGCAATAAAATGAGTGAAATCATGAGGTCATAAAATACATGAAGGGGAGAAATATATGAAGAAAGTTCAGAAGGTAGATTGACCAAAGGCAGAAATCATATGTTAAGAATCAATTTTCAGCCATTTCAAATTAGTCAAGTTTTAGAATATTTACAACCATTCATTGGACATCAGCAAATTGCTGCCAAATAGTCAATGACGTGGGCAGAACACTAATATAAAGGAGCAAGTACCCTAATTTCTGTGAAAATATACATATAATCAGTCTCATTCCTCTTCTTGGCTTAGGACTACTCATACCTTAATCACACTGTCACCTTATAGAACTAAAGATCATCTTATTTAACCCCTTTATTTTATTTATGAGAAAACCATAAGTAAAACGGATGACTATAAGTGACTTTCCTAAAGTCACGTGGGCATTAAGCCACAGAGGCAGGATTGGAATGCATACTAGGACTATTAGGTGGTATGGTGTCTAAACCATTAAACCTGAAGTCAAGTCACATTCCAATACACTTTAAATACTTTTTAAACTCTGGAAGTCTGGCAAAATCACAACCTCTGTTGGGTTCAGTTTCTCATCTGGAAAATGGCTATTTCCCCAGACAAAGAAATGTAAAGACCTACCTCCAAGTTATTGTGAGGAACAAATAAGATAATAATGGTAAAGCACTTTGCACATTAAAGTTCTCTGTAAATGCTATCCAATATTGTCTTCTGACTCCAAAGCAGTTACCTTTCTTGCCACTTGCCTTTTTGCTCATTCAACAGGAAAGATATAACTGCTGTTAGAAAGTATTATAAAAAGAATTGGGTTGACCAGAACCTTGCTTTAATATCAGATTTCTTTTCTGATTTTTTTTTCAGATTATTGTTGTGGTATATTCATTCTCCATTCTGACCTCCTTAACCCAGCCTTTCATAACTGTGTGGTACACAATCCTTCTGTCAGCTACCTCAATTTCTAATATCCTACCTGTCTTGATCTTCAGTAACTTTGTTCCTTAACCTAGATCATGTCCACCTGACCTCTAACCTTTGGCAATAGCATAATACCCCATGGTCATTTCATATGATGTGCTGTCAAGTCAGGTCTTCTCTCCCAGTTCTTGTGCAACTTATTTTTAAGAACTGTATATGAAAGACTTGTGTTCATTTCTGCTAAATGTCATTTCATTTTGCTAGCTTCATCATTTGGCTCTATGGGAATCATTTTGAATTCTGATACTATCCTTCAGTATGCTATTGTTTTCCTTTTAGTATCATTCACAGATTTAAAAAAAAAACAATATTCATTCAAATAATTGAATTAAAAATATCAAACAGAACAGGTTCAATGACAAAACCTTAAACACTCCCCTAGATAGCTCCTTCCAAGTTAGTATAGATCAATTCATCTCTGCACTTTGGATTTAATTGCTCAACGAGTTATATGTTCATCTATCTATCTTATTCACAAGAAAAGCTTATAAAAAGGGAGAAGAAAAGTATGAGAAAAATTAAGATACCATAATTTTTCCTTGACAATTTCATTTGCCTCCATGACTTCAGGAGTTATTTCTAGACAGATGACTCCCAGATCCATTTCATAAATCTTCAACATTTCCTTGTGGCACTAGGTCCCAATTTTCAGATGTCCTCTTATCATTCCCACCTGGATGTTCCACTTCCTGTTGTTGTTTGTCTATCATTCTCGAAAAGGACCATGACATGAGTGAGGGACATGCAAGTGAATTGGATTAAAGTGAGAGAGTGGTGTGCATGGTCACCTGCCTCTAGAGTCATCTAGGTCCAATGGTCAGATATATATATATATATATATATATATATATATATATATATATATATAACAACTCAGAACATATCAAAGCAAATTTATCATCTCTTCAAAGCCAATTCATCCTCCTAATTTAATTTGCTCAATGATGTCACTATTCTTCACCTCCAAAGCTTGTAATTAGTCATCTTTGCCTTCTTATTCCATTTTCTTTCCCTCACTCCATAATATGCAATTGGTCACAAAACCATATGGTTTTTCTGTATCTTTGTGTTTTCTCTGACATTATCTCTTAATCTCTATTTCTCTCACTACTATCATATTAGTTCAGTTATTTATCATTGTATTTTGTTCAAACTATTATAATAGCCTCCTAACATGATCTGACTCTAATTCTAGTCATGTGAACTTAGAAAATACAAGTTAAGGTTATTTATGTTATATTACCATTTTATTTTTGTTTAAATTTCCCAATTACATTTTAATCTAGTTCCTTCAGCACTCACAAACAGTAAGTTTCATAGCTCTAATGAAAAAAAAATACATGGAAAATACTTTTTAAAAATATCCTATCACTCTATATCTCCTACCTGATAGTTGTAAGCTGCCTAAATCTTTGGAAATTAGTTCATCTTATTAAAAAAACAACAACTATCTCTTGTTAATCACTTTTGTAGTACTATTAATATAAGTCCCACTCTCTTATGGTCAAGTCTACTATATATCTATTGTATATGTCAAATATTCTGATGAATTGGGATTATCTGCCTTTGGTACAAACTTCCTAAAGTCCCTAAGGAGACTTCTGAAAATCTGGACCCAGAGCCACAAGGAAATGCTGAAGAGTTATGAAATGGATTTGGGAGTCATGCTTCCTAAAATATACACATACACATACACTCACACCAGAATGATATACCTTCATATTGTATCCTACCTTACCCACATCTTCTTATCTTTTTATTCAAAAACTTTCCATTGCAACCAAATAAATTTTCAGTCACATTGAAGATTAGGCCCATAACAAATTCTGTCTGCACTAGCTTTTGCCACTTGCCAAAATGGTGCATTTCATGTTATCAAGTTTTTTCAAATTTCTAACTTCTGCTACTTTATTCTTTTAATTTGTTATATCATCTCTTCATGGACCAAATTAATTATTTCAACTATATCACAAAGACTTTTCTAACCTCCAAACTGAAAAAAGAGCTTCCTCCATTCTTTGGATTCTCTAGAATTTCATACAATTCTAATTGTCCATTTATTTTGGACTTTATATTATTGTAGCCTATACATCAGCTGCTCATAGTAGCTAGTAGAGCACTTTATACTCAGATATATGCTGAGTGAATGCAGAATATTGTAATGAAGAGAATAATTGAAGCAAAGCTTACATTATAGTTTATAGAACTATGGAAACATAGATTTAGAACAGAATCTCAGAGGCCATCTAAGCCAATTTCCCTACTTAAGAGATGAAGAAACAGAGTCCTAGAGAGCTGTTATGATTTGCAAAGGCAAAAAAATAGTGGAAATAGGATTCAAAGCAGAACCTCAGAATTATTTACTGTAACTTCTAGGTCATCATCTATCACATTGTAAAAAATAGATGTACTTAGCATGATATGTTTTAAAGCAGTAATATCAAACTCAAATAGAAATGAGTCACATGTGGACTTAGAAGATGCAAGTTAATAATATCTATGCAGTATTGCTTTTTTTTTTATTTTGTCTAAAAATTTCCAATTACATTTTTTCCAAATTTCAAAGGAAAAGGGAAAAACTATGGGAGAGATTAAAAAAAAAAAACAGAAAAAAGAAGTGAACATATAGCATGTGTTTATTTACATTCAGTCTCCTTTGTTTTTGTTTTTCTGGATGCTGATTACATTTTATGTCTAAAGTCCATTGGGATTGCTTTGAATTACTAAACCAGTATGAAGAACCAAGTCTTTCATAGTTGATCATCATACATTCTTGCTATTATTGGGAACAATGTATTCCTGATTCTGTTTGTTTCTCTCAGCTTCAGTTCATGTAAAGCTTTCCAAACTTTTCTAAAATCAGCTTATTCATTATTTTTTGTAGAACAATAATATTCTATTATTTTCATATACCAAAACTTGTTCAACTATTCCCCAATTGATGCACAGAAATTTGCTACAAAAAGAGCTGCTATCAATATTTTTGCATATGTGGGTCTTCTTCCATACTTTAAGATTTCCTTGGCATACAGACCTAATAATGGCACTTCTGGATCAAAGAGTATGCACAGTTCCAGGTTGCTCTCTGGAATGACTGGAACATTTCACAATTCCACCAACAATACATTAGTGTCCCAGTTTTTGCCACATTGCCTCCAATATTTATCATTATATTTTCCTGTCATCTTAGCTAATCTGAGAAATATGAGATGGTACCTCTGAGTTGTTTTAATTTGAATTTCTCTGATTAATAGTGATTTAGAGTATTTATTCCTATAGCTATAAATGGCTTTAAGTTCATCATCTGAAAATTATCTATTCAAATTATTTGACCATTTAAAAATTGGGGAATAATTTGTATTCTTATGAATATGACAGAATTCTTTATAAAGTCTAAAATCAGGCTTTTTTTTTTATTTTCAGAAAAACTGGATGTAAAAATTTTCCCCCAGCTTTGTACTTCACTTTTAATCTTGTTTCTGTTGGTTTTGTTTGTGCAAAAATTTTAATTTAATGTAATCAAAGTTGTTCATTTTGCATTTTATAATGTTCACTGTTTCTTCTTTGATCATAAATTCCTCCCTTCCCCGAAAATCTGATAGGCAAATTATCCCTAGCTCTCCTAATTTACTTATGGTATCATCCTTTATACCAATCATGTACCCATTTTGACTTTATTTTCTGTGAGGTCTATGCTGGATTTCTGACAAATGGCTTTCCCAGCAATTTTTGTCAAATAGGGAGTTTGTATTCTAGAAGCTGGAGTTTGGAAGTTTATCAAATGCTAGATTTGGCAGATAGAGCCCCAAGTATTTTATTTTGTCTATAGTAATTTTAAATGGAATTTCTCTTTCTACCTTTTGTCAGTACTATATAGAAATGCTGATGATTTCTATGGATTCATTTTCTATCCTGCCACTTTGATACTTCTAATTTAAAAATAATTTTAGAAAATGCTTTCTAAAAGTATCCTGTCACTCCATTATCTTTTATCCAATAATTCTAAGCTACCTAAATCTTTGGAAATTAGTTCCTTTGATTTAAAATAAAACATCTCTTGGCAATCGCTTTTGTAATATGACTGACATAAGCTTCACTCTATGAGACTCAAGTTTATTACATATTTATCTCACATCCTTTAGGTTGTCAGGTATTCTGATGAATTGGGCTATCTGCCACTGGCACAACTTTTCACAAGCTGAATTTGCCCAAATTTTAAAGAGTCAGTAACTAGTATTCAGTTTCATTTAAAGATAATATAAGGACCTCTTAAGATCAGTGATCTAATGAATCTTAGAGCATTTGCCAAAATTTTCAGAAATATTGAATTTAGAAAAGCATGTATACATAGTTTATACATATTTGACTATATATATATATATATATATATATATATATATACAGATGTATACATGTATGTATCCATATATATTAATATACACACATAATGTAGAAGTCAGTTCTACATAAGGCAACATATGTTTTCCACCATCTTGCCATGAAACACTAGTGGAAATGGGATTAGGAGCACAATGCTTAAAAACTCCATCAATGACACATTAAAAATAAAAACAGGAAACTAATAAAAATGCTAGCACATTTTTATACCTGTTAAATTGTTTAGAAATACATAAATATCCCAATTAAATAATGGCAGAATCTGGTTTTATGTTACTGCTTGATCCGTTCCTGATTTTGTACAGGACCTGGGATGTTAAAGTCTCAGATTCACACAAGATCAAGCCTCAGGGATCAAAGGTGGTACCAAAGCCACTCCTCCTCTATCCTCAGTTCCTACTACATCAGAAGTTATACAATAAATGTGGCATTTTACCTTCTAACTTTGCTTGTGGAAAAGGGTATCTGAAAAGGTTGCAGCTCTTGACTCATTGGGAATGGTGCCATTTTTTTGCATACTCATTGTTAGAAATTCCACATCAGCTAACTTGAAATTTGTGTTATGTTCAAAAGGTTACATAACATATCAATCTTGTTGGAACACATTTTCATTTTTGAAACAAATGTTATAACACAAATGACTATACATATACATGTATATATAAAAGGAGACAGAGACAGAAATAGAGAGGGTTTTTGAAAAGAAAATCGAAAAAAAAAAGCATCAGACAAACTGTTCTCAGACCAAGTAAAACAATAATAGACAAAAGCACACAAAACCTCTTATAGAGGGAGACAATTGACTTGGCAGGAAGTACCTCATTTTGAAAACTTCAATTTCTTCCCTCCTGTTTTTTTCAGACTAATTCCCTTCTTAAAGCCCAACTGATTTGTTACTGTCTTTGTTTTTACCAAGAAGACAGAAAAATCAAGAGAATGTGCTGCTATTGCTATTCTTTTCTCAAATTTTCCAAGGCATTTAGAGCCCAGTGACATGTGCCAATTTTCAAAGTATTCCCTGATTGAATAACTGATGCTGTGTATGAATGCCCACACTACACAAATCATTCCAACCTTTAAAAAGATTCTTATGTCTTTCTTTGCCTATAAGAATTAGGGCAGTTGGTACCCAAATGGAACATGGCTGCAACGTTCTTGTTTTGTTAGAGATGACTTCTACATAATTTATATCTAAATAGGATATTCACAAATTTACATATATGAATTTTTAATAAGTGCCTATTCTGTAAAAGATACCATATAATAAACTGTGGGTGAATATAAAGACAAAAAAGTGTAGTCTTCATTCTTAAAATGTTTGCAGTCTAGTAGGGAGATACATATAATCTAAAATCACTCAAAAGTATAGCCAAACCACAAAGGGAACAACAACAACAACAACAACAACAACAAAAACTAATGGATTTTTTTTTTTTTGCTCATAAGATGATAGGTTATTGCTAGACAACCTACAGAGGTCATTCATCATTATATTATGAAAAGATTCTGCAAATGCACAGTGAACTGAAGCCACTATTGAACAGAAGTATTATTCCAGTAATAGTCTATGACTCTAAGTCTTAAGACTTTCTTAGTCTCTGAAGAAATCAAATGAATCATCCAAAAGTCAACTGGATGGTACATGGTAGGACTTGAGTGGGGAGCCAATTGCAAAAAATGCAGGAGTAAAAAGGAATAAATACTTATATAGTGCCAGGTAACTCAGGATGTACTTTACAAATGTTATCCAACTTTATTCTCACAATAACCCTAAGAGGTAGGGTTACCTCCCTCCCTCCTCCATTTTATAGTCGAAAAACAGATAAACAGGTAAAGTGGCTTGCTCAGGTTCACATAATGGAGTATCTGAGGCTCGATTTGAATTTTGGTTTTCCTGAATCTAAGCCCAACATTCTATGTACTGTGCCACCTGTTTCTAAAGAAGCAGTGTAATGGGTTATTTTGATAAATATCACCAGAAGAAAATATAGGCTAGTTACCAAGTGAGATAAGATTAGCATAACAAACTGAGAATTCATGCAGCACAGAGATATCCAGGAAATATCAAAAGAATATCAAAAAGGCCCCACTGACTCAGTGGATCAGTTCTTTCTTTTTCTACTTTCCCTTAATATTCTGTCACTCCAGGACAATTCTTGGATTATTTCCTTCACTATTTTGTCAAGGTTCTCTTTTTTGATCAGAACTTTCTGACAGTCCAATTATTCTTATATTTTCTCTCCTTGATCTGTTTTCCAGATCTCTCATTTTTCTGATGTTTCACATTCTGTTCTATTTTCCCATTCTTTATAATCTCTTTTGTTATTGCTTGGTCTCTCATAGCTTCACTGGCTTCCCTTTGCCTAATTCGAATTTTCAAAGCATTATGTTCATCTTTGAGACTCTGTACCTCTTTTTTTCTATTTGATTAACTTTTTTTATAAGCTTCTTATTTTTCTTGGATGATTTTAATTTTTTCTTTAGTTTTTCCTCAATGTCTCTCATTTGCTTTTTGAATTTTTTTTCAAGTTCTTCAAATTCTCTCTGGGTAGGGAGACATTTCATATAACTCTTTGGAGTAGAAACTTTTTTTTTTACTAAAATGAATCCTGGTTTTCCCTGTTCCTGTAGTATGTTTCAATGGTGGAGTTCTTTCTTCTTTGCCAGTTCATTTTTTAAAATAAGAGTTATTAGTGTAAGCACCTTAATCATGAGGTAAGGGTATGCTGCCTCAAGTTTCCCTTCACTATCTACTCTGACCAGGAACCCCAAACCAAGAGCTCCCCTCCCCTGCAAGTGTCCACAGTTAGCCGTGTCTCTGCCCCATTGCTTCTGCACTCACCAGGTGCTGGTTCCTTCTTACCCAGGGCACAAGTTTCAGCAGCACACCTGTGCCTGGTGTTCCTAATCAGCTGAGGATTGCTTAGTCTTCTGGGACTCAAATCTCACTCCACAAATAGTCTGGGAGGTAAAGGTCTCTGTGGTTCCTGTTGAGCCTCCTGTCACACTCAGCTAGCACAAGGGGTTCCCCCTTGATGTTTCTGCAGAGCTAGTCCAAAGTTGTTTGTTCTTCAGACAGGTTAGTCCCCAGCCTGGGGCCTTTCTTCAAATCTTGTTAAGTTGGATCAGGAGGACTGCCATTCTGCCCCACATCTTCTTGGTTTTTCACTGGTCTATATTCCCCTTGAAGTGCAAATTTGTTATATTTGTGATGGAAATCTGGAGAATTTGAAATTTACCCATCTACCCTGACATCTTGCCAGAATCCTCACCCTGGATCAATTCTTTTTTTTTTTTTTTTAAATTTTTTTTATTATATATATATATATATTTTATAATATTATCCCTTGTATTCATTTTTCCAAATTACCCTCCCTCCCTTATTCCCTCCCCCCGACGACAGGCAATACCATACATTTTACATGTGTTACAATATAGTCTAAGTACAATACATGTGTGTGAATATCATTTTCTTGTTGCACAATAAACATTAGAATCCGAAGGTACATGCAACCTGGGCAGACAGATGTTAGTGCTAACAATTTACATTCCCCTCCCAGTGTTTCTTCTCTGGGTGTATCTACCTCTGTCCATCATTGATCAACTGGAAGTGAGTTGGATCTTCCTTATGTTGAAGATTTCCACTTCCATCAGAATACATCCTCATACAGTATCGTTGTTGAAGTATACAGTGATCTTCTGGTTCTGCTCATTTCACTCAGCATCAGTTGATTTAAGTCTCTCCAACCCTCTCTGTATTCCTCCTGCTGGTCATTTCTTACTGAGCAATAATATTCCATAACCTTCATATACCACAATTTACCCAACCATTCTCCAACTGATGGACATCCATTCATCTTCCAGTTTCTAGCTACAACAAAAAGAGCTGCCACAAACATTTTGGCACATATATGTCTCTTTCCGTTCTTTAGTATTTCTTTGGGATATAATCCCAGTAGTAGCGCTGCTGGGTCAAAGGGTATGCACAGTTTGATAACTTTTTGGGCATAATTCCAGATTGCTCTCCAGAATGGCTGGATTCTTTCACAACTCCACCAGCAATGTATTAGTGTCCCAATTTCCCCACATCCCCTCCAACATTTGTCATTATTTGTTCCTGTCATCTTAGCCAATCTGACAGGTGTGTAGTGGTATCTCAGAGTGGTCTTAATTTGCATTTCTCTGATCAGTAGTGATTTGGAACACTCTTTCATGTGAGTGGATATAGTTTCAATTTCTTCCTCTGAGAATTGTCTGTTCATATCCTTTGACCATTTATCAATTGGAGAATGGTTTGGTTTCTTATAAATTATGGTCAGTTCTCTATATATTTTGGAAATGAGACCTTTGTCAGAACCTTTGTTTTTAAAAATATTTTCCCAATTTGTTACTTCCCTTCTAATCTTGTTTGCATTAGTATTATTTGTACAGAAACTTTTTAGTTTGATGTAATCAAAATCTTCTATTTTGTGATCAATAATGATCTCTAGTTCTCCTCTGGTCATAAATTCCTTCCTCCTCCACAAGTCTGAGAGGTAGATTATCCTCTGTTCCTCTAATCTATTTATTATCTCCCTCTTTATGCCTAAATCATGGACCCATTTTGATCTTATCTTGGTATATGGTGTTAAGTGTGGATCCATATCTAATTTCTGCCATACTAATTTCCAGTTTTCCCAACAGTTTTTTCCGAATAATGAATTTTTATCCCTAATGTTGGAATCTTTGGGTTTGTCAAAGATTAGATTGCTATAGATGTACCCTTTTTTGTCCTTTGTATCTAATCTGTTCCACTGATCTACCGGTCTATTTCTTAGCCAATACCAAATGGTTTTGGTGACTGCTGCTATATAATATAGCTTTAGATCAGGTACACTTAGACCACCTTCCTCTGAGTTTTTTTTCATTAGTTCCCTTGCAATTCTTGACCTTTTATTCTTCCATATGAATTTTGTTGTTATTTTTTCTAGGTCATTAAAATAGTTTCTTGGGAGTCTGATTGGTATAGCACTAAATAAATAGATTAGTTTGGGGAGTATTGTCATCTTTATTATATTCGCTCGGCCTATCCAAGAGCACTGAATGTCTTTCCAATTATTTAAATCTGATTTTATTTTTGTGGCAAGTGTTTTGTAATTTTTCTCATATAATTCCTGACTTTTCTTTGGTAGATGGATTCCCAAATATTTTATACTCTCAACATTTGTTTGGAATGGAATTTCTCTTTGTATCTCTTGCTGTTGCATTTTGTTAGTGATATATAAAAATGCCGAGGATTTATGTGGATTTATTTTGTATCCTGCCACTTTGCTGAAATTTTGAATTATTTCTAGTAGCTTTTTAGCAGAGTCTTTGGGGTTCTCTAAGTATACCATCATGTCATCTGCAAAAAGTGATAGTTTAATTTCCTCATTTCCTACTCTAATTCCTTGAATCTCTTTCTCGGCTCTTATTGCCGAGGCTAGCGTTTCTAGTACTATATTGAATAGTAATGGTGATAGTGGGCAACCTTGTTTCACTCCTGATCTTACTGGGAAAGGTTGCAGTTTATTTCTATTGCATATTATGCTTACTGACGGTCTTAAATATATACTCCTGATTATTCTAAGGAATAATCCATTTATTCCTATACTCTCAAGAGTTTTTAGTAGGAATGGATGTTGGATTTTGTCAAATGCTTTTTCTGCATCTATTGAGATGATCATATGGTTCTTATTAATTTGATTATTAATATGGTCAATTATATTAATAGTTTTCCTAATATTAAACCAGCCCTGCATTCCTGGAATAAATCCTACTTGATCATAGTGTATTATCTTGGAGATGATTTTCTGAAGTCTTTTTGCTAATATCTTATTTAAGATTTTAGCATCAATATTCATTAAGGAGATTGGTCTATAATTTTCTTTCTCAGTTTTCGATCTACCAGGTTTAGGTATCAGTACCATGTCTGTGTCATAAAAGGAATTTGGTAGGACTCCTTCATCCCCTATTTTTTCAAATAATTTATATAACATTGGGGCTAATTGTTCTTTAAATGTTTGGTAGAATTCACATGTGAATCCATCTGGCCCTGGGGATTTTTTCCTGGGGAGTTGATTAATAGCTTGTTCTATTTCTTTTTCTGAAATGGGACTATTTAAGCAATTTATCTCCTCCTCTGTTAATCTAGGGAGCCTATATTTTTGGAGGAAGTCATCCATTTCACTTAAGTTATCAAATTTATTGGCATAAAGTTGGGCAAAGAAACTCCTTATTATTTCTCTAATTTCCTCTTCATTGGTGGAAAGATCCCCCTTTTCATTTGTAAGACTATCAATTTGATTTTCCTCTTTCTTTTTTTTGATCAAATTTACCAAAGGTTTATCTATTTTATTGGCTTTTTCATAAAACCAACTCTTGGTTTTATTTATTAATTCAATAGTTTTTTTACTTTCAATTTTATTGATTTCTCCTTTTAATTTTTGTATTTCGAGTTTAATTTTTGGTTGGGGGTTTATAATTTGGTCTTTTTCTAGCCTTTTAAGTTGTAAGCCCAATTCGTTAATCTTCTCTTTCTCAATTTTCTTCAAATAAGCCTCTAAAGATATAAAATTTCCCCTTATTACCGCTTTAGCTGCATCCCAAAGATTTTGATATGATGTCTCATCATTATCATTATCTTGGGTGAAATTGTTAATTGTTTCTATAATTTGCTCTTTCACCCAGTCATTCTTTAAGATGAGATTATTCAGTTTCCAATTACTTTTTGGTCTATTTACCCCTGACTTTTTACTGAATGTAGCTTTTATTGCATTGTGATCTGAGAAGAAGGCATTTATTATTTCTGCCTTCCTACATTTAATTTTGAGATCTTTATGTCCTAGTATATGGTCAATTTTTGTATAGGATCCATGAACTGCTGAGAAGAAAGTATATTCCTTCCTATTGCCATTCAGTTTTCTCCAAAGGTCTATCATACCTAGTTTTTCTAATGTTCTATTTACTTTTTTAATTTCTTTCTTGTTTGTTTTGTGGTTTGATTTGTCTAAATCTGAGAGTGCAAGGTTGAGATCTCCCACTATTATAGTTTTACTGTCTATTTCTTCTTGCAGTTCTCTTAACTTTTCCTTTAGAAAGTTAGATGCTATACCACTTGGTGCATATATGTTTAGTATTGATATGGCTTCATTATTTATGCTACCTTTCAGCAGGATATAGTTTCCTTCCTTATCTTTTTTAACAAGATCTACTTCTGCTTTTGCTTGATCTGAGATAAGGATAGCTACCCCTGCTTTTTTGGCTTTACCTGAAGCATAATAGGCTCTGTTCCAACCTTTTACCTTTACTCTGTATGTATCTCCCTGCTTTAAGTGTGTTTCCTGTAGGCAACATATTGTAGGGTTCTGCTTTTTGATCCAATCTACTATCCGTCTCCGTTTGATGGGATCGTTCATCCCATTTACATTTACAGTTAAAATTACTAATTCTGTATTTCCTGCCATCGTATTATCCCCAGATTATGCTTTTTTCCCTTGACCCCCCTGATCCCCCTCCCCGATATTTAATTTACAGACCCCCCTTGTGACGCGCAACCCTCCCTCTTTTTTTTTTTTTTTTTTTTTTTTTAGGATCCCTCCCCCCTCCCTCCAAGTCCCTTCACTTATTCCCCTTTTCCTTTTCCCTTTTCCTCTCCCCCCTTTTAATGAGGTGAGAGAAAATTCTCTGAAAAACAAATATGTTAATTATTTACTCTTTGAGCCTCTTCTGATGAGAGTAAGATTCACACAATGATTCTCCCCCTCACTAAGTTCCCTCAGATATGGTGTATTTTCTATGTCTCTTCCTGGGATGTAGTTTCCCTCTTTTTATCACTCCTTCCCCTTTTTCTGAACCGACCTCCTTCCCTTTACTACACCCCCCTTTTTTTCTTTTATATCAGTAAAATCAAATTATCCTTGAGTATTTTTTATATACCCACAACAGAGTTACAGTTCTCAAGGGTTCTGTGTACCTTTTTCTGTTTCTCTTCAGTCTTGTGGATGTAGATCAAATTTTTTGTTTAAGTCTGGTTTTTTTCTTAGAAACATATAGAATTCCTCTGTTTCATTGAATGACCATCTTCTTCCGTGGAAAAAGATGCTAAACTTAGCTGGGTAGTTCATTCTTGGTTGCAGTCCTTGATCTTTTGCCTTACGGAATATCAGGTTCCAGGCCCTTCTATCTTTTAATGTGGAGGCAGCCAGATCTTGGGTGACCCTTATTGTGGCACCTTGGTATTTAAATTGTTTTTTTCTAGCTGCTTGCAGGATTTTCTCCTTTGTGTGGTAATTCTGCAGCTTAGCCACAATATTGCGTGGTGTTCTTTTTTTAGGGTCTATTTCAGAAGGAGTTCGATGAATTCTTTCCACATCTACTTTCCCTTCTGTTTCTATTATCTCTGGACAGTTCTCTTTGATAATTTCCTGTAAAATAGAATCTAGGCTCTTTTTTTGGTCATAGTTTTCTGGAAGTCCAATAATCCGCAGATTATCTCTCCTAGATCTATTTTCCAGGTCTATAGATTTTCCCAGTAAGTATTTGACGTTGTTCTCCAGCTTCTCATTTTTTTTGTTTTGTTTGACTGATTCTTGGGTTCTCTGTGAATCATTCATTTCTATTTGTTCCATCCTGACTTTTAAGGAGTTATTTTCTTCTTTCACAGTTTTTAGTTCTTTTTGTAAATGCCCAATTTCGTTTTTAAATGAATTATTTTGCTCTATTGAATTTTTTTCCATTTCCCTAATTTTTTTTTTTTGAGAATTATTTTCTTTTTCCAATTCAGAAATTCTATTTTCTTGAGACTTTTTTATCTTTTCCAATTCAGAAATCCTACTTTCCTGTGTTTTTTTAACCTTTTCTAATTCACTAATTTTGTTTCCCTGCATCTCCTGTGAATTCTTTATTTTCTCCAACTCCAATTTCAGGACGTTGTTATTCTCTATCATAACTTCCCTTTCCTTGCCCCATTTTTCTTCGATCTCCCTCAATTTCTTAAGAGCTTCTTCTAGGAGAGAGTTATGTGATGGGGGGCAGGAATCGTTCCCCTTTAGGTTGTTATCTTCTGAATCTTTGCTGTTAACTTCCTCGGGGTTGGGTACCCGCTCTTTCTCTGTATAGAAGGAATCTATAGTTTTTCTAGCTTTTTTGCTCATACTTAAAAAATGTTTTGGGGTCTGTCCCTGGGGTAGGAAATTATTTACTTCTTTACCAGCTTCCTCCCAGACCGGATGGATGCAGCGGCCCCTGCGCCCGCGCTAAGAGAGAGCTCTGGGAGAGAGTTCCCCACCCCCTCCCTGGAAGTGCCTCAGAGGTGATTAGCACTGCTGTGCTTTGAGGGCGTAGAATAGTGAAGACAGCAAGAAGCTCAGCCTATGTGTCCGGGTGGGGAGTGGATGTCTGCAGCAGGTGACGTGAGAAGCCCCTGCGCTCAAACTGGAAGTGTCTGCCAGAAACCGCAGTCCCTAGTTCAAAGGTTCCGCTTCTCTGGGACTTCCTGGAGCTGAGTTCCACTCCCTCCAGCTAAGCTAGGCAGTGTGTGTTGCCTTGGGCCGTATCCACCCACTTGTCAATCTCTTAACTATTCTCAGGTGGTAGCTGAGGCCACACCCCCTGGTGCCGAGTCTGCCGAGTCACCCCCAGGGTGGGGGAGGGGGAGGAAATCTAATCTGAGTTTTAAAATATTTTGGCTTTCTCTTCTGAACTGCTAAATAATTAGCAGAGAAGAGCTAACAGCCTGTGCCAGATTCCTTTACCTCAGTGGCTTCTCTGATCCCAGAGCCCCTCCCAGCGCAATGGGCGCAGTGTGCCCCTACCCCACCGTCTGTGCTGGTCTTTCTTATTCCTCCCCTGAGAACTGACCTTTCCTGTTGAAACTCCAGATTCTCTTCAGCTGGTAAGTCGTGCTTCCAGTCCTTGTGGTATCTATCAGTCCTGAGCTAATTTTGAGACTTAATTTATCTAATTGGTTGTGAGGGAGTGAGGACGTTCACTGAGTAGTGTGTTTCTTCTCCGCCATCTTCCCTGGATCAATTCTTTATACATAATTAAGGAAAAATGTAGACAAGAGTCACATTGTATGACTTACATCAATAGATTGCAATCACAGAATAATAATTACTGGATTTGAAAGTTGAAATGGACCTCAGTAACTCTCTGAGTCTATCCTACATCCTAAAACAACTCCCACTATTACATTCCTAACAAGCTCTCTTTCAGTTTCTGCTCAAAGACCTCTAAGGAAGGAAAACCAGTTCTCCTCAAGGAATCCAACTCTATTTTTTATAACATTTTTAGTTGTTAGTGTAATAATTTATTTCCCCTGACATCAAGTCTAAATTGAGGTCTTGGCAATTTTCATACATGGTTGTTCTTCTTCTGCACTCTGGGAACAAATAGAAATGTTGGTCTTGAAGATAGCTGTAATAACATACCCTAAACCCCAAGTCTTCACTACTCTACACTGACTATTGACAAATTCCTCAACTTTTTGTCACATGATATGGACTTATGGATTTTAAGATATGAGTTACCCTGAGTGGATGCCCATCTGTTAGGGAATGCCTGAAATAAGTTCTGGTATAGGAATGTTATGGAATATTATTGTTCTATAAGAAATGATTAGGAGGATGGTTTCAGCATTGTCTGGAGAGACTTACATGAACTGATGTTAAGTAAAGTAAGTAGAATCAGGGGATCATTGTACACAGTAACAGCAATATTATGTGATGATCAACTCTGATACACATGGCTCTTTTCATCAATGATGTCATTCAGACCAATTCTAGTAGACTTGAGATGGAGAGAGCCATCTGCACCCCAGAGAGAGGATTGTTAGGACTGAATGTGGATCACCACATTATACCTTTTTGTGGTTGTTTGCTTATGCTTTTTTCTCTCTCATTTTTTTTTCCTTTTTGATCTGATTTTTCTTGTGTAGCATGATAAAAGTAGAAATGTGTATAGAAGAATTGTACAAATTTAATATATATTGGATTATTATTTGTCTAGGAGAGAGGAAGGGGTGGGAGGTAAAAATTTTGGAATACAAGGTTTTGTGAGGGTGAATGTTGAAAATATCTTTGTATATATTTTAAAAATAAGCTATTATTTAAAAAAAGATATGAGTTATCCTCCTTTGGTTACTTTGGTAGGTTATCAATGTTTGCCTGAAGCTATCTTTCTAAACCTATGCTTTCTTTTTGACATTACCTCTTTTGTATCTTGTTTTTATCTTGTGTATGTATATACATATATGTATGTGTACATGTCTCTGTGTGTATGTATGTAGTTTTTTTGTATATTGTTTCCTGAATTAGAATGTAAGCTGCTTGAGGATAAAGGTTATATTTGCCTTTTCTTTTACTTTTAGTGCAAAGCTGTCTTAGAGCATAAGTGTTTAAAATATTGCTTATTTAAATGTTGCCTATTGATAACTTGAATTTCTTAATCTATCCCAAACTCAAAGCAATAGTCCAAATGAGATATGATCAGAGAAGAGCACAGAAGGTTGATTACCTCCCTCTTCCTAAAAACCAGGGCTCTCCTAATTTATCCTAAATTTCCATTTGTTTGGGGTTTTTTGGGGAAGCTATATCATACTCTTTACCTACTAAGTTTACATTCAACCTTATTGTAGTCCATTTTAACCCAAAAGCTCTAGTCTAGAGGTGTCAAACAGACTGATTTTGCCTCACAGAACTTCTCAGTGCAGTAGAATGAAATTAAAATGTAATTTACAAAATAAAATACAATAAATCATAAATAAAATTATATTTTAAACTAAACTAATAGGTTGAGATATTGGTGGCTCTCATTCTTATATTTGAATTTGAACCACTATTCTTACTCATAGGTCAGCAAACAGAGACACAGGGACAAAATTCAAGAAAACTTTATTTAGAAATGTAAAAATATTTCTTATCTAATAGGTGAACCAAAAAACAGGTGGCAGCTAGATTTGGCAATTTCCACTAATTCTAGTCTGTCAAAATACTCTTGCATCTAGATTCTGTAATGTAATATGTTAGCTATTCTGTCTTCCTTTGTATTATCTGCAATTTGATGGGCAAAATATCTATACCTTTATTATACTTATAAAATATTGCACAACATGGGACCAATCAAGATCCCTAAGGAACATCACCACAGACTTCCTATGAAATTGATATTTAATCATTAACTGCTACAACTCTATGAGTCTGCCCACCCATCTTCTGAATCCATCATTTTTATTATCATCTAAATCATCTCTTCATCTTTTCCATGAGAATAATGTGAGATAATTTATCAGAATCTTTGCCAAAATGTAGGTAAACTAGATCTACACCATTATCCTCATGGACTCATTTAGTAATCCTGTCAGAAAAGGAAATGAGGTGAACCTACATGTCTGTTCTTAATGACACAGCTAGCTCTTTGTAATCACTAGTTGCCTATGTAGACATTTGCCAACCTGAACTGTAGTGATCTGTTTTAGAATTTCCTCAGGAATTAAATTCTCCTTCCCTTTTCAAACTTGCTTTTCTTCAATATTAGCATGTAATCTTTATTGTTGAAATAAATATACACATCAAAGAAATCACATTTCCATTTGGAGTATTAAAATATATAATTGGCACCTCACCTCTGGAATCTTGTGACTACTTGGGATCAGTTAGGGGATAGAATAAGACTTCAATGCCATCCAATGATTTTTCCATCAATATCCTGTAATGGGGACATCAATCAACCTGTAATCTTTTTTTTAAGAAAACAGAAAAACCTTTAACAAGGAAACATTAAGCAAGGGCATTCTTAGCCCCCCATGCAAATTAATTTTATGTCTCACAATTGCTCATATCAATGGGGGAAATTACAAATTCCTGATAAGTTATTATTATTCTAAGATGAAAAAGGGCTGTCTTATTCTAGTGGAAAGACTGTTCCTTCCTGAATCCATGAGGACCTTCCTCCTACTTGTGTGATCCAAGTGCAGTTCAGTATTTTGGTTTTTAGCCTCCTAAGCTCCAGTCAAATCTGGAAAGCTTTCTTCTTTGGTCTTGCAATAGCTATCTTTTGCTGAAACTCCATTCTTTATAGTTGCTAGCTGCCATTCTCTACCATTCTGCTAGGGTTCTTCTGAATTCATAATTTTTATCTACTGAGGATACTCAAGTCTGTCCTGCTAGTTACTGCTCCAATTGCTATTTCTTCTGGAAAGTGTTATTCTGTGATGGTGAGGCTACATATGCCAAGTGACTCAATCTAAACAATAGTTTTTCAGCTGTATACTGAAGCAGCATTAATTCCTTCTCTCAGGGGTACACAAAAGGATAACCCAAATAATTTGAAGGTTCTTGAAAAGTTCTTGGTTTTTATTCTTATCTGAATTAGAACAATTTAATTTTTTGTCTACTTTTTCATCACCCAAAGATATAGGTATAATGTGACTTTTCCACTACCTTTTATGTCCCCAATCTATATCTCTTACTAAATGTCTCTGAATCTGGGGATAAGCAACTTCAATTATTTTCTTTTGTTTATCTACTGCTATACCTACCAGTATTAAAGTTCAATTACACAAACAGCCTTAAAACACTGATAAGTCTGAAAGTATCAGTTACATGTCAGGAGAAAAGGCAATCTTGGAATATCTGCTTTCTCCTCCACTATATCTTAACTGCTCTTTGATGATCCATCCAGGAATGAATATAATCATCACATTTGATGATCATTGTGAATACTTCCTCTAAAGAAACAGATCAAGAGAATGAATTGGAAATTGAGAGAGTACTCATCAATTGGTGAATAAACAAGTTGTGGTATATGAATGTAATGAAATACTATTTTCTACAAGAAATGATGAGGAGGTGGATTTGTGAAAAACCTGGCAAGATTTACATGAATTGATGCTGAGTGATATGAGCAGAAACAGGAGAGCATTATACACAGTAACAAACATTGTGCAATGATTAATTATGATAGACTTAGCTCTTCTCAGCAATACAATGATACAAGACAATTTTTAAAGATTCATTATGGAAAATGCCATTTATATCCAAAGGAAGAACTATCTGAATATGGATTGAAGTATACTTTATTCAGTTTATACTACATTCAGTTTTTAAGGGGCAGATTTATTTTTTGTGGATTTTCCCTTTTATTCTATTGTTTTTTTATTTCACAATATGATTAATGTGGAAATAGGTTTGCATGATTACATATATATAACTTATATTAGATTGCTTGCCATTTTGTGGAGAGGAAATGGGTAGGAAGGAGATAGGTGAGGAGAGAGGGAGAAAAAAATTCTGATACTTAAAATCTTATAAAAATGAATATTAAATAATGAATTTAAAACTACATGTAATTAGAAAAAAAGCAAAAATACAAAACAAAGCAAAAAAGAAAACAAAAACAAAGATACATCCATAATTTGGTTGAAAACTTTCAAAATTTTTAAGGTTGAAAAATGCAATATCCTTCAATGATCAAACTAGTACCCTGGTTTTGTGTTTATTATCTGTGAAGATTGAGAACAGAGAAGACAGTGGAAAAATCACATTATACCTGTATCTTTGGGTAGTGAAAAAGTAGAGAAACAATTAATTTGTCTTAACTCAGTGACCTCATAATAAAATGATGGCAATTCTAAATCTATGATTCTATGGTAGTATAAACCTATACAATCTTAGCAACATTAGTCCTTCTGCAACTCATGTGCTCAATGGTTTTTAATGGAAATGCCAGAATTTCTGTACTGTTGTCTTAGCCCTCAGATTCTTTTGTTGTTGTTCAGTCTTCTCTTTTTTTTTTTTTTTTAGTTTTGTCTGATTTTATGATCCTTTTTGGAGTTTTCTTGGCAAAGTTAATGGAGTAATTTGCAACTTCCTTCTCCAGCTCATTTTACAGATGAGGAAGCAGAGGCAAACAGGATCACACAATTAATAAGTTATTTGAGGCCATATTTGAAATCATGAAGATGAGTCTTCCTGACTCTACATCTAACCACTGTGCACCTAGCTACTTTATACCTATGGATACTTTTATGCACACTTTTGTGTTTTGGTGTCTTTTGTGACACCAGAGAATTTGCTTTTCCTTATTCTTTTTCTTATTCCTTATTCCTTTACATATAATACTGTGAGTACTTTAGATAGTCAAGAAAGGTATAGCTTTTTTTGGGAAACCAAAATCATATTTTATTTGGCCCTACATTGCTTACTATATAACCACATTTTCCCTTTGCTGGAATTTTGACCCCTGCTACTAGTTCCACTCACTTTGGTTACTTTAAGCAATTCCAAAGTTGGAGGTAAATGGCACAGTTGGTGTTTCCTGGCCATTATTACTGTCTCTGTGATGGCCTGAGCTATTGATCCTCCCCAGCTGAAATGTAAAGCAATAAAATAAACAATGATTTCTAACAAAAGTATCTCCTCAAGTTCTCTCCCACTCATTTTCATCAGCACATGTTTTATCAGTGGGACAAGGGCAGGAAGCAATAGTCAATGGCTATTTTAATTTCCAAGTATTCTCTTCAGTGAGAGAAATGACTCAATTGAAGACATAGTTTGCTTCCTCCCCTTTCCTTACTGACTTGAACTACCTCTTTGTCCAAAAGTAAATCACAACTCTTTGCCCAGTATGTGGCTGGATACATTTTTAAGCTAAAAAGTATTTCTTTTTTCCCCTTCACATTTAAAGTTGATTCTGCTTTCCTGGAATCCAACTGGGCTTATACAAGAAAATGCACTGGAAAAAAAAAAGTCTGTGAATCTGCTTGATTCAGGGACAAGGAATAAAAACATAGCAATTACCTATCTAGGTTGAAGGGTTTATTTTTCTTTCATCTTTTAAATTCTTGAGTCCAATTTTCAATTTCTGGGCTGGACTTTGTTGGCAAGTTGAATTAAAGAATTATTCAATGACCCAAAAATCTCAGATAGAGTAGTGGTAGCAAAGGAAAATGTGTTTTTCTCTAGGGATTTCAATTAAAAAAAATTTCCTCATATTATCCAGATATTTGAAGCAAAAGGTTGTTGTTGCTTTGATATGTTTTCAGTTCATCTTGTTACTTACATTAAACAAGGATAATTTTTAAAGTTTTTTTGTTCTGAGTTTGATATTATAAAGAATCACAAACACAGGATATTTCCTATTATTACTTTGTAGATAATCCTATTCTTATATTGCACAGAGAACAGACTGTATTCAAACCTTGGCTTCAATGCTTATTAGCTTGGATAACCATAGATAAGATATCTTTTGGGGGCCTTAGTTTGCTCATCTAAATTTTGGGACAATAATGCATGTCTTGCCTACAGCACAAGAATAACAAAAGTGAAATAATCCCTGAGTTCAAATAACTTGTAATATAGTGAAAGGAGATAACATGTATAGATTTAGGTATGCAGAAAATAGATAAATATTATGAAAATTTTTATTTGAAGCGGATACTTGAGTTGAGTTTTGAGTGAAAGGTGAGAAAGAATTTTATTCTAAGCACAGAAGGCAGTTACTGCAAAGATATGGAAATGGCATATATGGTATCCTATACAAGGAGCACTAAGACCAATTTGGTTGGTTGTTAATGTACATGAAGAAAAATAATGGGGAATAAAGCTGATATAGCCAGGTGAGAACATCATATAAAACATACATTACTATATAAATGTGAATTGGTGGTACTGGTTTTGTCTATAATAAGGGTAGGAGAATAGATGAACTTTGAGGCTCCTCCATTTCTAATATGAAGAATTCTATGAAAATACATGACAAATGATATTAAATTCTGCATTCCCAATTACTTGACCTACCTAAACCTGAATTTGGAATTTGTTTTATAAATAGATTTTCCTAGGCCCTATCCATTATTTAGTTAAGAAATATTTCAGTTTGCATAGTTGTGAAAAGTACCTTTTATGATTTTTAGTGTAATATTTTATATTCAAGTTGCATGTTGATTTTGAAGTTATTATGATATGTGGTATACATGTTGGTGTAAACAAAATTTATGCCTAAGTGCTTTACAGAATTTCCAAAAATTCTTCCTAGAATTCTTCAGTGAAATGACAAAGCAGGATTAGATGATCCTGAATGTCTCTTTGAATTCTTAGTATTCAGTATTTTTTTTGAGAGTCTCTCCAAAGTTTAATTCCAGTTACACATGACCAGATAGAGAATGTGATGGATAAAATGCTGGGCTTGCAGTCAGGAAGACTTGAATTTAAATATACTTGATAAATTTAAGCCTGGGAAAATCATTTTAACTACTGTTTGCTACAGTTTCCTCACCTTTAAAATTGGGATAAGACTAGAAACTATGTCCCATATTTGTTGTGATTATCAAAAGAGATAAAGATTGTTGTGTTTAGTACAGCATCTAGTACATATTTGTTGTTATTATTATAGGATTATTGCCATATTATTATTATATTTTAAGTAAATTGTGATTTTATTAGGGCTATTTGGTATGGAAATTCCTTCCCTTCAGATGTATATCAATAATTTATCTTTTTTTTTTTTTTTTTTTTTTTTTTTTGTCTTAGAGATCTGCAAGATAGCTTGGTCCATATGTGTCTAAGACAATACTTAAAGTCAGGATTTTCAGACTTTGAGACTAGACTTCTCTCTATACTGATCGAGTCATACTATTAATAAAATAAAAACAAGATTTTAAAATTAGGTCTAACACAATATAACTTGTCATCAAAACCCTTTCAAATTTACTCTTTCTCAACAGTTTAAAAAAATCTGGAGTACATACCATTACCCACATTTTCCTGATAAAGACATTATAAGCAAGCTTGCCTAAGGTCTGTCATAGTCTATTAGTGATAAAACTGTAACTGGAGTCTAGAATTCCTTGATTCCGGTTCCCTAATTTGTCCTGAAGTTACAGAGATTGAAAGACTGTTATTCCCACATGATAAACTGTAAATTAGACAATTAGAGGGTAGTCTGAACAATGTATATGGCCAACATAGATAGGTCTCAACAAGGATTTTACTTTTAACTAAACTATATATCATTATACTTGGAGCAAACTAACTAGATAACTAGAAATTTTCTTTTTTAGACATAAAGGAATTAGAACTGATATGCATTTTATGTCAAATTCATTCAGTTCTACATGTAGTATTTATTAATCACCTACTATGTGTCAGCAACTCTGCTAGATTCTAGAGATATAAATACAAAAAAAAATGGAACATCATTGCTCTTAAGTAGTTTACATGGATACATCATGGAAACAGATAACTAAATTCATGATCATTTTTGGGGGAAAGAACTCTAAGGCATGGTTTCTAGAAAGATTTTATTTGAGGAAGATATAGTTGAATTTAGCCTTGAAAGAAATTAGGCTTTCTCAACAGTTTGGATGAAAGAATTCTTCATTCCAAATAAGAGAGACTTCCTATAGGAAGGTATGGAGATAGAAGGTAGAATACAGAGTTCAGAGAATAGCTTGGAGGCCCAATAAATTTGAAAATAGAGAAATGAAGGGTAATATAAAATAATCCTAGAAATATATTTCAGAATCAGGCCTTTAATAGTTTTTACCCGTCATAGACAAATTAATTTTATCCTAAAGAAAAGAAAAAAAAAATACTGTAGGTTCTAAGTAGCTGAGTGATATATCTTTTGTCTTAGGGAGTTTATTTTTAGCAATTGTGTAGAGAATTGATTGGGGAAGGAAACTGGAAGTAGGACTAATTAGGAAATCATTATACTGGTCCAAGAAAGAGCTGATTAGAGCCTGGATAATGGTAGTAGCATGTGAAGAGTAGAATCAACAAGACTTGTTAATGGTTTGGATCTGAGGAGTGAGGGAGAAGGAAGAATCAAGAATTATGCCAAGTTTAAAAACCTGTAGGCAATTACTTCAAAAGAAATAGTGAAGTTTGAAAGAGGCATTGGCTTAGAGAAGAAATTTGTTTCAGATATGTAGAATTTGAGATTCTAAAAAGAAGCACTGAAGAAAAAAAAACCTGAAGGTACAGAAATTGGTGATGTAGAATAGGAGTAAAGTAGAGACTGGAAGTAAATATGGTTGTTTTTGGAATTATTTGAATAGTGATTATTAAACCCCAGGACCTTAATCAGATCACCAGGAGAAAAGATATGTCAGTTATAAGAAAGGAGGGCCTAAGACAAAGCTGCAGAGAAATTCACATATAGGGATAAGAAGACATAGGATGATCCAGAAAATAAGCTTTAGCAGTAAGACAATTAGGAAAGAGAACAAGAGAAATGACAAAAGTCTCATTTAAAGCAAATGAGAAAACAATATTTAGGAGAAGGAATTGATCAATGACATCAAAAGATAAGTATAATGAGGCCTAAAAAATGGCCATTAAATTAAAAGAAATTGTTACACTCTGAGAAAGTGAAATCCTGAACTAGGGTTGGGAAATAAGAAATCAGACTGAAAGAGGGTAAAAAGAAAGGCGGAGGTGGAAAAGTCTCCATTTCAACCTCTATGGTGAGCCCCAAAATCAGATCATAGCTAGAGGAAACAGGTCTAGTTAAAGTTAATTAATTGCCAGCCAGTGTTACAAAGAGTAAATAGCAGAGCCAGGACTAGAACCCAGGCTTTCTGATTGTATATTCAGTGCTTTTTCTAATGACTGGTTACCTCTACTGTATTGCCTCTACTGTTACCTCTACTTGATGCCCACATCACTGAATAGTGGATTTGGACAGCAGCAAACCAGCATACTTACCCTAATTCACTTAATCAGTTATGACACAGACTGGATACTTTAGCAAAATAGATATAGTCTCATAGCCATGGTATTTGCCTCTTTAAAAGAAACATTTTCCAGTGAATTTCTACTCCAGCAGGTACCTTCTGGATGATGAGGCCATTTTCACAACTTTAGCAAAAAATACCAATATGACAGAGCAGCAGGCAGATGTCGTAAATCGGTAAAGTTGAGTTTGAGAGCTTTTTACCTGAAATTTATATACTTCTCCTTTTCTTCCCTGGGGGTGGCTTCATTTTCCACTGGAAGTTCTCTACCAACCTCCAGATTTTTTATTCCAAAAGTCAGGCCAGAAATTTGCAACAAGAAACGCCAATCCTCTCAAGCCCACTGGCTATTTGTAGGAAAGCTATCACTAGAGTAATTTTAGTTTTCTTTAGATTAAATGTGTCAACACAAATGAAGAAATTATTAAAATAATTACACTCATTATTGGGCAGTATCATTTACTTTATCCCTATCTCAATCATCTGGCAGCTCTGATCTTTCTTTTCTCTTCTCCCTCTCTCTTCCCCCTCCTTCCTTCTCTCTCTCTCTCTCTCTCTCTCTCTCTCTCTCTCTCTCTCTCTCTCTCTCTCTCTCTCTCTCTCTCTCTCTCTCTCTCTCTCTCTCTCTCTCTCTGTCTCTCTCTGTTCTGTCTCTCTCTGTCACTGTCTCTCTGTCTGTCTCTTTATCTGTGTGTGTCTCTCTTTGTCTCTGTCTCTCTCTGTGTCTCTGTGTGTGTGTGTCTCTCTGTCTCTCTCTGTCTGTCTCTCTGTCTCTCTCTGTGTCTGTCTGTCTGTCTCTCTTTTTCTGTCTGTCTCCCTCTCTCTGTGTGTGTCTCTCTCCCTGTCTCTCTCTGTCTCTGTCTCTCTGTCTTGCTCTGTGTCTCTGTGTGTGTGTGTCTCCCTCCCTCTCTCTTTCTCTCTCTCTCTCTCTCTCTCTCTCTCTCTCTCTCTCTCTCTCTCTCTCTCTCTCTCTCTCTCTCTCTCTCTCTCTCTGTCTCTGTCTCTGTCTCTCTGTCTCTCTCTGTGTCTGTCTGTCTGTCTCTCTCTTTCTGTCTGTCTCCTTCTCTCTCTCTCTGTCTCTCTGTCTATCTCTGTGTTTGTCTCTCTCCCTGTCTCTCTCTGTCTCTATCTCTGTCTCTCTGTCTGTCTCTCTCTCTGTGTGTCTGTCTGCCTGTCTGTCTGTCTCTCTCAGTCTCTGTCTCTGCCTCTCTCTCTCTCTCTCTCTCTCTCTCTCTCTCTCTCTCTCTCTCTCTCTCTCTCTCTCTCTCTCTCTCTCTGTGTGTGTGTGTGTGTGTGTGTGTGTGTCTGTCTGTCTGTCTGTCTGTCTCTGTCTCTGTCTCCGTCTCTGTCTCTCACATCAAGTCTGGCTCTTCTCTAGGACAACTGTTAGGTTCTACAACAGCTGATCTCAGCTCTCAGAGGGTTCGTGCTGTGCAGTTGGTTGGATTTTTTTCTCTAAACATATTTGCACAGGGCTGCTGTGTACAGCTGTTGACTCCAACGAGTTTATCTCCAAAACAGTGTGCATTATAATTTATTTTTATAGGGTAGCCTTCATAATGTGGGATCACAAATGGCTTCTCAGGGAGAGTCAATCACAAAATAAAAGGGAAGGGAAGGGTTGGAAGGGGCACATAAATGGAGCAAGTGATACAGGAGTGGTGAGCATTTTATTAGACAAAAAGAAGAAGCAGTAGCCAGGTTACAAGAGCCATAGGTAAGAATCTGAAAGGTGATGGATGCTAGAGGAAATGTGAATCAGAGTGGCATGGACCCAGGCATAGAAGGAGGTAGAAATAATGAGGAGCACCTGTGAAAAATGCTAACGAGCTGCCTCCCAGCTTGCTCATTCAATGGGCCTTTCATGATTTCCCGACCCTGCCTGAAGGCTGCATCTCTATGAGCCAGATAGAAAACTGAGGCAATTTTTAGATAATTGACAAAATAGATGTAGACTTGCCAAATATATTCTCACCTTTGAAATGGGAATAAAACTATTTTGTGGAATATTTTCTTGGAATCTGCTGAGAGTCAGTGTGGTGTAGTGGAGAGGGTTAGGCCTGTAATCAGAATGTTTGTATCAGAATCCAGGCTCAATTTTCTCTTTCATAGTAAGATCAAATTTGCAGAAAGAATGCAGCCTTAACAGGGTAATATTCAAAAAATAAAACAAATTATTTGTTTGCCTTTCAGGAAATAAAAGAAAGCAAAGCAGAACTTTGCTGGCTGTTTGGAATATAGGTCTTCTCAAAAGGAGCTAATATGTTTTGTGTCTTGTTGGAATAGAATACTGGACATGGTTAGACTTGTGCTCTATATTTGAAGAAGGCCAATTAAATATTGCTCTGAAGAGGGACAAATGAGAACCCCAGACCTGAAACTCAAAATAAAAAAAGAATATTGGTAATTCTAAAAAGCTTAATACTGGCAGGACTCATGAATTATATTGATGGAAAAAAAAGAAAGAAGCAATTTAAAGATACAAATACAGCAGAAAAGGAAACACTCTAATAATATCAGACAATAAATAAATATAGAAAATATGTCAAAGGCTCATAGATCTGGACAAACAAAAATGTGACATAAAACTAAAACCCCAAATGATTTCATGTTTATGAAAAATGCTAAATAAAATAATTTGTTTATTTCCTTCCAATGAACTAGAAGAAAAAATAAAGATGAAGTCATTCTGTTAGCAGTTGACAGAAGGCCTCCCTCTCTACAATTTCTACTCAACTTTTTTCCCACTTCCAATTCTCTCTGCCTATTGATGGTACAATTAGCCATAGACTTCAGAAGCATATGCTTAGCCCTTTTTTATGGATTGAGATCATAAGGAATTGAGAAGGAAGTTGTTCATCAAATTAATCAGATTACTATTTCTTTAGTTGAAAAAGAAACCATCTCTCCTAATATGCATAATATTGGAATTGTGTGGAACAATAGAACAACAAATCAAGGGATGAGGAGGGTAGGGATGCCTAATTTCTATTTCTAGTTCTATCCCTAATAAGTTATAAATTTAGGAAAGGAAGGTCTTCCTAATCACAATATTCTAAGACTCACTTTTCTCACCATAAAGTAATATTGACAATGATGTTTTCACAACCCACATGCTAAGAATGTTTTGAGAAAATTTTCTTTATAAATTATAAATCTCTATATTAAGTGTAAGTTTCAGATCACATTGCTTCTGTTATTCTATAATTCTGTTAGGGATCTGAATGTGTGAACCCCATGGAATTAACTGAGGTATTCTAACTTCCATTATAAAGCCCTCTAGATGTTTCTTTGGGCATTTAAAAGGGTCTCTTCACAGTCTGACTCTTTCTTATCCTTCCAGAACTGTTACAGATAACCTGGTCTACATGCCTCTTCCCCAAATGAGGGAAGTCAAACCTAACCATACTAGTTCCTATTACTCTCCACTCCCCTTTAGTCCTAAAAGCCATTTACTTTTCAGTTATTAGCATACATATTTACCTATGTGTCCATATAGATGTTCATACATAAACAAATTCATAATAATGTTTGTACATAAACACATAGCAAGGCAAAATAAATAGGCTGACCTTGGATCCAGAAAGACCTGAATTCAAATTTACTTCTGAAATAGATTGGTTGTATGACCCTGTTATCCATTCTCAGTGCTCTATGTTGCAGACTGTCTGCAAAGGACTGTCTGCAAAGGACCAATCTACACTGCTAGGAGTTTCCAACTCTGGGAGTTTTGTACAAAAATGAAAAAATCTACTTCTAGAAAAAGAACTAATAAAAGTATCTATAAAATAATTATATATATATATACACCTATTTGTGTCTAATGGTAGCCATCTCTAGGATGGAAGGTGGGGAGAGAAGACAAAAAGGGGGGGAAGAAATTTACATGATAATTTTATATTTTATATTATATATTAATATAATATTAAATGTATACGTGAAAGAAATAGCAAATTGTACATAGTTGATTTCACATGCAATTATCATCTTTATTGTAATCTGTTATGGAAAATCTTGTTTTATATCATAAATTAAAAATAAATAGAAACTGAAAAAATGACATCACAAATTCTATGTATCTATATCCATATGAAACTATATTTGTGTATATAGCGCACACATGTATATATGCACATGGATATATATGTTATATATATATGCATACACATATGCATACATTTCTCTATATCTCTTTCTGTCTATCTACTCAATTTGTTGGTCTGGTTTCTCTTAGAAAAGAATGTCAGCTGCTTAAGACACAGGACTGTTTCTTTTCTTTTTTTCTTTGAATCCTTGTTGTCTAAGATAATGTTTCACATGAAGAAGGCACTTGATAAATGTTTGTTGAATGAATCAATGAATAATGAATGGAATCTTAGAGATTATTTAGTTTAAAATTCTTATTCTACGTATTAGACTTCTGAAGCCCAGAGTTTAAATGAGTTGTCCAACATCATATAGGTTCCCAAGTGCCAGAATTTGAATGGAGGTGCTCAAAGAAGAATTTCAAAATGCAAGAAAAAAAGTCCATTTTCATAAGTTGTAGTTAAATAATCTTAACAATGAAATGAAAGTTCTTAGTTTCAGAAATAGGACAACCCCTGCCCACAGAAGACATTGGGGGACGGGGCAGAGAAAAAGGGAGCTGGAGGTTTGAAGGGGTGAAATTAGAGAATAGGTACAAGAAAGTTTCTGTATGTTTAATGATCATCATTCATTGCTAGTGGCAGTTTTTTTTTTTCCCTCTTGCTTCTAAATCCTGCCCATATATTAGATCTTTATAGTTTTTTTTTCCCTCCTAGCTCAAAGAAGTATTCATTTTATGAAAGCAAGTAAGGAAAACCCTATCAGCCCTCATTGGTATCATCTGCCTGCTTCATTAAGGCCACATTTCTTCCTTTCTGCTTTGAAAAGCCAGTCCTGTCTCCAAAGTAAAGTTTGAAACTCTATTAAACTTAAATTGCATCGTTGCTGCAAGATTCAGCTATACTCAGGGAAAGAAAAAAAAAAAAAGTATTAAAAATAAAGTGAGGGCCAAGTGGTAAAAGGCATAATACATAAAAGGGGAAATGAAATTTGAGAAGAAGACAAACAACCTGAGCAAAGAAGAGGGAGAGAACAAGGGTGAGTTAATGCACAGTCAGCTTTTGAATTGAGAAGTCTTAAAAAGCAAATGACTTCAGAAGGAAGACGCACAGCATTACTATAGATTTCTGGATAATTAGGCATGAGAAATGGTAAGTGATGTATTCAACTGCTGCATTTATGTTCTTTTAAAAAGACCCAGTAATGTCTTCTCTGCCTCCTTCTATTGCTTCCCCCCCCCCTCTGGGAAATGTCTGTAGACTTGGAAGTCGGTGGAGGCTGAGGCTGAAAATGAAGGTGGAGGCTGTTTTATAATAGGTTTTCTGGCAAAGCACAGGTCAGTTAATTTGACTGCTGTTTTTGGCATCCCTCTGTTACCCTGTCTGACGATCTTCCACAAGGTGCAGACCTTTTAAAAGATTCAATTATTTCTCTGCTTCCATTTAATAAATATAGCATGAAAGGTCCAGGATGATAGCCATGGGGAAGGAAGGGGTGGACATTGTAGGAAGTTTAAGGATTGGCTAAAACTAATGGTTGCAGATGATGTATGGAAAAGTCACATCTTTCAAAATAGATGGGTGAGAAGAGGAGCAAGGTTTGTTCCCATGCTATTGCTGAGCTAGGATTACTTCCTCCTGGGACTGGGAAAGTAAAGAGAACATGGAATCTGGAATCAGATCTAGGACAGGGATTTAAATCTCACTTTCGAAGCCTTCCCTCTGTGTGACCTTAATCTCTTCTCTAGATCCAGGTTTTTGATTGTTTGTTTGTTTGTTTGTTTTAAACCAACAGATATAGATAGACATATACAATAGAATGAGAATATTGACATAGATGGACTCTAAGGTCTCTTCCATGTCAAGGTCTTGAGTCCTATGGAAATTACACACTGGAGTCATAATCCTATTTATTTATTATTTCATTTATCCATTAATTTATTCAATTATCTATCTATACATCTATTAGTTTAGTCAGTATTCATTCATTTATTAATTTATTTTTCTTCCTTCAGGAGCACTACATAATGGATTGACACTTGCACTCTACTTGTGGGATACCACAAAATAAATGGAATAAAATTTGCTTTGCTCCTATAATCATTTTCTGAATATCAATCCATCAGCAAATTTTTATTAAGAAAATACTGCAAGGCCAGAATTTTGCTTAGCACTGTGGTGAATAGAATGGGAGTATAAGTTGCAATCTCTAGCTACTCAGATTTACAGTTTCTCTTTCTGGGCTATGTCCCTTTAAGGACATAAGAAAGAAAAGTAAAGGTAGGTTCTGAAATAACATTACCTCTGAAGATCCTTTCTTTCTCCAGAATTCATCTTCTGTAAGTAAATTGCCTGTTATAAATGTGTATAAGAGATACTGAAATAAAAGGAGTTTATATTCTTCTAGAATGTTTGTCTGTGAGTGGTGGGCAAGGAAAGGAGCCTTACACTAGGGATTTAACCCTAAATGGATGCCCTGCAAATTTGTATTTTAAAAATTATTTTAATTACTGTATGTAAATATATTTATTGGATTCCTTTGATTTTCCTATTTCATTTTATGTATTGAGAAATGTTATTCTAAGAAGAACAAGAACATAGGTTTGTCAAGATTTCCAAAAGGATCCATGATACAAAAATTTTAGACACAATTTCACAATCTAGACAATTATATGGATGTGAAGACCATAAAGTAGTAGATCTTCATGCATTTTCCAGTAGCAGTAGCAATATTAATTTGATTAGTATTCCCTGAGCAAGGGAATAATGGAAAAGGTATGGATGGTTGGGTAGGCAAGTAAGTAGGGGAAATGACAAAATACCTATGTTAGCTAGACCCTTTTTGTCTTGGTTGAATGGGACTACAAAACATAATCAGGATGTGATAAGAGTTAAGAAGCAGCTTGAAATATACATCTGAGGTAAGCATTGATTCATTAACTATTAAATCCAGGTCACCTTTGTTCTAGAGAAACCATCTGGGTACTACTCACTTGAGAAATTGGGGAAGATTAAACATCTTGTAAATAAACTAATTGAAAACATTTTCTCCCATTTTAAGAAAGGCACAATTTTTCCAAGAGACAGTGGAAACAGAGCAGATTTCCATGTCAGGAGCATTTGGGGTTCCAGGATGGTGATGAGATACACTGATTCTGTGACCAAGACACTGAAACTCTCAGCTCCCTCCCTGCTTCTTCCACTTCCTCCCCCTGAGAAAAATTATAGACAAGGTGGAGTCCTGGAGGTAGCATGGAAGACTGGATAGGACACTGGATTTGGAATAAGGAAGAGCTGAACTCAAGTTGTACATCAAATATTTGCTAGTTATGTGAACTTTAGAAGAGCTTTGTACTTCAGTTGCCCAATCTTTAAAATAAGCTTATTGAACACTCTAGCCTATAAGGTTCTGGTGGAGTGTGATAGAGAAGAGGAGTCAGGAAGAAGGAAGGAACATGTGAGTTCAAATCTTACTTAGTAGTTATATGAACCTGCACAAATCACTTAATCTTTCTGCCTTTTTGCAAGCATTCTTTTCTGCCTCACTTATTTCTTTTGTAAAATTGTGAAGTTAAAATGAGATAATGTTTATAAATGATCTTGAAAACTTTAAAGCACTATATTAATGCTGGTCACTAAACAAACAAATGCATAAATGATCCCATGGTCTTCACTGAAAGGGGAAATTTCTTACTTGGAGTTCCCAATAGTAATACAATCACAAGTCTGGTATTTAAAAAAAATTCTAAATGACTTTTTTTGTGGTATGTAATATAAAATTATTTCCTTTTGCCAAAATAGAAGGAAAGGCACCCAAAGTCTTGATGCTTTAAAAGCCCTATGAAATCTAAATTTGCCCTGTGATTGGGAGAAAAGTAGAGCTGAATGGTGCCTAAGGGAAAGGGAAGGAGAATAAAAGTCAAAATATTGTTTTGCTGAGAAAAAAGTCCTTGCTTTTGTATTCTTTGTGTTGTGTGTATGTTACTAGAACCTTCCCCAAAGACTTATTTTATTTAACGCTCCAAAATATTCTTTAGGCTGGAAAATAGCAATCAGCACAGACCTGTCTCCTTTAGCTGGGCCAAGTGGGGTAAACTGGGTTTACCAGGAGACTGTTTTCAGATTAGGAATGTCTGACTCCTTTCGAATGAAGCTTCTCTGTGCAGTGCCATCCACAGCTGCAAAGCTCTTAAATACTTGTGCTGGGAGATAGAGGCTGACAATTTGCCGAAAGTCAGGAATCATTACGTAAAAGGATCATCCGACTTTATTCAAATTTCCAAAGGGATTAGGAAGATGGCACATTGCTCGAGTCTCATGGATTCTCAGTTTCAAAATGAACCTAAATCTTTTTTAGGTTTCAGGTAGGATTGCAATGGTCAAGCTAGGACTCTGGGAAAAGGAGGGGGGAGAGGGAAGGACCCAGAAAAGAGGTGCTATTAGTGGACTGGCAAAAAAAGACTCCTAGAGGAGGTAACTGTAAATGAATCCAGAATGAGCATTCAGTCGGCCTGAAAATACATATAGGCTCAAAGACTGAAGAACAGAAGCTTCTAGTAATGTCTTTTTGATATTTCTAAACACAAAGTATGCTTGTGTTCATCCAGCCTTGGCTTTTACTGTATTAGCCCTTCTAATAGACTCTATTTGATGGAAATATAGGAATATAAAAGGCAAAGAGAGGTTAAGACCATTGTCATGCTTATTCTCTCTGAAATATATTTTTTATAAGTCCTCTCAGGTTCTGAGCCCCAACAACTGGATACTATGCTGAGGAAACAGAACATTTGTAGTCTCCAAAATGATATGCAGCAAACAGATATGCATTTATGATTTCTTCAGGTCCCACAGTGACCCACATTACAATCTCCCAGTACTCTAAGAGAATTGCAAATGTTTCAAACTTCAGTCCAGTCTCTAACACAGGACATGACCTAGAGCTACACTAAGCATTTTTGTGCCTAGAGCAAGGAGCTGAAATGGATCTTTTAAGATAAATTCTGTTCTCAGAGAAAGGAGATTCTGAGATGTTTAATGGTCCCTTTTGTGAAGAGCAACCAAAGGGGAAAGCTCAATACATGTATGACTCCTCTGATTCTATTTCTATTTAATTATTCTTACTAACTGGGTGTTAAACTCATGTGTCCTACAACCAAATGAATGTAAATTATATAAATACATATGAATATATAATTTTATCTCCATATATTCCATATCTTATTGATGTAGATATGCATATATTCTCCACCCCACTCTCCAAGAAACCTCTAGAACTGAGGCAGAAGAAGCAGATTCTTGGAATGACCAGTCAGGATGACAAATATGAAGGTTATGTTTAAAAAAAGAGGGTACCCTAGATGATAATCTATAACTTGACATTTGCAGCCAGCAGGTTAGGTTAGAATTGGACTTTCCTCTAAAGAAAGGCTATCCAACTAAATGGACTTTCCCATTTGGCAAAGTGGCAGCTAAATCAAGAAGTATTTATTAAAGATCTATTATGTGCCAGTTTTTGTTGTTGTTTATTAGTTTCAGTCATGTCTAACTCTTTTTAAATCATTTTTTTGGGGGGGACACTGAGAGTGGTTTTCCTTTTCCTTCTCCAGCTTGTTTTATGAAGAACTAAGGTAAATAGGGTTAAGTGACTTGACCAGGGTCATGGAGCTAGTAAGTGAGATTTGAATTGAAGAAAATAAGTACTATGCACTCTATGAACTATATACCATGTGGCTGTTTTCCTATGTCTTAGAAGCTATAGTAAACAGTAAAGATACAAAGAAAAGAAAACAAACAAAAATAAAATAAAAGGCTCCTCTCAAGAAGCTCACAATCCAGTGTGAGTAAATATAAGTCATTTCTGCTTTCGCCAGAAACTCTATGGGTCTTCCCCTGCCAGATTCATTTATTCATTTAGGTTTTTTGGACTAGATGAAAGAGGAGATTCTTTACTTCAAGTGCTACCTAGTCTTAATCACTGAATAGGTACAACCTCAGTCAAACTGAGACCTTTTGAAGACCTTCACTTAAAAAAAAGACCAAGTTCTCCCATTGTATCTCTAGTCTTCTCCACTGGCCCCAGAGGGTTCTGGAGATAAAAATGACATAGGTGACCCTTGCACAGCCCTCCATCACTAAATCCAAATTCACCTGCATGTCATAGGATCATCTCCTCTTTGAGAACAAAGGACAAACAACTGCAACTTCCAGAAAATTCAAGGTCCTTTTGTAGCAATTAATGGTTTCTAGGTCCTAGGCAGTGAGGTTCTTGTGAAAATGAGGAAAAGTTCCATAAAGCAGGGATGGATAAGGGCACAGAGAAGAGTAAAATGGAGCATAATTCCACAAATATATTTTGCATTTATAAACAAGCAAACCTAGAAAAAGATAATCCTGAAACAAAATCATATAACTAGATTTGTTCAGACATGGAAATCAGAAGTAGAAATGTAAGCCTAAGCAAAAGAGGTTTCAGTAAGGCAGTAAGATCTTGGGCTATCAGTCAATAATTTCTCTTTAACAGAAGTTTGATTTTTTTTTTCTGAATTAAAGTTTGGGACCCATTTGCTTCAACTGGGGTGATTCCATACAGTTTTGACATTTATATCATTAGGGAAAGAATTTCAGGGTGACTGGTAAAAATTGTGTCATCACGAAAGCAGATGGCTTTAACTCAAAGCCTTACAGATCTCTGGATATTAGCAAATTTGTAGCATCACAGGCATTAGTGCCAGAAAGGGACTTACAGATCATCTAACTCAACCTTTTCCATTTATTGATAAACTAGCTGAGTCTTGGAGAGGTGAAATGATTTGTCCAGAGTCATACAGATAATAAATGGCAGAATTGGACTTTAAATCCAGGTCTTCTTACTCTAATTCTAGTGCCCTTCCTACTAAATCACACTAACTCCTCATCTGTTCCATTTTGCCCTGATCTCAGCCAGAAGTCTTTAGTTCTGAATCCCCCATTTAGTTGTCTGATTCTTAAATGTTCAATTCTTAGATGATGGTGCTGAATGAAATACCAACTGAAGATGAAGACTGTTCCTTATTTTTGCTGTGTCAGAATACATGTGAGTGAAATCACATGATAGCAAGCTTTTTTGGGCTATCTCCTCTTATCTCAGTAGAGAGTGGGGCTATCACAGTAAACTGCATATATCTCAATATCCATTTGCCCCATCTCTTTGCAATCAGTACATAGAGCCATCTAGCAGATGATTGAGATTTAGGGTAGAAAACAAAATAATAAAAGTATGTATGTGCTCTGTCCTCCACCCTTGGAATGTAGAAACAATCATTTTCCCCAACAAATTACTTCTACTGAACAAATCTGTTCTTTAGTCACCACCACCCTTGACCCAATAAGTATTTGCAGAAAAATAAAAAGGAAAAAAAAATGTGACTCCCAATTCCTCCTCCCTCAGTAGGTTGTAATAATAGCTAGAAACTCTCATTTTAAACCTAGGAGGAACAAAATGGTGAATCCAGAACAGTGTGGCTTAGTTTCTTCTCTACTGAAAATCTTATAAGGATTGTTAATAAAAACTATTAGAGTACTCAAAGATTTTTAAATGACTCAAATTTTTATTTGAATATAGGGATACTGCTATTCCTACTGTCTCAACAAATCTAGACATAGTATATTCTCTTTCTATTTAAATCAGTGCAAGTCATTCACATCTTCCTTCTCTTGCTACTCCCTTGTTCAAAATTAAAAACACACACAAGTCAGAAAGAAATTACTACTGGTCATATTTTTAAATCAACAGTGAGACAACTTATGTCACTACAAAAATAAGGAATTATAAACAACTTTTTTTTTTTTAGAGAAATTTGGAAATAAAACTGCCATTTGCAGACAGAAAAAATTGGGTAGGGAAAGGGATTTAAACTGTAGTTGTGTTTTTGTTTTTGTTTATTTTTTCAGATCTCAGAGTGACAATATTGATCAGCTTTTGTTCTTTATAGTCATATAGCATTCTCAGGATTCTGAATACATGGAGGCAACAGTTAATGAGGTCAGCTATTTTCATAGACTTTTGTCTTTGTATTTTGATCTCAAAATAACTGGCAGAGCTTCTTTTTTTTTTTTTTTTTCCTGCCACCAGTCTTCAAACAACCATTGCACACATTTCTCTTACTTTGTTTCTTTTTCACAAATATTCTACTTGTTCCAGCATATAGTAGGACTTATTTAGGACCCACCACTACATTTCCCATACATCTAGGTACTATCTACTTTCCCTCTCTTCCTCCTAAGGCATTAGATAGCCTCAAATCTTGGTTATATGTTTTAGCTCTGTTCCCTGAAATTTTGAATTTGCCTTTCATAAGAATGAGAAGATGTATTAAAGCCTAAGAATCTGCTCTTTATAATTTCCTAACTCTACCAACTATCCAGGAACCTCAAATATGAAACAGTTCTATTTTTTCCTACTTCCTTTAATAAAGATCAAGGATTAGTGGATTGAAAGTTAAAATCTGGTGAAAAGAATGCCAAAAAGAACAGAAAACCTGAATTTTAATCTCATTTTTTTAACTTCCCCCATTATGTTTAATTCTTTATGTATTTAAAAAATTCCAGTTGCATAGGAAAGTTTCTTATTCTTCATAATCTCTAGTGGTTTACCCCACTGATTTTTTTTTCTGATTCATTCTATATGTAGTTATTATTTGTTTTTTTTTTTTATTTGGGAGGTATATATTTGTTTGCAGGTTGTGACAAACTTCCATTTGACAATGAGCTCCTTGAGAGGAGGGGCTATTTTTGCCTTTTTTTTATCCCTAGAGCTTAGCACAGTTGGTACCTAATATATGGTTATTGACTGACTGACTGATATGATTGGCAGCCATATGTATCCAAAAGAATGTTCATATTGAAATGATGGACCTAAGGAGGGAGTGGAGTTAAAATCAAAGTTGGGTAGGTTGATTAGTGAAGCCAGCCTATAGTAATTTCTGAATTCAGCTGATTCATAACAGACTGATAATCAGGGTGACTAAATTACTAGGTTTATATAATAGAACAGGTAACATCTTCTGGTGTCAATCAATCACACCAATCAATCACATTTAGTAGAGGACTACTGAATGGCAGGAACTTTGTTAGGATCCTTTGAGAATGTTTGGAAACCCCCAGGCAAAGCAGGACATCCTTGTGATTCATATGTAATGAAATAGTTCTTGTTCAGCCTCAGGGAAATCCAGTGTTAGATTAAGTTTTGGGGAACTTTTAAAACCTAGTGAAAAGACTATCTAATGATTATAGTTGTACTTTGATAATTATGGAATTAAAAGTGTACAAGTCTGGGAATTTTAAATTCTGTGAATAACATTAGGTCTCACCTCAAACTTTGATTATTTAAAAAAATTATGAAAATGTTTATTCAATATATAAGCTAAGTTAAAAAAAACATAAAAAGTTGCAGTTTATATGTAAGATACATTTGTATTTCATACACTATGCAATCAGCAAGGTAGAATGTTGGGCCTGGAGTCAGAAAGACTCAACTTTCTGAGTTCAAATGTGCCTTTAGACACTTAGCAACTGTGTGATCCTGGGTAAGTCACTTAATCTTTGGTCTCAGTTTCCACATGTATAAAATGAACTGGAGAAGAAAATGGCAACTCTCTCCAGAATCTTTGTGAAGAAAATCCCATATTGGGTCCTGGATGACTGAAAAAACAACCAAACAACAATAACACTATGCAAAGTCTTTTGCAATATAGCTGCAATAATTGCTTCACAGACTTTAATCTCCTTGAAAAATGACAGAATGATCAAAGCAGTGATGAATCTGCATGATAGAGGGACAAAAGGAATCATTCCCCAAAAAGAATGCTTAGCCTATAGTTCTAACAAAGTTATGTATTTTTAATTATAATAGTAAATGGTAAGATATATTAATATTGTATAGCATTTATGATTTACTATTTTTTAAAATTTTCTTTACATGCATCCATCCTTTGCAGTTTTCCACAATACTCTAAAAATATCCAATAAAATCTCATTTAAATATCAATGGTCAAACAGCAAATAACTGGAACCATGAATGTAAAACTCAGGAATGTTGACAGAGAACAGTATTTTGGTTTCCAATGGGATTATTTATGCAAAATTACTTGCAAACATAAAGCATTATATACATTTATTATTTTAATATCACTGTGCATTTTATACAGAAACAGCAACAAGTTTATTTTTTGCTTTGCTTTCCAACATCCCTTTCACTCCTAGGTTTTATAAACCTAGAAAATGGGAAAATACCCAATAAATCTTACTCACAGAATGTCTAGCTGTCTAAGCCATGGAGCCATAACCCACTACTATCCTTTTAATATCAGCTCATCTTACATAAAAGAATAATTTTGGGGCTTACATAGCCTCAAAACTCTTTGCCTTACAAACCACACATACAGAGACAGTAAAATTCAATGGAATAGAGATATATGTTTATTACATAGGGCCCCATTTCTTTATATGTAAAATAAAAGACCACTGTATATTTCTTTCTTCACAGATCCTATTATATCTTAAGACAAACACTGTTCTATGAAATATCATGACTAAAAATAATAAAAATAATTGCTGTTAGAAAGAGTTGTTAGTCCTATATCTTACCCCGGGGCTATGAAAGAACTCCATCATAATCAATGATTGTCTCCATCATAATAAATGGGGAAAAACTATGTGTTCTGTTAATAATTTTGTGTTGTCTTATACTTATACTGTCTAATTTAGATTGTTAGTCCCAAAAGGAAAGACAAATATCTACTCATTCACTTAAGCCATGATGTCCCCAGCATCTCCATGTGAATATAGAAAGAAATATTTTCCTTTGGCACTTTTAACTTTGCAAAGTATTTTCATTTCTATTCTATCCTGAGAGATGAATAGTGTGGGTATTATTTTTCTGAATTGACTAATGATGACACTGAAGCCCAGGGAAGTTAAATGATATATCTCCCACCCCACAGTTAGTTATAGACAAAGCCGAGATTCAGCACTTGATTCTTAGAGCTAAGAAATGGAGGTATCTTTCTTCTGTACTAGGCTGCTTCTCAAAGAATGATCTACTGCTGGTCGTACTATGCTTGTTATACTTGCTGTACCATAGCTTTTACAGTGGGCAATATAGATGAAAGGAAAAAGGGATTGTAAGAGTATTATCCCCATGCCTTTCAGGTTTTATCTCGTTTCTCCAAGAAATTTGCAAAATCAAGAGATGCCTAATGCAGCTTGTTTAAGAGAGTCCCAGCTAGTGGTTCAGACAGATGCTTTTTAGAATAACAACCAGTGAGCTGTGACTAGAACTCTATGAAATGTTTTGCGCATAAAATGAATCCTTACACATGGAAAGTAAATATCTGTTGTGAGTGGTTATAGTCTGGTGGTTAGTTTGAAAAGCTGGGAATTAGAAGAGCTCATTCCAGCTGAGACTCTTACTCACTCAATGAAGTGTTTTGGGCAACAGAGTTTACCCAATCCCAAATCTGTTGTGTTCTGGCTCTGTCCCAGGTTCACACTAAAGGCATAACACACACCTCCCAGGAGCACACTGCCATATGTGAAAGGTAAATCTTGCCAGGAATAGCACAAGGTTTCTCTTCAGAGACAAGGACCAATTCACAAAAGATATCTCTTCCTGCTCTGAAAACCCAAAAAACTTGTCTCAGAGTTTCACATTGTAGATTTCTTGGCCCTATCATAAAATATTGTTCATTATAGTTAGTTTCAAGAATAATTAATAGTGATATAGCTTTGTTTTTGTTTTTGTTTTAGTCACATCTACTTAGATCTAAAATGTAAACTTTCAGTGGCAAGATCTGTTGTGGCTACTAGATACAAAATCAAATAATTGGTTCTTTTAAGTCAGAGAATATCAAATAAGCAATCTATTTGGTGATAAACAGACTAAGATTGAGAAATCTTTTCCCCAGAGTTTAAAAAACACCATTTGACTTGGTTAATGGGATAAATCAAAAGTCATCAAAGACCTGTCTACACAGATAGGTATGGAAGGCTACCTATGGACTATGTAAGTCAGGAATGGCTATGTATCTTCTGGTATTCTCTTTATCTCTCTGTTCCTGTTTCTCTCTAGATCTTCCCTCATTCCCCAACAGGATCTGTTTAATCTCTATCTTCTGTATCTACCTCAGATACCTTGTCTCTGACTCATTTTACATTACATGTCACATACTTTCCTTTCTAAATTTCCTCTACTCTGCCCTCCCAGAGTTCTGATTCTATTCTACAAATGACCATAATAATAAAAGAGGACCATTTAGTTCAGGCTTCTCATTTTATACATAAGGAAATTGAAGATCAGAGAAGTTAAGAATTTGCTCAATGTCACACAGGTAGGAAGTGCCAGAGAGGGAATTTACAATCTTTAAGCTCTGAATCCCATACTTTTTCCACTTTTCCAAACTGCCTTCCTTCAAATTTTTGATATATAGCTATAGATATATGTTATGTGTATTAGACAAATTCTATACTGTTTTCAATGTAAATAATAAATAAAAATATTGCTCTATCAAACAAAAAAATTATTTCTATAACACTGTCTTTTACTTATATAATCTTTGTTTTGATCTGCAGATCAGCATTTATTTTTTATATAGCAGATTTTTATTTTCAAAATATATGTAAATAGTTTTCAGCTTTCACCCCTGCAAAACCTTATGTATCAGATTTTCTCCCTTCCTTCCCCCTATCCCATTCCCTAGACAGCAAGTAATCCAATATATGTTAAACATGTGCAATTCTTTTATACATATTTCCACACTTATGCTGCACAAGAAAAAATCAAATCAAAAAGGGAAAAAAAAAAAACAAGAAAAAAAAAGTAAGCAAACAACAATAAAAAAGTGAAAATACTATGTTGTGATCCTTTAGTCCCCATGGTCCTCTCTCTGGATGCAGATGGCTCTCACCATCACAAATCTATTAGAATTGACCTGAATTACCTCATTGTTGAAAAGAGCCATGTCCATCACAGTTGATCATCACATTATTTTGTTGTTGCTGAATACAGTGTTCTATTGGTTCCACTCATTTCAGTCAGTTCAAGTAAGTCTCTCCAGGCCTCTTTGAAATCATTCTGCTGATTATTTTTTATAGAATAATAATATTCCATAACATTCATATTCCGTAACTTATTCAGCCATTCCCTAACTGATGAGCATTCATTCATTTTCCAGTTCTTTGCCAATACAAAAAGGACTACTTCAAAAATTTTTGCATATGTGGGTTCTTTCCTTTTTTTTTTTTTTTTTTTTTTTTTTTATATTCTCTTTGGGATATAGGCCCAGTAGAAACACTGCTGGATCGAAGGATATGCATAGTTTTATAACCCTTTAGGCATAGTTCCAAACTGTTTTCCAGAATGGTTGGATCAGTTCACTACTCTATCAACAATATATTAGTGTCCCGATTTTCCCACATCCCCTCCAATATGTATCATTACCTTTTCCTGTCATCTTAGCCACAGATTAGCATCTTTTAAGAAAAACTTATTACTCAGAGACAAAACAGGTGGTTGATTGTATTTTTATCTTTATAATAAGCTGTTAGGCAATACAGTTCTAGCCTGTCTTTTATTTTACCCTGCATTGGGCCCATCAAAGTATATGTTCTTAATGAATACAAAGAGATGGTATGACAACAAAATTGCAACAATCCTTCCCAAAGCCTTGATACCTTAGAATTCATGTAAAGTTACTACTCTCCTAATTTTATTTAATGGAATATTTGTTTAATAGTTTATATCTACAATTTCTCCAAACTATTACAATATGTTTTAGGTTGCAGAAAGGTTGTAAACTTTTTGAGTATAAACTGAACTGAACTGAAAAATGGAAAAATTTAGTCTACTAACTTTTGCCATACCCAACCTCAACATCATATTTTGCATCTAACCTCTTGTATCCACTCATATGGCCATCACTGTGGTTCATTCCGTGGGCGATTTAAGTTCTTTCCCTCTCTAATTCAATCTCCTATAACCAAAAAGTATATTTCAATGTTATTAAAAAATTTGAAACCAATTTTTGTGAGACCTATGGAAGCCCAAGAGACAGAGTTTCTGGTTAGTTGATATTCAGTTTTTAATTAGGTTAGCAAATAATCAATAAATTGAAGATCTCTTTGTGTAACTAAAACAAAACCATGAAGATCAACAACTGTTTAAATAACTTTGGGAAAGTGAATGCCCCTGACAGGTGAAAACCAGCCCTGATCTGTGAACAATTATGAGGAGGTGGATTGAAAGCCTTCAGCTTCTCCTATTGAGACTGTGGCTTGATCTTGAGGTTAGACTACTTCTAGCTATTTGGGCAAATCTCCAGTCAAACCACTCCTTTTGAACAATGTAGGATTTCTAAAAGTTAGAGATTAATGATTTCAGGGCTGGAATTCACCTAAATTAGATTCTCTTTAGATATAATCAGAAGTAAATTCTCTCTTAGATGGGGTCATGTCTTCTTGAGTATCTTATTGGCAGTTTAAATACAACTTGTCCTTATTTTATTTAATTAAACCTATCTACTCCAAATTTTCCTATTTTACTCACAACCATGTAGTTACCCTCATGGTTTCCTATTTCCTTGTCTCTCACATCTAGTTAAATAAATCTAGATAAATCTTCTGGATTCTACACATCATTTGGCATCTAGCCTTTTCTTTCCACTGATATAGTTAGCACTATGGTTCATCTCCCCAGATGATTCACATTCTTTCACTCTCTAATTTAGTCTCCAGCAAGCTAAAAAAATTAATTTCTCTAAATGTGAGGTCTGATCTGACCATTTTGCATCCCTAGCTCTAGAACAGATGACAAACTCATTAATCTGGTATTTAAAGCCAATTATTCTTTCACAAAAATGCCTTTCTATACTAGTTTCACATTGTTTCCATTCATGGACTAATTTCCAACTAAAATGACTCAATTGCAATTTCCCAAACTGGCTATGCATCCTCTACTCTTTTCCTTTGCAGAGATATTCTTTATGCCCATAACTGACTCTGTCCTTAATTTAGCCCCTTAAAATCATGAGCTTCTTTCAAATCTTAGTTTCCAAGCTATTTCTAATCAAACTTCTTTCTTTCTATGATTTAATATTTGGGAATCCTTTACCACTAAGCAGGAGAGACAGTGGCCTAAATGAAGTCTATAAATTGTCTTGGGTATTTTTAATGATTTCAAGAAATTCCCCAACACACATACTCATTCGCACAGAACCCAATGTTTTAAAATGACCATTCTAGTGATGTTGCATATTTGCTTATCTTGGAGTACAGAATCAGAGTTATGTCAATATAGTGATATATAATGAACACAAGTAACTTTAGTGTGTTTCCAATCACATACATGCAAGAAGTCACATAAATAATGAAATAGAAGATTGTAAAAGAAAGTGGTGTGTTCAGACAATAAATATAAGGGATTGCATATGGACAGTCTGAGTGCTACATTGATAACTGAGAAAAGTAAACATATGTCAAATATATTGTCAATACTCCTCAATTTCCTCATCTGTAAAACGAGAAGAATAATTGCAACTACCTCACAACAGTAAATTTCTGGATTTACCAGACAGGAATCTAAGGTTGTTTAACATTAAAAAAAGTTCAAGGTCTTTTAATAAAAAAAAAAAAAAAAAAAATATATATATATATATATATATATAGCAACTATATGTATTATGTCCCTTTCACCCAACCCCAAGCAAGTTTAAATCTATATAGTATATATGCATATATACATGTATAATATGATAAATAAATACACATGTACAGGAACATCCATGTATCAAAATTTATTTTAAAATTGACAAATTTTACATGTATAGGTTAGTGATAAGTTTAGTATAAAACTTTTTTTAATATTATTAAACGCAAAGCTATTTTCTTTTCCAATTAGTACAATGACTCAGTTTGAGCTTTGTTTAATTGTAATCTGGTAAATGCTCTGCCTGTTAATATATCCTTAGGTGAAGTAACTAAGATGTTTTTTCCTGACTTCACAAATATAGACTGAAAGATATAAATATTTCTTTTCTATAAAGTATTTATACTTTTCAAAAGAACTTTTCTATCCCTTTCCATAACAAAATAACTGGTACCTTATTTAAATTCTTAATCTTTTTTTAAAGCATAAAATTGTAGTTGAAACAAAGCTAAAAAGAAATAATTATAGTTTCCAAAGTATAAATTAAGCATCTTTTTTTTTCATAATCAACAGCCATAAAGTGTGCTTATTTAAACACTTCTTTCTGCCTAGAATGCCATTTTATTTCTCCTCTGTCCCAGGTTACCCTGAATATTCTTATGGTTCCTGACCCTTTTCTATTCTGACTTTTTCCAGTTCAGAGCAGTATTTTAATTACTTCCTTATTCCTTCTGTGACAATTAAGTATTCCTTTCTATGAGATAATCTTATCCATTTTTCCAGACCAAAGGTGTCATATTCACACTTAGAAATGGTTTTCTAAGTCAATATGCACCAGCAGAGATCTATTTCTATTTGAGTTTCATACCACTGTATATAATAAATGAGAAGCAGCATGTCATTAATGGATATAGAGGTGACCTTGAAGTCAGGAACATTCAGGTTGAATCCTGTTGCTGCCATGTATAATCATGGCTATGTAATCTTGCGCAAGTCTTGTGACCTTTCTCAGCAACTCTAAGACTATAAATTGCAGAAAGGTACTGATCTGCTTAAATAGGGAGAGCTTTCTCACCCAGAATCCCCTTATCTTAATGAAATCACAGGTCCAGTGAATATTAAGCACACTAGAACAAAGGTCTCCAGCACTAGTTAGATCCTTTATAAAGTATTTATAAGAATCCAATACCCAATATAGCACAGTGAGAAGAGATAGTACAGACCACATTAACAAGATTATGACTTAATTAAAATATTGCCATTGTTCAATTCAAGGGTATCTTCACTCAACTCTTAGTTGCTCTTCCCACTAAGAGTTTTGAACACCCAAGCATTTGGATTTTGGGTTTTTTTTTTTGGGGGGGATACATTTTTGTGGAATGTTATTTGAGTTGTTAGCAACTTTCTGAATTTTTTGAGTATTTCATACTGGATTTTCTGGGTCAGTGTCTAAACTTCTTGGTCTTATCTTTGCTATGTAAGTGTTTAATATCCTTTGTATATAGAATCAGGTTTTCTGATTGTCAAAACACCTGTATTATGTACATGCTATGATCCAATATATATGAAAGGTACTTCAGATACAAATTTGTTAGTTAATGATTAAGTCAACCATTCATTAATTTATATATTCTATCTGGAGAATCTGGAAAGCTTTTAGCAAAACAGTCACTTGGACCTGGAAGGAAAAGAAGAATTTTCACAAATGGAATATAGAAGGAAGAGAGTGATGCATTCTAGGTTAAACCTCCCATTTCTACTCCCACCATTAGAAGAATAGAGAAAACCTGGATCATCCAGCCGATCATTTTGTATAGAACAATAATAATCCTTAGTATTCATATACAATAACTTATTCAGCCATTCTCCAACATTCAGCATCCATTCAGTTTCCAGTTTCTTGTCACTATAAAAGGGGATGCCACAAACATGTTTGCACATGTGGGTCTCTTTTGTTCCTTTAAGATCATTTTCAGATTCAGGCCCAGTAGAGATAGATACTGTTAGATCAAAGAGTGTGAACAGTATGATAGCCCTTTGGGCACAGTTCCAAATTGCTCTCAGAATGGTTGAATCAGTTCACAACTCCACCAACAATGTACTAGTGTCTCACTTTTCCCACATTCCCTCCAATATTCATCCTATTTTCCTATCATCTTAGCCAACCTGAGAGGTGTATGGTAGTACCTCAGAAGTGTCTTAATTTGCATTTCTCTGATCAATTGTAATTTAGAGCATTTTTTTCATATGACTTCTATATATGAAAATAGTCTGTTTATATCCTTTGATCATTTGTCAATTGGAGAATGAATTGAATTTTTATAAATTAAATTCTCTATATATTTTAGAAATGGGGCCTTTATCAGAACCCTTAGAATGTATTTTTTTTCCTTTAATTTATTGCTTCTCTTCTAATCTTGTCTGCATTGGTTTTGTTTGTAGAAATTTTTTTTAACTTAATAGAATCAATATCCATTTTTTCATTCCATAATATATTCTAGTTCTTCTTTGGCCACAAGTTCCTTCCATCTCCATAGATCTAAGAGACAGACTTTTTTTCTTCTACTTTGATTATAGTATCACTCTTCATGTTTAAATCATGAGCCCAATTTGACCTTATCTTAATATAGAGTGTTAGGTATGGTCCAATGCCTGGTTCTGCCATACTAGTTTTTAATTTTCCCAGCAATTTTTGTCAAATAGTGAGTTCTTATCCCAGAAGCTGAGGTCAAACACTGGATCACTATAGTTATTGACTGCTGTGTCTGGTGAACCTAATCTATTCCACTGATCTAATATTCTATTTCTTAGCTAGTAACAAATGGTTTTGATGATAGCTGCTTTGTAATGTCATTTTAGGTCTGGTACAGATAGACCACATTCATCTGCATTTTTTCCCTTAATTCCCTTGCAATTCTTGACCTTTTTTTTTCTTCCAGATGAATTTTGTTATTATTTTCCCTAGCTCTGTAAAATAATTTCATAGGAGTTTGGTATGGCACTAAACAAGTAGATTAATTTAGGTAGTGTCATTTTTATCATATTAGTTTGGCCTACCCGTGAGCACTTGGTATTTTTCCAATTGATTAAGACTGGATCATATTCTATAAAAAACCCTTTTTGGGGGGGCGGAGCCAAGATGGTGGAGAAGATACACGGGAATTTGTAAGCTCCTTTCTTCCCTCAATACCAACTAGTTAAATCAGCCTCAAAAATAATGCTGGACTGATAAAAACTATAAGGATTAGAAGCACAACTTACCAGTTAAAGAGAATCTGGAATTTCAACAAAAAAAGGTTGGTCTGGAGGGGAGGAAAAAAAAAGATCAGCACAGACAGTGTTGGATTAGGGTTAGCACACTGTGCCGATCGGGCTGGGGAGAACTCTGGGATCAGAGAAGCCACTGAGATAGAGGAATCTAGCACAGGCTGATAGCTCTACTCTGCTTTTAAAAATAGCAGATCAGAAGAGAAATCAAAGCTACGTTAAAGCAATAGCCAGATAATATAATTACCCCAAACCGGAAGCAACCTAACAGATCTCGTCACAGCTGTGCAGCCACTTGCTGCTGTCCGGGGCTTTTCCTTGGGGCAGTTAAGAACCTGGACAGAGGGGGACACAGCTCAGGGCAGCCTCTAATCCACATAGTGCGGGGCTCCACCTGAGGCAGTGGAATTCTCCCTGCAGTGAAACTCCAGCAGCAGTGGAACTCCCATAATAGTGGAACCTTCACAGCAGGAACTGTGCTTTCCAGGCAGAGACTTCCGGTTTGAGCGCAGGGGCTTTTCGTGTCAGCTGCTAATATCCATGGCCCCACGGGAGGCTTTTAGAAACAGAAGGGAAAATAGGCGTTGAAAGAATTCATTGAACACTTTCTGAAAAAGACCCTAAAAAAAGAACTCCACAGAACATTGTGGCTAAGCTGCAGAACTATCCAACAAAGGAAAAAATATTGCAAGCAGCTAGGAAAAAACAATTCAAATATCAAGGTGCAACAATAAGGGTCACACAAGATCTGGCTGCCTCCACATTAATGGATGGAAGGGCCTGGAACCTGATATTCCTGAAAGGCAAAAGAACAAGGATTGCAACCAAGAATAAACTACCCAACTAAGTTTAGCATTTTCTTCCATGGAAGAAGATGGACATTTAATGAAACAGAGGAATTCCATTTGTTTCTAAGAAAAAAAAAAAAAACCAGACTTAAACAGAAAATTTGATCTACATCCACAAGACTGAAGAGAAACATAAAAAGGTAAAAAGAACTCTTGAGAACTGTATCTCTGTTGTGGATATACAGAAAGTCCAAATGGATAATTTGATTTTATTGTTATAATATAAAAAAGGGAAGTAATAATGGGAAGGAGATCGTATCAGAAAAAGGGAAAGGATAGATAAAAAGAGGAAAACTACATCCCAGGAAGAGGCATAGAAAATCTACCACATCTGAGGGAATTTAGAGAGGGGGAGAAACATTGTGTGAATCTTACTCTCATCAGAGTAGGCTCAAAGAGTAAATAATTGACATATTTGTTTTTCAGAGAATCTTCTCTCACCTCATTAAAAGGGGGAGAGGAAAAGGGAAAAGGAAAAGGGGAATAAGGGAAGGGTACAAGAAAGGGGAAGGGACTTAAAAGGAGGGGGGAGGGATACTAAAAAGGGAGGGCTGTGTGTCACAAGTGGGGTCTATAAATTAAATACTGGGGAAGGGGGTCAGGGGGGACAAAGGAGGAAAAAAGCATAATCAGGGGATAATATGATGGCAGGAAATACAGAATTAGTAATTTTAACTGTATACTATAACACATTTAATATGTATGGGATTTTCTGTCATCAAGGGGAGGGGAGTAGAGGGAGGGAGGGGAAAATTTGGAAAAATGAATACAAGGGATAATGTTATAAAAATTACTCATGCATATATACTATCAAAAATTATAATTATAAAATTAATAAAAAGAAAAAGAAAAACCCTTTTTTGGTTGTTTCAAAAAGAAATCAAATACAAAACTCAAATAAGTAATATCATATAGGACTTAAAAAAGACAGGATGACTGGTGAAGAATCTTTCTGATTTAATCTTCCCTATAAATACTGTTCCTCTTACCCCTGGACACAAAATGATGTCTGTGTATGTGTGTGTATGAAACATAATTCTATGTACATATTAGAAAATCTGCCTCAATGTTGATAAACTTATCAAATATTTTAACTACAATAGATCTATACTAATTATCTTTCCTTCTTATCTCAGAAAAAAACTGAAATAGCTTAGATTTTCTTTTGTGTTGTAGTTCCTTTTGGCATTCCTATTAGCCCTTATTTATGTACTAAATATTGTATATGTACGTATGTATGTGTCTACCTGAACATCTAGAATATGTCCTTTATTTTGTTTTTCCTCTTTATTCTGCTTTTCTCTAGCTTAAAACAGACTTTGCCCATGTTCTGAGAAGAGTATTGTTTAATTGTGTCTCTTTGTGACCCTTTGGGGGGGATTTTGGGCAAAGATATTAGAGGGATTTGCTATTTCCTTCTCCAGGGTCATTTTATAAATGAGGAATCCAAGGCAAATAGGGTTAAGTACCTTACCCAGAGTAATCTAGAATCAGACCCAGTGCACTCTTCACTATGCTATCTAGCTGTCTTTTTCAGATAGGTTTCTTTCTCTTTTCCTCTTTCTCCATCTCTCTCTCTCTCTTTGTCTGTCTCTCTCTGTCTCTATGTCTCTTTCTGTCTATGTCTCTGTGTCTGTATGTCTCTCCTTTTAGATTGACTAAGACTTCTACTTGCCTTTAAAAATAGAAACTGAGGATCTATGAATTTTGAATAAAGTTATAAACTATAAAACACTCGGGCAAAGACAAAATAACATTAACAAAATTTGTCCTATTAAAGTGGGATCTGGGGTTTACCCTGGTCTTATTTTTATCTCTGTATTTCTCTTACTCCTCTTCCTCATTGCTGGAAGACTTAGGCCTCAGCTGTAGCTTGAACTCCCCTCATTCTTATACACACATACATGTAGAGATAGAGGATACAGAGAATGATCCTGAAGAACATGATCTCCCCAGTTCGAAGGCCTTGCTTTGGATGCACTGTTATGGGTTCAATAGCCTGGTAATGTCTCCCCAAGCTCCCATGTATGGAGCACTTTAAATTCCTTCAGCAGCTTGCTATTGTGATTTATAGGCACATTTCAGGTTTGCCTTTCATTGAAAGCCTAAAGGGAGCCCCACAGGTGAGGTTGGGAGCTTTTATAAAAGGAGGAAGGCTCAAGAAGGATGAGCTGAATATTTGTTACAATCCAAATAGGGCTAGGGGCAAGTAGAACTTACTCCAAACTGGGGTCAACCCTCTCTTTAGTTTCCCTTGACACATGTCTCTTCCTGGACCTTGGAACAGCTTCACAACCTCTTAAGACACCTTACCTTATAGCTGGTGCAATCAGCTTCAAATATTACTCAAAATCCTTGGACAAAATTCCCTCCCATCTTAAGGGACCCAAAAAGATTTAAAATATGACATTACACCTGAGAAGATGGTAAAAGAGACTTGGAAGTTAGGAGGGGAAATATTTCAAGGTTTCATAGTGAGATATTTATTACAAGTTAACAACAAAAAACATGATCTACACATATTTTTTGACTGAATTAAGTTATGAAAGTTGGATTAGAAGAAAACCTTTGATTTTGTCTGCATGTTGCCAAATAAGCAACTTATTTACTTTTCAAACAATAGTTTTGGTAAAACTTTAGTCAGGCAGGTGGGGGGGAAACCTTACCATATGTTTATCCTGTGCCAGGAATTCTGAGGATTCAAATCTTGCCATTATTCCCTATATTCTTATTTCATCTACAACTGAGTTAGAGAAAGCTTAAAAACTCCCATTGCATAACATAGTCTAATCTTAATATACAATTGATCCAGGACATTGTTCCCAATTACTTTCCCCCATATGTCAGAAAAAAAACTCTGTACTCCAACAGTCTCCCTCCCTCCCTCTCTTCTTCTCTTCATTTCTCTCTCTCTGTGTCTCTCTCTCTCTCTCTCTCTCTCTCTCTCTCTCTCTCTCTCTCTCTCTCTCTCTCTCTCTCTGTCTCTCTCAGTGTCTCTCTCTGTCTCTCTCTCTTTCTTTCTTTCTCTCTCTGTCTCTCTTCCTTCCTTCCTTCCTTCCTTCCTTCCTTCCTTCCTTCCTTCCTCCCTCCCTCCCTCCCTCCCTCTCTCTCTCTCTCTCTCTCTCTCTTTCTTTCTCGCTCTGTGTCTCTCATTTTCTCTCTAGTTACTGATAAAGTATTCACAGGAAATATAACACTTTCAAAAGAGACAAAAACATGTTTGAGATGTTTGAAAATGTCTATCTTCAAAACCAAGTATCTCCTTTCTAGGCCCTTCTTAGAGGAAAGAATAAATTACGTGAACAAAACCCTCCAAAGTCTAGATCATCTAACTGCCTGCTGTCAACCAGATGAAGACAGCTACCCCAAGGGTAGTGGAGAAGACAGATTTGTTTGTGGTTTTCAGGTTAAGCAATAGCTCAGATCCCCAAAGGCAGGAAATTTTAATCCTGGATTCTCCAGCAGATTTTCCCTATTCCTTTGGCATCTGTGTAATTAACCTTGCAATCTTAACTTTCTGAACCACCCTTTCCATTGGGAAGATAAGATATATAAAAGGAAAATTAAAAGACAATACAAGATTGCAGAGAGTGTGTGTACTCTGAGTTCAAAGAAGGGAGGAATTCAAAAATAATGGAGGAGTCTAAGGGGCAAAAAAAAATGAGGGAAAAAGCTAGGCTAAGGAGAAATTATTATTTGTTGGCAATAATGTATAGAGGACAGATAAATACTGTACAATATTTTGCATTGAAGACCAACTATCATGTCAGTAAGACCTGGTGCAAGTCTTGCCTCTGACACAGAGTTGTTGAATGACCTTAGACAATTAATTTAATTCTTCAGTCCTCCTGATAATTCTCTAAGACTCTATACTTGATTATGAGATAGCTGTGGGGTTTGACACAGGCCCTCAAAAGGGTTAAAAAAAAGATTACAAAAGGCTTTGGTGGTTGACAAATTCATTTCTCTTTGCTTTTAAAAGATAATCATGGGGCAAAATCTTTTGAATTATTGAGCTGTAATCTTAACAGATGTCCCAGAGTAAATGAACATGAGATCTGCTTAATTAGTGTTGACCCAAGGTAACATTATAAAGTAGGTAAAGGTTCTTGTGTCCTTAATTCATTAGACACCCCTCTTTCCTCTAGCCCTCTCATCCATTCTCATCCCTATTTTTTTTCCAAGTTTTATCACAAAAACTAGCCATTAAAGGTCTTTAAATTCAACAAAATGATGTGTGTATATGTGTGTAAGTGCACACGCGTCTGCGCGCACGCGCGTGTGTGTGTGTGTGTGCGTGTGTGTGTGTGTGTGTTCTATCTTCACAACAACCTTAGTAGGTTGATGCAATTGTTATCTTCATTTTGCACATGAGGAAACTGAAGAAGGCAGAGATTAGATGATCTCCCAAAGTCATACAGCCAATAGTTACCTGTCTGGATTTGAACTCAAGTTTGCCTGATACCACATCTTATCTTGATTTTTCTTAAGATATTTACTTGAGATATCCTTTCAAGCTGTCTACAACACTATTTTTTTTTTTATTTTTTACATTTAAATAATAGCTTTTAATTTCAAAATACATGCAAAAATAGTTTTCAACTTTCATCTTTACAAAACTTTGTGTTCCAATTTTTTCCCTCCCATCTCCCATTCCTTTTCCTAAACAGCAAGTAATCAAATTTACATTAAACATGTGCAATTCTTGTATACATATTTTCATAATTATCATACTGCATAAGACAAATCAGATCAAAAAGAGAAAGAAACGAGAAAGAAAACAAAAAGCAAGTAAACAATGAAAAAAAAAAAATGGTGAAAACACTATGTTGTAATCCACATTCAGTTCCCACAGTGCTCTCTCTGGGTATAGACCATTGAAACTGACCTGAATCACTTCATTGTTGAAAAGAGTTACATCCATCAGAATTGATCATCATATAAACTTCTTGTTGCTGTGTATAATGATCTCCTAGTTCTGTTTATTTCACTTAGTATCAGTTCATCTAAGTATTTCAGGCCTCTATGAAATCATTCTGCTGATCATTTCTTATAGAACAATAACATTCTATTATACAATACTGATGGGCATCCACTCAGTTTCCAGTTTCTTGCCATTACAAAAAGGACTGCTTGCAAACATTTTTGCACACACGGGTCCTTTTCCCTTTTTTATGATCTCTTTGGGATACAGACCCAACAAAGACACTGTTAGATCAAAGGCTATACAGTTTGATAGCCCTTTGGACATAATTCCAAATAAAGCACTGAGATTTTAACTGAAAAGTAGGCTGATAGATGGATGTCTCTTTATGACCCCATTTGGGATTTTCTTGGTAAATCTACTGGAGTAGCTTGTCTTTTCCTTCTCTAACTCATTTTATAGCTAAGGAAACTGAGGCAAACAGGATTAAGTATTGTCCTGTGTCACATAGCTAGTAAGGGTCTGAGGCTAGAGCAATCTAGGTTCCCTGTGCACTATGGCACTACCTAGCTACCCCATATATGGAGGTGACAGCTATATTGTCTTTTAAGGTTTTCAAATCATTTTCCACAGTGTCTCATTAGAACCTCACAACAGATAGTACAAAATTGAATGAAACCATTTTAGAAGAGTAGAAAACTGAAACCCAAGAAAAAATCTAATTTGATCAAGGTAATGTGAATAGTACAAAGTGTCTAATGACTCAGTCCAGAACTGTTGCTACTAGCACACTTTGTTGGTGTTAAACCATTTTTCAGAATTTTCTGATTCTTTGTGATCCCTTTGAGGTTTTCTTGGCAAAGATACTGGAATAGTTTGCCATTTCCTTTTCTAGTTCATTTTACAAATGAGCAAACTGAGGTAAACTGTGTTGAGTGACTTGTCCAAGGTGTCAATAATTATCTGAGGCTAGATTTGAACTTACAAAGATCAGTATTCCTGCAAATATTGGTAGTGATGGTGATAGTGTGTGTGTGTGTGTGTGTGTGTGTGTGTGTGTGTGTGTGTGTGTTTGTGTGGGAGGGATGAGAAATCAGTTTTCATATGTAGGGTGAGAACAGATTATGGAATTCCTAGAAGATCTAAGAACTGTATGATGAAAATAGTATTAGTGAGTTTATTATGTTCAAATCAAGTTTTATTAATTTTAAGGATATATAGCTATAAAAACTAGGGTTCCTATCAGAATACTCTAAGTAACAGATGAAAATAACTTTTTTTTAATATCACCATCTGTATATTCTTAGAATACTAGAGTGATTTATTCTATTGAGTAGTTAAGAGTTTCTGATGTTAAGATCAGATCATTGATCATTGAAACAAACTTTTTTTTTCATTAAAGCTACAAAGGGACTTTAGAGATCCTTCGATCTGAGTTCTTCACAAGAAGGCTAGATTTTTTTTTTAATATTCTGTTACCTTTATTCCAATATAATGTGTTTCCTTTGAAAGCTGATATATTTTATTTTATTCACTTAAACATCATCATTTCCAATTATAAGGTCCACAGTCTTCACAAGACTACTGAATTCTAGCTCTACTTTAACTCTCTAATGTTATAGACTCACTCTGAATCCCAGAGAAGTGAAATGATGGCAGGAATCAAATCCAAGTCTTCTGGAACAAAAAAAAAAAAAAAAAAAAAAAGATCAAATCCAGCTTTTTTGCTACTGTACCACATAACAGCCTATCCTGACTTTGAAAGGTCATAGAGGAGGATCATTAATTAAAAAAAAAAAATCAAAGTACTATTCCTTCTGGATGCTAGTGCAAAATTTGGGAAAGTCCAGTTAATTATGCTGTAAATGAAAATATTTGTCATTCATATAGTTTCAGCTGAAGGAAAAGTAGAATATTCCTGAAGGCAACTGGCTGTCCTGTGGGGGTAACTAATTCTTTTGCAGTTTGAGGGAAAGATCTGATGTAATCTGCTGCCCCTGAACAGTGCTTAGGACAATAACAGCTTCTCCTCTGAATCTGAGCTAGAAGAGTTAAGTACTTACTTACCAAGCACTTATTATTTTCTTTTCATTGTTGGTTTTGTGACTTGCATCATTCTTTCATTAATTCATTCATGAAAACAAATATTCATTAATGCACTGAATTACCACACTTCTCCCTGAATTTTTTCCTGTGGAGACAAGATCTTGTCCAAACAGCATTTCTCTCAGGCAGAGCAACCTTTGGGAGCAATTTGCATAGTTTCCACCAGGTGATTTCTGAAGGGGCTAGTTTTCTTCCCTTATCCCAGTATTAATATATTATATATTCTCCCATAGACAATCAGAAAAGTTTACAACTAAAATGAAGTTTACATGTTGCTAATGAAGTGAATTTTGACCATGTCATAGATAGCAAATGTTGGTTGAATTAAACTGGGCACCTACTATGTGCCAGCCTTATAACTTAGAAGAGAATAAAGAAGGAATAAAGAGCAAGTGATATAAGAAGAGAAGGCAATTTCTTCCCTTAGCTTTGTTATGAAATTAGAATACAAGAAAATGGGCAGAAGGTTGAAACATGCCAGCACCATGCCTGGCACCAAAAACTCTCTGCTCACTGGAACACTGTTTCCAGTGCCCTTTTATCTTTTATCTCTACCTTCACCTCTTTCCTTAACTAGACTTTAACCTTACTTTCAAACCCCATAATAAACTTCTTTTATCAATCTAAAAAAAAGAATACAAGAAAATGAAAGAACTATCAAACAATGCAGATATTTTTAAATAAGGCACCTAAGTGAAGTATTAGATTGAGTAATTATCCAAATCCTGTTTCAGATAATTACCAATTGTGGGATTTTAGGAGATTTATTAATCTCTATTGGCTTTAACTCTTTTTCATAATCTGTAAAAGTGGGAATAAAAATATCTATGTCACAGGATTGTTGTGAGGATCAAAGAGAGGACATTTATATTAATAGATGTACAAAACATATATAGACATGCATGCATGCATGTACCCACAATGGTTTTATAATTTTTAATTCTTTATATAAATGTTGTTGTTTTTATCATTGGATATGCTGCCAATTAAGTGCTAAGAAGATCAAGATATCAATGAGTTAAAGAATAGCTCATTGTCCATGGAAGGACTTAAATTAAAATAATATACAATGTGGAATAAATTCACATTTATTCTTAGCCTATGCATCATCTTCCTTAATTCATACCTTCACAAGGAGGAAGCAGATAGTAATGTGAAGTAACCCATGCAAATGTTTCTCATAAAATGTAGTTTCTTATGTTCAGTGAATGCAAGGCAACATCTGAGTTGCAATTCTAGACAAAAAAGGAATTTCTAGGATATTCATTTTATGTCCTTTCAGACATGTAATGAGAACAAATGGAAGCAACCATTCTGCACAAGACACACCTTATAATGTTTTAATACAAATTTCATTAATTGGCAAGTCTAGCAGGATATTCATTAGAACATCTATAAAATCTTTGTGAAGGGCTTAATAGCTAAAACAAGCTATTGAAATTAGCCAATCATTCCATAATTGAACTCCCCATGAATCTTTTGCTTCAGTGAGGGAAAATTTTCAGAGAATACTCCCATGTGAGTTGGTTGAACAATCAAAAATAGCATAGCGTGTATTTTACTTTGGATTCTAGAAGGCTCATATTTGTAAAATTCTCAATTCTATTATAAGGTCATTGGGCCTGTGACCAAGTTTTGTGCAATCCTATAACCATCACAGCATCTAAACAAAATAAATGGTCCCTAAGTGTGTACTAATGATGAAGATTCACAATCCTTTTAAAGCAAGGACCATTTTCAATTTGGATTTTGTATCCACAGCATTTGGCCCATAGTAGGAATTTTTAAAAAAATAATTATTCAGTTGAATAAATAGGGAAAATTACAGGTAATTATAAAATAATAAGTATACTAAAACTGAAATTAAAGGGATTATAATAATTAAATATATATTTAAGTTTTTAAAACTCTCATTTTAACTTCACAACTACAGTAGTATAATAGTTCTTAAGTCTATTTTATAGATAAAGAAAAGCAATTAGTCCAGGATCTCACAACAAAATGTCTGAGGCTCAATTTAAAGGGGTAGGAGGGAGGTTGAAGATAGTCATTCTGATTCCTACTCTAATACTAATATGCTGCCTTCAGTGATCTAGGAAATTCAAGGAATGTGTGTGCATGTACAAATACAATTTCAATGCTTCCTTTTTAATCATTGTTTTGCTTACAAATAAAAAAAAAATTCCAAGTTGAATTTATTTCATATGGTCTGACCTATAACTGAACTAGTCAGACAAGAGTACAGTTAATTAAGGTTGCAAAATAATACCTAAAAGAACAGTATTAGTTTGGGGTTGCTCGTGTTAATTTTTTTTTGGTGGAAAGACAAAAATATGCACGGTATTCCCCATATAGCTCTCTGTTAAAAAGCATGAAATTTGATACAGCTGCATTCTTCTTAGATATCAAAAAAAGGGGGTTTCATTCTAGAAATTACTTTGAGTGACCTAGTTATAAATCTGTTTCATCCAGACCAAAATTCTTGATCTAAGTGAAACAGATTCAATCCTTTGAATCTTTTATTCAAATTATTTTATATTTTTATCCATCAGAAAATGACATTTATAATTTAATCATGAAATAATTTGTGAAAGATGAAATGTACTCTGAAATATAGAAGTATAAAAATAAAGTTGCCATGGGAGATATGAAACTATAGCTTAATACTACAGAAGATAGTTATGACTAGTTATTTGCATTTTGGTCATAAGAACAAGTTTATCAGTGTGGTAATCTATACATTTTTAAAAAGTTAAATGTAATTGATGATTTTTTTTATAACACAGCTATTTCAGCTATAAAGCCATTCTACTAGTCCAACATTGGACTATTGCTTGGATCAACACCCAAAAAACAATCTAAATGAAAACAATCAACTTTCTTATTCAATAAATCTGTATATGCAATATACTTTCTTTTATTGAATAGAAGAGTTAAGTTCCATTATCTGTTCTCCAGAACCATGATTAGTTCATTATAATCAGCTTTTCCATTTCCTTTTGTATTTTCCCCTATTATTGTAATCATTGTGTTCATGCATGTATATGCATGCATAAGTATAAACATACACATGTGTTCATTAACATGTCTTCACTAATCCAATCATGAATTTGTAAATTATGGAAGCCTTTGCTTCCTTACCAAAAAAGAAAATTCTGCTTACTCTTGCTTGATAATTATGATCATATCACATCATCATAGCTAATATTTATTTAGTGCTTACTATGTGCAGGTACTGTACTAAGCATATAATTATTATCTCATTTGATCTTCACAACAACCCTGCAAGTTAGATGTTATTTATTATCCTTATTTAACAGATGAGGAAATTAAGGCATACATACACAAATATATTTATATGTGTGCATATAAACACATAGACATATATGCATGTGTATTTTCTTAGTTGTCCTTATTTCATCATGTATCATATCATAAAATCTCAAATCTAAATCATCTTATGCTGTATAAATATATTCCATTACATTTATATACTAGACTAGTTTGCTTACCAGCTCCTCAACTAATGGGTGCCATTTTATTTCCATTATTTTTGCTTTCATAAAAAGTGCTGCTATGAATATTTTGGTAATAATAGGGGGCCTTATTCTCTATGACTTCATTGAGTTATTTTCAATTAATGTTTCCTAGGTCCAAGTGTTTAAAAACCTGAATTCATATATGAATATATATGTAATTTTTTCATTCATCAGTTGTGAGGTAAAACATGTGTTATGATGCATTTTTTCTTATTAATGATGTGAATATTTTGCATTCATTAATAGCAATTCTTCTTTTGAATTAATGAATTTGAATTCTTTCTTTTGAATAATTATCCAATGGGAGCTGCTTTTTGTTTTATATGTTTGTTTCATTTCCTAAATGTATGTTGTATATAAGAAGCTGTCATACATATTTCATGATTTTTTCTCTCTTAATATGCTGATTTCATGTAAAAACTGACATAAAGCTATATGCCTTATTTTATAAATCATGATGATGGTGGTGATGATAATGACCAAAAGAAGTGAAATAACTAAATCAAATTTATACAGCTTATCAGCAATAGATCTTGGGCAAGAAGCAGAATTCCTAACTCTTAATACAGTGTCTTTCTCCTTATAAAATAGTGGAAGTGGAAAATCTTCAGTGTTTACAGCACTGATTCTACCTCTGCAAATGTAGAAACACTTGGACAAAGAACCAAATCACTTTAAACAAACAATAAAGAGGAAGCTATAAGATGCTGCATACTTACCTGTTGGTGCATCCCAGCAGAGCATTCCTAGTCCCCCAGTTTCTTTCTAGAGGAAGTTTTTTCTTGGTCTTAGGCTATAGGTTCCTATGTCTCTGTCTTTCCCTCATCCACTCCACTTAATTCATGTGAAGAAAAAAAAAAGGTTAATGTAGTGTTCATATTGTGCTGGTTGCTTCAATATCCAATAATTATTGATTATGGTTCTACACATGTGACTATGCATATTTAACCTTTCTTTTCATCTCCAAATCAGTAAGAAATTTCCTTATTAATTTGAGTATGATCCTACATCAAAGCAATATTCCAGTCCTCTGCTATTTTACCAAAGAATGTGTAATAGCCATATTTGAATAGACTTTATATTTTAAGGCAGCTAAATGGTGCAGTGGAGAGTGCTGGACTTGGAAGAAGAACTTAGTTCAAGTCCTGCCCCTGAAACTTACTTGGGTTTTCCTGAAGAAGTTATTTAATCTCAGTTTGCCTCAGTTTTCCCATCTAAAACTGGAAATAATAACAAGATCTACCTTCCAGGATTATTGTGAAGATCCAATAAGATAACATATATGAAGTACCTTATATTCTTTAACATGCACTATAAATGCTAACTATTATTATAAGCTAGCTAGCATTTGACATTACTATTTAGTAGAATAGTAGTAGTAGTAATAGTAGTAGTAGTAGTAGTAGTAGTAGTAGTAGTAGTAGTAGTAGTAGTAGCAGTAGTAGTAGCAGTAGCACTCACAGCATTTTGTAGTTTATAGTAATCTTTGTTCTTCAAAAAAATATACGTGTAAAAATGGAGGAAAGATGACTCCAAAAAAAGAATGTAGAAATTGAAGTCAGTCATAGCGCAGTTCCTACCCTCCAACCTAAATGACCTAGGACAAAACATCTAAACTTCATGCAAAATAAAGGTGATGGACCGAATGAACTTAAATCACTAGTTTTGGACTGTTTTGTTTTTGTTTTTGTTTTTGTTTTAATTTAAAGTACAACTTGGATAACAGTTACTATATGAATTTTTTCATGATCCTACTTCTTGTTAATATTATTTTTCCTATTGATAGTACTGAATGTAGTTTTCTATTTCGTGTTCATTTTTTCTCTAAATATTATATATTGTTCTAGTTATATGTGAAGTTTTTGAAGACGAAGACTGCCTTATCTATTATTTAACACAGAAAAACACATACAGAAGATGCTTAATAATGTCTTTTGGATTGAATTAAATAAATCTGTCCACCTCAAGTTATATCATTTAGATGTAGAGAATTGACAAAAAAACAAAAACAAATAAACCAAACAATATATATCAGTGTGAATATAATCTTGTTCAGAATAATACTATGGGGAAAATATTCATTCATTTAAATATTATGACAAATGGTAAAATATATTTAGTGATCTCTCTTTCATAATTGCCTTTAAAGGCAATTTATGAGCCAAATAAGAAAATTAGTCTCATTACTTTATAGTTTACCTTATTACTTTACAAACCATCTTGAGAGATACAAATTTATGACCCAGAATCTTTGAATTTCCTAGATTTTGTCTTTGATGTTAATCCCAAATGCTTTAGTGCATTAGTTTCTTCTATCTAAGCAAACTGGTGACTATCTGAGAATCATGAATCATATTTCTGCATCTAAAGCATTATAGATTGATAAAGATATAATTCTTTTATGCATTAAAAAACACATCGAAATGATCTTGAATCTTCCCTGCAATGAACATGAATTTTTCTAGTACTATTTCTTTGACCAATAAAGATGAAACTTGGAAAATGACAAATTTGCATACAAGAAAATCTTCTACTTTTCTATATTGAATTTTTCTGGCAAAAACTAAAATCCAACCAACAAATCAATATGCAAATTTTTGTGTTGTAATAAAACTCAATAATCTTTTTATTGGCTGTAACCTTGGCCTGGAAATGTTTATTCCTCAATATATCACTGACTCTTTTGTTCTGAATTCTCCTGATTTTTGGCGGGGGCAGGGGAGGAGGGGGAAGAGCAAGCAATTAGTCTGGTAGACTAAGAGGTGAGGACTTTTTTTCTCCATCTCCATTACCAACTGCTCAGATAGTCATTTTGTGGGGTACTAAATGGTGCTGTTAACTCTTTATATTTCAATGTCTCTAGGCCATAAGACCCAATCTACTTAACTTGTTACACAAAGATATTGGCATCCATATTCTGTGAAATTAGGGTTCAGTGGAGATATTCAAGGGACCGTACAGAGAGAAACAAATTAACTAGACAGCACATTTCTTGTCAAAATTTATAGGAGCTTTTGGCACCAAAAGTGACTAAATTGCTAAATAACCAAGAATGTACAGATTCTTCCAGCAGAAAATGGATTAAAGTAATTAGGGGGTGGGTTGTTTATTGAGGAAAGAATTAGGGCAACTGGCTGTGTGGTTAGGGAATTAATGTTCTAGGGGAGAGATCTGAGGTGACTGTATATAAAAAAAAATAAATTCACAGAACAGAAAAAAAGAAAAGGTTCTTTGGGGCATCTCTTTGTAATGTAAGAACTGGCAAAGTAAGAAATTCCCTAGGCTGCTAGAGTAATAAACTCAACCTTGCCTAGCATCAGTCTTTGATCTATGATGGGCCAATCTCATGGGGCAAGGGGGCTATCACATCTTTTATTTGGAACTCTTCTCCATTTTTCTGTCTTGCCTCTAGACCCTTATTTACCAACAAAAGATGCCTCTATTGGAGCCTTAGCTGATGGAATGTGCTGGCCGCACACATACACGCAGCCTGTCCAGCTGCCGGATAGGGGACTTTGCTAATTGGAGAAGTCTGCTTGGGTCCCTTGTCACCAGTTGGCAGACACAACAGTCTGGGCCAGAGCTTATTTCCAGAGTAAGGCATTCATTTATCTCCATGATAACAGGATATGTGTAGAGAGAGGTAGCAAAGAAAGTGAGGGTGAGCTGAGCTTTGGTTGTTGTGGGGACAGTATTAATGCCCTGAAATCAAGGACATGCTGTGTGTGTAGGAGCCTGGCACTTTATCCCCCTCTCACAAGTTTAATTAGTCACTAATTATAAACAGTTCCCTTTTATTATGGATGCATTTGGCCAGGGCTGTTATTTTTTTTTAACTTGTTCTCATCTCAACCAAGTTCCAAATGCTAACGTATCAATGTCAGAAACTGCAGTCAAGCACAACCTGTCCCCAAATCCCAGCCCCTTGAAACACGATGGCTCATTAATAACTTAAAAAGGATGATGACACTGATACTATTTATAGGGCCCTGCCAGGCAGGTCTGCCAGCATTAAAGAAATTAACATGGAGAAATTGTCAACTGGAAAACATTAGTGTTTATCAACAGATCAATCAAACTTCAACTACTGTAAATTGTGCTTTTAGCTAAGTAAAATGTATTGACAATGACAGCGGCTCACCCACCTGGGGAGCATGATGCCCTTGGGTTGAGGAGAACATCAGATATGAAGCATCCCTTGTGTCTGTCTTTGTCCTGCATCCCCTCAACATCCCTTGATAGACTTTCAAAAATCTGCCACACCCATGTAGTACATCTAGTGGCAAATCAGGAAAGACTGTCAGGAACCAGGAATAACTGAAGGGTTAATTAGCTTTTACTGAGAAGTCCAGTTAAATTAAAAAAAAAGTCAAGGTGATGTCTGGGTACCAAGTCCTCCCTTTATCAATACTTTAGAATAACTCATTTCTGTGATTTAAGCCATCATTCTTGGATCTTGTATTATTTTAAAGCAGTTGCTTGACTCTTGCTTCTCTGTGTACATAGAGGTGGTTCTATTTTCGTTTTCGGGCTACGTCTTCAATGATGAAGTGGCTTTAGAACCCTGAACAAAGCCAGAGAAGTCTGATTGGCTGTTGATGATGTCATCTCTGTGCCTCTAAAAGCACCAGGGACTGACTGTTTTTCTGATTTTTTTTTTTAATGTGGAAATTCCATTTCAATGCAGGCCGAGTGTTTGGAGTTTCAAATCATAGAAACGCTTGTGTTATCACCCAGGGTATGCCGTAATCGCCCCAATGGGCATTATTTTGGCTGTCCTATTGTTTCTCTGTTGCATGGGAAAGGGTTTGTGCTGCATTGCACTGAATATTACCTTTCTGTAATTCCTTGTCACTCTAGCAGACCCTTTCATGAGGCTTCCTTTACAGAACACATACAATCTACTCCTGCCAAATTCTACTCCACAACCAAATATTCTCTTACTGTTCTTTCCTGGCTATATAGAAATAGAAATATACATGTTTCTACTACAGTCACAAAAGAAGAAAGTAGAGTTAATAAAAAACAAAAATTCAAAGATGTGTGTTTATGGATTAGGGAAGGGGGATCAGAGCTTGAATGTTTTATATCCAGATACTAGCTGGAAGAGTTTCTCATACAAGTACCTCTGCTCAAAGATTTTCAGTATCACTTGTCACATGGTAAGTACGTAATCAGTGCAAAAGGTGTGTATGTGTGTGTGTGTCTGAAGGGGGTGTTCTCAAAGCCATATGTTCTTTTATGAAATTATGACATAGTGTATTGATTCATTTGTTTTATCTCTTATCTTTGGATAATTGAATAAATCTGCAAAAAAATAGGAGAGCGTGAATGAGTGAGAGAGAAAGAAAGAGGGAGAGAGAAAGGGAGAGAGAGAAAAAGAAAGAGAGGGACAGAGACAGACAGAGAGAGACACACAGAGAGGGAGAGAGAGAGAGAGAGAGAGAGTGAGAGAGAGAAAGAGAGAGAGAGAGAGAGAGAGAGAGAGAGAGAGAGAGAGAGAGAGAGAGAGAGATGCCAAATCCTTTAGTTTGTTTTCCATCTTTGAAATACTTTTCTTTTCTTGGAGTGAGGTCACAAAGACACACAAAGACTGGTTTCTCCCAATTTCTTCCAAGAGTGGAAAACATAATATGAGATGTTAGAGAATAAAGAAAAGAGGAATTTTTAAAAATACTGTTATTCTTCTAGAATAAAAGGATAGAGTCAGTGTATATGTGGGATTTCTCAAAAGATTTCTAGGAGAAAATTTAATAGGAAAAGATGGATCATACAAACAGATGACATCATTCTGTATTTATTTATCCTCTACTATAGAAAACTTATTGTATCTGACACTGAGAGATCCTAAGAAAGGGTTCCAGCCCTGTCACCAAAGAACTCACTGACTACTTATAGAATCAAGACAACACATATGTAAAGTTAACTAACAACAGCAACAAAAAGAGAATTTAAATTACAGGCCAAGACATCAATTGAAGTAATGACACAAGGTAGGACATGATTAATTGGGAAATACATTGTACAGACAATTATTACTCTAGCAGTTCAGAAGAGGGAGAGATTGTCTCAGCTTTGTATAGTCGGAGAAAGTCTTTTACAAAGAAGGTGTAATTTGAACTAGCCCTCTAAGGATGGGTGGGGTATGTATAAAGAAAAAGGAGAATAGAAGACATTTCAGGTAAAACCACTAGGAAAAACAGTATGGAGGCAAGAAGCTGCATGGTGTTCTGAAGACAGTGAGTAAACTAGTTTTCTTTGTTTCTTTAGCTTATTCTGAACTTAACAAACACCAAATAAAATAAGCATTTCCATAAGGGCAGTAGAATGGAAAAAGAGGAATGTGAAAGAACTGTGAATCTGTAACTTGTTGGGTTTTTTAAAATAGATGGTACATTTATCATGTAGCTTCCAAAGCTGAGTAGATCAATTTGGATGGGATAGAAAGTTTGAGTAGGATTGTAGTGGGGTATAAAGTTGAAGACATAGTAAGCCTTGAATGTTAGGAAAAGAAATTTTATTCTATCTTATACATAAAGAGAAACCATTCATTTGCCTTTCTTTTTTTTCCCCCTGGTACTGTTTAATTCTGTGTGATCCACAGACTAGCTCTCTACTTCTTATTTGCCCCATCTGTTTTCTCAGTTTTTCAAGAGACTCTTTTCTTCCTTGATTTAATTCATATTTTTAGTACTACAAGAGTGGGATATCCACTGACACTCTCAACTAATGACAGAAAGCTCAAATATCAAATATCACATCAACAAATCAAAAGTATAAACTAGATGTAAACAAATTATTAATCTATTTAAGAATAATTTTTTCAATTATTGATTAGAGATGATCCACTTAGAAAATGCATGGTAATCAGCTGGAAAAAAAAAAAAGACACAGCTCTGGAACTATGTATACTAGCAGGCCAACTTAGAATCCTGCAGTCTGACAGTAAATAAGTAGAATTATATTCATATCTAATGATGAAGTACTCTAGAGGGAATTGTGCTTGTTAGGGGAAGGGGAGAAAGTCCCCCCCCCCTCATATTTTCCTGTCCTGTTCTCTCCTCTTCCCTCTCCCTCCCCTCTTCTCCCTTCTCCTCCCTTCCTCCTCCCCTCTTCTCTCTTTCTCTCTCTCTCTGTTTCTCTCTGTCTTTCCCTGTCTCTGTCTCTCTCTCTTTCTCTCTCTCTCCATCTCTCTGTGTCAATCTTCCCCCTCCCCTCTCTATTTCTGTTCATTATGACCCTCCTGAGCAGTAAGCTCCCAGTGATAGGTCTTTTGTAGTGTCCATAGCTAGGGTTTCCCTTCATTCAGAGGACAAACTGTAGACTAGGCTGTACTAATCATTAGTCAATTGGTATTTAATGGGATTTATGGTCTCAAAATGTTTCAAAAATCCCAGTTGCATTTTTTATGGCTTAAAACCTGTTTCCCCAAAACCTTTCAAGAAGCATTTATCAAATCAATGTAAACTGAATCCCAGGCACATAGTATCCACTATGTGCTAAACACTACATTCAATACTTGGCATATGAATACAAAAATAAATAGTCATTTTGGATGTTATAAGTACCGAAATGTGTATCTACAAAATATATGCACAGTAAATTAAAGGATATTTCCAGGAGCACTAGGAGAGTGGCACACAGTCAAGCCAGGAAAGGCCTTATGTAGGATCATCTTGATGAAACTTGAATTAATTTGGCGATTTTAAAAGTGGTCTTTATTCAAGGCCAAAATAAAGGGACAGAACTAGGATGCAGAACACCTTGTGTACAGAGGAGGAAGCAGAAAAACAATGAATTCTCTCTATTAATAGATTGTTTTATGAGATATATCAAAGGGTGAATGAAAATATGAGCTAACATGTGAATACTTTTTTTTTCAGGGATATTGATTACAATTCATCCATGTCTTCTCCTCTTAAGTTCTTCTTTTCTTTATCCTTCTATGTATCTTTGGAAGAAAGTTCATCCAATTTGTGAGTCTTCCTCTAGTTCTTTTCCATTGCATGTATTTCAGCAGATTATTTGTATCTTACCTGATGTTATTCTTTATATTACTTTACTTGCATAATTTCTTTCATAATTTATTACTCTTTGCAACCTACTCATGCCTAATCATCTATTTCATCATTTCCCTATGATATTCTATTACTCTGAGCCAAAGGGTATCAACAGAACTGTGATGCTAAAATAAATAAATAAATAAATAAGCCTGTGTTTCCCGGAGAAAATTTAGAAGTCAATAAAAATAGCATATAATTTCCTGAATGAAGTCCATATGACTTTTCTACTATTTTGAGTCAGTAGTCTCTCTATACACAAAGCCTTTCCAAGATACATGGACTAATAGGCTAGTTCTACAAAGTGTCCATGCAATTGCATATCATAATATGTAGAATACACATTTTTTTGTTCTCTTGTTTTTTATTATTTCTATTGGTAGGCCAAACTCTCTCTCTCTCTCTCTCTCTCTCTCTCTCTCTCTCTCTCTCTCTCTCTCTCTCTCTCTCTCTCTCTTATCTCCCCTCCCCTCTCTTTCTGTCTCTCTCTGTCTCTCTGCCTCCTATCTCTCTCACACAAACGTTTTGAAGACTACAATCTTTTGGGACTTGATGTAATCAGGATAAAGAAATTTTCATACAATAGTATCTGAAGGACCATACCATTTGTTTGGGAATCATTCAGATTTGGTCTCAATGTGTCTAAACAGCATTCAAAATATTCAGAAAAAAAGATACAATTTAATTAAATCAATGCTTTTAATGCTTTGTATGTATTATATGAAACCATAATTTTGTTTTGCTTTTTTTAGGGAATGAGCAAACTTCAGATTTCTAAGGGAACTGCGGGGCCATTCAGGACAACTTATGTTTAATACAAATTACCTCCATAATATGTGATAAATAGTGATCCAACCTCTCTTTAAGATTTCTGATGATGAGGAAAACACTGCCTGTCAATGTAACCCATTCCACATTTGGATTGTTCTAGTTATTAGCAAAGATTTCCTTCTACCAGTGAAACTCTTAAAACTTTCCACTAAACTCTCCTAGTTCAGCTTTTTCTGTCCAATCAGAACAAATGCAATCACTTTTTCCACATGACACTGAAATACTTCAAGAAAGTTTTCCAATTTTCCCTAAATATTCTCTTTTTCAGAAAAGAATTTATCATTTCTGATTTTGTAGGGTCTCCTAATTGATATCCTAATTGATAAACTTTAAAAAGTTATATATCTATAGAAAAATAAAACAAAATGTAAAAGACTAATGAATGCTTATAATCCAGCATATACTAAGATGAAAAAACCAATAGAGTATATATGCAGGTATGTATACATGTTTTTACATATGTGTATATATATATATATATATATATATTTACATATATATACCAACAATATTATATAAATGTATAATGAGTTGATCCTAAATTAAAAACAAAATTCAGAGAATTTGAATTGTTTTCAGGAAATTGCTAAGGATATTAATGATGCCAAGATTCTCCTCTAAAAGTCTATTTTTTTTATAACACTAGTATGATTCCATTAATTATATAGTGCTTAAAATGATTGGGCAATATATTCTCCAAAGAATTGAAGTTAAGAATCAATTGGAGGCTATGCATGGTGGACATTAGTAGCCTGGAATTCATTTCCAATAGGAAATTTCACAGGAGAATTGTTTAAAAAAAAAAAAGTCTTCAAATAAAGATATGATCAAATTACTGGTCAATTTCTGGAGAAAATAAAGGAAACCTGAGGAATACCTTAAATGTTCCATCATAGTCCTCAAACTATTAAAAGAACATGAAGAATATACCAGGGCATTTGGGAGATCATCAGTAGTGATCTTGAAGGAGATTTATGAGAGACATAGAAGTTAGGACTATATGTTTGGAGATCTGAAATATTGAGGGAATATTGATGAGATCAGTTTCAAAGGAATAGCGGGGTATTTTTGTATATCCAATTAGCTATGGGTTTTAATATGTTATATTATCTCAATGAATAATTGTTGTGATATTCTCCCTTACATTATTTATTATGATTATTCAGGAAAAAACTTTGGCAATATTCAAACTATAGTTTCCCAGTACAACCCAGCACTATCCGGACTATCTATAAAAAACTACCAAAATCCTAAACCATGATTGTAATTTCCTGACATTATTTAACCATGTCTTCTGAAAGTACTATGGCTCAATCCTTTTTAATTATCATTTACCATATATAACCTAATGTAACTTGCAATTTTTGGGGGGCGGAATTAGTTTTCTTAATCTAGGTATCCATTTTTTCCCTTTTAAACATCTGTAATTCAGTTGCTTATTTTGACTTCTTATAAAGACTACAATTACATTTAAGAAAAAATAATTTATTTCATTAGAAAGATCTTAAATTTTGTCATTTAGATCTCTGATACAACTATTTACAAGAAAAAAGAAAGACCTACCTGATAAGATTACTGAGAAATATTATATTGAGCATGATAAATCTAAAATTTTTATGAACAATTCCCTAAATATTTCAAAATTTAAATCTCATTGAAGAAAGTGACTATACTTTATTCATTTGGGGATCCCTTATAATACCAGAAAAATTTGACATAGATCTTCAACAAATATTTACTGAATAAATGAATGATGTCAGAGCTCTCATCTCCCAGTTTACCTTAGATGAATCTTTGTTTACATTTTATAAGTTCCTTGTTTGATGTATATGTATATGTGTTTGTGTGTTTAAATTTTGCAGAATTGTTGTTTCTAACATAGACTATGTTCTCCCTGCCTGAAAATAAAAAAGATTATTTTGGAATTCATTTAGAAAATGTGCTTTTCAAAACTCCAAGTTTAATAATTCCCATTTTCTGAGGAAAAGGAAAAAAAAAAAAGGTTGCTGAGATGGGATTGGGGTGGAGACTCTTAAATTCTTCAGGTTTTCAGATGGCATTGCTGAAAATCAACAAATAAATGTTCAACTCTCCACTTCCATTTGCTTGTGGTAAATCTGCCTGAAGCTGGTACAAACAGAATATTCAGAATTTGAACTGTGAAAGACACCTTGTCATCTTAAAGATCCTACTTAAGAATTTCTAGGCTTTCAAATCTACACAGAGCCTTGAGCCCATGTATGTCTCACTATTCACTATGTTAATACTTTCTCCCATCCCAAAGCCATTCATAGATTTCAGAAAGTTGTTTTTCTACCTTGGAATATAGGCTACATATGAAAGTCATTAAATGCCTTGTCTTCTCACAATCGCTTCCCAAGAAGTGCCATCGAATTCCTATTAAAAATTTTGCCAACAAGCAGGTTCTAAAAGCAATGCACATTGTCTGTATAAAAGCCTTCTTTTGACGAGAAAATGACTATTAATGAGAACATGTTCATTTCTGGCATCAGACTTGAAGAGACATAGGTCATAAATCTCTTTGATCTTCTTGCAAAAAGCCAGAATCAAGGAAAGAAGCAAGTTCATTCATTTAAAAAAACGCTTTTGATTGAAATGATTCCATTTAGTAACAAGTAATTTATCATGTCCCCCATCCTTACTCTCAAACTATGATTTGGTGTTTGGTCTTAACTTTCTCATAATAGCCAGTTTCTTTCCTGGGGGTACTTCTAGATATGATTTTAGGGTCCCTTGGTATAGTGGGGAGCAGTAATCACCAAAAAGAAAAAGGTTGGGGTAGGATGGAATATGAACAACAATAAAAGTTAATAAATTTTAAACCAGAAGTCTTTTCTTCCAGCTAGGCCAGTAAGCAACTGCCTGTTTTAGATGTGTCAACACTGCCATCTCTTGCTTTTTCATAGTCAGTAATGGAAAATACTTGGAGAAAACAACAATGCAAACCATTCATTCCTTTTCCATTCTTTTTTTCATCATCCCTTTTCAAGGAAAGGCACCATCCAATTGAAAATTATATGCCTAATATTTCCTTTTCAAAATAGTTGCATTTTGCTTTATCTTTTAAACATCTTGATTCTCATTATTTCTGTTTGATGTCACTGCTTGATTCTCTGTGGTGCAGTAAGTATATTAATACAGAAAACCTCGAACAAGCAAGTCTCTTGCCAACAAATATCACTTTGGGATTATAATATAAACAATGTTGTCAAAGAAATCATGCATTTTTATTTCCTATAACTTCTAATTCTATTTTAAACATGCTTCAAGTATGTATTTGGAAATCACTACCTTGGCTTCAAGGTGAAATTTGGAATCCTGTATCAATCATCCCAAGCAAACTCCATCATTGTCCAGGGTCCAGTACCCTTACCCTGTCAGAAAAAGATGGAAGTTGAAGGTCCATTTTACAAAGTCACAGAAGTTTTCTGAAAATATTTCACTGTGTTATGAAATTGAGAAATCACCAGACATGGATCCTTAGAATTATTCCTTACTTTTTAGGTAGGTAAGATTTGCAAAGGTTTTTCACCTTTCCACATCATCTAAATGTGACATTAACAAAATGGAAACATTTCATTTCAGTGTTGATTCTTTTATTCTTGCATTATTTTCATCATCCCCATGATTGAATAGTCCTATCTGCTTCTAGCCTCCCAGCTACCACCAACCTCAGTCTAATATGATGGTATAACAAATCGTGGGGATTCTTTAAATAACTATCATTTCATTGTGTATTGGATTGATTCGTGACCCACAATTACATGAAAGGGGTAAAAAAATAAAATTTTCACTGATGTTTTTTCCTTGCTAGTACAATGCTTTTCAGCACCTTATCACTTTGGATTATTTCTGGGAATACTAGTGATTGTGGAGATATAGCATCTGGTAGTGGAGAGAAAAATGATAAGCTCATAGCTCCCCCTAGTAGTACAAGTCTTAGTATATAACCACCTTGTGGTATGTTTTGAAAGTCATTGCAAAGCTATCTGAATAAAAAATTACCTCAACTCCAACCAATCTGTTCTTCAAATATTCAAAAATTTAACTTTAAAATAGACCAACAACTCAGGGGAGAAAAACCACCTTGAATCATTATCAACTGTTATCATCTTGTTGTTCTATTGTTCAGTCATGTCTGGCTCTTCATAACCCCATGGACCCTAGTATATCAAGCTCTTCTATCCTCCACTGTCTCCCAAAGTCCAGATGTTCATTGCTTCTATTATTAATCTCATCCTCTTCTGTCTCTTTCTCCTTTTGCCATCAACCTTTCCCTATATCAGGATCTTTTCTAATGAATCTTGTTTTCTCATTCTGTGGCCAAAGTATTTGAGCTTCTATTTCACTTTCAATATCTGATTTTCCAGTGAATATTCTAAGTTCATTTCCTTAAGTGTTGGCTTATTTAACTCTTAAAAGTCTTCTCCAGTATCACAATTTGAAAAGGTTGATGCTGTGACATTCAGCTTTTATTAGAGTAGAACTCTCACAGCCAAATATTACTTCTGGAAGAATAATTTTTTGACTATACAGACCTCTGTCAGCAAGGTTATGTCTGCTTTTTAATTTGCTGCCCAGATTTTCCATAGTTTTCCTTCCAAAGATTGAGTGCCTTTTAATTTCATGATTGCAGCTGCTATCTGCAGTGATCTTTGAGATCAAGAATATGACATTTGACACTCTTTCCATTTCTTTTCCTTCTATTTGCCAGGAAATGATGGTAACTCCTCTTTCACCCTCATCAAGAAGCTCCTTAGTTCTTCTCTTTCTTCCATCAGAGTAGTATCATCTGCATATCCAAGACTGCTGACATTTTCCCCAGCAACCTTAAGTCTGGCTCTTGATTCAGCCTGTCTAACATTTCATATAATATACTCTGCATATAAGGTAAATAGATAAAATGATAATATACAACTTTGTTTTTAGTATTTTTCCAATATTAAAACAAGTTAGTCCAGGTTCAGTTTTAATTGTTGCTTCTGAGCCTACATAGTGTCCTCAGGAGACAAGTAAGATGATCTGGTCCTCCCATAGCTTGGAGGACCTGCCACTTTTTGCTGTGATTGCCATAGTCTTTAATGCACAGCTTTAGTACAATTAATAAAGCAGGAGTAGAATTTTTTTTGTTCTGGAATTCCCTTGCTTTTTCCATAATCCAAGAATATTTTGGGCTCGAGTTCTCTCTCTTTGAAAACCAGCCTACTCCTCTGTTATATCTTGGTTTACATATTGCTGAAGCATAGCTTGAAGAATCTTAAACATAACCTTGCTAGTGTGTAAAATGAGCAGAATTGCTCAGTAATTTGAACTTTCTTTGGCATCACCCTTCTTTAGGTTTGGGATATAAACGAATTTTTTTCCAATCCAGTGACTACTGGTGAGTTTTCTGAATTTGCTAGGATAATGAGAGCAACACTTTAAAAGCATCATCTTTTTAGGATTTTGAATAGCTCAGCTAAAATTCTGTCACTTCCACTAAGCTTATTGTTTGCAATACTTCTTTACCACTTAACTTCTCCAGGATATCTAACTCAAGATTAGTAACCACACCACCATGTTTATTGATGATATTAAGATTTTTATTGTATAGTTCTTCTGTGTGATCTTGCTATCTCTTCTTTTTATTGTGCTGTATTTTTATTAAAGCTTATTATTGTTCAAAACATATGCATAGATAATTTTGCACTATTAGTCCTTGCAAAACCTTGTGCTCCAGTCTCCCCCTACTTCTTCCACCCCTTTCCCTAGAGGGCAAGTAGTCCAGTATATGTTAAACATGGTAGAAATATATGTTCAATCCAATATATGCATACATATTTATATAATTATCTTGCTGTACAAGAGAAATCAAATCAAACCAGAAAAGAAAATGATGAAGAAAATAAAATGCAAGCAAACAACAATAAAAAGTGAAAATGCTGTGTTGTAAACCACACTCAGCTCCCACAGTCCTCTTTATGAGTGTAGATGGCTCTTTTGTTCACAAGACCATTGGAACTGGTCTTGCTACCATTTCTTAATCTCATTTATCAATTTCTGTTAATTCCATATCACATTTGTCTTTTAGCATACTCATTTTTGCACAAAACTTTCCATTGATATCTCTAATTTGCTTGAAGAAATCTCTTCCCATTCTATTTCTTTGCCTCAGTCATTAAAAAAACAACAACAACAAAAAAAAAAAACAACTTTTAAAATCACTCCTTGATGTTCTCTGAAAATTTGCATTCAGTGGGTATGTCTTTTATTTTCCACTTTATGTTCAATTCTTTTTGACCCCATTTGGGGTTTTCTTGACAAAGATACTGGAGTGGTTTGCCATGTCCTTCTCCAGCTCATTTTATAAGTGAGGAACTGAGGCATACATAATAAAATGATTTGCCCAGGATCACCCAGATAGTAAATATCATAGACTATCATATTGTACTTTCCAAATAATTAATGAAGCAGAGAGCAAGTTATGATCCTAAAGGAATAAAAACACAAAATTAAAATATTTCTGAGGAGAAAGTGATGACTGAAAGGCCTTGAAGGAAAGGGCTATGTCTCTTTGAATGGTATACAGTAGTGATCCTAGGTACCAGGACTAGGCTTAGAAATAACTAGTCAGTTATTTCTAGCAAAGCTAGTTTTTGTTGTTGTTGTTGTTGTTTTGATACCATTCTTCAAACTTGAATCACTCAGAGATCTAAATATTTAGCTACTTTCTGGTTGCTTGAGTACAAAAGGAGTATGAGATCCTTTTTAATGCTTCTTTCACCAGGCAAGAAACTCAGGCAAGAGAGCTTCATTCAAAATACCCTTAATGCCCATCTTTACTGAATATTATTCTCCTGTTATGACTAAATAAGTTGCCCAGAGTTAACTATTATTAGCCTCATTGAAGATAAACTAAAAAGGGACTAACCAAGACCTAGCCCAGAATCTTCAGTCAAAACTTGTTTTCTCTGCCTTTTTGACTCTCCAGTCAAAACTTGTTTTCAAGTCATGACTTTATGTGAATTTTGCCCACTGCATTATTTCTTTCATAGATATTTTCATTTTAAGCCAACTCTCAGTAATGAAAGGCCATGTTGTCTATTAAAAGAATCTCAGACATCAGTGACCAAATTTGAGGGAGTGTCAGTATTATGTCCTGAGAATGGGAATTCTTGGGAATCTATAATACATGATGAAACTAACTATTCATCTCATTATTCATCCAGCTATGCCCTGTCTGGGAGGGGAGAGGGACTGGACTTTGTTCATAGATTGGTCAGGGTATGAGCTGAGCTAGCTGACACCCAAGAATGCCAGTGAGAACTTGAACTCATTGTCATAACATATATCACTGGCCTCTTTTCCTTGGAAGTCAAGCCCTACATTAGTTGTGGTCATATTTTCCAATATTTCTTCACTTTCTTTTTCTTGGCTGAAACCAAGAGATTAAATCCTTTTTTTCATCATGGTGAAGGAGAACATTCAGAAAACAAAAGTGACCAATAGAACTAAAAAAAAAAATACTTGCTCAAAATAAAGCACTGATAAGAATTTTAAAAGTGGGTTATAATCCTGTCTATTTCTTTTTAACTATTGCTTCAGATAACTTATCTCATAATTTTGGATCATAGAATGACTTGGTCTAGAGTTTGGAAGTATTTTATAGATTTTCTTGCCTATGGGCTCTTAGTCTTTTTATGCCATAAATGTCTTTGACAATATTTTAAAACAAACACATCTCTTCTTACTGTAAGGTTAGTCTACTATATGTATAATAAAAGGAAATGTTTAATTACATTAGTGAAAATAAAGATGTGATTTTTTCCCCCACATCCAAGTTCACGAAACTCTTCAGTCTATACATGGATCCCTCATCTGATACCATGTTAAGAATCCCTGATAAAAATCAACGGACAAAATAGTTATGACTCCCCCAAGACAAGAGAGGAGGTAGAGTATTTATCCATTTTCAGTCTCAATTGCCACATCTGTAATATGGGAACAATAATACCTGCCTTTTCCACCTCACAAAATCACAATAGGTATAAAAAGAGATTAAGTGAAAGGGTTTTACTTACAAGTAACTATTGTCATTATTATTGGTATTGAATAATGCCTTGTCTTCACATATCAATTTCATCTCTGACCTATCATCTTTTTCTGACTGCCTCTATTCTATTAGGTTCTGAAGTTTTCATGAGAAATACACACTATAATGTTTGTCTGAAGTCTCTGATATATCCCAAAATAATAGGCCATGAAATGTTATTTTCTATACCAGCAGAACTTGTGCCCAACAGAAGTGATATTGTATCTCTGAGATAGATTCAGCTAAATGCCAGGTGCTTAAAGAAATATATATTTAAAATATAAGCATTTCATTTGTTACCAAGTAATATTTCTAACCCTGATAAAACCAGAATGTAAAACTACCATCAAAGTTTTTAGAGATATCTCCCATTAATTTGGGCTTAATACAGTATTCAAAAAATGAATCTGTTCATCTTTGTGCCCATTTCAGTGATTCAGATACAGTAGTAGTCAATATATGTGTATGTGAGCCTCTGACATAATTCTGTATGTCAAATAATCAGGAATTAAATGATTATTCAAATATTAGAAGTATAGATTTAGTACCAGAAGGCATCTTAGAGGATATCAAATCAAACCCTTTCATTTGATAAATGAGGAAACTGAGACCCCAAAGAATTTAAATAATTTGTCCAAAATCATATAGCTATTAAGACATTTGTTTGAATGTATGCCTTCCTGGTTTTAAGTCCAATGCCTTATCCCTCATACCAATCTGCCTTTGTGATACATGATAAAGAAATCATATAAGTTTATAGGTACTCAAAGGAGGAAGAAAACATCATAGGCAATAGGTCAGGTGATGGACACTGTGCTGAAGAGAGCTGGAATTAGATTTGGATTTCGAAGGAATAAAATATATATAAATGGAGAAAGGATAGATGCTTCTTCCAGATAGGGGCAAAACATGAGAAAAAGTTAAAAAAAAAAAGCAATATGGGGAATACTCAGAATAATAACTTGACTTGGTCTTGTGGTGAGCATGAAGTGCTAGGCAGAGGAGTTTGACCTTGTTCTGTGGCACTGGTTCATGAGCAGGGAACTAGTATATTACATTAATCTAGACAAAATATGCAGGCTAGAGTGGATGGAAAGGAACCAGAAACAGCAAGACAAATAAGGAAGGTAGTATAATAACAGATGTTGAATTTATGAAGAATTACACTAAGAAGATGACACTGAGACTGGAAAACTCCTGGAGGGCAAGATTTGTATCTTACTAATCTTCTTATATCATCCAGTACCATCCAGTACCATCCAGTACCATCCAGTATACACTCTAAAATTGATAGCACATTATATGAAGGTGATAATTCCAATATGTGGTTTCTTCATCTTGGGTATAAATTCTTTGTTTCTGCATTGCAATGGGAGTAGATTTTATAAAGTGATTCAGGCAAAGGCAATAAAGAAGTGAAAATGAGGGGAAAAAAACAGAAGCAGAGACCCCTGGGTCAGCCTGGCTTCTGAGCAAAAGCTTTATCAACAGACCACAGGTGTGTGGTCCCACTGTGGCTGAACTCCCACAAGGACTGATGACACTACTTGGTCCAACCTCTATCCATCACTTCCAGTGCCTGTGCAGGTGCTCCTGGTGGTGTCTGTGAGATACAGAGTCTTTCCACCATAACTCAAGCAACCCAAGTGTCATCCATGTCAAAGTGACCCCAACCCACTTGCCATGCTTGTCTTCAATTTGTTCCACATCTTAGAATCCCACCTGTTTTCTGGTCCTGAGGAAGGCTGCATTTAACAGGGTTTTGTCAGAGCAATTGAGACAGCGAACTGGCTGCCTCTGGGATGCCTCAGAAGCCAAGCTCTGAACTCAGGCACAACCACATTAGTACTAGCATCTGGGTCCCTGAGCCCTAATGAACTTTCACGTTTGGCTCGGGCTCAGCCCTGGGTCTTGAGCCAGACTGCTGCCCAGCTGACGACTGCTCCTCTGAAGCCAATAATGGGAGAGGGAGACAAATGCCTCACCTCTGCTGGGAATTTGGAAAAATGGAGCACAAATAGGACTTTGCACAATGTCATATGCACTGGGAAACATATGCACAACAGATAAGTAAGTATTTAGAGAGGAAATCAACGAGGAAAGAGTAGTGGATGTGATCAAATTTTAAAGGGAAAATTATATCAAGGTGATTGGAATCCACAAAAGAGCCTTTCACACAGCAAATACTTGATTCTTTGTACTTATGTACTTACAACTCAGCAGAGTAGCTGACACACAGTAGGTACTCCATAAGTAACTGATTGATTGATTAGAAGGAAGTCTCTTTGCTTGTGGGGGATAAACTTATGTGGAATCTTAGAAGTTACAAGACATAATTAAATAATATATTGCAGGATTCAAAGCTTATGTTTTAACCTTGCTTTTGCCCTTAACTTTTTGTGTGCCACTGAGCCCATTATAAAAGCACAGGGATTGGATGATGAGATTAGGGAATATACAACCTTATATCCTCATTACGGTAAATAATCAAGAAAATAAATTTAAGCAGATTATTAATTGGGGACTTATCATTCCAACTTTTTTTATTCAATCCATACACTGTAGTTGAATGCTGTCTTTGATCCTGTCAGGGTACAAAAGGAGCAAAAAAAATCTGTTCTTGGCCCTAAGAAGTATATAATCCAGCTCATTAGAAATTTATAGAAAAGGAAGAACAATCTAGTGTCATGTGTGATCAATACATCATGTGTCAAGTTTCAGCTGGACCTTGAAGGATGACTAAGATTTGGATCAGGGAGTAAACCAATTCAGAAATATCATCCATAAAACTTCCCAAGGTTACATCCTCCTCTTTTTCCTCCCTAATAATTAACCAAGGTATTACCATTGGTATTTCCTTTAGTTAAGAGACCTATAATGTATGTATCACTTTCAAACTAATTTACTAATTAGAAATGGACAGAATGAGCATATCATTTAAAAGAATGGGAAAGTTTAGCTTGGAGACAAGAATACTTAGGGGGAAGTGCTAATTGTTTTTAAATATTAGAAAGGATATCATGTGGAAGAGGAATTGATGTGTTCTGCTTGACCTCAAAGGTCAAAATAGGAATAACTTAAAGAAATACTGTTTGAAGTCTTAAGGGATTCAAAATATTTATAATGCTCAAAAAGTGGAAAGGGGTTCCTCATCCAAACTGTAGAACATTAACTATTGCAGAAATTAAGCAACAGGAACTATTGAACACATGTCTAAAATAACTTTTTTGAATTCGTGTTAGTATTGGGATGGGAGAGGTGTAACAAAGATGAAATGAACAGACCTTGGCAACAGATTGTATATAAAGGATGAGAGATAGTGAGGACTCCCGCATGAGGTTAGTATGAGAGATGGTGAGTTTTATATTGAGAACCTGAAAGACTGGGAGAATGGTGTTGTCCTCTACATGATGGGGACAGATATGAAAGGGATAGGTTTAGTACATATATACTTAAATTTCTACAAGAATACTGGAAGAGTGTCTCTCTTTCTCTCTCTCTCTCTCTCTCTTTCTCTCTCTCTCTCTCTCTCTCTCTCTCTCTCTCTCTCTCTCTCTCTCTCTCTCTCTCAGTACCAGAGTGAGGCTTTCCATATATAACTTCCTATAATTCTCTTCAAATCTCTAAATTTGAGTTAGAAATGATATTATTATATAACCTATATTTTTTCTTCAGAAGATACAGAGAAATTGAAATCAATCTTTTTTCTGTTCTCATATCTAGCAATCTCATAGTGTTGTTGAATGAATGAATGAATGAATGAATGAATAGACAATTCTTAATAGAATATACTTCAAGAAGTAAGAATAGCCCAGGGTATAGAGTCATCTTATCTCTATATCATACATTTCCAAACCATATATACATGTAAATGTATAGCAAAACGGGAAAGATATTCATAATCAATCAATCAAATCAAATTAACATATAAAATAAAATACAATTTATATTAGGTTAAATAAAATTTGATTAAATATTTTATTACTTTTGTCATGAAAAAATGTTGTTAGCAATTAATTACTTTATATAATTATAATTAATAATCTATGCTATTACCTCATCATGATACTTTTTAAAATGAAGTTCCAATAGAAAGTCTTAGAAAAAGCTCTAGCTTGTTTATACACACACACATATATATGTATATTTAATGTTCTGCGAACTATTAAACAAATGTCTAAAATTACATTATTAGTCAAATGATAGTATTGGGATGTAATTCAATCTTTTGCAGGCTCTCTGAAAACAAATTCAAAACAAATCTATTAGCAGATAGGGTGATATGGACCCTATCCTGTTCCCACATGATTTGGGTTTCCTCTGCTGTATTTATATCTTTTGCAAGTGGTTTTCATTCTGTTGTTTGGAGATTATGAATATTTTGTATGACAATATTTATTGTTACTTGGATCTTAAGATTTTATGAATAAATTTTGTGTCCAAGTGATTGTGGTTCAATCTGTGATAATGCTCCAATTCCAATATTTTTTGCGGGGAGGGGAGTTATACAAGACATTTTAAGGTCTGTGTTTATAGTACAGGGATGCATAATCTGTCAGTTCATGAAATATAGTGCCCTTCTGATGCATTATTCCAGCAACTAGTTCATAGCTTGCTGGGTATTTGGTAGATGATATATTTTTATAGCCTATAGTGTCATATTGTCATTTCTACTTTTTCCCCCCTGAATAATCTACATTAATCACCAAGTCAGGGTTTTCTATGGATAACTAATCTGGTTTTCTACTATCAATGATTTGGTCATGTATTGGATAATAAAACCTTATCTTTCCATTAATAAATCTATATGTCTCAGCCATTTTTCTTGATACTTCTTTTTTGTCTTATGAATATTGTCCATGAATGTACTTTTACTTCTGTTCTTGGAGCTTACCCATTTCAAAGAGTCAACATATACAAATTATGTCTTGATATGCCTGGGAAAAAATAGGTATTCATAACATCAATAAGATGCTTATATTTCACCTATCATTTAATAAGAAAAAAATAGTTCTATTTAGAAAGTTAATAATAATGATCATAATAATAAAATAAATAATCGGAATATTTAGTTTTCTTTAGGAAAGACAAAAGTGGATTTAAAATAGATAGGACCATAATGGTTCTAAACTCTCTGCTGAAATAATACCAGAAACTCAATAGATGATAAGTTCACATAAGTGTACTAATTGGCAGTTTTTATTATTGCTAAACAAAGTAATATATTTTAATTAAAAAATAATTGATATAGATCTTTGAGATCCTTATCATGTGCTCAAGAATGTCAAATATTTTTATTATGTTTTGATGAGCAAGTGACCATCTTTCAATAGTTGTCTTAGGGTGATGAGCACTATATTTAATTAATATTTTTAAAAAGTGGTTAGGGCACTTTTAAAATATATTGCATTTCATTTTTCAACTGCAAAAAAAGTGTACATTAGGACTATGTTAATTACTTTAAACATGTTCTTCCCATTAGCTTTGACTTCAGGGTGCCATTATGTCTCTTAACATAATTAATCATAGTCTTTTTCTTAATATCTTTATGTTCCATTTGCCTTGCTTGGAGGAGAACAAGTATTTTTGAAACTGCTTTCATACACTGATTCAATGTTCACTCCAGATTATCCATTCCCCTTTTATTTGTACATTAAGAATTATTTCAACATATCATGTCCAAATTACATTTTGATATGACTGGAAAATGAATGTGCATCAATAAATCAATAAGATGCTTGTTTTTCACTCACCATTTAATAAGGAGAACATATTTTGTTCTATTTTAAAAAGACAAGAATGGATTTAAGAGAGAGCCATAAGAGGTTTAAGTCATCCTCTGAAAAAAATGCCACATTTTATATTGCTTGATCATGACATCATTTTGCAGGAGATATTCTGTAAAAGGAAAATAGTTGTTTATGAACATTGAGTACACTTATTTTCATTTTATATTTAATCTATTTTAATTATTTCCCAAAATTCTAGAACTCATATGAATGGTCTAATCGTCAAAGGGAGTATTAATGTTATAATACTTTTAGATAATCCATTTAATAATTAAGGATAAAATTTATTTTTACACATGAGACTTCATGGTATAGTTTTGATATTCCTCAATATTATATTTTATTGTCTGTGTTTATAGATTTTTAAAAGCCATAGATAATTTATATAAAATACATGAAAACATGATCAATTGAGAATGTGCTTTTATATATATATATGCTTATATATACATATATATTTATAAATATATATAATTTTTGTAATTTTCATTAATTGAAACTTTTCTTTGTCCTCAAGGTCTTCAATTTTTTCCCTTCAAATTTCAATAGCTCCTCAATTTCACTAATCAAGTCTTATTTCATCTACTTCAGTCTTCAGGATAAAAGCTATTGTTATTGTGATGATGACCTTGTACTGATTAGGAATACATTATTTTTTTACTTGAAATTATGGGTATTAGTGACAAAAAAGCTATATTATAAGTGTTTTTTTTCCAATTCTATTATGATGTAGTCTTGGTACACAGTGAAAGTTTTCATGTCTCTTGTCCATTTCTTGAGAACTTTGGTTTTGCCTAATTTACTGATCAGTGTCATCTATTTCTGAAATATTTTCAGCAAGTAGAATATTTGAATTTTTCATTTATAAATTTATCTTCCTAATGTATCAATGTTTTAGCAGCAGCATTCACTCTTACTATTCTCAGTATCAAATTGATTACTTTGCTGGGTACTAGTAAGGCCAGTCCATGATACAACACAACTAAATTTCTTAGGATTCATAGAAGCCTTTTAATCTCACTGATGAAGTGCTAACTCAATCAGTGGGGTCTTCAGAACCCCATTGTCCATCATTGAAAGATTACTGACACTTGCTGTGCATCTCCCCAGAAAGCATTTCATTACATTCCAACTATGCCCCACCTCCACCCTCCACCATGTGGCTGATACATTAGAATTTGAGGTGATTTAATGTAAGTATTATTATCATTAACAATAAGAAACGTGGAGATGGAAAGTTTAAAGAATACACAAGTGAGAAGAAAATAAAAATTCTTGATTGATGTAAATACTTGATTAGCTGTGCTATGGCAGAGTAGTAGGGATGGTGGGTAAGGAAAATTGAAACAATATTGCAGAAAGCCTAGAACCTAATTGGAAACAGAAAAGAAAAAGACCTAACACAGGAGATTCAATGTAACCTCACTTTCCTTAGACCCTTGGACTAGAACTATCATCCTTTTCTTTACATCTTAGAATTTATAGCTTTAGAAAAACAAACATTCCAACTTCATACTGTGTGAGTGAATTTAGGACACCCATAACCTTCAAGAGGTAATAAATGACTGAAAAGATTAACAGACTTGAAAATGTTTAAATAAATTTATGGATAGGTATTCTGGTATTCAAATATAAGAATGCTATCCTATTCCAATAGTCTTGCTGCTTTATTATGATATTCTGTTCCCTTCTATTCAATTTATCCAGGGAATATACTATCTGAAATGAAGCTGAGTTCTTTCTCTACTAACTTTCTGGCTTACCCTTTACATGGGTCATAATGGTACTTGGTTTTACCATAAAAGACCTTTTCTTCCAGATCTTATTGGACTCAAGAAAAAAAAAAAAGTGGTCTTATTTGTATTTACCCAGAATCAGTAATTGAACTGAATAGATGACAAGATCAATAAGAATTTGAAAGTAAGATGTGTTCCAGATAATCCTCAGTGTTGGATTATTCTTCTCAGGGATAATTGGGTGTTGAGGATAATAACATTAACATTCAAGTTTTCCCTAGTTTTTCTAAGCCCCCTAACACAATATTTAATTGTTGTTATTCCTGACAGAAAAAAAGACTAATTTCATCATGGGAGAAAAAGCTATACCACCATGGTATGTCTGTTTAAATATGTCAAATAGATAAACAGGATGCCAAAAGATTCAATTCAAATAATTATTCATCTAACAAAGTTTTATCTGTATGTCATAATAAAAATGGATGCTACCTAACAATTCTTGTTCAGAAAGTATCCCCCTTTAGTTTAAAAGTGATGATCTAAAGCTGTCTGCTCTAACACTTGGCAAAAAGCATGGGATACTTACCCATCCTGGAATGCAGCTGGTTAGATGAAATATTCATTTTATCTTTCAAAACACAGATTGGAAATGTACCCGATGCCCACAGGGAGGTATCAAAGAAGATACATTTTTGGAAAAACCATGCATTACCTTTTCCAGCTCCATTGCCTTCTCTTTCCCATTTTAGGATCCCTTCTCTAATTTTTTTTTCCTTTGGGATCATTTTTAGAAAATAAACACAGATTTATCATTTTTAACCCAAGTGAATGTTTTCTAAATAAGTTGTGTCAATGTCTGCCAGCACCAAGAACCCCCTTGTTCACTAGTAAAATTCTGCCAATGACTTTCATCCTCTTGGGCAAGTTTGCACTCTAATTGCAAAGAAAAAAGTCTCAAATCAAGTATGTGGCACCCAACAGAAAAGCTAAGCCAAGGATATGCATGAAAACTACAACCATTCTCAAAGAATAAATGTGGTTTCTTATAGAGGGCTGTGAACTGAATGTTATATCTTGCAAATTTTCTTTCAACATTCTATGCATTGCTAAAATCACTGACCCTGTAGATGTTACCACACTTTGGGATTTGATGGAATGTGAGATTAATGCTGAAAAAGGGATCTAAACAGTCATTCATAAGGTTCTCTGTAGCTAAGTTTTGTCATTTACATCACTTTTCTTCAGAAAGATGCTTTTCCTTGCATCTTCTTCAACACCATTAACTACTCTACATTAACCTTTCTATTTTGAGTGGTCCTCCCCCAGAAAAAAATGAAGCTTACATCATCCATTTTACCAGCTTCTTTCTTTTTTATTTGATTTCATGTGGTTAACATTTCTCCCTTTGATGTCTTTAACATCCATAGGTTTGTCTGTCTTAAAATAATCAGTAGAGAAAGGAATCTATAGAAGGTTATAGTCAAGTACAAGGAATTTATACACATATACTTAGACTTCAAACAATGTGGATATATACTTATATAATAATTAGACTTCAAACAATGTGGATTGTGAGAGGAATAATTCACATTGGAGTACAACCATCAGGAGAATAAGACCAAATAATTCTGGACCTAATATATATATATATATATATATATATATGAATTTACAATTTAGATATATATATATATATATATATATATATATATATATAAATTTACAATTTAGCAGAAATGTTTACCAACTGATTTGAAGATATCTTTCACATATTAAGAGTCATCATCATATTTTGTGTTCTGAATATTATAAATGAGGTATACTATGATCATAAATTTAGAATTATAAGGTAACTTAGAAACGATAAAGTTCAACTCTCACTTTATACGTAAGGAAATTTAGGTGCTGATAATTTATGCACGTTGTCTTGGATTATACAGCTATTAGATATCTAAGACAAACATTGAATCTACTTCTTAACTTCACTTCCAAAAAAGTACAGTATATATTATGTTTTACTGTTTTTCAATATATGTTAAATCATTAAAGAAATTCTCTGAACAAATATCTGAGTACCTATTTTGCATAAAATATTGTGCCAATTATCAGGAAAGGCACAAAAAAAGCATAAAGAATGAATTCTGGCATTGAGGAACTTACAGTTGAGGTGAGGGATAAAGTTTCTGCATGTATGTGCAAATACATATGAAGTTGCATTTTTTAAAAATCCATTCCTTTGTGTTTTCCTGGCATAGCTTTTGAAGACTCAGCTTGCTTCCATGAGACCATAGAGGAGGATTATCATCTGTAATGATGCATCCTTTCTGGATCAGGAACAGCACAATGAAGCCCAGTCATCAGAGTTGAGAGAAACAGGAGCCTTTATAGGCTGCCATAAATGTTTACTGACAGGACCTTTGTATTTGCTTTAGAAATGAAAGAAATACTTATAACTCTTTTGGCCAGAATTACCACTCCACACAGCCCTCCTGAGGCCAATTGGGTTTTTACCACCTCTCCTCCTTTCCTTTATTTGGAAAAAAAACTACATTAGAGAGTTTGGAGGCAAACACTGTCTAATATGTCAGACAGCCTCTTCAGGAAGACTTTAGAAGAGTGCAATTCACATTGCAATAATGGAGCTTGAGAACAGGCATACTAGTTAAAGGGAAGAGACAGGTCCCTGCTTGGAATAACCTGAGAATGAATAACCAGGTTTACAAAAGAACCTTCTATTCCACAAAAGTGGCAAGGCCATCATCACATGTCATTCTGATCCCTTGAGCAACATTTCAGTCCCATTTCAAATAGAAAACTTTCCCTCATCCAGTCCTCTGGAGGATGACCAGATATGAAAATCAACAAAATTCTAGCTCTTCTTCCTTTCCCTTAAAAAAAATTATCTGTTTCTCTGAAATAGTAACCCTGGAGCCCTAAATAATACCCAAGCAGTCCAAAGAGTCTCTAAACACCTATTGTTTCAACACAATGTTTTGTATGAGTTTGTTTATGTGTGTGTTTTTGTGAGTATGTGAGAGAGGGAGAGAAAAAAAAAACACAGAGATAGATAGATAGATAGATAGAGAGAGAGAGAGAGAGAGAGAGAGAGAGAGAGAGAGAGAGAGAGAGAGAGAGAGTGTGTTTTAAAGCCCTTGTCTCTTTGCAATAGTGTTGGGTAATGATTTAATAGTGGGTGCTGATGGTTACAGGCTGCCTTTTCCCTTAACAGTATGAATAAAGCAACAGGGCATCTGTGATATGCAGATATATAAATCTCATACCAACAAGGGTCGTTTGTGTTTCCCATCACTCAGAAAGCACCATTTATATTTTCTATATGTTTTAGTTATTTGTCCAAGTATTTTGGTTGTAGACTTTCCTTCCTTCCTTCCTTCTTTCTTTGCTTCCTTCTTTCCTTCCTTCCTTCCCTTCCTTTCCCTTCCCTTCACCCCTCTCTCTCTCCCTCCCTCCCACCTTCCCACCTTCTTTCTACTTCCCTCCTTTCTTCCCTCCCTTCTTTCTTCCTTCTTCCCTTCATCCTTCCCTGACTCCTTCCTCTATCCCCCTCCCTTCCTTCCTTTTTCCCTTCATTCCTTCCTTTTTGTTTGGTATTTGTAGTTCTCCTTTATCCCCTTAGTTTTTTGGAGTTTAACTCAGTTCTTTCTTACTAGCAAAAAGGATGGGAAGAGAGCATTAAAAATAATAATAGTAATATAGCACTTCAATCTTTGCCCCTTTATTCAATCTGAACTTGAATCTATCATGAAAATTCAAGATCATTTTAAATCTCATTCTTCCCTTCATTTCTACATTAATTTTGATATCTTGCCTTCTTCCCTCTTCCTGTGCTTCTCATTCCTTATCTCCCTTCCCTTAATTATAGCTGTCCTTTTGCTTTAGCATTCTAATATAACTTTAAGATAATATACCTGAAAAGGGGGGGCATTAACCTGGAATATGTTCAGACTCAAGGAGAGAGGGAAAGGATGCTCACTCAGAGTGCTTGTTACCATGGGTGTGCATGAATTCAGGAATACCAATACATTCATACACATCTGGACTGAGTTATATAGATTCTTAAGCTCATTACCATTGTGTATCCTCTATGACCTGGTGTATTATAAAGAAGAAATAAAATGAATGCATTGCTGTGTCATTGCTCATAATGATTTAAGCCAATCTTTAGAGAGAGAAAAAAAAAGATAAACACATCCCATAAAGATAGCTCTATCTTGGATCTATATTGCCTTTCTATCCCTTTCATCAGACATGTTTCATATTTGTAAATTTCATCTATCCTGGAGCTAGTTATGCTGCTTTACCCCAAAGAAGTACAACACAGAAGTTTAAGGTTAAAATTACATGGAAAAGTTGATCTATTCCTCACTGGGCACTAATGTACTACCTCAATGCCTCATTATGATGTAGGAATATCCTGGATTCCTGATGTATGATGTATATGTGAAGGACCAAGTTCTGGCAGGTCCTACCAGCATGGAAGGGATTTACATATAAGATGTGAAGTGTTGGATGTCTGTTCTCTGAGGACCAGCCTAGTTAGATTTGGAGTCTCATCACCAGAAGGTTGGCCACCAGGTGAGGGATTCTTCCAGCAGCAGCATCTGTCCAAGACCATTTACCAAGTGGTAATGGGGCTGAGCTGTGCATCAGCGAAGGGAGTGCCCATATCAGTGAAATCATAGATCCTTGAATTATTGCAGTGGGACTAATGCTATCACATGAACCTGATCTGAACTCTGTAATCCTTTTGGAACTCTTTCCCTCATTGTCCATTATTATAGCAGCTCATATCAGAACATCTGTCAAAGATTGCAGTGGGACACATTTGGCAGCTATTTCCCCCCCTCATTCATATAATGTTATCCTTTAAGGGCCAACCATAATTGAAGATGCAATATCACAAATGAAGATACTGAGCTAAATGAAGGAAGAAGCAAATGGAAGTTAAGTGGGGTGAAAAAAGATAAATGCACTGTATTATTCTAGAAATTGGGCCAATATAGGATTTCAGTGCTGGAAGGGAACACAGTGGTCATCTAGTTCCACCTCCTCATTTTAGAAATGAAGAAACAGAGACTGAGAGAATAGAAACAATTTGTCTAAGGCACCAGGAGAGTGTTTTTATTTGTTTGTTTATGTATGACATGATTTTCCATAATACTGATTGTGGCTTAAAGTATACTAACTTGAAGTTGGAGATTTACGATGAGCAGTACAGCAGAATTTTTTAGGCTAATATATATGTAGTCTCCTATCATCTCCTAAGCTTCCTCCCATTCCTAGAAGAGATCTTTTCCAATATTTATGTAAGTTCCTTGCAGGCAAAAGCAGTTTTGCTTTTGTCTTGGTTTCCGAGTATCTAGTAGAGTATCTGACAGGAGGAACATGCTAAATAGATAACTTAAAATAAGTACATCTTAATTTGATAAGTTAAAATAAGTAGATCTTAATTTAATATGCAAAAGATCTTTGTGGTACAAATTCCTAGAATACTTGAGGAATAGCCTGTTTATCAGAATGTTGAAAAGGTTTATGACTATTTTGAATATCCACAATCACATAAGTTGATCAGTCCAGTAGATCTGTGGCCATGGGGCAGTTGTCTACCATTTTGTAAGAAGCAAAGCTTGTTAGTAAAGCTATCTTCTCTGATCTCTGGCAAATCTAGGCCAAAGCCAATCTTTGCTATATATTCTGGATTAATCAAACATTGAAGTCAACCAGACTGAAGTTATAAGGTGATTAGCAGACAATAACAATTACCAACAACAACCTTCACCACAGCCAGCAAAACAATGATGTGTAGGACATTTCTCTTTATTTCTCTGTTGCTATGAGCAAAAATTTCTCATTTATCTGTGAATCTTATGTTGTTATATTTATTTGTATGTGTATATGTGTGTGTGTGTGTGTGTGTGTGTGTGTGTTTTGGGGGATGAAGGGTGCCTTACTTTTGGTTACCTTAAAGTCTTGGTATATACCCCCCCTGACATGATCTCAGGATGTGAATTTTCCTTTCTGCTCTTGGGGAGAGGTGTTAAACTGCTTTATTCTTCCCCACAACTCCCTTTAACCCTCTGTTTTTTACATTGGCCCTATGTCCAGTGGGCTAACTCAGAAGTGAAAAAGAAAATAACATCACTTCAGTTCAGGATAAACAAGGCACAAAAAAAAAAAAAAATCAGCCCTGAGAAGTCTAGGCAGGAGGAAGTAATAAATATGTTTCCAGATGACAGTTGCGACGAGACCGAGTCAGCCGAGTCGAAGGCAGACAGTTCCAGATGGCAGGAATTGCCAAGGAGATGGCTTCAGTACCAGCAGTGTCTGAAAAGAAAGAAAGGAGGCCAGTCTAGACCAAAAGAAAGGCCCTAGAGACAGAAGATGGGCATTTGCAAACAGTTTGTAAAGTACAAATAATAATAATAATAATAATAATAATAATAATAATAATAAAGGGAATGAGTGAACAATTCAAGTATTTCTATAGTAAGATGAGAGATTTTTTTTTTTCTGTATCTGAAATACATGCCCTTTCAAAGCCTTCATTTTCTCTTTATATACATTTTTGTTTATTTTCTTTTCTCTGCCTCTATTTGTCTGTCTGCCTATCTGTCTCTGTATTGCTTTTGCCTCTTCTTAGGTTCTCTTTCATTTCAGATTAGTACTGCATAAATAAAGCCACTTTAAAAACCCTCTTCTCAGTCATCTTGGGGACATACATGATAAGCAGGGTTGGTGTAATTCACCCTTTCACATATATTTTAACTAGTAGTATAACCCTTCATTTAAATGTCACTAAAAAAGCAAAATCAAGAATAAATTTATCCACATTTCCCTAAACACACACACACACACACACACACACACACACACACACACACACACACACACGGCAATTGGCAGATGGGGCATCAGAAGCCATTAGCACAAAAGGGGACCCACACTTTAAAAAGCAAATAATTGTTTCCCATCCTGTGTCATGTTTTAATTAAAGATAGCAATGTAATCTACAATATATCTGGAAATTATTAGAAACCTTTTCCAGAGGCAAAAAGGATCGATACCTCTTTGTCTCCATGGCATAAAACATCTCTGGGTTACTTTGTTCCTGTTTGCTATAGTAAATACAGAGTTGAAAATAAACATAAAAAGGGATGAGGGGGAAGTCTTGGATTGGCAATGAGGGGGGCATTTGGAAATGAACCTGGTTGTTTGTACTAAAGCAGCTAATGCTGGAAAGGACCTTAAAGATTATCTAATTCACCTCACTCATCTGTAATCCAAGGGCTATAAACCCTGAAAAGACTGTGGATAGATTACAAGGGGTCCATTAGCTCTACTGGGGGGGATATCCATCTTTATTTTGACTGCCCTGTAAGTGAAATTTAGTACTGGTTTCAGTGATTTAAAAAAAATTGAAACAAATAAAAAGCATACATTTTTTCCTAAAAAGAAGTTAATAGAATTCACCAGATAGCTGAAGGGTTTCTTCACACACAGCAAATGAGAGACATGCAAAATTTAAGACTCTTATCTAATTTAACCCCTTTATTTTGCAGATGAAGAAACTGAGTCCCAGGAAGAGGACAAAATGTAAGTAAGGTCATTCATTTACCAATTGTCAGAGTCCAGTACTAAAACCTCTCTTTCCTGAGTTGCACTTCAGTGCTTCCACAGCACCAAATTACATCTATGCATCAATAGCTTCTGAGCCATCTGTCTGGTGTCCTTTGCTCTGGGGAAGGAGATGAGCAAAGGAGAAGGATTATTAGAGGGCTTCCTGTCTCTTAAGTAGAAAAGGCAGAAGTGATGAAAAGGATTAAGAGCTCCCCAGGGAATAGAAAATGGCCTCTGCAAATGGGCACTAAGAAGTCTATCCCCATCCCTGTCAGCAACTCATACTATCCTGAGAAAAACTTGTGCATTTATCACCTCAGTTTTCTTAACTGTATAATGGGTTTAAGAAGATTGCTCTTATATGTATTCATTAACTTATTCATTCAAACAACAATTATTTATTAACTGTTTATCATTTGGAAGACACAAAACTTAAGTATTTTGGGGGAGAGGGTGGAAAGTGATTTGGGAGAATACAAAAAAAATGATAAAAATAATTCTAACCAGCATTTAAAGAGCATGGTATCCTGTAGAGATTTATGTAATCATTATGTAACACAGGATAAAGTATCAGTGAATGAAATAAGTTTTAATAAAGTATACTGGCATGTCTAGGAGAGAGTATATGCCTTATAATGATGTAAATAAAACAAGTTATGAAAAATCCAACAAGAAATATGCTATCTTTATACATAGAGTTCGGTTTCAGGGCCTCATTTATAGTTGTAAATACTCCATAGACTGGTAAATTCTTTGTATGTTTTTTGACAGTGAAATGTTACTACCCCTAGAAAGGCCCATCTTCGTATTCATATACCATATGTCAATATAGGAAAAGCAAAATGGAATGACCACCAAATAATTATATATGGGAAATTTTATTGATCAATGCTTTAACTTAAGAGACCAAGTGAATTTGAATCCTTTCCCCCTGAAGTTATTTTGCTAATCCAGGAAACTACTAAAGCACATGGAATTAACCATTAAAGAGTGTTAAGAAAGCACTTAATATCTTTTTTATGCTCCACAATTTGGTAGTAATGCATCTGCTGTTTAAAATCCCTTCAAAAAAGGAAATTTTGTATTTTAGCAGAGCAGACTCTAGATTTTGATATAATGCACTTTGCCTATGTATTTGGGAATGTGTGTGTGTGTGTGTGTGTGTGTGTGTGTGTGTGTGTGTGTGTGTGTATGGTTCTTTGTCTCATGGAAGTTCAGGAGAAAAGAAGAAAAGGGATAACTGTTTTACTTTCTCTTTTTGCAACAGCTCCATCTTTGGGTTTCCAAAAGGAACTATCTTTCTTGCTCTGGTTTTATAAGAAGAAAAGGTATAAATCTACCCTCCATACTATCCTTTTGTTCAAGAAAACTGTAAAACAAACTGTATTTTGAGGAAATGAAGGAGAGACAGAGAGAGATGGAAGGGGGAAGAGGAGAAGGGACGGGGAGGGAGGAAGAGAGAGGGAGGAAGAACAAAAGAAAGAGAGAAAGGAAGAGGAAAAGAAAAAGAAAGATAAAGAGACAAAAAGAAAGAACAAAAGAGAGAAAGACTGAAAATAGAAAAGAAGAAAAGAGAAAGAGAGAAAGAAAGACAGGAAGAGAAAAAGGGAAAGGCAGGAAGAAAAAGAAATGAAGGAAGGAAGAAAAAGAAAGGGAGGAAAAGAGGGAATGAAGAAGGAAGGAAGGAAGAAAGGAAGAGATGGAGAGAGGGAGGTAAGAAGATAGAAAAGAAGGAAAGGACATAGGGAGGAGAGAAGAAGAAAGAAAGGAAAGAAGGAAGGAAGGAAGGATGGAAAAGACCAAGGGAGGGAGAGGAAAGGACAGAGGGAGGGAGGGAGGAAGGAAGAAAAAAAGGAAAGAAGGAAGGAAGAAAGAGATAAAGAGAGGGAGAAAGGAAAGGAAGGAAAGAAGGAAGGAAGGAAGGAAGGAAGGAAGGAAGGAAGGAAGGAAGGAAGGAAGGATGAAAGAAAGAAAGAAAGAAAGAAAGAAAGAGAAAAAAGAAAGAAGAAAGAAAGAAAAAAGAAAGAAGGAAAAAGGAAGAATGAAAAAGGAAGAAAGAAAGAAGAAAAAGGGAGGGAAGGAGATAGGAAGGAAGGAAAGAAGGATGAAAGAAAGAAAGAAAGAAAGAAAGAAAGAAAGAAAGAAAGAAAGAAAGAAAGAAAGAAAGAAAGAAAGAAAGAAAGAAAGAAAGAAAGAAAGAAAAGAAAAGAAAGAAAGAAAAGAAAGAAAGAACAAAGAGAGGGAGGGAAGAAGGAAGGAAGTAAAAAAAGAAAATAAAAAATAGAAGAAAGAAATGAAGGAAGGGAGGGAGGGAGAGAAGGAGGAGAGGAAGAAGGAAGGATAAAAAAAGAGAGACAAAAAAGAGGGGAAAAGGGGAGGGAGGAAGGGAGAAAGGAAAGAAAGAGGATGTATGGGGACAGGCAAAGGATGCTCTTATCTGACATGACTAAGATCCAGGAGCTCATTTAATTAGTCTTCCTCAGGTGGCTTCCCTGGCTGGATCGTAGCCTTCTGTAAGGCAAAGATTTACCCAGGGGTTTCACAGCTCCTGTCTCAGGCAGAGCTTGGCACTGACATTTTCCCTTTAATTTGTTGTTCAGAAACTACATCGCCATGTTAATGATTGTGGGGAGCTAGACAGGCATATTTTTTTTTTTTTTTGGCAAAGCATTTTAAAAAGCTTCTTTCTCTTTTCATGTTTCCTAGATCAGAAGATGATGTTGGGAGAATCCAAGAGTTCAACAGTCATGGATCCTTTCCAGACAGATACAGTCCCATTCTCCAAATTCATGACCTTAGTGAGCTGCCTATGGATGGGGTAATGAGCTCAAAAAGTAAAGTGCCACTTTCAAATCAAACCCATCTTTGCAGCTGGGACATGGTCTCTACAAGCCAAGTAAGGAAATATGCAGGGAATACATTTAGTAGTCCTAGTTGACAAGAGCCAGAGAATTTGGAAAAGCATGTAATGGAATGTATTGTGAGGATAAATTTAGAGTGAAGAAACCACATGTAAGGTATGGCAAGAATCTGGCCAAAGTTAAAATTCACTTGATGCTGGAAATTTTCCTTCTTATCCCTATCATGGCACTTTACAAGGGATAGGGACTGGACCTAGGGTTTCATTAGTATAGGGAACTTCCTGAGAAAGGGAACAACTTTTAGCTAAGGTCAGTAATTTGCAATTGATTAATATCTTTTAGAGGTTAAGGTCACACACATTAAGTTGTGTCATTCAGAAATGGTATTTGAACCAATGTAACTATTGCATCACACTTCCTCTTTTAAAACTCACATGAATATCATGTATAAGGATTATAAAATACCAGCCTCACGGCAGTTCTATAAAATAGTTAGTATAGTTTTGTTATTCCATTTTACAGCTGAGAAAAAAATAATGGTCAGAAAAATTGAGCAATATTTCTGGGTTACACAGGGAGTACTTATTGATGTTAGAGTTTTGACTCAAACCTTGGTCTTCTGAGTCCTAGACCATTCTTTCCACTAGACAGAGTAGTGTTTTGAACAGAACACTTAGAGTTCAAAACTTACCTCTGATACTTACTAGCTATGTGATACTGGACAAATCATTTATTACCTCAGTGTCTCAGTTTCCTCATCTGCAAACTGGGAATAATAATAATTAATTATTCTTTCATGGGATTTCAATAAAACTCAAATACATATAAAAAACTTTGTAAAACTTAAAGCATTATAAAAATATCAGTTATTATAAAACCATTGCCATTATTACAAACTGTCTCCAAAAAAGTTTATGAGATTTCAAGAGGAGAAAACAAAACAAAAAGAATATAAATTAGAATATTTAGGCTTTGCTTCCTTAGCATATTCACAGATATTTTTAAGGCTATATGTTACATCATATAAAAGTGAATCGAATTCTTCATCTTTATGGTGTTCTTACTGGTTCCTTTGCCTCCAACATGCCTCTTCTCCTTCAGTCCAAATGTATACAATTCCCTAATTAAATCTTACTATTGTTTTTCTACTCAAAATACTTCCCAATTGACTACCAGACAAATATCAACCTCTTTGGGTTGAAATATATAGTCTTTAAACTTTAACCACAACTTATCTTTGCAATTTAGTACCTTATTACACCTCTAAATTAACTGTGCATTATAGTCAGATTGTTCTATTTACCAAAGCTATAGCCATTCCAGAGACCCACAGAGCATGTGGGTCAGACAGAACAAAGCCCATTCGTTTTTATTGAAGTTTTTATTTTTGTTTTCAAAACATATGCAAGGGGACAGTTAGGTGGCACAATGGATAGAGCACCAGCCCTGAAGTCAGGAAGACCTGAATTCAAATCTGGACTCAGACTCTTAACACTTCCTAGCTGTATGACCCTAGAAAGGCACTTAAACCACAATCACCTCAGAAATAATAAAAAATACACATGGAAGGATAACTTTTTCAACATTGTGTTCTAATTTTTCCCCTTCTTCCTCCCACCCACTCCTCTAGATGGCATGTAATAAAATATATGTTAAACATGGTAAAATATATGCTAAATCCAAAATAGGCATATATATTTATACAAATATCATGCTGCACAAGAAAAATCAGATAAAAATACAGAAAAAAAACCCCAAAATACAGGCAAACAACAACAAAAAAAGTGAAAATACTATGTTGTGGTCCACATTCAGTTCCCAATGTCCTCTTTCTAAGTGCACATGTTTTTCTTCATCACAAGACCATTTAAACTGGTCTGAATCATCTCACTATTGAAAAGAGACATATCCATCAGAATTAATCATTGTATAATCTTGCTATTGTATATAATGATTTGCTGATTCTGCTCATTTTACTTAGCATCAATTCATGTCTCTCTAGGCGTCTCTGAAATCAACCTGCTGATCATTTCTTACAGAACAATCATATTTCATAACATTGATAGACCATAACTTATTTAGCCATTCTCCAGTTGATGGGCATCCACTCAGTTTCCAGTTTCTTGTCACTATGAAAAGTGCTGCTACAAATATTTTTGTACATGTGGGTCCCTTTCCCTTTTTTAAGATCTCTTTGGGATTTTACATCCCAAATAGAACCAATAGAAACAATTCTGGGTCAAAGGGTATGCACAGTTTGATGACTCTTTGAGCATAGTTCCAAATTGCTCTCCAGAATGACTGGATCTATTTACAATTCCACCATCAATGTATTAGTGTCCCAGTACAAAGAAGATATTTAAGCAAACTTTTAAAAAACTAAATTGAGTAGAACACAAAGAAGGGGAGATATCAACCTCAAGTCACAGTGCTCTATGGAAAGAAGAATTCTAGAACATGGAGTAACCAGTGGTGGAGAGGCTGCTACTAAAGAAGGGAGCAGAATAAATTCTGTATGACTGGAGAAGATGTATGCATGCCTCCAATTTTAACTAGAATACTTTCTAATTCAAGGCTAAATTAATATTCTTCCTCCTTAAGGAGGGCAAATCCTGTCAGTGACGTCTAAATTTTAGAAATCTGGATAAAGCTCTAATCCCAGAAAAAAGACCTAATTTCCCATTGTAAAGCCCTCATTTTCTTACCTCAACTATGGCTCTGCTTTTCATTGTCCCTTAAAAGTATACTTTGCATGGTCTTACCTGAGTACCTTTACTTTTAGCATGACAAACCAATTCTTATGTTAAAACAATTCATCATTTAAAATCCAGTTCAAATTCAACTACTTATGTAATATGCAGTTGAATGCTAAGCTATAAGGTACATCCAATTAGGTTTCTAGGACTAACAAAGAGAAAGAGAGAGAGAGAGAGAGAGAGAGAGAGAGAGAGAAAAGGAAAGAGAGAGAGAGAGAGAGAGAGAGAGAGAGAGAGAGAGAGAGAATGAGAGAGAGAGAGAGAGAGAGAGAAGAGAGAGAGTGAGAAGAGAGAGAGAGAGAGAGAGATCGAGAGAGAGAGAGAGAGAGAGAAGAGAGAGAGAAAGAGAGAGAGGAGAGAGGAGAGAGAGAAGAGAGAGAGAGAAGAGAGAAAGAGAGAAAGAGGAAGAGAGAGAGAGAGAGAGAGAGAGAGAGAGAGAGAGAGAGAGAGAGAGAGAGAGAAAGCGAGAGAGAGAAAGATAGAACAATGAATGTTGAAATAGTGGGCAAACTGCAGAACTTGAAGCTTGACAGACGTTTACATGAATCCTCATAAATATAGCAATTCTGTGGAACACAGAAAGTCTCTTTATCTAGCTTATCATTAACTTCCTCATTTATGAAAACCATTCTTTCACTCATTTATTGATTTTATGAGAATTTACCAAAAAGTATATGTGCCAAATACCGTTCTTCACACTGTGTTATTAATATAAAATAATAGACTACTTTCAAGAAATTATATTCCATTTGGGACAATGTGAAGATTGAAAATTAAGTTGTATGTGTGATCTATCTAAACAAAATAAGGTACAATATAGTTTCTTGAGGCAAGAACTAGCAAGTGACTGGATTGGGTTGGATTTATGGGAAGAATTTTCATATTAATGAGTGGAGTCTTGAACCAATCCAAGGATGCTTTGAGTTAGAGGTGAGAATGGCATTATTCTAGGCATAGAAGCTAGCATATAGAGATAGGAGATGAAATGTCATGGGAAATATAGAAAGGAGGCCAATTTGACTGAAATTTAAGTTTCTTAAGGCCAGAGACTGTTTTTCTTCTGTATTTACATTCCTAGCACCTAGCACAATATCTGGCATATAATAGGCACTTGATAAATGCTACTAACCTGATTTAATACATAATAAGGGGATAACAATTGCAGGATTCTTGGGAAGATCTTATAGAATAATATATTGATATATTCTGCAAACCACAAAGTGCTATGTAAAAGTGATTTCTTCCTCTCATTGCTACTGATAGTTATAATAGTAGTGGTATTAGTAGAAGCAGTCATAGTGATGGCAGTATTAGTAAAGGAGGTAGAATTCAGAACACCAGAGAAACAGAAGATTAGGTTCGATTTGTTAGACCATAGCATCCGTTTGTGTTCTAAGTCACAAGGATGACCATGAATTAGAAAATAAAATAGGCAAGATGAATTGATTCTTTATTTTACTAAAAGAGTATGTGTTGAGTGATCTAATTGCAGGTTTATAAATTTAAATAAAGAAGAGGGAAAAAAAAAGAAATTGTCATTTATCTCTCATGGCCTTGGATATCTGGTTCCTTACATTATATTTCTCTTTTATATATAAAAATTGGTTTGTACTGTTTCTCTCATTGCTGGAAATCCTCTTGTAAGTGCTAACTGCCTGTTGATGGGACATTTTAAATGTTTCAGAATAATAATTGTACCTGGCCTTTTGTCTTAACACCTTTAAAATATCCAGGACTTTAATTTAAAGGTGACTAAGATAGTTTAATATTATAAAAGGCTGAGTAAGTATCATTGGCAAACACATTTCAAGTCAGAAATGGGCTGGCCCCCTACTGTTCACATTATAAATTCATCTTGTGGGCCTCTAGAAGAGGAAAAAAAAAAAAAAAAAAACAATTGTTTCTTGATGATTTTTCCCCTTTAAGCTGGTTACTTCATGACTCCTCTGGAAAAAAAATTATATATGTATTTATATATATATATATATGCATATGTATGTATGCATGCATGTATATATGCATGTTTATCTTTATCCCCTCTGGAACCAGTTACTTCTGGTAAAAAAGAAAAAAAAAATCAAAGAGAAGCTATATTTGTCAGAGACGTATTATAAAAAAAGAAGAATTTGGTTTATTCATCTGTTTTCACCTTAATATTTTTATATGATTTCACTTTGTCGGCAACAGGATAAATTAATAACTTCTATCCACCTTAAAAAAACATCTTTCTGAACACATACACACACAGCCCATTTGGTGCTAGTTTCTTCATTCTTTCCTTAGAGAGGGAAACAAAGATCTATTTGCCCAGCATAGGACTGGGTTGTATTCAGAAGGAACCCTCACACCTGGTGGTGCAGAATGCTCTAATTTCTAGTTATTGTAGCCTATAGGCGACAGGCTGAGCTGATGGAGGTCACAGATGTCTCAGTTGAACCAGGAACTGTTGAGGATCTTTGTAATTTTGTGTATGGTTTTAAAATAATAGATGTCTAGACTCTAAACTGTGTGTGTCTGTGGGTATGCATCCTTTTCAGTTCCTAAGAAACCTGAAAAACAAACTGTTAACACATAACCTCCCCTGAGCAATTTCCTGTAATTGTGTAAAATGTCTAAATTCTCAAAGAAAATTATTTTGGAGAATATTATTATTAATACTATTACTTTTAATCAGAATCACTTGTCAGCCAGCAGTCCCATTTGGGAATAAGAGTAGCAATACTAGTAAAAATACCAAAATCCTTTGTAAGACAGGGAAGGAAAGACAGTGATAATGGAACATTTTAAAATTCAGCAGTTCCTACTGTAACAAACTCAATTGAAACAAAAAGCAGGAGATGGAACCATTTTGATTGTCCAGAAGAAATGGATAATCCAGAAGATGGAGACTTTAGCTATTTAGGGGAGTAATAGATCTTTAGATCCATTGTAAGTCTGATCCTCTATAGAGATTCACAATAAAAGTAGAAACAAATAGTGAAGCTGATTTTGTTGAAACAACTTCCATTTATGAGACAATGGCATAAGTTTCTGCCTCCCTCTTTCCCTGCTACAGTTCCTTTGTGATCTAGGGGAAATAGTTAAGTATTCATGGCATCTCCATGATCCATTAAGTATCATCTTTTTCCTGTAACTTTCTAAAAAGAGGGCTATTTGGTATCAATTGACTATAGACAAAGATGAGGTCTAAATACTTATTTTTCTTCTTTTCCCCCCTCTTTTTTCTATTCCTTCTCCTCCTCTCTTCTCCCTCGTGCTTCTTAACCTCCCTCCCTTTTCCTCCTCCTCTTCCATTCTCTTCTTCTTCATTGTTTTTGCCCTAATCCTTCTCCACCTCTTCCTCTTCCTACTTCTTATTCTTGTTTTTCTTTGTCCTATTCCTCTACCACCTCTTCCTTCTTCCCTCTCCTCTTCCTATACCTCCTATTTGTTTTTGTAATGATGATTATCCAACCTACTCTTAAGAAGTAGAGTAATATAAAAGGAAGAATCTAAGATTATGAAAAAAAACATTTTTAAAAATTTATTTTTATCTATCTATTTGTCTGTCTATCTGTCTATCTATCTATTTACCTACCTACCTATCTACCTACTTACCTATCTACCTATCTATTTTATTTATTTTTGTTCTGCTACAAGCTCACAATGCTGCTTCAGAGTCATTTAATTTTCTGGGCATAAGTTTCCTCATTTGTAAAGTGAAGAGGACATTGTACTAAGTCAGTGTTTCTCAAATTATACTGCAAGAAATCCTGAACATGTCCATTCTGGGCCTTTTTTTTTTTTTGGCAAATGGCCTTAATGTTGTTTGTTAATAGATTTTGAAGATAAGTTTAGGGTATAATAACTGAAATAGTTCTGCTAAATTTTTCTTTAAACTAAAGGGTTTTACTAATGTGGGGAAGTGTGAGAACCACTAGACTAGATTGTGTTTGAGGTTCTTTCCTGTTTGATCATTTTTCAGTTTGATCAGATATAATTTAAAAACCAATACTTGGTGCTAATTCTTCAAGCCAAATCCTTTTCATAAAAACAGGATTCTAAGGATAAGTGGGCTTGGTAAGGAGACTATGATGGTTCGGATTATAACCAACCCAAGGACTTGTGCAAGAATAAAATGTTCATGGGGTAGTTAGATATTGAAATGGTTAGGGCACCAATCCTGAAGTCTCAAGGGACTGAGTTCAATTGTGACCTTTGACATTACTAGCTGTGTGATCCTGATCAAGTCACTTAATTCCAGTTATCTTACCAAAATAAAAAAAAAATAATTAAGAATTCAAAGTACACCTTTGCATATGAGAATAGTGTGTTTGTTGCAATAATACTGACATTCATCAAGATGAAGTTGTAATGTATAAACTGGTTCATATAAATATAATTTTATAGTGAATTGTGCTCTTTTGAAATTAGAAAAATCTATTCTTGTGTGCTCATTTTATAGGTGAGAAAATTGTTGTCTTGAAAGTTTGGAGAAATGGTAGGATTATAATTTGAACACAAGATTTTTGAATCTATTTTCAGTGTTTCTTCTTCATGTAACTTCCTGGAAAATAACCCCTTAATTTTGCTGATTTGGATTTTTAGTGCATTGTGTGCTCTAAAAAGATTTTTTGTGGGGAAAGGTCAGTAAAAATGAACCAAGTTTAAGCAACAAACAAATTGGAACGAGACAGCCTAATGCAAGAAGACAAAATATGACCCCATAGGTATAACTGAGTCTTGACAGGCATAACTGAGTCTTGACAGGCATGTGTGTCCATATGTGTGTGTGTGAGGATAAAACTGGTCACAAGTTCTTTATGGATTGTACTTTATTCCAGAGAAACAGAATGGGACATAACTGGAAGTGTGGGCTCTGCTGGAGGTACAAGAATATTTTTTAAAAAGTATATCTATGTAAGGAATCCAGGAAGTGAAGAAAATGTTAAACTTAATGTTTGGTTTAAGGCAACAAAGAATAAAACAAATGATTTTGTCATTTGAGGATAGTATAAACTTCTAAAAAAAAGGAAGATGATGGAGAAAAAAGAAAAAAAAGGTGAGGATTTAAAAAATGATATCAAAAGTCTAGCTTATGGGCATGTGTCTATAGTACAAATAGAATACTTACATTATCTACCCCATAATTGGTCAGCAAGCACATATTTATTTATTTATTTTAAGTTAATAGTGCTTTTTTCCAATTATATGTATAGTAGGGTTTGTTTGTGTGTGTATGTGTGTGTGTGTATGTGTGTTTTAGCATTCATCTGTGTAAGACTTTGAGCTCCAAATTTTCCCTCACTCCCTTCCTTTCCCTTTACCCAAAACAGCAAGCAATCTAATATAGGTAATACATGTACAATCATTTTAAACATGTTTCCACTTTAGTCATGTGGTGAAAGAAAACTCAGAACAAAGGGAAAATACACAAAGAAGACAAAAAAGCAAAAATACAGAAATAAAGAAAAATAACATGCTTCAATCTGCATTCAGACTCTATAGTTCTTCCTCTGGATGTGGTCAGCATTTTTCATCATGAGTTCCTTGAAACTGTCTTGAATCATTGCATTGCTAAGAAGAGATAAGTCTGTCAATGTTGATCATAGTACGATGTTACTGTTACTGTGTACAACATTATGGTTCAGTTCACTTCATTCAGCATCAGTGCATGTCTTCCCAGTTTTTTTTTTTTTTCCTGAAACCTGCCTGCTCATCATTTCATATAGAACAACAGTATCCCATTACATTCATATATCATATCTTATTCAACCATTCCAAATTGATGGACAAGCCCTCAAATCTCAGTTGTTTGCTACCACAAAAAGAGTTGAACAAATATTTACTATTAATAATAATAATAGTTAATATTTATATAATCCTTTAAGTTTTACAAATTGTTTCAATATATGTTAATTCATTTGTTCCTCACAAGAACCATGTGGAGTAGGTACTATTATCATCTTCAATTTATAAATGAGGAAACAGAGAAAAAAGGGGACAAAATGACTAGTCTCTAGTCACATAGATAGTAGATTTCTGAAGCAGGACTCTTGTTTTAAGTGGATAAATAAATGATAAATGACAAAAGAGAGAAGGACTGGCTTATTTATTTATTTGTACATTTATTTATTTATATCTTGCTTCTATTTCCTCTCCTAAGGAAACTGACTTTTAAAGTAGAAATGAAAGAACTAAAATGATTCATAGGGAGTTAATACTCAAGTTAATTAATACTATTTTATTTGCTTTGATTAATTCATAATCTCTCACACTCATGAATGATATTTTTAGGCACTAAAACAAAATGGTCCATAAAATTAGTATTGTGGCCAGAACCAGAATAAAATTTAAATGGAAAATATTTTTAAATAAATAAATTATAATGCAACAAAGATAATGTTAGTTTGTAGTTTCTGAGTCAATTTGCTATTAGTAGGATTCCAATTGTAATTGTGTTTGATGTCACCAGAAGATAATGAATTAATTAGATTAAGTGCTGGTTGGGTGGCCAAATTCAAAGAACAGATAATAAAGTTTTGATATCAATGTGGCATGCAATCTACACTTAGACCTGAGCTGTTTAACATTTTTTTCAATGATTTATATAAAGGCATAAATAATAAGCTCATCAAATTTACATATGACACAAGGCTAACAGGCATAACTAACACCCTGGAAAATGGAAACTGCATTTAAAAAAAAAAAAAAAAAAGATCTTGACAGGTCAGTTCATTAGGTTGAATCTGATAAATGAAATTCAATAATAATTGCTAGAATTTTTTGTTCTCACATTGATAGAACAACCATATGAGGAAGGTGTTATTATTATCTATATTTTATGGAAGATAGATCTGTAACTGAGATATGCCAAGAGTTCTCCTCAGAGTCATACAATTAGCAAGTGTCCAAGGCAGGATTTGAACTGAAAAGTTTATGTGTTCATATCTAGTATTCTGTCTACCACATCACTTAGCTAATAGCACAAGTAAATAAGGGATATAAAATTATATTGTACTTGGTATGAAAAAGAACTGCTGTTTTTACCGGACTGAAGGTCCAATATTAGTTACTACTATGAGGTAATAGCAACAAAAGTTAATATCATCTTTGGCTACATGAGAAGAATAACTTTTGAATGAGGAAGTCATACCCTTATGTTCTTTGCCCTAGTCAGATCTCATATATCATGTTCAATTTGGTTTAAGTATAATTTAAAAAAGACATTGATGAACTTACAAATGTCCATAGGGTAATATCAAGGATAGTAAATCACCTTGATTCTGTGACTTGAATATCAGTTGAAGAAACAATAGGTATTTGATCTGGAGAAGAGGGGATTCCAGGTGAACATGATAGCTGTTTTCCAAGTCTGTAACATTCCTATAATGAAAGAATTAGATTTGATAGCTTTGGCTACAGATGACAGAGCCAATAATTGCATGTGGAAGTTATAGAGAAAAGAAGTTATTATACTTGATGTCACAGAAGTTGTTCCCCCCCCCTGTGGAAACATTAGAGTTTTCCATAAGTGAAATCAGCTGCCTCAAGAAATGATGTATACTTCTTGTGGTTCTTAAAGAGGATGCTGGGCAACCATTTGTCAAGTATGTTATAAAAGAGATTCCTGGGGAAAAAAAAATCTACACTACAGCCTACCATCCCCTTATGCTATCATCCTTTGCTTTTCCTCCATTTCTTAGGTAAACTTCATGAGAAAAAAAAAATAAACTTTTACTTTTGGAAATGAAAATGCACATTTCAAACATAATAATGCTCTCTTTAAAAAAAAAATACTATTTTGTTTTTCTTATTACATGTAAATATTGTTTTCAATGTTCATTTTTGTAAGATTTTGAGTTCCAAATGGTTTTTCTCCATTCTTTTCTTATTTCCCCTCTCCCAAAGACAGTTAAGTAATTACGTATACAGTAATTTTTAACATGGTTCCATATTAAGTCATGTTGGGAGGGGAAAATCAGAATAAAAAGGAGAAACAATGAGAAAACAACAACAACAACAGTGAAAATAATATGATCTTATAGCCATTCAGTCTCCTTAGTTCTGGATATGGATGCCATTTACTATCCAAAGTCTATTGGAATTGCCATTGATCATTGTAATGCTGAGAAGAAATAAGTCTATTATACGTGATCATCACATGATCTTGCTGTTACTGTGCACAGTGCTCTCCTGCTTCTGTTTCTTTCATTCAGCATTAGTTCAAATAAGTCTTTCTAGGCTTTTCTGAAATCAGCTTTGTTCATCAGTGCTTATAGAAAAATAGAATTCCATTACATTCACATGCTGCAACTTATTGGGCATTCCTTAATTGATGGACAACCCCACAATTTCTAACTCCTTGTCACCACAAAAAGTGCTGGTATAAACATTTTTGCACATGTTTATTCTTTCCCTCTCTTTTAGATCTCTTTGGGATACAAACCCAGTTAGTCCTTTGGGCATAGTTCCAAATTATTATTCAGAATGGCTGGATCAATTCATAACTCCACCGACAATACTTTAGTATCTCCCTTTTACCACATCCCTTCCAATATTTATTGTTATTTTTTTTTACTTTTATCTTAGCCAACCTGATAGGTATGAAGTGGTACCTCACAGTTATAACAACTTTGCATTTTTTAATGATTGTAAATGACTTTAATATATTCATCTGAAAATTGTTTTCCATATCACTTGACCATTTATCAATTGGGAAATTACTTGAATTCTTACTTGACTCAGTTCTCTATTTTAGAAATTAGGCCTTTATCAGAAACACTGGCTATATAGATGGTTTCCTAGCTTTTGCTTTTCTTCTAATTCTGGCTGGATTTAGTATGTGCAAGTCCTTTTGATTTAATCAGAGTTATTCATTTTGTATTTCATAATGTTCTCCGTTTCTTGTTTGGTCATAAGTTCCTCCTTTCTCCAAAGATTTGACAGATAAACTATCAGTTGATTTCCTAATTTGCTTAGAGTATCTCCCTTTCTATCTAAATCCTGTATCCATTTTGACCTTATCTTGGTATAAGGTGGGAGATGTTAATCTGCACTTAATTTCTTCCATACTGCCAGTTTTCCCAGAATTTTTTTTTTTTTTTTTTTTTTTTTTTTTGGCAAATACTGAGTTCTCATATAGAAGCTGGAGTCTTTGGATTCATCAAATAATAGATACCTATAGTGATTGACTGTTGTATCTTGTGTGCCTACCTGCCTAACCTATAGCACTGATCCATCACTCTCTTTCTTAGCCAGTACCAAATGCTTGATTATCACTGCTTATAATAGTTTTAGGTCTGGTAATCACCTCCTATTACATTTTATTTATTAATTCCTTTGACATTCTTGATCTTTTGTTCTTCAATATGAATTTTGTTATTTTTTCTAGCTCTATAAAATATTTTTGGCAGTTTGATTGGTATGAAACTGAAGAAGCAGCCTAATGTAGGTAAAATTGGCCATTTTATTATATTACTTTGGTCTGCCCATGAGCAATTTATATTTTTTCCAGTTGTTTAGATATGAGTTTATTTCTGTGCTTTGTAATAGTATTCATACATTTCCTGGGTTTGTCTTGACAGGTAAACTTCCAGATATTTTATATTGTCTACAGTTATTTTAAATGGAATTTTTTCTTTCTATCTCTTGCTGCTTGCTGGATTTTGTTGGTAAAACAATGATTTCTTTTTAAAATAAAATATTTTCTATTTCTTACAACACATTATCTACCTACAATACTCCTTTCCTTATTAGAGAGCCATCTCTTAGTTTAAAAATTGCATTTTTTGAAAAGAACCCTCTCCCTTCCCCAACTCTTATCTCATAAAGCTGATTAATATATTGAAAATTCAGTAAATATGTGCAATGTGTAATATACATGAAATTCTCACCTGCACAAAGAGGTAAGGTAGTCAAATTTTCTCATAGCTGTTTGTATAATACCTACTTGATTATTTAAAGTTTTCCACATTTATTCTGTTCTCTTTCACTGATCTATCTCTCTAGTCTATAACCAATACCAGATGGAACTACGGAAATCCTATTCCTACTTCATCCTTACTTCTTTTGATCATTTCCCTTGATATTGTAGATCATTTGTTTTCTCAGATAATTTTTTTATTATTCTATCAAGTCCTATAATATATTCTAATTTGATTGGTAAGACATTAAAAGTATAAAATAACTTTGTTGATACAATCATTTTTATTATATTGATATTGCATAGCAATGAGCATTGAATATTTCTCTAGCTATTTAACTTGTTTTTTATATCTTTAAGAAGCACTCCATTCAAGACTTTTATGTGTTTTGGGAGGTTTATTCTAAATATTTTGTGCACTTTACAACTATTTGAAATGGAATTTCTCTATTATTTTTTCTGTTTTGTTCTGATATTCTGTTCAAATTCTGTTGAATTTGAACATTTATTTTGTTGTCTACAATTTCATTGAAGCTAGTGATTGTCTTATTGTATTTAAAGATTTTCTGGGATTTTCCAAATAAACTGTTATATTACCAACAAATAGGGATAGTTTTATTTCTTTTTATTGCTCTTTATTTCTTTAATTTTTTTCTCTTGTCCTTTCACAATTGCAAGAAATCCCCAAATTGTATCAAACAACAGTGGGAAGAGTGGCCATTTTTGTTCACTCCCATGAATACTGGGGGGAAAGGCTCTACTGTAGCCCCATTAAATATGATGCTTTATTTTAGATACCTTCTATGATATTAAAAAAATATTTCTGCCTATTTCTGTCTTAAGCATAAAAGAATGCAATATTTTGTCAAAAGATTTTTCTCTATCAGTGGAGATAATCATGTGTTTTTGAATAATTTGGCTTTTAGTATAATTAATCATGTTCTGTTAGATTCTTACTAAGTGCTAATGAGATAATGAGATATTAGGTTCTTACTAAGTGCTAAGTCGGTACTTGACAATTCTCTAGTTCCGCCCTTTCCTGGGGAAGAGCTTGCATGCTTAGGAGGAACAAGTTCATTGGTTGAAGTAATTCTTCCCAGAAGCCCTTGCATTATCCATGCCCATTCTTTGGGAGGATAAAGAGGGAAGCTCTGGAGGAAAAAGGGAGTCTCTGTTCTAGACCAGACTTGAGGCAGTTCCCTTTCTTTTGATTTAGAACATAGGGTGGTCATAATCTTGAAACATAAATCCATCAATATGGGAGGCATTACACATAATTACATAGATTACATAAACACATAGTAACATAGTAACATAATACATGCTAGAAGTATGTAACAAATAACATGATCAAATAATCATAAATTGAGAATTTTTAAATGTCCATAAGTCCATTGTCCATTAGTCTCATCTTGTGTGAGGAAATCCAATGATTCCTTCTGGTTTTTAAAGTTCTTTAACAGTCTTCTTATTAGCCATGCTCTTTCAGTGTCAGATGTTTCTTAGATTTTTTTCCTTTGTTTTGAGGTCTTTCTCTTTTTCTGTCTCTCTCCGATGGACAAGGCGAATACAACTCGTTGGCACCCATCTCTCTTTAGCACTTAGTAAGAACCTAACAATTTTCATTATTTTTTAGTGTGGAATCATCCTTGTATCACTATTATAAATCTCACTTGGTCACATGATTTTCTCTCTGAGGACTACTTTATCTGGATCACAAAAATGTGGATACTTTTTTTTTCTTCACTACAATTTTTCTTCTTCATAGTTATCACTATTATGATTCATTATTTGATCCACTTATTAATCAAGATTTCATTGCTATTTCCATTTAAGTTTGTAGCTTTTGGTGATGGTCAATGAAACAAGTCTCTTTATTGTTTTGGTCTGAAAAAGATATAAGTAATTTTGCAATTGTGTATTTTTCTGACACATCTCTGAGTTCTAAATACAGTCAATTTTTGTAGAAGTTTCATGAAGAGGAGCAGAACCAATGGAAGGATAATGTAAAGCAATTTCCTTTCCCAAGATGACTTAGAAGGTCATTAGGAAAGGTCGTCTGTCATACAGAGGTGAGAGTGGAGTACAATTTAGCACAGGCAATACTCAGGAGGATAAGAGCAGGTTACAGTCTTTAAAGGCAACTTCCAGAATTCTAAGTTCACAAATAGTGAGGGAGATTACAGGGGTCCCTTTGCTAGCTGTAGGTGTAGGAATTTGTTGCTTTACCCACAAGCAGTTCTTGCTTACAATCGCAGGATGAGGAGCAAGAGAACATTAGAGCTTGTGGCTGCAAAGAAGCTGAGAACATGGTCACAGTTCCAAGGCAAAAAAAAAAAAAAAAAAAAAAAAAAAAAAAAGTACTTGTAGTTGTACACAGACCAGAGTACAGGCAAGGACAGTAGTAAAGACATTTCTCCTTAAATTATACCAACTTAGAAGAACTGAAAACTTACCACCACTCCCAGAACTATCTCTGAAAATAGCAGTACAAAAATCCCAAAGCTTAGGGCAGTATTCCCCTCCTTTAAGACAAAGTTAAAAGTTAAGACATAGAACAGGAATGTGAACAAAGCAAAAATGAATTAGAATGGTGACAAGGAAGATCAAAACACAACTCAGAAGAAGACAAAAATATCAAATCAACTTAATGCAAAGCTCTGCGCCTCTCCGCCCAAACATGAATTGGTTAACAGCCCAAAAAATAATTCTCAGAAGAACTCAAAAAGATTTTCTAATTAATAGTGATTGGGAAAAAAATTGGGAAAAGAAATGAGAGTGATGCAAGAACAAAATGAAAAAAAAAAAAAAAAAAGGGTCAACAGCTTGGGAAATATGGCACAAACATGCACACATACATAATACTGAAGAAAATATGTTAAAAAGAATAGCTGTTTTTTAAATGACAAAAGATGTACAAACATCTATCTACTGAAGAGAAGAACTTCCTTTTTTTTTTTTTCTTTTTTCATTCTTTTGGTTTCATTTTATTGTTTCCTGATTTCTCACAAAGTCATTAGTTTCTACTTGCTCAATGGTAATTTTTAATTTTTTTATTATTAAAGCTTTTTATTTTCAACACATATGCCTAAATAATTTTCAGCATTCACCCTTGTAAAACCTGTGTTCAAATATTTTTCTCCCTCTCTTCCCTTCACTCTCTTCTTAAGCAAAAATTCCAATATATGTTAAACATGTACAGTTCTTCTATACATATTTCCCCAATTATCATGCTGCACAAGAAAAAATCAGATCAAAAAGGGAAAAAGTTAAAAAGAAAAAAAAATGCAAACAAAGAACAACAAAAAGAGTGAAAATTATTTGTTATGATCCACGCTCAGTTACCACAGTTCTCTTTCTGTGTTTAGATGGCTCTCTGCATCACAAGACCATTGGAGCTGGCCTGAACCAATTTTTGAAGAGTCACATCCACCAGAATTGATCATTATAAAATCTTGCTGTGTCTGTTTACAATGTTCTTTTGATTCTACTCAACTTCACTTTGCAGCAATTCATATGTGTCTCACCAGGCCTGTCTGAAATCATCTTGTTGATGGTTTCTTATTAACAATAATATTCCATAACATTCATTTACTATAACTTATTCAGCCATTCTCCAACTGTTGGGCATCCACTTAGTTTCCAGTTTCTTGTTACTACAAAAAAGGGTTGCCACAAACATTTTTGCACATATGGATGCCTTTCCTCCTTTAAGATCTTTTTGGGGGATATAAGACCAGTAGAGATACTGGTAGATCAAGGGTTTGCACATTATTGATAGCCCTTTGGGCATGGTTCCAAATTGCTCTCTAGAATGGCTGAAACAGTTCACAACACCACCAACAATGTATTAGTGCCCCAGTTTATCTCTTGCTGCTGGACTTTGTTGGTAATGTATAAAATGCTGATGATTTATTTTGTATCCTGCAACTTTGCTAAAGTTGTGAATTGTTTTTAGTAGGTTTTTAATAGATTCTCTAGGATTATCTAAGTATACCATCATATCATCTGCAAAGACTGATAATTTCCTTTCCTCATTACCTATTCTTATTCCTTTAATTTTTAAAATTTCTTTTCTTCTCTTATTTCCAAAGTCAACATTTCTAATACAATACTGAATAGTGGGTTAGGCATGGGATAATCTCAGAGAAGAGTAAATATAAATGGCCAGCTTTGAATCCACAGGCAAGAAGAAGGATACGAAGAGAAATTGAGAGAGGCAGAGATGTAGAGACATTCAGAAATGCAAAGACATACATATACTTGGTCTTTCTTCCTGCTAACACCTGCTAAGATTACCAATAAAGAAAGGCTCATCTTCATGTGAATAGAGGGAAGATTGATGTGTGTTGCCCTGGCAATCAGTAGCCTCAGTGGGAGGGTACAATTCTGGAATTTAGCCACAATATTTCTTGGAGTTTTGATTTTGGGATCTCTTTCAGTAGGTGATTGATGAATTCTTTCAATGTCCATTTTACCCTCTGTTTCTATAACATCTGGGCAGTTCTCTTTGATGATTTCCTGAATAATAGTGTCTAGGCTCTTTTTTTTTTTCATCATAATTTTCAGGAAATCTAATAATCCTCAGATTACCTCTCTTAGATCTATTTTCCAGATCAATTGTTTTCCCGTGTAGGTATTTAACATTTTTTTTTCTACTTTTGATTTTTCTTGACTGATTCTTGGTGTCTCTTTGAGTCATTCACTTCCATTTGTTCAATTCTTATTTTTAATGAATTATTTTCTTCATTTAATTTTTTATTTATTTTTTGTGATTGTTCAATTGAGTTTTTAAATGATCTGTTTTGTTCTATGGAATTTTTTTTCCATTTTGCCAATTTTATTTTTTAGGGAACTATTTTCACTTTCCAGTTCACTAATTCTGTTTTTCAGGGATTTAATTTCTTTATCCATTCTGTCTTTTAATGATTAACATGACATTTCCAAACCCTCTTGTGAAGCTTCCCTTTCCTTTCCCCATTTTTCTTCTAGCTCTTTTTAAAGAGCCTTTTAAATTTCTTCTATAAGATCCTTGTGCGATGGGGACCAGGTTATATCACCATTTGGGGCTTCATTTAGAGACAAACTGTTTTTAGTTTCTTCAGGGTTTGAAGTCTGCTCTCTTTCAGTATAGAAACTATCTATAGTTAAAACCCGCTTTACCTTTTTACTCATTTTGACAAATAAACAAGCAAACAAAAACAACTGCAGTCGCTTTTGGGGTGTTACCAAGCTTCCTAAACAGACAACAGGAAGTAGCAGTGAAGCAGCAGTGGGATAGCAATGGCTTTGCTGGGATCAGCATCTGCACTGGGATTAGCATCTTCACTGTGGTCTGCTGTTGCAGGCTGAGATCATGCTGAGTCCCTCCTGGTGCTGGGTGGGCATGCCAGGTCCCAAGACATTCTAGCATTTTGGGGGTATACTCTTTACCCCCTGTGTTTATAGCTTCTCTGCTGATCTACTGGCTTGCTGCCAGAGCAGGCAATTCACACTGTGGTAAAGTTTTCCCAGCAAAAAAGTAGGTGAAGAGGGAATAAAATGGTTTTGATGACTGCTTCTTTACAATATAGTTTAAGTCTACTATAGTTAGGTCACCTTCATTTGAATTTTTTTCCATTAATTCTCTTGAAATTTTTGACTTTTTGTTCTTTGAGATGAACTTTGTTATTTTTTCTAGCTCAGTAAAATAATTTCTTGGGAGTTTAATTTGTATGGCATTAAATAAATAGATTAAGTAGAATTGTCATTTTTGTCATATTTTCTCAACCTGCTGATGAGCACTTGATATTCTTCCAATTGATTAGATCTGACTTTATTTGTGTTGAAAGTGTTTTATAATTGTGTTCATATATTTCCTGACTTTGTGTTGGCAAGTAGATTCCCAAATATTTTATATTATCTACCAGTTATTTTAAATGGAATTTTTCTTTTTATCTCTTGCTGCTGGTGATGTATAAAAACGCTGATGATTTATGTAATTTATTTTGTGTCTGGCAACTTTAGTAAAGTGAATTGTTTCTAGTAGTTTTTTTTTTTTTCAGTTGATTCTCTAGAATTCTCCAAGTATAGCATCATATAATCTGCAAAGAGTTACAATTTGCTTTCCTCATTATCTACTTCAATTCCTTTAATTTCCCAAAGAAATTTTAAAAATGGAAAAGGATTTTAATACACAAAAATAATTATAGCAGCTTTTTTTATGGAATCAAAGAATTGGAAATTGAGGGAATGTCCATCATTTGGAGATGTGATATATGATTGTGATAGACTACTATTATGCTATAAGAAATAAGTAGGATGATTAAAAAAAAAAAAAAAACAATAATGTGTAAAGATTCACATTAACTAATGTGAACAAAAGTGAATAAAATATAGCACATTGTACATAGTATATAGTAATATCAATATTTATGGTGATCAACTGTGCATGAATAACTTGGGTATGGTCAGCAAGATAATGGTCTAAGATTGTTCTCAAGGATTTGTAATGAAAAATATTTACCTTCAGGGGAAGTAGTGATGAATGATGAATGTAGATCAAAGCATTATATATATATATATATATATATATATATATATATATATATATATGTTTTAATTTTACTTAGGTTTTAGTGTATGTTTTCTTTTGTGATATAGCTAATATGGTTTCCATGGCTTCACATGTATAATTGATGTCATATTCTCTACTTTTACAATTGGTTGGTAACAGAAAGAAAGGACAGAATAAATTTGATAAGCAGTAGCTCTTACATGAATGTTAAAATTAAATTTATTTTTTTTCACTTTTGTTTCCCTTTTCAAAAAGTATTTCTTGCATTTTCTCCATTGTCCATCCTTTCTATTTTAGATCTTTAATCTTTGATTCATGAATTCTATATTTATATTGTCTTTATCTTTTCTCTCTATATTTTATGCTATAAAATCTACCAAGATTTCTTTGGTTGCCTTGCAGAACTTACCTTCTTAGGAACTTTTCCCCCATTGTGTTTCATTCTTAGGACAATATTAGTTATTACAAGTGCCAAAGAGAACAACTTCTACATCCCTAATTAAACATTTCCCTACTTATCTATATGTTATTCCATGATTAGCTTTTTTTCCCCACATATGCCTAAAAATCTCTTCCCTGAGTTTATATATTTCAATTCCATCCCTACCATACAAAATTTTAAAAAATCAAGTACCAAATATCCCAGATGATACCCAGTGTAAGATACCCATGTTTCTTCAGACTATTCACTATATCATCACTGAATAATGATCCATAGGTGCAGTCATTACTTAAAACACCCTCGAATCACCAAACTAATGCTTTCTTTCTCATCCAACTTTTTTCGTCTTTTCCTTTCTCCTCATCCACTCTACTACAGATCCTTCTCGTTACAAGACCATTACTTTATCCTCATTGCCAACTTTTGACTTGATACCAGAACATTATACATTTCCTCTGCCTTCCTCTCTACTCCCCCCCCCCTTTCATTAACCCCACCATTGTGTAATGTAATTAAAACAATATTATTTCACTTGTAGGGAAAAATATTGCTTGATTCTATCCATAATATCATGTGCCCTCCACCTTATTGTTACCTCTAGCAATTTCTATTCTCCTCACTATTTCTGTGGGTATATTTAAAAAGAAGTTCCTTATTGGTTTTTCTGCTGTCAATCTGTTGTTGTTGTCCTTGGCTGATGCCTTTATTCATTCCTTCTATATTCTTTAGGGTGTTAGAGAAGCAAATAATCTCAGTTCTAGTATTTCTTCTAAAAATATTTCAGTTGTGTCTGTGTTATTGAACATTCACATTTTTTTATGGATATAAGTTCTGGTTTGGAGGATAGGTCATTTTGGGTTATATGACTTAAACCCTTGCTCTTCAGAACACATTATTCCATTCTCTCCTAATTTTTCTAGTGGATCAAAATAGTCTTGTATTATTATTGTTATCATTTTTTCTAAATTTTGCATTTGAAGGTCTTTCTTCTGATTGCCTATAGAAATTTTATTTCTAAATTGAATTCTCAAATTTAAAAACTATGTATTTTGAAGTTGGAAGTCTTGGATTTTTGTTGTTGAATTTTGTTTGTTTTATTTTCTTTCCTGTAAGCAATCTGTGAAATGCTAACCTGGAAATATATTTTCTATGTTCATAAGTTCAAGGTAATTCTCTTCTATTATTTCTTTCATTATGGTTTGTTATTATTGGGTTGTTTTTTGTTTTTTGTTTTTTGTTTTTTTGTTTTTTTAATCCTGTCATGTTCTTCTGAGAAATCTATATACTTAGGTTTCTGTGAATCCTGTTTTCCTTATCATTGTTCTACTTGTATAATGATATATACTCACTGAATGTTAATGGTTTTGTTGCAATTGTTAAGTTTTTTTTTCTTTTCTTTTTCTAGATTATCTTTTACTTTTGTGTATTTATTTTCTCAATCTGTTGTTCTTTTTGTTATTTTGGTGTGGCTTGCTAGGTCAGATTCTAATTTTTCTATCCTTTCCATCATTTTTGCTATGCAGAACATAAATTATGTTCCCATAATTCATATTTATTTTTTGAATCACTTGGGAACATTTCATGTTCTCAAATTTTATAAATCCTCCATCTAATAAACAATTGCATTGTTTACTTATGTTATTATTTTCACTATTGATTTGTCAGTTTATGTTTAAGGTCTTTAAATTTTCTTCCTGAAATGTTTTGTAATTTTAGTCTTTTATTGGCCCTTATTTTCTCCTGTTGGTTGCCTTTTGGCCATCTCTACTCAAGATGTTTTATTGGGTTCTGAGTCTGGAAGTATTTGAGTATCCCTTCACATAATTCATGCCACAGATTCATCAATCCATACCTTTGCTCTGAGTTTGGGGGTACACAGAACTTGTTGCAGCTGATCTATGGGTTACTCAGTTTTTGGAGGTTTTTTGATCAGCTGAAACTAGGAGAGCTGACATGCTAACTAATGTTATCTTCTGATGTGTTATTTCCACCTGACCACAATTTTATCCCTGAAGAGTTTTGTTTTGTTTTGTTTTCTTTTCTTTTCTTTTTTGAGCAGCATGAAATGTCATGGAATTCTGAGCTTCCTTCAAACTGCCAAGAGGGAGAGGGGATTGGAGTTTGGCATTGCATTTTGTTAAAAATCTTGTCGAGAGGGGCGTAGCCAAGATGGCGGAGAAGATACACGCCACTGTGTAAGCTCCTTTCTTCCCTCACAACCAACTAGATTTAATCAGCCTCAGAAATAGCGTTGAACTGATAGAATCCACAAGGACTGGAAGCACAACTTACCAGCTGAAGAGAATCTGGAGTTTCAGCAGGAAAGGTCAGCTCCCAGGGGAGGAAGAAGAGAGGCCAGCACAGATGGTGGGGTAGTGGCACACTGCGCCGGTCGCGCTGGGGAGGGCTCTGGGATCAGAGAATCCACTGACATAAAAGAATCGGGCACCTCTTCTCTGCTTATAAAACAGCAGTTCAGAAGAGAAATATAAGCCACTATAAAATTTAAAACTAGATTGGATCTTCCCGGATCCCAGGGGTGACTCAGCAGATCTCGGCAGTGGGGGTGTGGCCAACATAGGCAACCCAGGCTTTTACCTTGGGGAAGTTAAGAGATTGAAGAGTGGGCAGGGTAGTAACTCATAGTGCCTGGCTCGGCTGGAGGCTGTGGAAGTACAAGAGAAGCGGAACCTTTGAACTAGGGACCGCGGTTTCTGGCAGACACTTCCCAGTTTGAGCGCAGGGGCTTTTCAAGTCACCTGCTACTGACATCCACGCCCCACCGGGACGCATAGGCTAGGCTTTGAGCTGCCTTTACTGTTCAGTCTCAACCTCAGGGAAGCCGCTAAAACACAGCGTCCTCAGAGCACAGCAGTGCTGGTCACCTCTGAGGCACTTCCAGGGAGGGGGTGGGGAATTCTCTCCCAGAGCTCTCTCTTACCTCAGGTGCAGGAGCCGCTGCATCCATCCAGTCTGGGAGGAAGCTGGTAAAGAAATAAATAAATAATTTCCTACCCCAGGGACAGACCCCAAAAGATTTTTTAAGTATGAGCAAGAAGCCCAAAAAAACCATAGATTCCTTCTACACAGAGAAAGAGCGGGTATCCAACCCCGAGGAAGTTAACAGCAGAGAGTCAGCAGATAACAACCTAAAGGAGGACAATTCCTCCCCCCCATCACATAACTCTCTCCATGAAGAGACTATTAAAAAGTTAAGAGAGTTTGAAGAAAAATGGGGGAAGGAAAGAGAAGCTATGAAATTGGAGTTCGAAAAAATAAAGAATTCACAGGAGATGCAGGGAAACAAATTTAGTGAATTAGAAAAGGTAAAAAAAATCACAGGAAAGTAGGATTTCTGAAGTGGAGAAGATAAAAAAAGTCTCAAGAAAATAGGATTTCTGAATGGGAAAAAGAAAATAATTCCCTCCCCCCCAAAAAAAAAAATTAGGGAAATGGAAAAAAATTTGATAGAGCAAAATAACTCATTTAAAAATGAAATTGGGCATTTACAAAAAGAACAAAAAACTGTGAATAACTCCTTAAAAGTCAGGATGGAACAAATAGAAATGAATGATTCATTGAGAACCCAAGAATCAGTCAAAAAAAAAAAAAAAAAATGAGAAACTGGAGAACATCATATACTTACTGGGAAAATCTATAGACCTGGAAAATAGATCTAGGAGAGATAATCTGCGGATCATTGGACTTCACGAAAACTATGACCAAAAAAAGAGCCTAGATTCTATTTTACAGGAAATTATCAAAGAGAACTGCCCAGAGATAATAGAAACAGAAGGGAAAGTAGATGTGGAAAGAATTCATCGAACTCCTTCTGAAATAGACCCTAAAAAAAGAACACCACGGAATATTGTGGCTAAGCTGCAGAATTACCACACAAAGGAGAAAATCCTGCAAGCAGGTAGAAAAAAACAATTTAAATAACAAGGTGCCACAATAAGGGTCACACAAGATCTGGCTGCCTCCACATTAAAAGATAGAAGGGCCTGGAACCTGATATTCCGTAAGGCAAAAGATCAAGGACTGCAACCAAGAATAAACTACCCAGCTAAGTTTAGCATCTTTTTCCATGGAAGAAGATGGTCATTCAATGAAATAGAGGAATTCCATATGTTTCTAAGAAAAAAAAACAGACTTAAACAAAAAATTTGATCTACATCCACAAGACTGAAGAGAAACAGAAAAAGGTACACAGAACCCTTGAGAACTATATCTCTGTTGTGGATATATAGAAAGTACGAATAGATAATTTGATTTTAATGATATAAAAGAAAAAAAAAGGAGGGAGTGTAGTAAAGGGAAGGGGGTAGTATCAGAAAAAGGGGAAGGGAGTGATAAAAAGAGGGAAACTACATCCCAGGAAGAGGCATAGAAAATACACCATATCTGAGGGAATTTAGAGAGGGGGAAAATCATTGTGTAAATCTTACTCTCATCAGAAGAGGCTCAAAGAGTAAATAATTATCATATTTGTTTTTCAGAGAATTCTCTCTCACCTCATTAAAAGGGGGAGAGGAAAAGGGAAAAGGAAAAGGAGAATAAGGGAAGGGACTTGGAGGGAGGGGGGAGGGATACTAAAAAAAAAAAGGGAGGGCTGCACGTCACAAGGGGGGTCTATAAATTGAATATTGGGGAAGGAGTTCAGGGGGGTCATGGGAAAAAGCATAATCTGGGGATAATAGGATGGCAGGAAATACAGAATTAGTAATTTTAACTGTAAATGTGAATGGGATGAACGCTCCCATCAAACGGAGACGGATAGCAGAATGGATCAAAAATCAGAACCCTACAATATGTTGATTACAGGAAACACATTTAAAGCAGGGAGATACATATAGAGTAAAGGTAAAAGGTTGGAGCAGAATCTATTATGCTTCAGGTAAAGCCAAAAAAGCAGGGGTAGCTATCCTTATCTCAGATCAAGCAAAATCAGAAGTTGATCTAATTAAAAGAGTTAAGGAAGGAAACTATATCCTGCTGAAAGGTAGCATAAATAATGAAGCCATATCGATACTAAACATATATGCACCAAGTGGTATAGCATCTAACTTTTTAAAGGAAAAGTTAAGAGAGTTGCAAGAAGAAATAGACAGTGAAACTATAATAGTGGTAGATCTCAACCTTGCACTCTCAGATTTAGACAAATCAAACCACAAAACAAACAAGAAAGAAATTTAAAAAGTAAATAGAACATTAGAAAAACTAGGTATGATAGACCTTTGGAGAAAACTGAATGGCAATAGAAAGGAATATACTTTCTTCTCAGCAGTTCATGGATCCTATACAAAAATTGACCATATATTAGGACATAAAGATCTCAAAATTAAATGTAGGAAGGCAGAAATAATAAATGCCTTCTTCTCAGACCACAATGCAATCAAAGCTACATTCAGTAAAAAGTAATAGACCAAAAAGTAATTGGAAACTGAATAATCTCATCTTAAAGAATGACTGGGTGAAAGAGCAAATTATAGAAACAATTAATAATTTCACCCAAGATAATGACAATGATGAGACATCATACCAAAATCTGTGGGATGCAGCTAAAGCAGTAATAAGGGGAAATTTTATATCTTTAGAGGCTTATTTTAAGAAAATAGAGAAAGAGAAGATTAACGAATTGGGCTTGCAACTTAAAAGGCTAGAAAAAGACCAAATTAAAAACCCCCAACCAAAAATTAAACTTGAAATACAAAAATTAAAAGGAGAAATCAATAATATTGAAAGTAAAAAAAACTATTGAATTAATAAATAAAACCAAGAGTTGGTTTTATGAAAAAGCCAATAAAATAGATAAACCTTTGGTAAATTTGATCAGAAAAAAGAAAGAGGAAAATCAAATTGTCAGTCTTACAAATGAAAAGGGGGATCTTTCCACCAATGAAGAGGAAATTAGAGAAATAATAAGGAGTTACTTTGCCCAACTTTATGCCAATAAATTTGATAACTTAAGTGAAATGGATGACTTCCTCCAAAAAATATAGGCTTCCTAGATTAACAGAGGAGGAAATAAATTGCTTAAATAGTCCCATTTCAAAAAAAGAAATAGAACAAGCTATTAATCAACTCCTCAGGAAAAAATCCCCTGGACCAGATGGATTTACATGTGAATTCTACCAAACATTTAAAGAACAATTAGCCCCAATGTTATATAAACTATTTGAAAAAATAGGGAATGAAGGAGTCCTGCCAAACTCCTTTTATGACACAGACATGGTACTGATACCTAAACCAGGTCGATCGAAAACTGAGAAAGAAAATTATAGACCAATTTCCTGAATGAATATTGATGCTAAAATCTTGAATAAGATATTAGCAAAAAGACTTCAGAAAATCATCCCCAGGATAATACACTATGATCAAGTAGGATTCATACCAGGAATGCAGGGCTGGTTTAATATTGGGAAAACTATTAGTATAATTGACCATATTAATAATCAAATTAATAAAAACCATATGATCATCTCAATAGATGCAGAAAAAGCATTTGACAAAATCCAACATCCATTCCTACTAAAAACTCTTGAGAGTATAGGAATAAATGGATTATTCCTTAGAAAAATCAGGAGCATATATTTAAGACCTTCAGTAAGCATAATATGCAATAGAAATAAACTGCAACCTTTCCCAGTAAGATCAGGAGTGAAACAAGGTTGCCCACTATCACCAATACTATTCAATATAGTACTAGAAACGCTAGCCTCGGCAATAAGAGCCGAGAAAGAGATTCAAGGAATTAGAGTAGGAAATGAGGAAATCAAACTATCACTCTTTGCAGATGACATGATGGTATACTTAGAGAACCCCAAAGACTCTGCTAAAAACCTATTAGAAATAATTCAGAATTTTAGCAAAGTGACAGGATACAAAATAAATTCACATAAATCCTCAGCATTCTTATATATCACCAACAGAATGCAACAGCAAAAGATACAAAGAGAAATTCCATTCCAAACAAATGTAGAGAGTATAAAGTATTTGGGAATCCATCTACCAAAGAATAGTCAGGAATTATATGAGAAAAATTACAAGACACTTGCCACAAAAATAAAGTCAGATTTAAATAATTGGAAAGACATTCAGTGCTCTTGGATAGGCCGAGCGAATATAATAAAGATGACAATACTCCCCAAACTAATCTATTTATTTAGTGCTATACTAATCATACTCCCAAGAAACTATTTTAATGACCTAGAAAAAATAACAACAAATTCATATGGAAGAATAAAAGGTCAAGAATTGCAAGGGAACTAATGAAAAAAAAGTCAGAGGAAGGTGGTCTAAGTGTACCTGATCTAAAGCTATATTATATAGCAGCAGTCACCAAAACCATTTGGTATTGGCTAAGAAATAGACCGGTAGATCAGTGGAACAGATTAGATACAAAGGACAAAAAAGGGTACATCTATAGCAATCTAATCTTTGACAAACCCAAAGATACCAACATTAGGGACAAAAATTCATTATTTGGAAAAAAATATTGGGAAAACTGGAAATTAGTATGGCAGAAATTAGATATGGATCCACACTTAACACCATATACCAAGATAAGATCAAAATGGGTCCATGATTTAGGCATAAAGAATGAGATCATAAATAGATTAGAGGAACAGGGAATAGTCTACCTCTCAGACCTGTGGAGGAGGAGGGAATTTATGACCAGAGGAGAATTAGAGATCATTATTGATCACAAAATAGAAGATTTTGATTACATCAAACTAAAAAGTTTCTGTACAAACAATACTAATGCAAACAAGATTAGAAGGGAAGTAACAAATTGGGAAAATATTTTTACAGTTAAAGGTTCTGATAAAGGTCTCATTTCCAAAATATATAGAGAACTGACCCTGATTTATAGGAAACCAAACCATTCTCCAATTGATAAATGGTCAAGGGATATAAACAGACAATTCTCAGATGATGAAATTGAAACTATTTCCACTCATATGAAAGAGTGTTCCAAATCACTACTGATCAGAGAAATGCAAATTAAGACAACTCTGAGATACTACTACACACCTGTCAGATTGGCTAAGATGACAGTAACAAATAACGATGAATGTTGGAGGGGATGTGGGAAAACTGGGACACTGATACATTGTTGGTGGAGTTGTGAAAGAATCCAGACATTCTGGAGAGCAATTTGGAACTATGCCCAAAAAGTTGTCAAACTGTGCATACCCTTTGAACCAGCATTGCTGTTATTGGGATTATATCCCAAAGAAATACTAAAGAGCGGAAAGGGACCTGTATGTGCCAAAATGTTTGTGGCAGCTCTTTTTGTTGTAGCTAGAAACTGGAACTTGAATGGATGTCCATCAATTGGAGAATGGTTGGGTAAATTGTGGTATAAGAAGGTTATGGAATATTATTGCTATGTAAGAAATGATCAGCAGGAGGAATACAGAGAGGCTTGGAGAGATGTAAATCAACTGTTGCTGAGTGAAATGAGCAGAACCAGAAGATCACTATACACTTCAACAACAATACTCTATGAGGATGTATTCTGATGGAAGTGGAAATCTTAAACATAAAGAAGATCCAACTCACTTCCAGTTGATCAATGATGGACAGAAATAACTATACCCAGAGAAGGAACACTGGGAAGCAAATGTAAATTGTTAGCACTACTGTCTATCTACCCAAGTTATTTATACCTTCAGAAGCTAATAATTAATGTGCAACAAGAAAATGGTATTTATACATATATATTGTATCTAGGTTATATTGTAACACATGTAAAATGTATGGGATTACCTGCCATCGGGGGGAGGGAGTGAAGGGAGGGAGGGGATAATTTGGAAAAATGAATAAAAAAAATAAATAAATAAAGGAAATGCCATTAAAAAAAAAAATCTTGTTGAGTTTTCACTTATGCTAATGCAAATTAAAATGTAATGTGTGTTTGGTGATAAGTGCTAAGTGAACTCAGTGTTTTATTTTGGATTCTGTTATCCCCAAAATTGTAGGAAACTTAAGTTGTTTTATCTTATATGCAAAATTTCTCTTTTGGAGAGGTTTGTGAGGGAGGATCAAAAAAATATCTAGTCTTCCATTTTGTTCCCATGACCCAAAAGAGAACAATGATCTCCTAATTATTAAATCTTATGCCTATTTCTTTTTAAACTGCTTATAATTTTATTTGTGTTGTTCTTATATTATACAGATTACTTTCCATTTCCTAAAAGATCTCTTATAATAAAGTAAAATGGATAAAACTAATAATAGAAACCCCATTTGGAAGTGCATGCAACATTATACATCTGTATCACCCTCTCATTTCTATTTAAAAAGGAAACAAAACATTAATCTTTTTTTTGATTTATTCCTCCATCCCACTGGGAAAAATAAAAGAAAAAGAGAAACAAAATTATTTTAATCAATATAGTCAACTAAAAAAGTATATGTGTATGTATTTCTGCTGATTTCATTCATCATTTTATAAAAGCCATTAAAATTGTTTATTTTTCATAATATTGATGTCCTAGTATAAACTGTTCTTGCTATTCTGCTTACTTCACTTTTTATCTATTCATATTCATCTTTCCAAGTCTTTTAAAAATTATCTATATTATAATTTCTTATAACAAAATAGCATTCTTATACCATGACTTAATCAGTCATATTTCAATTTGGGGAAAACCTCTAAGTTTCTTTATTTGCCATCACAAAGAGATATACTATAAATATTTTTTATATATGAGAGGACCATAAAAGATAAAATGGTGCATTTTCTATATATAAAATATAAGTTTTGCATAAGAAAATTTAATAAAACTAACATTAAAGGGAAATAAGTAAGAAAATCTTTGTAGCAAGTTTCTCTGATAAAAATTCTAATGCTTAAGATATATAAGAAACTGATTCAAAATTGTAAGAAAAAGAGTCATTATTCAAATGATAAATGATCCAAAGTTACATGAACAGTCAGTTCTCAAAGGAAAAAACCCAGGCTATTCATAGCATATTGAAAAAATGTTCCTAATCACTACTAATTAGAAAATGAAAATTAAACAATGTTGAGGTTCTATCTCATATTCATTATAATGTCAAATTTAACTATAAAAGAAAATAATAAATTTTTGAGGGGCTGTCAATATACAAGCACACTGATGGGGACTTTTAAATGTTGTCTAATGTATGCCCATTGCACAAATATATCACTACTAGGTGAAGACTCAAACAAGATCAAAGATAAAAGAAAACTAATCTCCACAATGTTTTTTCTCAATCTTTATTCCCCTTTGATCTTATTGCTTCATTTTGTACTATTGACTACCATTTATTTTCTCTCTCCTCTCTGTGTTTAAATGACAGCATTTCCTGGTATCTCTGTGCCCATATGATCACTCATTTTCTTTGCTGCTCATCTTCCATAACATATATGTTAACCAGGGTCTTTCCCAAAACTCTGTGTTATAATCCCATCCCTTTTCCTTCTACATATTCTTTCTTGGTAATGTCATTAATTCTCTGATTTAAATGGTCATATCTATATAAACAATACCTAGTTATAAATATCCAGCCTGTTTCTTCCCTGATCTTTAGTCTTCATCATCCATTGCTTATTGCCTATTTCAAACTTTATATATTTTAAATTCAATATTTTCCTCTCTCCCCAACTCTGGCCTCTTTCAAAATTATAATTTCTGATGAAAGTGATTACCATTATTGAAATGCTAGGTTCATAACCTTGGCATTATTTTCAATACCACATTCTCTGCCCTATATTCAATTTGTGGTAAAAAACATGCTTCCTCACTTCATAGCACCTCTATCAGACAATCCCTCATCTCCACTCACAAGGCTACTATCTTAGGCCTAGCTCTCAGTTCTCATCAATTCTCATCTAGATTATTGGAATAGCCTACAGATTGTATCTATAGCTTCAAATTACTTGCCACACTATTATCAAGTTTTCTGAAACCTGACTTGGACATAACTCATCTACTTAAAGCTCAAAGACTTCCTAATTGTCTCTAGGATAGAATATTTCTTATGTTTAACTTTTAAAACTCTACCTGATCTAGCCTTAAGTTTTCTCTCCAACCTTTATGAACATTACTTCCTCTTGTGCAATCTGTGTTCCAATAAAACTGGTTCTTCCTCTGTCATCAGATACAACCTTTCATCTTTTATCTCTGAACTTTTGCACTGGTTATTTCACATGGAATGCCCTACCTTCTTGTCTTTACTCATAAAGATCCTCTTTTGCATTACCAGTTAAACTCAGCTACCAATTTATATTTATTTGATGCCTTCCCTGAAACCTCAATTACTAGTATCTCCATAACTTGTATCTTTTTGTATATTTGTATTTATTTATCTCATATTTATGCAGTATATATTAATATATCTATTTGTCATCTTCTTAATTAGATGGAACTTGTGATCAGGCTCCAAATGAGCCTACAAATATCCTTGATATATCCTTGTGCCTAGAGAGGGCACCTTCCATGGAACTATAATGACCATGGGCAAAATAACAGCATAATAAAGTCATCTATGTAGATTTAAAATATCCCAAGACTTATCTAATCCAACCTGCTCATTTTGTAGTTGTTTCATCATTTTATTTATATCATCAGAACCTAGAATAGTGCCTAGTAAGTATAAGGTACTTAATAAATATTTGCTGTCTTACTGAATGAATAAATTAAAAAGAATTTATTGAACACTCACTATGCATAAAATGTAGTGTTAATTATTGGGGTAATAAATTGAAAGTTCATAGTTCCTGCTCTCAAGGCGCTCATATTCTAATAGGGGATATGACACAAATAGAAGGCTTCAACTGCAAATCAGAAGGAAATATCCCTTAGTTCTTAGGTAGAGATTCACAGAAGATTAATTTTCTTTAAGTGTCATTTCTATTGTAAAAAACATAAATTTACTATATATATATATAATATGTGTGTGGGGTGTGTGTGTGTGTGTGTGTGTGTGTGTAACATATTCATTAAAATAAATAAATAAGAATTTGACAATTCTAAGGACTTTTGTAGAGAGAACTCTTCTTTCTGGGTTTTCAGCATTCATTATTATGAGCCAGCATCTTGACAGTTGTTGCTGCCCAGGATGATGACTGTAGGTGGTGTTAAGGCTCATGGGTTGTATATCATCAGAGTCTGAGTAGAGAAGCTAGTCAAAGTAGTGATAGTGGAGCAATTTGCCTGAAACATGTCATCTCTAAATTTTCCTCCAGAGTCAACTTGACTGACTTGCTTGCTCTTTGTGTTATAGTTGTTTGGCACTCAAAAGGAATGGTCTGATCCCATCTTCATAATGATGACTTTATAGAGTAGGCTTAAAGGAGGTGTGATGGTCTAGGTAGGAATGGAAAGGAGGTGTCTTCTCAGGGATCTTGTGTTGGTGATAGTTGATAACAGATATTTCTGACCATAGAGATTAAAAGATACAGGTAAATTTGTTTCCTGTATGAGTTGGACTAAATAATGGAGTCATATTCCACCTCTCAACTTTTGAGATCTATATAATATTTTTTTAAATCTATGATCTGTAAATGTATAATATATATAAAGGATTTTCCTGTGAGAGACATAAAGCAAATATTATTGTGTTTATTTTATAGTTGAGGAAACTAGCACTTGGAGAGGTTGTGGCTTGCTTATAGTCCCATAGCTAATAACTGTTGAAGCAGATATTGAAATACTAGTTTCCTACTACCATGCTCAGCTTTCAACTATCATTCCACGACTATACTATGCTACTTTTAAACAGGGACTAGTTAATATTTATTAAATTACTATAGCTTTGTATAAAGAGATTTCTTAATGTAAAACATCTCTGTAAGGCAAACTCAAGTAGAAGGACATCTGCATAATTCATATTAAGCTTATAGAAACATTCAGAGTGTTTTTTTTTTTTTTTTCTTTTCAATTTCTGGCAGCAGTTGAGGTGAAGTTAATTTGGAGAGATTTCATGGAAGAGCTTCTATGGAAGTTGGAAGATGAATTTAATTTTTAAAATGAGTGGGGGAGGTAGAAGAATTTAAAATTTAGTTTGGAAGAAATTAAGGTGAGGGCAACATTCCAGACAGATAAGTATACATAGTCTCAAGGAAAGACAAATCATAAATAAGATAATGGTAAGTAGATATGTTTTCCTAAATCTGGGATGATCCATGAGATACAAAGCATGAGATGAAAGTTGTTTAAAGGGGTTGGAGGCACTGAAGGACAAGCTTTGATATTCTTCTTCCCTTCCTGTCAACGGTCTCTCAAATGTCTTTGCTATATCCCCATCATTAGGTAGAACACCATCCATGGACTTCTAAATCTAATGCGATAATTACATCATAATAATACAATATCTAAAGCTGGAGGAGACATTAAGGGCCATACAATTCCAATTCTTCATTTTACAGTTGAGGAAACCTTTTTCTTAGAAAGTAAGTGTTTTAGAACATCATCATTTCAGATTTATAAGACTATTAAAGGATATACAGTTTAATTCCCCTCTCCATTTTACACAACAAGAAACTGAAGATCAAACTGATTAAATAACATTCCAGGGGCCCAAAAGTAGTGTGATGGCAGAATTAGACTGTTTTCAATTTACCAAAAAGGAAATTAAGACCCAAAGGGATTCATTGTTTTATTCAATGGACCATAAGTATGGCACATAAACTGAATTTGAACCCAGATTTTGTCTCCAAAGTGAATGTGCTTTCATTTGGACTAAAATACCTACTAGAATCACATTTACCACCTCCCCAAAGTCATATATACTTCAAGGTGTACTCTTTTCAAGTGTTTTGCCCACTCATAATGCATACTAGATAATGAGCAGCAGTCATAATTCACACTCAGGTTCTCTGACTTCCATATCAACAATGCTATTCAAAATTGTCCTCAGTCATGACAAATAAGGAGAATTTCCTTGGAACCCGTATTTTGGGGTTCAGTAGTGTTGCATGGAAGCAATCATCAGGAGGAATTATAGGAGAATTTATTTCTTAGCTAATGCTTTAAAAATGATTAAGTCACAATCTCTTCCAGCCCTCATAAAGGAAAAGGAGGTAGACCTGACTCCCCTGACCTTGACTCTCAGACCCTTCAGGTGTCATGTTGCCTTTTTCTGACTTGTTTTTTCCTTTAAGATTGTAATGTATAATGAATTCATTTTATGGGTATTCAGAAGCCTCACAATCCCTACAGAGTCTCATTCAATCCTAATGAGTATTTAGTATTTGGGAATAAACTCTAGACCATTGCTGTGGGGGTTTCCTGCTCCTTGAAAAGGAACTGTATCTTTGACAAGTAAACAGTAAATAGACAGCAAAGTAATGACAAGAGTATTATAAACAAAAAGCTAGAACCAGAATGCATGCAAGCTGAATAATGAGAGAACATACTGTGAAAACAGACTGGCCATAGTGATCAAATCCGGGTTTGAAATTGAAAAGGAAGGAAGGAAGGAAGCAAGCAGGAAGAAGAAGAGGGAGAAAGAAAAAAGGGAGAGAGAGAGAGAGAGAGAGAGAGAGAGAGAGAGAGAGAGAGAGAGAGGAAGGAAAAAAATGGAAGGATAGGAAAATGAAAGAAGAGAGGGACAGAAATAAGAAGGAAAAAACAAAATACATTCTAATGCATGAATTTCAGTTTTTAGACGAGTCTTGTGCTATGGCATTTTCCTTGATATAAATAGTGAGGAAATGAAAGAAAAAGATGTAGCACCATGTCATATCTGGATTTAGCAGGTGAGGCCAGAAGAAGAGATGAGTGGCATTCTAGGTTGCCATGCATAGCACGTTCACCAGTAACCAAATCATTTTTAGAATTGCTCTTCCTGTCCCTATCATCATCTCCTTCAATTGAAAGGACATATTGTAATATTTATGATCAAACCAAATTTAATAGAAATTGAGGTTTTAATTTGGTAAGTTCTGTCGCTGAATGTAACATTAAAGATTTTTGTTTTAAAACTAACCCTAAATGCCTTTTCTCCTTTCAGAGATTGCATCCCTCTTGTCAATGTTGGGTGTGACTGGAGTTAAAATCCCATTTCATTTCCTTCAGTTAGAAAGATAAGGGCCTGGGGCCAACTACTAAGAAGATATGCATGTCTAAGCAAACAGCTACAGCAAAAAGAATTGCAGCTTCAAATTTAGGTAACCTTTGGTCTATGAAGCAGCTTCATAACTGACATCTGGTATGATTTGGCTACGGCTTTCTCATATATCAAATAAAGCTATAAGTACTGGTTTTTCTACTTCACAAAGTAGGGCTTCTTTGGATGCAGATAAGAAATTGCAAGAGAAAAAAAAAATTAGAGTTAAAATGCACTTTAGAGTTATCTGTCCTAATCTCCCACCTCACTTTGTTTGACAGGAGAGGAAACTGAGACTCAAAAAAAAAAAAAAAAAAGAAATGACTGACTCAAGAATATATCCTTTCTAGTAGCAGTATAGGAACTTAACCTTAGGTACTCAGAATTTTAGTCAAATGCATTGTACTTTGCAAACAACCAATAAGCAATAGGCATTTATTAAGTGCCTATCAGGCACAGTGCTTTTGAATGCTGAGCACATAAAGACAAAATGATGCTATCCATGCCCTCTAAGATCTCTCTTTTTATAGGAGCACACTGCATGAATATTCATGAATATACCAATGCCCCTCCCTCCAATTATCACAAATCTTTTTGTATTCTATATTTTCGAAGAATTTTATAAGAATATAATCAGGAATAGGGAACTGAAGGGAGTGGAGAACAAAAACATTAGAATTAGAATTTAAAATTTGAAGCTAGAATTTGTTGAGGATACTTCCTTCCTTCCTTCACAAGCCCAGGAAATATGTTTAAGACTAACACGCTATATTCTGTGTGACTGGCCTTTAAATGGGTTTGACATTACTGAAAGGCCCCTACTTGTTACTCCCAGATGAAAGAAAAAGTCCTAATCACCAGCATACAAAGTTGCAATTGTTCTACACCTGACAGGTCTGGCTTCTCTTGTGGTAATGGACCTCCTAACTTTGTCTATTCTCTGTAGTTATGGCTTTGGGGACCTGACTCTTTATTGCAACTTGTTCAGATTAGGGAATCAAGGGTTAAAGTTGAAAATTAACTCCTTGTGTGCTTGTGCAGAGCTGAAAATGGAAGGACTCATCAATTCCCTTGGGATTTTGCTTGATTCAAATGCTCCTGCCTCCTGGTGAGTTTTCCCTTATAACTCTGTTCACATGGCTGTATATTTCCAGATTTCATTTAGGAAAGTCATTTGTTTATTCAGGGAAAAAAAGATAAATTCCCCAGGGCACATCAACATTGATAAGAAATACAGCTGACGCTACTTAGAGTGGAGTCAAATGGAGAACAGCTAATAAAGAAGAATGAAAATTTCAAGTTGTCTCCTTGCCTCACAGTAGAAATGGCAGCTTTACTTATAACTGAACTTCCAGTCAGAGGTAGAACTTTAAGCTCCTTGGAAAATTTTTAATAGGTCTGTGTTTATGGAGTTTGTGGGAGGGGTCATACTTTTTTTTATATATATATATATATATATATATATATATATATATATATATATATATATATATATATATATATATTTTATAATATTATCCCTTGTATTCATTTTTCCAAATTACCCCCCCTCCCTCTATTCCCTCCCCCCGACGACAGGCAATACCATACATTTTACATGTGTTACAATATAGTCTAGGTACAATACATGTGTGCGAATATCATTTTCTTGTTGCACAACAAACATTAGAATCCGAAGGTACATGCAACCTGGGCAGACAGATATTAGTGCTAACAATTTTCATTCCCCTCCCAGTGTTTCTTCTCTGGGTGCAGCTACCCCTGTCCATCATTGATCAACTGGAAGTGAGTTGGATCTTCTTTATGTTGAAGATTTCCACTTCCATCAGAATACATCCCCATACAGTATTGTTGTTGAAGTGTACAGTGATCTTCTGGTTCTGCTCATTTCACTCAGCATCAGTTGATTTAAGTCTCTCCAGGCCTCTCTATATTCCTCCTGCTGGTCATTTCTTACCGAGCAATAATATTCCATAACCTTCATATACCACAATTTACCCAACCATTCTCCAACTGATGGACATCCATTCATCTTCCAGTTTCTAGCTACAACAAAAAGAGCTGCCACAAACATTTTGGCACATATATGTCTCTTTCCGCTCTTTAGTATTTCTTTGGGATATAATCCCAGTAGTAGCGCTGCTGGGTCAAAGGGTATGCACAGTTTGATAACTTTTTGGGCATAATTCCAGATTGCTCTCCAGAATGGCTGGATTCTTTCACAACTCCACCAGCAATGTATTAGTGTCCCAATTTCCCCACATCCCCTCCAACATTTGTCATTATTTGTTCCTGTCATCTTAGCCAATCTGACAGGTGTGTAGTGGTATCTCAGAGTGGTCTTAATTTGCATTTCTCTGATCAGTAGTGATTTGGAACACTCTTTCATGTGAGTGGATATAGTTTCAATTTCTTCCTCTGAGAATTGTCTGTTCATATCCTTTGGGGGTCATACTTTTTTAGAGTTTTAGCCCAACTTTTCTACTCAGGCATTTTTGAGTAAATAGGTTTGTTTGTATGAAAGTGTTAAATGTTTAAAAATCTATTTGACCTTCACCTGTTCTGCCAGTCATTCTCTAACTTGAGTGTCTGAATGAAGAACATGTCAATCTGTCATTGTAAAAATCAAGAATCAAGAGAAGGGGGAAAATTTTTAAATCGATCTTTACCTCAGAAAGGCTTAGTTTTCACTGGCATCTAACTGACATAAATATTCTTCACAGGATTTCTGTTTGCTGATATTTAATTACATATTCCTGGCTTTGACTTAATAGTCAAATATGTCCTATCTGATGAGTAGGGGGGATAGTTTCCATTCCAATAGAGATCAGATTATAGTCATCTGCATGCATTGATTTTTACTAAATACATCCCCCAAAAAACTCACTCTATCTAGCCTCACATTTATTTTCTATTCTTAATTATCATTGTCATCAATCAACAAGTATTTATTAGGTCATGAATCCACTATTATTTATTAAGTATTTGTTATATGCCAAGTGCTGTGGTTATACTTTGTTTTCAAAGAGGATACAATGATATCACTATGATAGAATTGAGTTACAGAGTGTCCAACTGTGGATAGTAGACGAATAGGAGCTTGGAATGCTCTGCCACAGTTTGGATACAAATAGTCCTTATTAACATTTGAGGGACACAAATAATCTTTATGAACAGCTTCTCTAATTTTGTGCATTTCACAATTCCTTTGGACTATTTCAGTTCTGCTTTCCTCATAGAGCACAGTACCATCTCTGAGGAAAGCACACCATGCTGGGCAATCTTGTGCCAGTGATTCCCAAGTCATATAATCATTCTAAAGTTCTTAAGAGATTCTTTATAGAGTGCCAGCCCTGAAGTCTGGAGGACCTGAGTTCAAATCGGCCTCAGACACTTAACACTTTCTAGCTCTATGACCCTGGGCAAGTTACTTAACTCCAAATGTCTCAGAAAATAATAATAATAATAATAATAATAATTAAAAAGTAATAAAAGATTTAAAAAGAGATACCTTGAGATGGTGTCAAGTGCTTTTCTAGGGATAGGAGATATAACTTTAAAGAATAATAAAATTCACAAAGAGCTTATATTTCCAATGGGGACAAAAGGGTATATGCAAATACATACACATTAATGTAAAGCTAACAAATATAAAATACAAAGTAGTTTGAGAGGGAGAGCATTAGCAAGTGGGGGGAATCAGGATACACTTCATGTACAAAATAGTGCCTTGAGCTACATCTTGAAGGAAAAGTTAATCTCTGAGGTAAAAGTAAGGAGAAAGTGTATTGAAGGCATGAGGAATTACCAGTGAAAATGCTCAGAGATAAAAATTGGAGTGTCAAAACTGCATACAGAGTTTAAATAAATATAAGAAACTAGCAAAATAAAAATCATTAAGATGAATAGTATCTAGTAAACTGAAATATTGTGGTTTTTTACTTTATTGTAAAATATAAATTGTCCTTATTAAAATCTTTAAAATTGGAAACTTATGGAACTTACCAATGAAAAGGCATTTCTATATCACAGGATAAATGAACTAAAGAAAGGAAAAATAAGAGGGCCTACAATGGGTTAAAGTGGTTTTGGAATGTCATTTCTCCATAAAATACTCCGACTGTGAAGTCTCAAATGACCTAAAATCCTTTCTATTTCCTGATAGTTGTATGAAAACGAAATGGTATTATCTCTCTGTCCACAGTTTTTCTTCCAAGACAAAGGTAAGATAAGGGGTCTTCTCCCCCCTAAGAAACTGGTGAACGATATTTGTCACTCTGCAGCTTTCAATAAGTAGTCAGCTTAACCTCAGAGAAACCCCTTAGAGACAAAAAATTGTTCTTTTCTGACCAGTCTTGACTCTTATTTGAGGAAGTTCAGCCCTGTTGTTTGAAGAAGGAGACAGTGGAATGGAGGTCAGCAGTGAGGCTGTATCATTTTTCTTCCTTAAAATCTCTTCACTTGGGACAGTTCTTCACCCAATAGCATAAAGAATTGATATCATCATGCAGAGAAATCAAACACCAGTGCTACATTTGTCAGTCTTTTATCAATTTTGTTAAAAAACATTTCTGGGTAAAGGTTTTATTTGGTTTTGTTTTTGACTTGAATTATCCAGATAATTGTTTTACTGATCCCATTTTGTTTTTCAGCCATAAATCTGGCAACAATTTTCTTTCTTTACACAAAAACATTTAAGCTCTTTCTTTGGACTGTAACAACACATCAAATAGAAAATAAATGTAAAGGGGTATTTGTCAATTGCTAAAATCATGTAAAAAGAAGATACAGATTACGTGCCAAAGTGATTTTGATCTCAATTACTTATTAAAAATCTATGAGACATGCAAATACATGGTCTACCTATACATCATAGCTATTCTTTTTACATATATGTTATAAAGTTCATTTCTTTATTTCAGAGAATCAAAGGATTTTTGGAATTCCAAAGGCCATTAACTAATGAATTACAGTTAAAAAATCTAAACTATGACAAATTCAACATGTGGTTATTCAGATTTTATTTGAGAATCTCCAATGATGAATCTATCTTCCAAGAATCTTTTCTGAGGTAGCTGTAATTATCAGGAAGGTTTTCCTTTCATTTAAGCTTGAGACTTCATTTACAACTTGTATTTATTGCTTCTAATTCACATGTATCAGACCAAATTGATCAAATCGTATCCTTCTTGCATATTACAGCCATTTAAGTAATTGTACATTTTTGAGACATGCACACAGCTCCATTTATTAATGAAGCAAAATGATACTTTTTCAGTGTTTTTTGAAAATAAGGTTGTTTTTTTTTTGCATTTAGTAGCATCTTTTTTCACTTACATGTAAAGATAGTTTTTAACTTTTTTTTTTACATTCTGAGTGACAAAATTTTTCCCTTCTTTCTTTCCCTCTTTTCTCCCCCAGAAAGTAAGCAATCTGATATAGATGATATATGCAATCATTTTTGCAAGATTTTCAGTTCTAAAATTTCCCCCCTCCTCTTCTGAAGATGGTAGGCATCTTGATATAATTTATACATGTGCTATCACGTAAAATTTTTCCATATTAATTACAATTATGAAAGAAACAATCAAATGAAAAAAATATTAAAAGGAATAAAGGAAAAAATATTCTTTGACTTCTTTTCAGAGTCCATCAGTTCTTTATCAGATTATACATAGCATTTTGTTTTGGTAGCCCTTTGTACTTTTCATCATGTTGCAGAGAAAACTTAAGTCATTTATAGTTGATCATCAGACAATGCTGCTAATAGTATGTACAATGTTTTCATAGTTCTGCTCAGTTCACTTTTCATCACGTCACAAAAATCTTTGCAGATTTTTTGGATCTCTCTGCTTATCATTTCTTATTGCAGAATAATATTCTTTTACAATAATACCCCACTGTTTGTTCAGTGATTTCCAAATTGATTGGGCATTCCCTCAATTTCCAATATCCTACTGCCAGGAAAAGGGCTGCTTTAAAGATTTTTGCATATGCAGATCCTTTTCTGTTTTGTATGAGCTCTCTGGGACACAGACCTAGTAGTGCTATTGCTGGGTGAAAGAGTATACAAAATTTGGTTGCCCTGTGGTCTAATTCCAAATTTTTCTTCAGAATAATTGGATCCATTGAAAATGTCATTAACAATGCATTAGTATCTCATTTTCCCCACATTCTCTCCAATATATTTCACTTTCCTTTTTTTGGGTCACATTGATCAATCTGATAATGTAAAGTAGTATATGAGTTGTTTTTATTTGCATTTCTCTAAGTAAAAGTGTTTAAATCATCTTTTGAATACCTATAGATAACTTTGATTTCTTGATATGAAAATAGCTTTTTTATATCCTTTGAGCATTTATCAATTGGGGAATGGTTAGCATTCTTGCAAATTTCTCTATACATTTCAGAAATGATGGTGTTATGAGAGACACTTATTGTAAAGATTGATTTCCAGGGTTCTGCTTTCCTTCTAATTTTGATCGCATTCTTTTGTTTTTTGCAAAAGATTAAAAAAAAAAAAAAACAACTAACATGATTAAGTTATCTACTTGCATTTTGTAACCTCTCTTTTTCTTGTTTGGTCATGAAGCCAATTCTAATTTTAAAATAATTATTTTCCTTGTATATGAAATATAAAACAATATGAAACAAAAACAAATTAAACTATTTAAAATAATGTAAGGCATAATGAGAGATAGAATTTATATATTTTCCTTCCAAACATGTTATAGTCATTGCCTTTTTATACATGAGGAAATTAATAACTAGAAAGATTAGATAGGATACAATAGTCATATAGCTATTAAGTGTCAGAGACAGGATTTGAAGTGAGAATTTTCTGATTCTAGATCCAAAACCCTTTCCATTCTAATATATTGCTTTCCTCAAAGAGCATTTTAACAACATAATAACAATAATATAACAAGATGGCACATAACAACTTTCCAAAGTAAAGGTGCAGAGAAAAGATGCTTTGAGGAATAGACCATGGTTCATTCCATTATATCAAAGCAGATAAAACCAGAAGGAGGTTTCAGGCACAAGATAAGCAGAATAAACATTACAAGAACATTAAGTTGATCAGTTACACAAAAGCTTGGAGTACATGGAGAAAGGAGTAATATAATAAAAGCCTAGGAAAAGTAGAGAGTATTGTCTGTAATGAAATATCTTAAATGTTTATGCCAAAAGTTTGATACTTTACTCAATATAATATTGTTGGACCTATGTATAAGAAAACTTATCTGACAACAATGTGAAAAGTGAATTGGAAAGGATAAAGAATAGAAGCAGGAGGATTTATTGGAGCTTAATATGGTATACTGGCATGTGTTAATAAAGGCGTATGTTATGGTAGTGACAATATAAATAGAAAAAATAGGTTTGTTTTGAGAGGTTTTTGGAGAGATGAAATTAAAAGAACTTGATCAAGACCAGGATTCAGAAATAATTTGTTTTGCTTATTACCTGTTTCATCTAGAGGAAGACAATGAACTTTTCCAGACCTTAATATCTCAATCTATAAAATTAAGAGTTAGACATCTCTTAAGATCCTTTCCATCTCCAAATGTATTATCCTATGATTGTATGTTAACAGACTGGATAACATGAAAGATTAGAGATGAGAGAAAGAGTAAATTTAAAAAACAATAAATTCTGACAATGAGAGATAGGCAGAAATAGTGAATTAGGAGGAATTTTTATAGCCCTTAAACAGTGCAAATGGTTGTCCTAAGGACTAGGAATAAAAGTTGAAAAGAAATGTAGTCTCTCTCCGCATTCTAACAGGAGAGAAAATCCATGCAGGAGGAAGTGATGGAAAGGCCCAGTAATCCTTAAGGTACAGCAGTAAAAAAGAATGCAATGCATATTCATGAACATCAGTTTCCTTAATAATACCCTATTACTTTCTGATATTGAATTATTTGATGATGCCAACAAAGAATTGTTTTAGGGAAAAGACAACAGTCTTCATTTTGGATAAGTAAAGTTTTCCCTTCTAGAATCTTAATGAAAGTGTCTTTTAGGAATTTGAGAGATAACAGACTTATCTATGAGATTTTGTTATTGGCAAAGAAGGAGTAATTGAAATCATGGAATTGATGAAAATGGCCAAATAGGAGAAGAATATACATAAAATGGAGAGAAGGAAAAGAGAGATAGATCTTTGCAGAATTGTATTATAAAGATCAGAAAGACAATGAGGCCAATGAGAAAAGTAAGCAGTAGATGGAGGCAGCCAATTGCTCAGTGGAGAGAGAGCTAGGCCAAAGAGGAGTCAAGAATGTACAAAGGACAATAGTCTCTGGGGTCATGAAGAATCAGACTTAACTGAAACAATTAAACAACTAAGGAATGCTTAGAGACACAAGAACAGCATCAAAGGTTTATTGTATCTTTTTTAGAAGGGCAGAAAGAAGAGAATATCTAGAAGTATATCATCAATAATGTCAAAATCTTCAAAGAAGTAAGTGAAAATGAGGTCTTTTAAAAATTATTTATTTTTCTCATCTTAAAGAATGACTGGGTGAAAGAGCAAATTATAGAAACAATTAATAATTTCACCCAAGATAATGATAATGATGAGACATCATATCAAAATCTTTGGGATGCAGCTAAAGCAGTAATAAGGGGAAATTTTATATCTTTAGAGGCTTATTTGAAGAAAATTGAGAAAGAGAAGATTAACGAATTGGGCTTACAACTTAAAAGGCTAGAAAAAGACCAAATTATAAACCCCCAACCAAAAATTAAACTCGAAATACAAAAATTAAAAGGAGAAATCAATAAAATTGAAAGTAAAAAAACTATTGAATTAATAAATAAAACCAAGAGTTGGTTTTATGAAAAAGCCAATAAAATAGATAAACCTTTGGTAAATTTGATCAAAAAAAAGAAAGAGGAAAATCAAATTGATAGTCTTACAAATGAAAAGGGGGATCTTTCCACCAATGAAGAGGAAATTAGAGAAATAATAAGGAGTTACTTTGCCCAACTTTATGCCAATAAATTTGATAACTTAAGTGAAATGGATGACTTCCTCCAAAAATATAGGCTCCCTAGATTAATAGAGGAGGAGATAAATTGCTTAAATAGTCCCATTTCAGAAAAAGAAATAGAACAAGCTATTAATCAACTTCCCAGGAAAAAATCCCCAGGGCCAGATGGATTCACATGTGAATTCTACCAAACATTTAAAGAACAATTAGCCCCAATGTTATATAAATTATTTGAAAAAATAGGGGATGAAGGAGTCCTACCAAATTCCTTTTATGACACAGACATGGTACTGATACCTAAACCTGGTAGATCGAAAACTGAGAAAGAAAATTATAGACCAATCTCCTTAATGAATATTGATGCTAAAATCTTAAATAAGATATTAGCAAAAAGACTTCAGAAAATCATCTCCAAGATAATACACTATGATCAAGTAGGATTTATTCCAGGAATGCAGGGCTGGTTTAATATTAGGAAAACTATTAATATAATTGACCATATTAATAATCAAATTAATAAGAACCATATGATCATCTCAATAGATGCAGAAAAAGCATTTGACAAAATCCAACATCCATTCCTACTAAAAACTCTTGAGAGTATAGGAATAAATGGATTATTCCTTAGAATAATCAGGAGTATATATTTAAGACCGTCAGTAAGCATAATATGCAATAGAAATAAACTGCAACCTTTCCCAGTAAGATCAGGAGTGAAACAAGGTTGCCCACTATCACCATTACTATTCAATATAGTACTAGAAACGCTAGCCTCGGCAATAAGAGCCGAGAAAGAGATTCAAGGAATTAGAGTAGGAAATGAGGAAATTAAACTATCACTTTTTGCAGATGACATGATGGTATACTTAGAGAACCCCAAAGACTCTGCTAAAAAGCTACTAGAAATAATTCAAAATTTCAGCAAAGTGGCAGGATACAAAATAAATCCACATAAATCCTCGGCATTTTTATATATCACTAACAAAATGCAACAGCAAGAGATACAAAGAGAAATTCCATTCCAAACAAATGTTGAGAGTATAAAATATTTGGGAATCCATCTACCAAAGAAAAGTCAGGAATTATATGAGAAAAATTACAAAACACTTGCCACAAAAATAAAATCAGATTTAAATAATTGGAAAGACATTCAGTGCTCTTGGATAGGCCGAGCGAATATAATAAAGATGACAATACTCCCCAAACTAATCTATTTATTTAGTGCTATACCAATCAGACTCCCAAGAAACTATTTTAATGACCTAGAAAAAATAACAACAAAATTCATATGGAAGAATAAAAGGTCAAGAATTGCAAGGGAACTAATGAAAAAAAACTCAGAGGAAGGTGGTCTAAGTGTACCTGATCTAAAGCTATATTATATAGCAGCAGTCACCAAAACCATTTGGTATTGGCTAAGAAATAGACCGGTAGATCAGTGGAACAGATTAGATACAAAGGACAAAAAAGGGTACATCTATAGCAATCTAATCTTTGACAAACCCAAAGATTCCAACATTAGGGATAAAAATTCATTATTCGGAAAAAACTGTTGGGAAAACTGGAAATTAGTATGGCAGAAATTAGATATGGATCCACACTTAACACCATATACCAAGATAAGATCAAAATGGGTCCATGATTTAGGCATAAAGAGGGAGATAATAAATAGATTAGAGGAACAGAGGATAATCTACCTCTCAGACTTGTGGAGGAGGAAGGAATTTATGACCAGAGGAGAACTAGAGATCATTATTGATCACAAAATAGAAGATTTTGATTACATCAAACTAAAAAGTTTCTGTACAAATAATACTAATGCAAACAAGATTAGAAGGGAAGTAACAAATTGGGAAAATATTTTTAAAAACAAAGGTTCTGACAAAGGTCTCATTTCCAAAATATATAGAGAACTGACCATAATTTATAAGAAACCGAACCATTCTCCAATTGATAAATGGTCAAAGGATATGAACAGACAATTCTCAGAGGAAGAAATTGAAACTATATCCACTCACATGAAAGAGTGTTCCAAATCACTACTGATCAGAGAAATGCAAATTAAGACCACTCTGAGATACCACTACACACCTGTCAGATTGGCTAAGATGACAGGAACAAATAATGATAAATGTTGGAGGGGATGTGGGGAAATTGGGACACTAATACATTGCTGGTGGAGTTGTGAAAGAATCCAGCCATTCTGGAGAGCAATCTGGAATTATGCCCAAAAAGTTATCAAACTGTGCATACCCTTTGACCCAGCAGTGCTACTACTGGGATTATATCCCAAAGAAATACTAAAGAGTGGAAAGAAACATATATGTGCCAAAATGTTTGTGGCAGCTCTTTTTGTTGTAGCTAGAAACTGGAAGATGAATGGATGTCCATCAGTTGGAGAATGGTTGGGTAAATTGTGGTATATGAAGGTTATGGAATATTATTGCTCTGTAAGAAATGACCAGCAGGAGGAATACAGAGAGGGTTGGAGAGACTTAAATCAACTGATGCTGAGTGAAATGAGCAGAACCAGAAGATCACTGTATACTTCAACAACAATACTGTATGAGGATGTATTCTGATGGAAGTGGAAATCTTCAACATAAAGAAGATCCAACTCACTTCCAGTTGATCAATGATGGACAGAAATAACTATACCCAGAGAAGGAACACTGGGAAGCGAATGTAAATTGTTAGCACTAATATCTGTCTGCCCAGGTTGCATGTACCTTCGGATTCTAATGTTTATTGTGCAACAAGAAAATGATATTCACACACATGTATTGTACTTAGACTATATTGTAACACATGTAAAATGTATGGTATTGCCTGTCGTCGGGGGGAGGGAATAGAGGGAGGGGGGGCAATTTGGAAAAATGAATACAAGGGATAATATTATAAAATATATATATAATAAAAAAAAAAATTTAAAAAAAAAATTATTTATTTTTAATACATATTGCTTTAGAAATCATGGTAAGAGAGAAAAATCAAAGCAAAAGGGAAAAACTATGGGAGAGATTTAAAAAAAAAAAAAAAGAAGTGAACATAGCATCTATTGATTTACATTCAGTGTCCATAGTTTTTTTTCCTGGATGTAGGTGGCATTATCAGTCCAAAGTTTATTGGGATTGTTTTAGATCACTGAACTGCTGAGATCGAAGTCTTTCATAGTTGATCATCACAAATCTTGTTGTTATTGTGTACAATGTATTCCTGGTTCTTCTTGTTTCACTCAGCATCAGTTCATGTAAATCTTTCCAGGCCTTTCTAAAATTGTCTTGTTCATCATTTTTTATAGAACAATATATTCCATTACCTTCATATACCACAATTCGTTCAGTCATTCCCTAACTGATGGACATTTATTCATTTTCCAATTCTTTGCTATCACAAAAAAAAAAAAAAAACAAAACTGCTACAAACAGTTTCCCTCCTTTTCTTTTTCTTTTCTTTTCCCTTATTTCCTTGGGATACAGATTCCATAAGGGCACTGTTGGGTCAAAGGTTGAAGGCAAGATCTTAAAAAAAATCTTTAGATTTGAATGCCTTTGCTTATATGTGAGACTGTTGTTATTTTTTTTTTAATTTTCAGAATTTAAGAAAAAAATAGAAAAAAGTAAAAGAGAAAATAAAAATAAAACAAAGCAGTACATTGTCATATGTGTATGCAGCAGAATGTCAGGAAGGATTAAAAATGTATAACAATTTCCAGTTCAAGAGGGAATATATAATACTAGAAAAAATTATTTTCATAAATGTCCATCTTTACTTCCTTTTTTCTTTTATTCTCTGTTTCACACATATTAAAGCTTTATTCTTTTTGCTCTCTTCTATCCCCCCTCCTTCCCCAAATAGACTATAGCTAAATACAGATATATTTAATAGATACACACACACACACACACACATAGGGCCCACACACAGACATGCATATGAGACAATATATTTTAAAAGAAATGGGGATCAAAACTCAATTTTAAAAGGTTGAGGAAAGAAAACAAAAAAAATGAAGAACTGAAGGCATCTTTTGTCAAATGAGATTTCAAAAAAGTTAAGCACAAAAAGACAAAAGAGAGATTGGATAAAGGTGGATTAAAAGGAAAGGTTAATGAGAGGTTATAGTAGGACTAGATACACTCAAATTGGTGTTTCGATAGATAGGAACAACCCAGAAGAGTGTGTTTAAAGGCTCATAATAAACAAATGATGACTAGTGAGTCTGATCCTGGAGGAGCAGGGGGAAATAATATCAAGTACATAGGTAGAAAGATTAGCCTTTGTGTCAGGGCTACTTCAAGGTAACTGGTAGTATCCAGATTAGCTCTCTGGAGGACCTTGGGATTAGCGCAAGTCCTTGGTCTTAGTAGAGGAGTGAAGGAGGCAGGAGAGCTGCCATGTGGCTAGTCAAAGATGCAGTCTAGAATCTGGCATCTTCACTTGTGTCTGTGACTGAGAGGTGTGGCTGAGAGAGCATTTCCAGTTGTCTTTGTCCTTAAATACTTCAGTATGATTACATCACTACACCACACTGAGCACAAGCCAGCTGTAGAACATTATATCATTACATCATATTAAGTGCCACACTAATTATGTGCTTAGCTAGAGAATCATTATCTCATCAATCATACTGAGTATTAAGAATAACTCTTCAGAATTCCAGCCCTCTACATCTCCCACTTTCTTTTGTTTTAGAACACAGGTGGTCACACCCTCCCTGACTTTTCAAGAACAGAGGTGAAAACAGCAAAAAGGAGCTGATCACACCCTCCCTGACTTCTCAAGAAGGGAGAGGAAAACACCAAAGGGAAATGGGGAGTCAGACCAGATATTGTTAGGGGATTTCCTCTGGGCTGAAATTGAAACAGGTATACATAAATCCCTCAGCGTGGGAAGAATTACACAAGCACATATTAATATAACTCAGGCTAGTAGTGATGTAACAAACAACATGAATCAATATGTGATATAACAAACAATATGAATATACATGTCCATAAGTACTAGAAGGAGGGTATATAAATAACAAGCACACATATACCTCTTTCAGCAGCCAAGAGATAGAACAAAACCAGTCTATTGTCCATTACTTCATGTGTCAGGGAATCCAATGATTCCTGCAAGTTTTGAAGTCCTGCAATAGTCTCAGCATATCTCAGGGAATCCAATGATTCCTGCTGGTTTTTAAGTCCTGCAGCAGTCTTATTAACAATTTTTAATGTTCATAAGTCAATTGCCATAACTGCCATGCTCTTAAGGGGTAGGCACAGTCAGTGAGGGAATCATCTGATGTTTCTTGGGTCTTCTCTGTCTCTCTCCAATGGACAAGACAAATATGGCTTGTTGGTACCCATAAAATTCCTTCTTCATCTGTAGAGATACAAGCAAACCCTCTCCCCCAAGCAGTTAACCTATCTGGTCCCTTCCATTCACCACTTTATGGATCTCTCCACATCACCTGGCAGTTATCTAAAGATAGTGGAGCTGCTTGCACTGCACATTACCCTTATGGCACATTATAAAGCCTGTCTGCCAGAGCCAGTGCCTCTTTATCAAAACTCAAAAAAAAAAAAATAATAATAGTATAGAGAGCTAAATTTAAAAGTTCTCTAGGGTTACCTGTGGCTTTCCCTTTCTTTTGTTTTTGGAGGAGCCTCTTGATGTCTCTGTTTTTACTCTCTACTATTGCCTGTCCTTAAGGATTAAAAGGTATGCCAGTGGTGTGTAAAATCTGATACTGTGCACAAAAGTGTGCAAAATATTTAGAACTATATACAGGTCTATTGTCTCTTTTTATTGCTTATAGCAGACCCATGATTGCAAAAGCTTGTGTAAGATATTCAGTGATCACTTGGGCTTTCTCTTTTGCTGCTGGCATTGCAAAAATAAATCCTGAAAAGGTGTCTACTACAACATGGATAAAAGACATATGACCAAAAGATTTATAATGGGTCACATCCATTTGCCAAATTTCATTGGGTCTCAAATCATGAGGGTTCTTCCCTGGAGGGAGTGTAGGAATATAGAAAAGAAAGCAAGGTGTACAGGCTTTTACTATGCTCCTAGCTTCCTCTTTTGTTATCCCAAATTGCAAATGTAAAGTGAGAGCAGCCTGATGCTATTTAGAATGAGATTTTTGGGCTGCCTGAAATAAAGGAGTATTGATTAATATGGTTAAAAGGCTATCTGCCTTTGAATTTTCATCAAAACTAGGACCTGGAAATCCACTATGAGCAGACATGAAAGCTATAAATCTTACCTGGATGCTTTTTCACTTGCTCTTAAAGTTCCTTCTCACTTGCTTTTAAAGTTCCTTAAAGAGCTGATATATATAAGAAGCTACAAATTTTATTTGGGCTATGGCATTCTTTGTACCACACCTACTGACTAAGACAAATCAGATATTATATTTACATCTCCTGGATAATAAGTAAGAGCTTAGCATGATTGCATACAATCCATTCTGCTGAGTAGACCAAAAAGGAGTTCTTACTACTCTCTTTATAGGTAGTTATGAGAATATACAGCACAAATGTTATGTTTCGATGCAGTTGTAAAGATAGTTGGTTCTTTAAGAGGAACCTTAGAAACTTTTTCTTCAAAACTCCATTGTCAATTATGTAATAGCCGGCTTATCTCTAATGGAGACCCATGTGTAAAATTTTGAGACGTGGCTAAAATAATTTGCCACTCTGGGATGGTTTCACAGCATACATTAATTTGTGCACTGGAATCAAAGGTGGATATCTTGTCAGGTCTTATCCCAGTTAACCATACTCTCTTAATGGCCTTTAATAAAATTCTAGCCACAACAACTGGGTAAAATGTAAGGCTTTGTTCTGGTTGTGCTGGGAGGTTCACCCACTCTATGACACTGTCTCCTTGATGAAGAATTGCTGTGGGTGCCTCTTTCATAGCAAAAACTGATATTTCTAAAGGCTTTTGAGTAACTCTTTCAACCACATTGGATAAAGCCAGTTCAACTTCTCTCAAAGCCTTTTGAGCTTATTTTGTAAGCTTTCATGATGTTTTTAAAACAGTGTATCCCCTTAAAAATGTCATATAATGACTGCAATTGATAGGTAGTTAAGCCTAATACTGGATGCATCCATTGGCTATCTCCTATCAATTTCTAAAAGTCTTTTAAGATGTTCAACTTCTCTGTTCTTAAAGAAAGTTTTTATAATGTAAGCAATTAGGATATACTACATATTCTACATATTGAAAAGTAGCATGTCTTTGAAATTTTTCTGGAGCTATATGCAATTTGTAGTTCCTTAGTGTTTCTATGGTCTTTTGTAAACACGCTTCTAACATTTGTTCCTCAGTGCACATCCCAAGATATCATCCATTTAATGTAGCAACATTACTTTTGGAAATGCTTTTCTTACTGGAATAAGAGCAGTAGCCACATACATTTAATACACAGTAGGGCTATTTTTCATTCCCTGTGGAAAAACTGTCCATTAATATCTTTTATAAGGCTCAGTTAACTTAATACTGGGCACTGAAAAGGCAAATCTTTTCATAGCCTCCTTATCTAAAGGGATATAATAGAAACAATCCTTAATATCTATAACCCAAAGAGGCCATTCTTTAGATAATTGAGTAGGAGGTGGAAGTTCAGGCTGAAGAGTTCTCATAGTTTCCATCTATTCATTTACTTTTCTTTTCTTTTTTCTTTTTTTAATTTTTTTTATTATAGCTTTTTATTTATCAGATATATGCATGGGTAATTTTATAGCATTGACAATGACCAAACCTTTTGTTCCAACTTTTCCCCTCCTTCCCCCCACTCCCTCACCCAGATGGCAGGTTGACCAATACAAGTTAAATATGTTAAAGTATAAATTATCATTTACTTTTCTTAAATCAATAAATATACTCCATTTTTTCAGATTTCTTTTTTACAACAAATACAGAGCAATTCCAAAGACTTAGAGAAGGTTGTAAGTGTCCTTGGTCAATTTTCTCCTGTACTATATCTAATAAGGCCTTAATTCTATCACTCACTAAGGACCACTGTTCTACCCACACTGGTGTATGTTCCCACTGAATGGGAATATGTGAGTAGGTAAGCCTTCAACAGTAGCCCTGCCTAAGCTGAATTACTCATTTTAATCCTAACTATTGTAAAATGTCTCTTCCCCATAGATTGATGGCAATTTTTTTCAACTACAAAAGGAGTAAACACTCCTGTTTCATCTTCAAATGTCCATTTCAAAGGGGTAGCACTAACTTCAGCTACTATTGATCTTCTTATGTCAGGCATGTAGGTGTCTGCCTTAATCTTTGGCCAATGACTGGGCCAGCTGGCACCTCTAATGCCTGTATGCTCTGCACTTGTGTCTACTAATCCTTCTAATGGTATGCCATTTACATAAATAGTGAGCATTGGTTGCTCAGATGTAATAGCTGCAGTACAGAATATGCCTGGATTCTGCTGCTTGGAGTCAGAATCTGGCCAATTATCACCAGATTGCCTATTAGGAGTCTGTATTAGTAAACCCAATGCTATTACTTTACCTGTATGATAAGTCACACATTGTCTACCTGTATTAGTGACTGGTACATTAGCTACACATTCCCCAGTTTCCCACATCAGTGTATGGATGAACACTGTTTTGTAAGTACTCTCAGGAGGTGAAATGATCAACCCTACTCTGCCTGGAGGCAAGGTATCAATAGGCTGGAAAGGAAAAGATTTCTCCTCTCCAGGAGATATCTCAGTAGTCTCAGCTGTATACAACTCTATTCTCCCCAATTATAATCCCTTTCTCCTGTCAGGTTGCTTCTTGGCTGATTGATCATATGGGACTTCTAGAGACTCTTGGGTGTAACATTGGGTGCCATCATGTCTCAATTTTTGTTGTTGTTGTTGTTGTTGTTTTGTTTGTTTGTTTTGGGTTTTTTGTTTGTTTGTTTTTTGTTTTTTTGTTTTTGTTTTTTTGCATGAGGCCTTTAAGCTGAGCCCCACCTCTCATTTCCCTGAGTCAGTCTACATTCTGATGTCCAATGGAAGCCTCTGTTGCATTTTAGACATGGTGTTTGCGGCCTTGTTCTCCCACCCTGTTTTCTCACTCTATCTTTATGCCAACATTGAGCTTTCAAATGTCCTATTTTACCACATTGAAAGCATTAACGAGTCTCTCTGGAAGTCCTTTGGCAAAACGGACCTTGTTTTCCCATGTTCAGGTCTTGGGAAGTCTGCATCATAGCCTGGGTACAAAAGGTATTTGTGCCCACTGTGGCACAGTGTCTTATGATCTAAAGGAGCATCCCTATGTAGTTCTAGTATAATTCTTCTACAAACCTTATTAGCATTTTCTTTAGCAAGTTGTCTTATTATACTTTCTGTTGCTGCATTTTCACTAATAGTTCATATGACAGTTGTCTGCAGATATCCCAGGAAATCATCAAAATGTTCATTTAGACCTTTTGGGATTTTCATGAAGGCTTCCCCTCTATCTTGTCTTCCTGGGAGGGTGCCCCCTGCTTTGATAGTAAAAGGAGTTTTTACTCCTTTTATAGTTGAAAAAATCCCCAGAAGCAATTTGTTCATATGCTGTCAGAGAGTAATTAATCTTTGCTAAAGTGCCTGTACAAGGACCTACACTTGTTAGTTGATCAGAGGTGACTGGTATATTAACTCCAGGTTGTCCATTTCATTAGGGTTGTATTTTACAGAGTTCACTTTACTCAAAAAGCCACAACAAGTTTTGTCCAGGTACTAAACATGTCCTAGATATAGATTTCCAATCATTAGCGGTTAAAATTTCAAAGTTAAATTCTTTAAAATCATCTTAACACAAGAAGATATAGATTCATAAAGAGTGCAAGCCTTTTTCAGATCTTTGATAATTTCTAGATTAAATGGAGTATATTTTCCTTTTTCTTGACCTGAAGAATCAAACTCTTCAATCACAGAGTACATTTCTATTCTCAAATCATATGTTTCATGCCCTTCCTCTTTAGCTTTAATTAGTGCCCTTTGTAATCGTTTCATAGGGGGCAGACAAAGCTGATACGTGGATGATGTTGATGGTGTCACTGCCCTTCCCCCTCCTCCTCCCTCCACCCAGGAAGAAGAAATTGAGGGAGGATAATCAAGAGATGGGGAATGCCCTAATGATGCTTACTCAGGTGTAAATGAGCTATGAAAGTGAGAAGCACTGCACCCCTTAAGTTCATCAACACTGTTCTTGTCCAATTCTTCATGCCTTTCAGCTGCTTTGTCAGTATCATTCCCCTCTTCCTCTTTCTCCTCACACTTCCTTACTTTGAACTTTTCCTTTTTTTAGAACTTGTGGGATTGTTTAAAGCCAATTGTATTATATTAAACATAAAGAATGTTTCTTCAGGAATTTTATCAGGACCCATAGATTCATTTAGTTGTTCTCCCACTAGTTCCCAAATATCTGGTTCTAATTGTTCTTCCTTAGATAGCCAAGGGGACATGTACTCTAATATATTTAAGAGTCCAAGTTACCAACAAACTTTGCTTCTTTATTAATCTAACTATGTATATTTCCCTTGGGGTGGGGGATACTCTTTTCTAAGTATTTACCCCATTTTACCTAAAACATGAAAGTGACTAGTTTAACCCTTACCAAAGTTTCCTGCTTGTCTATTTTTATACTCACCCTATTTCCAGGTCACAGGGATTTCTCCATGAACTCAGCCAATTGCATCAGTCAAACTACTTTGTGCCCTGTTTTGCAAGGCCCTGCATTTCAAAGGCCCTACATTTGGCCATCAAAATGTAATGTCTGGGCTAGCTCTCTGGATGTCCTTGAGATCAGCCCAAGTCCTTAATGTTAATGGAGAAGTGAGGGAGGCAGGAGAGTTGCCACTTGGCTGGTCAAAGATGGTGTCTGGAATCTAGAGTCTGGAGTCTGAAGTCTTCTTTTGTGTCTGTAGCTGAGAGCTGTGGCTGAGAGAACATTCCCAGTTGTCCCAGCCCTTAAATACTTCAGTAAGATTATATCACTACAACACACTGAGCGTTAGCAACCATTATATCACCATACTAAGTACTAAATATATGCTTAACTATAAGTACTTTGCTGACCTATTAAGTACACCTTTTCAGAGTTTCAGTCCTCTAAAGTAACTTCTTTTGAAATTTAGCAATGAGAAAAATATATAATGATGATGAAGAGGTCTACAAAGTAAAAAAAAAAAAAATTAAAGGAGGGAATAGAGAGGGAGGGAGGGATATTAGGGAATTCATATAGACTTGTCTTAACATTCATTCATGGTGAAATAAGTGGCTGGATAATGTGCATGTCAGTGTAGAGATGTTTTGTGGTAGGAACTGACAGAAAAGGAAATGGTTTATAGCAGTTTTTACGAGGAACATGATAGGTAGTGGATATGGATTCAGGACCCCCTATTCCTCTAATTTTATTGATAATAGTAGTAGCATATAAGGGCATGATGAATTTTCAGAGCTATCTGAAAGGCTGGGTACTTTTGAATCTCATATAGTTTGCATAATTTGGATGTGACAAGACCTGGCATATTCAACCTATGTTCTCTATACACCAATGGCTTTCTACATTTAGATTATTTGAAGTGGCCTTTTCCTTATTAATAATGTATTACTGCTATCAATATGAATGCAAATTGATATATCATCCTCACTTGTGGTGATAAACAGAAATATGAATAGAATTTGAACTTTAGGGACTGAATGCAGTAGTTATTTGATAGAAAATTAAATGTTATCAAGAGTTTGAAAAAAAAGATTTGCATTACCCCATAAAATGTATCTTTATTTATGTTTCTAGCTAAGAAATGCCTTAAATCAACTTATAAAGAAAAATCTGCCCCAGAGCAAAATATTCACGTTTTCATGGTAACATCTTCTATCATATCCTAAAGTCCTTCTGCCACTGTCTGTGCCAAGTATAAATTTATTGTTCCATAAGTGGACACTAGCCAGAGGGTTTTACTACCTCTTGTACTACCTTCTTTCATTTTCAGCATAGCATCATTTATCTAAGCCTTTTCCAATTAAGATCTATGGATAGTCTAGACCCCACAGCTACTAGTTATATCTTGAAAAGCACCACCAATTCATCAATCCTTCTATCATGACAGAAACCTTATCATCTGTCTGCCTTCCAGATCAATTACCTTATCAAAAGAGTGTCTATCATGGGCCTTCCTCCAGTTTATCCAATTATTAATATAATTATAACTGATCCTATATCCAGGCTTACTTGCATTTTCAAGTACAATAAGTAGGTACTTGCATTGTAGTATGATCTTGGGGACATTCAGAAAAGAATTTCAGGCCATTAACCATATCTCAACAATAATGCCAAATTGGTACCTGATATATCTTTGTTTCTTTCATTTATCATGGAGAAAATCTACTAAAATACCAATGTATCTAGACAGGATAGGAGAATCTGGGAAACTCACTTGAAAGAAACCTCCGTAGTCACATATTTCAATTTATATCTGGAAAGAAATATATTTTACAATGGGAGGGAATACAATATCTTTGATTTTTATGGGTCAAATAACATCTGGAGTGTGACATAATTTCCTGGTGCCACATTGTAGAGGTAACATTAATAAGCTTGTAGATCTTCAAGAGAATTATTGGAATAGTCTGGTGCAGAGATCTTGAGATTATGGCATATGAGTATCTGCTGGGCTGTTTAATTCAAGGAAGAAAAAATGTCAGAAGGTCATAATAGTTTTGTCTTCTATTTGAAAAAACTGTCACACACACGGATTTCTGACTGATCTTAAAGGCAAAAGTAGGGTGTACAGACAGAAACTGCAAAGCAACAGATTCAGGTTTGGTATAAAGAAAAGCTTTCTGTTCACTATTAAAAGAGCTGAAAAGTGGAATATCTTATCTTGGAAAGTAGTCAATTTTCCCTCATAAATGATCTTTAAGCAAAAGTTAGATGACCGTGTCATATCGTAGAGAGGATTTTTATTTATTTATTTATTTATTATTATTATTTTTTTTTTTTGCAGACCCATGTGGGAAGTAGAATGGGACCTTTTGTCTGATCTCAATAGTGTTTAGCACAGATGTTTTAAGCTGCTCCATTTTTTTTTCCCAACCTGAGCTGGTTCATACCTCCTCAGACAGTATGCGAAAGAGAGATTTTTATTCCAAGGTACTTGTGCTATTAGTATCAGTCAGTGTGAACATTAATAGGTATAATAGTTGTAGAGCAGCTCAGAATTCTTGAACTCAATCCATATACCCTTCTCAGCTTATTTAGCAGTAATCATCCCACAATAAAAAGAGAGTATTCTTGATTATGTAGGACATATGTATGAGTTATGTGAGATTACATCTGATTTTCTAGGATGGGATTTAAAATCCCTTCTAATTCTGTAGTTATTGTTATTTCTTATAAGTACTTATCTAATCTCCATTTCAGATCTTTATAGAAGTTGATCACTCACTAATTGACCTTATACTTTTTCTCTTTAAACTTAAGTTGAAGTTGGAGTGATGGTAGGGTACAAGGGAATGTTTTGAATTCTTTTTAAGATTAGCTAATCAATATCTTTTCCAGGATGCTGCATGAGGTTGCTGTTGTTTGTCCTTCATTCCAGAAGAGGATCAATGACATCAGAATGCCATGATATACAAGTGAATTGGATTTAAGTGAGGGAAGGCTGTGCAAAATCACCTGCCTCAGTTTCCCCTCTAGACACATCTGTGCCAGTGGACAGATATAGATCAGGACTAATGAAGATGGCCCTGGATGAAGTGGGAAACCTTGGTCTTTTCAAGCTAAGGTCTTCCACTGCTCTCAGTTTGACTGAGACCATATGCATTTAGGGATGAAGAGTAGGTGTCAATTGAGAGAAAGGATCTCCTCTTTCATCTAGCCCTCCCCAAAATCTAAATAAATAAATAAATGCATGAATCTGGGAGGAAAAGACCCTCCTGGTTTGTGGCTAAAGCAGAAATGACTGCTCTTTAAATTCAATCTGAGTCAATCATGACCCAAACAATGACCAAAAAGAGCTTGACCTAGATGATAGACAAGAGAAAATTGTTCATGGAAAAGATAGTCATGTAGAAAAAGTTGCCTAGAAAAGATTGGAGCATGGTCTAATTGTATGAGGGGTCAGGGAGGGATGATGGTCTAGGTAGAACTCAGAGACAACTGATTGTTTGGAGGGGAGTGAAGAGGTGCTCTGAAATGAATGAGGATCAAATAGCACCAAAGAAAAACTTAGCTCTTACACACTTTTTGCTAAAGGCCAAGTGATATCACAAGTAACTAAAAATCCAAAGCAATAGTATATCCAGAAATGTTCTGAGTCACCTCCTGGTCTGTAAACTAAACTTATTTGGATTAACATGTCTTTAAATATTCTTCTACCACTATGAAAGGTGAAATATGGCATGCCTAAGGAAACAAAAGTTTTACCTTCTGAGATTTGTTAAGCACTGCAGACCTCCTTAGCTTAGACCTGGACCTTGAATTCAAGGGAAGACAGAATGTAACAAATTTTTAACAAAAGATAATTTGGAAGACTTCAGGAAAGGTCTGTCTCAATCAGGCAGGGAGATGGGGAGAGAAAAGTGGCCCAGTGCAGGCATAATGTAGAGGCCCAGGAGATCTACTGGAAGGCTCCTAGGAAAAATGTAGCAGTCTTGACTACTCTGTCCTAGTTCAGAAGCCAGTGGATTAACAGACTAGCTGTGAGATCTCCAACTCAACTACAGAAGGTAAATAGTGAACATCTGGACCTTAGCATAATGAGAGATTAGGTCATGCCCACTCATCACGGAAAGGAAGCCAGCAACGCTGGACCCAGTGCAGCATGAAGCTACTGTGTCCTGTAGAGAAAGCTTGGGACAATCTACTCTTTGCCCTAAGAGCATACAGCAATCTTTAAAAATGAGTAAAAAAGAGACAGGGAAGAATAGATCTCAAATCCTGAGGATCCAAAAGGTTAATCATATCCAGATGAAGCCCCAAAGGGTGATATGTGTTTCACAAGGCTCTTTTGGAAGAATTCAAAAAGAATTTTAAATAAGAATTAGAAAAAAAATGTGAAAAGGAAATGAGATCATTGCAGGAGAATTTGGAAAAGGAAATCTAGAAATTATCTGAAGAAAACTCCATTAAAATAGATTCAGTGAAATGGAAAAAGAATATAACTACTTAAAAATATTTATTGCATTCTCCAATTGATAAGTGGTCAAAGGATATGAACAGACAATTTTCAGATGATGAAATTGAAACTATTTTCACTCATATGAAAGGTTGTTCCAAATCACTATTGATCAGAGAAATGCAAATTAAGACAACTCTGAGAAACCACTACACACCTGTCAGATTGGCTAAGATGACAGGAAAAAATAATGATGAATGTTGAAGGGGATGTGGGAAAACTGGGACACTGATGCATTCTTGGTGGAACTGTGAATGGATCTAAACATTCTGGAGAGAAATTTGTAATTATGCCCAAAAAGTTATCAAACTGTGCATACCTTTTGATGCAACAATGTTACTACTGGGATTATATCCTAAAGAGATACTGAATAAGGGAAAGGGAACTGTATGTGTCAAAATGTTTGTGGCAGCCTTTTTATGGTGGCTAGAAACTGGAAAATGAATGGATGCCTATCATTTAGAGAATGGTTGGATAAATTGTGGTTTATTAATATTATGGAATATTATTTTCTGAAAGAAATGACCAGCAGGATGGATATAGAGAGCCTTGGAAAGACTTACATTAACTGATGCTGAGTAAAATAAGCAGAACCAGGAGATCATTATACACTTCAACAACAATACCATATGTGACTGTATTCTGATGGAAGTGGATATCTTCAACAAAGAGAAGATCTAATTCAGTTCCAATTGATCAATAATGGACAGAATCAGCTACATCCAGAGAAGGAACACTGGGAAATGAATGTGAATTACTTGCATTTTTTTTCTTCCCAGGTGATTTTTACCTTCTGAATCTCTTTCTTCTTGTTGCACAAGAGAACTGTATGGTTCTGCACACATATATTGTATCTAGGATATACTATAATATATTTAACATGTATAAGACTGCCTGCCATCTAGGGGAGGGGGTGGAAGTAGGGAAGAGAAAAGTTGGAACAGAAGTGAGTGCAAGGAATAATGTTGTAAAAAATTGCCCATTCATATGTTCTGTCAATAAAAAGTTATAATTAAAAAATAAATAAAAATAAAATTTCAAATTGCAAACATATATATAGCCATTGAAATAATTCCCTATATGGGAAAAAGATATGTTTAACTCTTGGGAATTGTATATTTATTAGGGGTATACTTAGAAGATGTAGGTGTGATTTGACTTTATTGTTATGGCATAAAAAAGAAACTACAGGTGAAAAATGGATTATTCTTGAAGAAGATGAAAGGGTAGATAAAATGGGGTAAATTATAATACACAAAGAACAAAAAAGTACTATTACAATTGAGGGAAAGAAGGAAGGGGACTGAGCATTGTATGAATTTTAATCTCATCAGATTTGGCTCATAAAGAAATACCCTTGATAAATTATAAAAATATCAGCAAGCATTATATATAATGGGAATAAACTAGAACCATTCATAATAAGATCAGGGGTGAAACAAGTTTGCCTATCACCAGTGTTATTCAATATTATATTAGAGATGTTATCTTTAGCAACAAGATAAAAAATAAAGGAATTGGAGGTAGTTAATGAGAAAACCAAATTATGACTCTGCGAATGACATGATAGTATATTTAAAGAGTCCTAGAGAATCAACTTAAAACACTTCTAGAGACAATTGACAACTTCAGCAAAACTGCAGGATTTATAATAAATTTATAATAAATAAATAAATTTATAATAAATTTATAATAAAACTTATTATTAATAAGTATTTAGATGTATTATCAACAAAGTCCAGCAGCAAGGGATACAAAGAGAAATTCCATTTAAAAATTACTATAGACAATATAAAATATTTGGGGATCTACCTGCCAAGACAAAGTCAGGAGTTATATGAACATAGTTACAAAACGCTTTCCACACAAATAATTCAAATCTAGTCAATTAAAATAACATTAACTGCTCATGAATAGGCCATGTTAATATAATAAAAATGATAATTCTGTCTAAATTAATCTACTTCTTCAGTGCCATACCAAACTCCCAAGAAATTATTTTACAGAGCTAGAAAAAATAATAACAAAGTTCATCTGAAAGAACAAAAGGTCAAGAATTTCAAGGAAATTAATGAAAAAAATGCAAATAAAGGTGACTTAGCTATACCAGATCTATAATTATATGATAAGGCAGCAGTCTTCAAAACCATATGACAATGGCAAAGAAATAGAATAATCGATCAGTGGAATAGATTAGGTGCACAAGACATAGTAGTCAATGACTATAGTGATCTGGTGTTTGATAAACCCAAAAGCCCTAGCTTCTGGGATAAAAACTCACTATTTCAGAAAAATTGCTGGGAAAAATTGGAAATTATTATGGCAAAAAGTAGGCTTTGACTCACATCTAACACCCTATACCAAGGTAAGGTCTAAATGGGTTCATGATTTAGATATAAAGAATGATATTATAAGGAAATTAGAAGAACAAAGGATAGTCTATCTCTCAAATCTGTGGAGAAGAAAGGAATTTGTGGCCAAAGAAGAACTGGAATACATTATGGAATGCAAAATGGATCATTTTTATTATGTTAAGTTATATACAAAAACAAAACCAGTACAGAGAAGATTAGAAACGAAGCAGAAAACTGAGAAAAAAAATTTGTATCCAAAGGTTCTGATAAATCTCGCATTTCTAAAAATATAGAGAGAGCTGGCTCAAATTTATAAGAATACAAATCATTCTTCCATTGACAAATAGTCAAAGGATATGAACAGACAATTTTCAGATGAAGAAAATAAAACCATTTCTATAAATGAAAAAAAATTCTCTAAATCACTATTGACTAGAGAAATGCAAATTTAGACAATTTTGAAGTACCACTACATACCTTCAAATTGGGCAATACAACAGGAAAAGATAATGATAAATGTTGGAGAAGATGTGGGAAAATTGGGACACTAACACATTTTGATGGAGTTGTAAACTGATCCAATCATTCTGGAGAGCAATTTGGAAATATAACCAAAGGTCTATCATATCCTTTGATATAGAAATGTCTCTACTAAGTCTGTATTCCAAAGAGATTCTAAAAATAGGAAAAGGAATCACATATGCAGAAATGTTTATAGTAGCCCTTTTTTTGTGGTGGCAAGGAATTGGAAACTGAGTGGATGCCTATCATTGAAGAAGTGCCGAATAAGTTATGCAAATGAATGTTATGGAATATTATTAATATTCCATAATTATCAGCAGGATGATTCCAGAAAGGCCTGGAGAGACTTACATGAACTGATGCTAAGTGATGTGAGTAGAACCAAGAGAACATTGTACACAGCAACAATAAGATTATATGATGATCAATTCTGATGGATGTGACTCTTTTCAACAGTGACGTGATTCAGGTCAATTTCAAAATTCTTGTGATGGAGAGAGCCATCTGTACCCAGAGAGAGCCATCTGCACCCTGAGAGAGAGGAATGGGGGACTGGGTCTGGATCACAACATAGTGTTCTCACTTTTTTGTTGTTGTTTACTTGTTTTTTGTTTTCTTTCTCATTTTTTTCTTTTTATCTGATTTTTCTTTTTACTAATGCAAAGTGCAGCATCATTATGGAAATATATATAGAAGAATTGCACATTTTTAACATATATTGAATTACTTGCTGTCTAAGGGAGGGGATGAGGGAAGGGAGGAAGAAAACAATTTGAGCACAAGGTTTTGCAAGGTTATATGTTGAAAACTATCTGTGGATATATTTTGAAAATAAAAAGTTTTAAAAATTAATCAAATAAAGATAATAAGTTAAAAGCAAAAAAATACAACATTTGGTAATCTAATTTCTATTTGGATGAAAGATTAGGATTTTTCCAAATTGGGATGGGAAAAGTAAAGAGGTGCAATTCCATGGATTCAAAAAAAACCAAATGTTCCAATCTCCACATGTGTCTATAAACAAGGAAAAGAACATGGAAGCAACAAGTTTTATATATATATAATCCAGTTTTAAGATAAGAATATGGGTTGCTTGAGATGTAGAAATGGGAAATTATTCCTTGTACCAATCCTCAGATCTGAATGGATTTTTTGTCAATGTAACCTAGGGCCTTTGTGGTTCAGTCTTTTTGCCAAGCAGGGCTAAGTTCAAACAATGCAATCAAGTTTTCTACCAATTTACAATTTAAATCAAGTTTTCTCAAAGTTTGGAATTTGTACTAGATCTATAGTTGGAGTAGAAAGATCACTGAGCTAAGCTCCAAAATTGAATCACAAGTTGGAGTCAGTGTGGTTCACTCAATTACTACAATTAATCATTTACTACACTAATCTCTCTCAATTCCTTCAATTTCATAGCTGCTATTTAGAAATATCTCTAAAGCAAGAAGTCCCATGAGAAGTGATTGAAAACTGAGACTATGGACCTTCTTGTTAAAGATATTAATTCATGGTTGAAGCCCAGTTCTATTCCTTTCCTTTAAATCATAATACAAATATGAAAAATACCTATACAGATTTAAAGTATTCTTTATTTTGTAATCTATTTGATAACATTATGACAATCCTTATAAATATTATGTCCATTTTTCCCTTCTTGGTGATTTAGAAATTTATAATATATATTCTTCCAGGGGACATTTCAACTGTCACCAAAAAGCAGGCAGTTTTGAGATGTTAATCCTCTCCTCTTTGTTATAATATCTCAATCTTTTAACAAAGCATATGAATTCTTCTGTCCAATGTGGCATTAGCAAAATTAAGAAACTCAATTTTGTATTCATTAATAAACTCCAAAATTTTTAACTTATTCCACTACTTGTTGAGCGTTCATGGTTAGGTACTAACCAAGGATGTATATATTAAAGTATGAAAGAAAGAAAAATGACTTATTTCCATTTTCATAATATTTGCTCCTTTTATTATTGGAAATGGATTCAAGTACCTTGGCAAAGCTCCAGACTTGACACTAAGACATACACAGAGTGTTATTGGCATTTTTAGGCAGCATTCCACAACATGGGATAGGAAAATTGCCACATATTAAAAACTTGCCATGCAGGGCTAGGTCCAAACAAACAGTTCTCTGGTTACCCGACTATGAGAGAGTATGATACAGAGAACATTTACCATAAGGAAAATGTTCTTTTATAGCAACCTTAAATATGTATTAGAGCTTTAAAAGAAATGGAAACCAAGAAACATAATGAATGCCATAATTGTCAATTCCCACATTTGAATTATGTTTTCTTACAAGGTGAAATTGTACTACTCCTAGGACATGTTTGCTTGACAATGGTTTCATGATAATGTTTGTCAGTCTGAATATCATTCAAATACATAAAATTTTATTTGAATTATACCTGAACTAAAAATATAGATATAGAGAAACTGATATTGAATCAGACATCTAAATTGTATCTACATTAATAACAAACCAAAGACCTAAGATAATTTTGTGTAAAATTTAGGTTAAAAAAAATCATTATAAATTTGGAGGGGAAATGATGTTTTGTATCTGAATCTGTGTTATGCCTCTTTGCTAGTAAGTTTCATTTGGTTTTGATTTTATGTAAATATTTTGGATCAAAATGGAAAGTTTGAGACACAGATATAAGATCTTCACTTTCTCCTTTTCTTCATTATAGAGGATAGTTTTTCCATAAATTTCTTAATCAAAATATAATTTTATGAACAATTAAGTATTTAAATATTTTTTCAATGAGAGTTGGGAAATATTTTAAATTAAAAATTTGGAATTTTGAACTTTAATAATTAATCTTTTTTGCTTTTGATGTTAGGGAAGACAATTAACCACAAATTTCCCTTAACAAGGTTGAAGATTGTTAGGTAGAATGTGATTCTAACTATTGGCATTTTTTGTAAATTAAGATCAGGTTTATGAATTATACTGATGCTACTTCTGACAAATTTTGCTGTAAGAGGAGGAAAATAGCAATGTTCCTCTTGTGTTCAATAGTTGGGAAAAGAGAATAGAAAGGTCATATTACCTAATGATTCATCATCCCAGAAGTGTCTTCTTGTCTATTGTCTTCATTCCTCAAATGTCTCTTTTAAAAGGTTTCCAAAGATATGCAGGGAAAAAACAAAACAAAACAAAACAAAATAAAATAAAATAAACAAACAAACAAAAACAAACAACTGGAAAAAATATGTTATTGCTGATTCATGAAGAATCCTCTTTTTCACTATAGTTTTATCAAAGTGACAAATAGCCACCACAAATCACCTCCAGATTTACCTACAAAATCTCCAATCTCCATTTACCTAGTGTAATTTCATTTAGTTTGTAAACGCTGATGAGATCCCAGTTGGAAATGAAATGGCCATAGGCTATGTGGCTTGTTCATCAGCAATAGTATCAGTTAGGAATATGGCTCTGACTTTCATGATAGTTTTTGAATCAGATTTCCAATGACTTAAAAGTTTCCTTAAATGTGTACCATATGCTAAGAATTCTTTTTTTGACATTTATGAAGAAGGTTATTCTCCCACTGAGTTCTCTGGTTACCCAACTATTAGAGAGTATGATGCAGAGAACATTTACCATAAGGAAAATGTTCTTTTATAGCAACCTTTAATATGTATTAGAGCTTTAAAAGAAATGGAAACCAAGATTGCTGGATATATTGGGCTCTCAAGATAATCACTCAATAATATTTTGACATGAGGGATGGTGATAGGTGAAGTTTGCACAATCCTTGTTAAATTCCTAGTTTAATGATATTTAGGACATATCCAAATGGCATCATTAAAATATACTGCCAATCCTGCAGTGTAAAAAGTGCATACAATAAGTTCACATAACGAATCCCATAATGACTGAACAAAATGAATGGTGAAATGAAGCTAGTATTGCTCATACTGTGTTTAAAATAACCTTTAGGCATTTGAGGAGTTTTATTGGCAACAATTTGGTACAAACTGCTCTGTATAAAAGAGAAGTTTAACACCTAATAGGAGAAATCTGGCCTTAATCATGTAGGTGGATTAAAGCAGTAACAATGGTGAAGTTGCTGCAGAGAAGCATCTTTTATAGATAATCAAACTTAAGTTATATTGGTCCAACAGTAGCATGAGACCTATTTCTTATGAATGTGAGGAGTAACCCAAGAAGAAAATCTGGAGCCTAAAGGGGAAAATTAATATAGAGTTGAACAATTCTCATCGAGGTAGTTAGAGTGCAGGAAACCACCCCATTTTATCACCACCTTCAACTGATTTTTCTTCTGTAACAAAGAAAGAGAAGAAGAAGAAGGAAGAGGAGATAGAACAAGAGGAAGAGGATAGAAGAAAAATCAGTTGAAGGTAGGGATGAAATTGGAAAGAAGGAGGAGGAGGAGAAGGAGGAGAAGGTAGAGAAAGAGGTGAAGGAAAAGGAGGAAGAGAAGAAGAAGAAGAAGAAGAAGAAGAAGAAGAAGAAGAAGAAGAAGAAGAAGAAGAAGAAGAAGAAGAAGAAGAAGAAGAAGAAGAAGAAGAAGAAGAAGAAGAAGAAGAAAAAGAAAAAGAAGAAGAAGAAGATGATGGATGATGATGATGATGATGATGATGATGATGAAGCAAAAGAAAGAAGAAGAAAAGTAAAAACTCTTTATTTACCTTTGTATTTGTAGATCAGAGCAGGGTAGGTTTTAAAAAGGAAAGAGGATTATGTTTTCCCCAGAAACATTCTAGGCACCATTGCTTTCTCACCTGAAAGTGAAGCAGTGATATTTTGACCCCAAAGGTTCTATGAGCCTAGGAAACTCTATAGGGACTAGATTTTTCCCCAAAAAATGGAATTAGAATATAGTGATTATTCTGATCTCATTCTTTCAAAATCAGAGTTGTTAAATCTACTCATTCAGCAATCTAAGTATATTCTGAGAGTATGGATAGCTTTCTTTAATGTTTCCAAGTCAACACCTGTTCTTGTATGTTACCCCAACTGCTAAACACTAGTTATCAACTCTCTAATTCCATTTAGCCAATTAACATCACAGAGATTTTACAAAAGAATATATGTTATGAAAACATAGAAAGCACAGGAATACTATAATTTATTTCACCCCAATAATTTTGGGTTACACTCTTCCTTATACTACACTGAACCTTGAAGTAAGTAGACTCAGATAACATATTTTCTATGAAATATTGATCCTAGTAAATCATGTCTAAATGTGGTATTGCTGCAGAATGGTAAGAAAGAAAAGTTAGAGTTAGGGTAAGAAGAAATGAGGAAGAAAGTACAGGAAGGCAAAAGGGAAAGGAGATATAAATGCACACAGACACAGAGAAAAAGAGAGAGACAGGGATGACAGAAATAGACAGACAGAAACAGACACCAATAGAGACAGAGATAGACTGAGAGACAGAGAAAGACACACACACACATACACACACTCCTACACAAACACACAGAGACAAAGAAACAGAGAGACAACAATGTAGAGACAGAAACAGAAAGATAAAAACAGAAACACAAAGATGAAGAGGTAAGAAACAGAGAATAAATATTATATGAGGGGAAGAGAAGGAGAAAAATGTGAAAATATGGAGAAAAAAACTTAGAAAATAGTCAGTGCACGGTCGGGTTGGAAAAAATAGGAAATACTGTCTTTTAAAAGTATTACTTGGCCCTCAAATCAAGCTAATTCCATTGTTTCTGAAGCAGACCAGATTTAATGGAATAAACTTCAGTGCCCTTTCTCTTCCTTATCTCCCTTTCTCCTTCTGTTTCCACAAATAAAGAGAAACCCTGTCTAGTGTTGACTACAAAAAAAAAAATAATAAACTGAAAAGATTATCTGTAGAATGCAGGTCAACCAATAACCCTTTTAATTTTATAGAAGCTCACAGAAAAAAAAATGATTAAAACAGCCAATAAAGTGAAACTAGGAAGGAATGGATAAAACTTTCTGAATATTTGGAAGCCCAATAAGTGGCATCCAAGATCTTATAGGCAGAATGAACACTAGAAGGTACCATGAGCAGAACTGGAAATGAATAAAGTAGAACATAAATCATTAGGTGTTTTAATGAGTACAACATTATTTGACATGTCTATGTCTGTTACCCAACTTGTATAATAATAAGGTTGATATTAATCAAAATCCCCCAACTCTAAAATTAACTAAACAAGAATTAGAAGATCTTATCATACCAAACACTTGTGTTACTATGTTAAAATGATGAGTTTTCAGGAAGATCATTATACTCTAAAATTTATTTTGAAAATTCAGCAATGATCCAAAACAAATAAACAAAAAAACAAAAACAAACAACAAACAAACGGAAAAACAGTTATACTTCAATGACCTAAATTGTCTTTGTAATGAAGTTGACATGTCTAAATCTGATAGAGAGGTCTTTGATATCAAAATCTGTGACATCAGGTAAAGCTATTTATTTGTAAAAGATTGAAATTGTATTACTCTATGAACCTGCAAATTTGGTAGGGTCTCTGAAACCCACATCTACAAGGAAAGAAATACTGTGTTCTAATTCAAATATTCTCTAATATATCTTCAAATACCGGAACACAAATTTGGCAATAGAGGAAAGATAAAATCCTACATTCATAAACAGTGTTCACCTGAAAAACACATTCAACAGTCTTTCATTTGGTTTTCAAAACAATTTCATAGGTAGATTAGGATAGAGATTGTGATTCAGTTTGACAGATGAGAAAACAGAAACAGCCAACTTTTCCCCATCCTTAGGAGGAGATATTCTAGATTTCTTTATGATTTTGTTATCATTACAGGAGTATATAACCTATAGTAGTAAGGTATTCTAACCAAAATGATTTTTTTCTTCCTCTGTATTGGCCCTTCCACAATAATTGAACTCTCCTATTCTAAATGAAAAATTTCCACCTCTCTGGTCTTCATTTTCCATTACTTCTGATACATTTTAATATCATATATAAGAATTTATATAGTCAGCATCTTCCAGGCCAAGGTTTATCTTTCCCTGGCAAATTATCTCAGATTAATGTACAGATAAATAAATGTCTGAGATGCCTAAGACAATTTGCATCCCCAGAGAGCCTTTAGGTGAATAGTTTAGATTGGCTATTCTCCTGAAATCTATATAATTACACATTTATCCTAAAACTCGTTAAATTAATGACAGAGTCCTTTCCATTTCTTAGATGGTAAATTCTGGTTATATGCTAATTAGGAATATCCTCTTCATCATAAATCCATCCATGAACCATTTGCCCTTGCTCCTCCCACCTTTTTAAGACAAGCTCACTTTTCTATAAACAATAAACTATCTCTATATTTGTCCACTTCTTTTGTCTGTTAGTGGTCAAGAAAAAAATGCATAGTTCAAATTATAGAGTCATGGTAAGCTTTCCAGGATTGCAAGTCAAAAGAGGAAATGGAAATCAGTATTCACTATGAATGCTTCCAAAGTTATTACCAACTTACCAGTGTAATCCCATTAAACCATGATTTAATATGTTGAGTAGAATTTTAAGGAGAAAAATGGTATGTCAACCAACAGAACTGATATTATAATGGAGTGGGAAGAGGATAAGCTAACATATTGCTGATCAATAGAGAAGGCTATCTTAGTGCAGAAATGATGAGAAATTACTCATTCTTTAATCATTTATAGTATGTTTTTCCATGACCTATCATATACTAAACTCACTGGTTTTGGTTTACTGTTATGGATTCCTTGGTGGCTTCTGCCATGTCTTTGGATTTACTTATAGAAATCTACCAACTCTAACTTGACCTGCCAAGACTCCCTAACTAATCTTCTCAGATAATGATCTAGACTGTCCTTTCTCGTAGGAAGATTCTATCTCTCAGGCCCCAAATTACAGGCCCCAAATCTCCCATAAAGCAAATAATTATTAGGTCTGTGGAATGGGTGGGAAAGAGCATTAGTTTTTTGGGATGATTGGAAATGAGGGAAACTAAATTAAGAGATAGTTTTAGAAAGAAATAATGAATGTCTAAAAAAGTAATATTGACATTCAAATAAAAGAGTTGAAAGCTATAAAACATATTTTTAGATAAATTGTATAGTCCTTGGCAACTACCTACATGAAGAAAAGATGATAATAAAAGATAAGGAAAACGTTTGCCTGAAAAATATCAGTGAGATAAAGAAGCAGGATTTAAAGTTAAGGTTATGAGTTCAGTTTCATACATGTTCATTTTGAAGTTTTGGTGGGGTATCTATATAACCACAGAAAGTTATAGTTGGAAGAAGTCTTAAAAAATTTCTAATATGTTTTATTTGATAAGTGAAAAAATTGAAGCCCACAAAAGTTAAATGAGTTATCCATGTTCACACAACTAATTAGGGCTAATGATGAAACTAGGGCCAGACTTTCAAATACCAGGCCCAGTATATTTCCCATGATACCATATTTCCTCCTAAATCAATATAAAGATGTTAGGATTACTAGGTGAGAACTCAGGTTGTCTGGACAATTACAAGGTGAGAACTCAGGTTGACTTGACAGTTCTCGCTCAGACCTGTAAAGGGAGTTTACACCTTAGGAATCCTAGAAGGAGCAAGCTCATTGGTTGGAATACTTCTTCCCAGAAGCCCTTGCATTATCCCACGCCCATTCTCTGGGAGGATAAAAGAGGACACCACTCCAGAGATGAGAGAAGTATCTGCATTACATCAGGCTTGACAGGGCTCTCTGCAGGAAGGGAAATCACTTCTCTGGACAAGAGTTAACAGCAACTGCCTGGAGACAACGGTTCCTTACAGGAAGAAGAATCTGTCTGAGAGATTTGAGTAGACACAGCAGATCTCTTCCCAGAGATCAATCCGGCAGCTTCTGGAGACGACAGCTCGCTACATAAAGTTTCACCTATGGTCTTGACACAGGGTAGAGTTATAGAGAGATAATATATGAAGCTGCAATTATTTAATGAGTTGAGTCTGGAAGAAAATGTAGCAAGTGAAGAGAAAAAGATAGAAGGCTTGTAGAATATCACAGTCTGTTTTACTCTGGAAAGAGGAAGGAAAACCAATGAAGAAGAATGTAGATGCATAGAACCTAATAAAGGAGCGAGTCCCTAAATGTAATAGCCAGTTTATGATTTCTGCTCATAGTGAAGTAAAAGAATGTCAGAGATAAAACATTAAATAAGTAGGACATATAATTACTAAGGTCATGAAGAGGGGTGGAAAGGAAAAAGCCTCAAAAAGAGAACTTTTAATATTACTTAAAATAGATCATCTTATTTTAAGAGCAGAAATCTTACTAACTAGGCAACATAAGTACTTATTTTATGAAATATCAAATAACTTAAACAAGAATAAAGATTTGAAAATAGATTTCAAATTTTTCTAGGGAGTTCTTATTCATAAGTTTGAGGAGAAAGTGGGAAGATCATAAGATCTGGTTCTTGGGAGGTTATCAGTAACCACTGAGAAAGCACAGAAATCTAACTGTAAAAGACTCAGGAGTAAGTAGATAGATACTAACAATCAATTCTTTACTGGGGAAATTTTAAGTTACCTGAAAGTTCTTGGCAGGATCAGAGAATAAAAAACAAACAACCAAAAAAAATATAGCAACTAACATATGCTAAGTACTGTGCTAAGTGTTTTGCAATTATTTCTTTATTTTATGTTAGCAATTTTAGTTAATAGCAAAAATAGCTTTTATTATTCTTACTTTGTAGATGAAGGTGACTGAGGCAAAAAGAGATTGATTTACCAAGGGACAGCACTATGGCATCATATTTTACCTTTCCTCTAATATTTCATATGTATAAATATTATCTCCTCAAAGAGATTATAAATTCTTGGAGAATAGGTCCTCTATTCTTTAATATTTCAATGATCCAGAAAGTGCAACTATTTTGTGTCAGGAAATAGAATCTACCCCAAACCTATCTTTTTTCCCCTGAAAATTAAATGTTGTCTATGGATAAGGAATTTGTCATTCAGAAGCCACTTTACCTGGTAAAGAACCTCTCCAGGTTTATCTGTGATGGTCCTAAAACAGCAGCAAATACTGTCCATCATTTGCCTCACAATACAAATGTTTGCCTCATGATGGAACTTGCCACTGGAGTGTCACCTGAGAAAAACAAAGGTCACCCCCACAATATGGTTAGTTATTGAATTCTATCACTGTGTAATGTAGGATATTTTATACATAGTTTATATGACATATAGTTTCATGTAGCTTATCATCTATTGCAAAACCTTTATTAAACCTATTAGATTAATTGTGAGCTCCTCGAGGACAGGAACTCTCTTTTGCTTTCAGCAATTAAAACATTGCCTAGAGCTTAGTAAATGCATAATAAATGATTATTGATTGACCTATATGATGTGCATTTATTTTTGCTCATAATAACACTACCTCTGGATTGACTTTGTGCTTAAGTAGCTTGAGAAAATGGCCTCAAATACTGAGTCCTATTTTTAATCAAACAGAAGTTTCTAAACTTTCTCATCTGAAAAATGAGATATTTGGACTGGTTGCTTTTAAGTTCTATTTTGGCCTAATACCATGATTGTATAAGTCCATAAAATTATTTTTTCTTTCTCAGACGTCAACTCCAAAAAGAAAATGTTTTTCCGCAAATATATATCTGCATGCAAGTATATGTATCTATGTATTTATACCTTTACAAACTCTTATATACACCCACAACTCTTTCTCTCTGTCTCTCCATCTCTATCTGTCTGTCTTTCTCTGTGTGTCTCTAATACCATCTATATGTTTCTGCCTTTCTAAACCACAACTTTGCTCTTTACTTGCCCAATCTATAGAATGGGGTTACTAAAATATTTCCCTATTTCAATAAAGCAAGACCATAAGAAGATATGTTAAAATTCCACTTTCTTCACTCTTTTCTCCCTTGCCCCCTCTGAATTTTCCCCCTTATTCCTCTGAAGAGGATCTTTGCTGGATGAGAGAATGGGAAAAAGACAATACTTTGCAGCTTAGCTTTGTGAATTCCTGAAGTGTATGTTTGAAAAATGAAGGTGCATAAGTTAGCGTAGCTGCAGGGCGCTGGCTTACCCAGTGTTAGCATAGCTGACACACTGACAGTTTATATGGAATTTATGTGCCTATTTACTCTGCTTTTTATGGGAAAACATGTTGTTACCTTCCAGCTGCCCACATCACATGCTACTGATCTTGCCTCTGAGCTATGCAGCACCTTTCTCAAGGAAACATACATACATCAAGGGCTTATGTATTTTTTACAATGTTGTAAGGGGGAAATAATAAAATATGGGTTATTGTGTATGCCATTCCTGGATTTAATTTTTTTTTTATTTCACTGGTTTAATTGACTCTGACCATTTTTATTGCCCTTTTCCCCACCTCATCTCCCCATTTTAATTGTTTATGTGTTTGTGTACAATTGGATCGCATCTGGAAAAGGACAGGAGCTGTAACCACAACTTAAAAGCCAATTGCAGAGCTTTAAAAAGTAAATAAAGCATTTAAGCTGCCACATCAGTAAGAAGATATATGCAGACGTAAACAGACAAAAATGTACTTTTTAAAGCAAATTGCTTAAAATTGCTTTCTTGTTTCAATCTCCTGCTGACTAAACCCCTCAATCCTTTGTAGGGGTTTACAGTGGAACTAGCTTTCTAGTGGACAGTTTTCTCAGGATGCAGTAGATTAAATGCATCCTTTCTTGGGGCATTATGGAGACTCTTATTGGGTTACTGTGGTGCTCCCTTTGAACATAGGTGAATAGTTAAGACTTGGTTTTGACATCATGCTCACTTGTATGAGGCAGCACCATAGAGTGGTCCTCAAAAACCTGGGTTTTGTTCTGGCTCAGCCAATCTTTGGTTTTATGATCTGATTTACTGTCTCTGTAATCTCAATCAAATTACTTAATTTTCCTTATCTCTAAAATGAGAATAATGACACTTCTTTTGCCAGTTTCATGGCATTGCTATGAGGTTCAAATGAGATCATAAGCTGGAAATTGTAAAATTTCATACAAATGGGAGATACTTTTGCCATTATATTCTCTCTCCCAACTCTTTTGGGTGATATCAGGAAGTTCCTTCCCAAAGTTATTTACATTGTAATAGTAATATGTTCTTGAACCCAAATGAATCTCTAAGTAGTTCCATATTAGATCTAAGGATGTAAGTGAAGAGCTTTAGACAGTGGAGAAGAGAGACCTGAGGGCAGGAAATCCCTGCAATCAGAATAAGAATTCGAGCACTTTCTCAGAGAATGACTTGATGCAAGAAAAGATATGTCCAGAAACAGAGAATCTATCATTCCTGTGCCCCCCAACCTCACCAGGTAGGTAATGTGGTACTTCTATCCATAAAGTACTAGAAGTGGCAAAACAAGTTTTCTTCATATTTAATCTCCACCCTCCCTCAACTTTTATTCAATATGATTTTTTTTTCTACAGCACTTCCTTTGGGACTATTATATTCAGAGCAAAAGGAAATTTTGTAAATGGGTATTACAATTATAATTTAGGTCAGATAAGAATTTCACTTGAAATGGCCAGATAATTGACCCTAAAAGGATAAGGTGTCTGAATTACAGATAATTGCCTAATTTCTTTGTATTCTGTGTCTGTCAATGTATTTTGTGTGATTCAATACAGAATCATAGGATATTAGTGACCAGTAAGTCCAACTTATATAAAGAGAAAAAAAACAGAAGAATAATATGGACAAATAAAGATTTATAAAGCTATGAAGATAAAAATAATAAAATAATAGTCAGCCTTTATATAATGTTTTGAGATTCGCAGAGTGTTTTACAAAGATTATGTTTTATCCTTTGGAAGGTGGATGTTATTATTGTTATCCTGATTTTGCAGATGAGGAAACTGAGGCAAGAGAGTGATTTGCCAAGATCACAAAACTACTAAACTTTTGATTCCAGTTTGAAACTCATGTTTTCCTGACTTCATGCCCAATGCTCCATCCCCTATAATATCTCATAGGAAATACCAAATCTAGAAATGTAGAGAATATATATTCTTTTTGAATGTATTGTATATACATAGTTTGTTCTTCATATTTTTCACAACAAATGCTTCAATTTTCTGTTTTGAAAATTATATATCATAAGGAAACTCAATTTAACCTGTCAAACATATATTGCACTGCTAAGTTTTGAGCTATATTCTCTGTTCTTCAAAATCTCCACTTATACCAAATGTTAGAAAGAGCTAATGATTTTTAAAATTAATTTTATAATTGTAAATTTTTTACAGTATATATGCATGAGTACTTTTTTTATAACATTATCCCTTGTATTCATTTTTTCAGATTTTCCCCTCCCTCTCTCTACTCCCTCCCTAAATGACAGGCAATCTCATACATATTACATGTGTTTCAATATAACCTAGATACAATATATGTGTGTAAATCCAATTTTCTTGTTGCACTTTAAGTATTGGATTCCAAAGGTATAAGTAACTTGGGTAGATAGACAGTAATGCTAATATTTTACATTCAATTCCCAGTGTTCCTTTTCTGGGTATAGTTGTTTCTGTCCATCATTGATCAGCTGGAAGTGAGTTGGATCTTCTTTAAGATGAAGATATCCACTTCCATCAGAATACATCTTCATACAGTATTGTTGTTGAAGTGTATAGTGATCTTCTGGTTCTGCTCATTTCACTCAGCATCAGTTCATGCAAGTCTCTCCAAGCCTTTCTGAATTTATCCTGCTGGTCATTTCTTACAGAGCAATAATATTCCATAGCCTTCATACCATAATTTACCCAACCATTGTCCAATTGATGGACATCCATTCATCTTCCAGTTTCTAGCCACTACGAAAAGAGCTGCTAAAAACATTTTGGCACACACAGGTCCCTTTCCCCTCTTTAGTATTTCTTTGGGATATAAGCCCAGTAGTAGCACTGCTGGATCAAAAGGTATGCACAGTTTGATAACTTTTTGGGCATATTTCCAGATTGCTCTCCAGAATGGCTGGATTCTTTCACAACTCCACCAACAATGTATCAGTGTCCCAGGTTTCCCACATCCCCTCCAACATTCATCATTATTTGTTCCTGTCATCTTAGCCAATCTGACAGGTATGTAGTGATATCTCAGAGTTGTCTTAATTTGCATTTCTCTGATCAGTAGTGATTTGGAATATTCTTTCATATGAGTGGATATAGTTTCAATTTCATTATCTCAGAATTGTCTGTTCATATCCTTTGACCATTTATCAATTGGAGAATGGTTTGATTTCTTATAAATTAGGATCAATTCTCTCTATATTTTGGAAATGAGACCTTTATCAGAACCTTTAACTGTAAAAATATTTTCCCAATTTGTTACTTCCCTTCTAATCTTGTTTGAATTAATATTGTTTGTACAGAAACTTTTTAGTTTGATGTAATCAAAATCTTCTATTTTGTGATCAATAATGATCTCTAGTTCTTCTCTAGTCATAAATCCCTTCCTCCTCCACAGGTCTGAGAGGTACACTATCCTCTGTTCCTCTAATCTATTTATGATCTCATTCTTTATGCCTAAATCATGGACCCATTTTGATCTTATCTTGATCTTATCTTGGTATATGTTGTTAAGTGTGGATCCATATCTAATTTCTGGCATACTAATTTCCAGTTTTCCCAATAGTTTTTTTTTTTTTTTCAAATAATGAATTTTTATCCCTAATGTTGGTATCTTTGGGTTTATCAAAGATTAGATTGCTATAGTTGTACCCTTTTTTGTCCTTTGTACTTAATTTGTTCCACTGATCGACCCGTCTATTTCTTAGCCAATACCAAATAGTTTTGGTGACTGCTACTATATAATATAGCTTTAGGTCAGGTATACCTAGACCTCCTTCATCTGACTTTTTTTTTCATTAATTCCCTTGAAATTCTTGATCTTTTATTCTTCCATATGAACTTTGTTGTTATTTTTTCTAGGTCACTAAAATAGTTTCTTGGGAGTCTGATTGGTATAACACTAAATAAATAAATTAGTTTGGGGAGTATTGTCATCTTTATTATATTCGCTTGGCCTATCCATGAGCACTGGATGTCTTTCCAATTATTTAAATCTGACTTTATTTTTGTGGCAAGTGCCTTGTAATTTTGTTCATATAATTCCTGACTTTTCTTTGGTAGATGAATTCCCAAATATTTTATGCTCTTGACATTTGTTTGGAATGGAATTTCTCTTTGTATTTCTTGCTGTTGCAATTTATTGGTGATGTATAAAAATGCTGAGGATTTATGTGGATTTATTTTATATCCAGCAACTTTGCTAAAGTTGTGAATTATTTCTAATAACTTTTTATTAGAATTTCTGGGGTTTTCTAAGTATACCATCATATCATCTGCAAAGAGTGACAATTTGATTTCCTCATTACCTACTCTTATTCCTTTAATCTCTTTCTCCACTCTTATTGCCGAGGCTAACATTTCTAATACAATATTGAATAGTAATGGTGATAGTGGACAACCTTGTTTCACTCCTGATTTTATTGGGAAAGGTTCCAGTTTATTTCCATTACATAGAGCTAATGATTTTAGCACTGAATCAAACAACCTCAGAGTTGGTAGGGACCAGAATGCAAACCACATGGGAAATTACCTGAAGTATTAAATTTAATTTGATTTAAGACAATGTGATTGGATTTAATAGGCATTTATGAAGTACATACTATGTGCTGAACACTAGTCTATGTACTGGGGCTTCACAAACAAAAATGAAATATCTATATTTTAAGTTCTTAGATTCTAAGGATATTGGTGGGAGGGAGGGCAAGTAGAAGTATCCTGGAGCCAGTTCAAATCCATTTAAGATTGGAAATTGTTATTGGGAACATTTACAACTTTGGAATGTATAAATTCTATATATGAAGTATTGTCTGTCCAGATTCCAGAAAGTGATAGCAAATGTTAATAATATAGATTATACAGATTAAGCTGAAATCCTTGTTATATTCTTTTTTTTTTTTTTTTTTGAGTGTATGTTGTAAAACATATGCTAGCACACAACTGGTGAGAGTTAGAAACTTCCAATCAAACAATCTGTTGTCTATGAATACATTTTAGATACCAAATATAGACAACCAGGTATAGATGACTGTATTGTATATATGTGCATATTTATACATATTTATATTTGTACATACTCATATGATTTTAATAATTACATTTCAATATAATTGGTTTCCTTTGTATGCATTTATTAACATTATTCTGAGATGGATCCATAGTCTTCACCAGACTGCTAAAGAAATCTATGACAATTATCCTCTGACAAGGAATTATGTCCTCTGTTTTTCAAATTCGTCAATTATGGAAAATCCAATACCTCCTAGTAAAATGAAAGCTCTTTGAGGAAAAGAACATTTTCATTTTTGTCTTTATATCCCCCAAATCTAGAACCACAATTGACATGATAAATATATAATGATTGCAATTTGCATTGAATCCATTGCCTTTAATGATTTTATTTGATAGCAACAATAATAATAATCAACATTTATATAGAACATTGTGTGTATTATTTCATCTCCTTATAATAATGATTTTGGCTGCCATATTGCAAATAGGGTTTATTTTACTTACAACGTATTTAAACATTTAAATCATTTCTAATACATATCCAATCATTAATTCAACAAGAATTTACTAAGTATCTACTATGATTAAGTTCTAGGACTACAAAGAAAAAGTGGCAGAGATGTCAAATTTCAAACTATGGACTATATAAAATTCCCACTGGAACTAAATTAAAATGTAATAGGTAAAAATTTAACAGTCTCAATAAGTCTCTCTCTCTCTCTCTCATATATATATACACACAAACATATACACATATGTATATATATATATTTTTACAACATATACACATAAGTATATATAATATAAACTATGATATTTTTGAAATCTTATTTTCTAATTAGTAGGGTAACCTCATGATGATATTTGGTGTTTCCATCCTTAAATATCACATACTACAATAGCATCAACTTAACATAGCATAATCACTATTTTCCAAGATCCATTTCCCCAGACATTTCCTTTTTATTTGAATGAATGAATTATAAAATTCTTCAAAAAATATTCCTAGAATGGAATTAGGGAATTTAATATGCTAATACAGTAACAGAAGCATTTTTTGGGAGAAAAACTAGGTTTCTTTTTAAGTGAATTCTACTCTCATGGAATGAAATGCATGCACAGCACACAATGATATAATTTAAATATTCACATTTTTTAAGTCCTACTAGATTATGGTTGATTTTATAGAAGTATGCCACAATGGAATGAAGTAAAGTAAGAAGATTTAAGTATGGAAAATATGTATTAAATAAAAATTAATCATTTTGTAATAATGAAGGCCATCTCTCAAACTGACCTTTCTATAGCATTTATCTGATCATATCTTCCCACCTCCAGTCAATAACCACAGTGGATTTCCATTGTATCCAGGATCAAATACAGAACCCTCTGTCTATTTTTCATAACCCTTCATTATCTAGCCTCTTCTTATTTTTAAAGTCTCCTTAATCTTAACTTTTCTCAAAGCATTCTGTGATCTAGTACCTCCTTGCTGATCCTAACATGAAACATAATCTCTCAATGTCAAGAATTTTTACCGAGTTTCCCTCATGCCTGGAATGCTTTCTTTCCTCATAGTTCCCTTCCCCTATCCCTGACTTCCTTCAAGTCTCACTTACATGAAATCTTTCTTAGTTCTGCTTCATCTTAGTGCTTTTCATTGACTAATCTCAATTTATCTTGCTGAATCTTGTATGCATATTGTTGTTTGTATGCTGTTTGTTAGCTCCTTGAAAATGAGGATTGCCTTTTATCTATTTTTGTACCCCCAGCATTGAGCACAGTGTCTGGTATATAACTTTAATAAATATTCATTGACTCTCAGATATTATATCTTCTCCTAATTTACTCATTAGTATAGATAAAAACATCAATTATTTTTCCTAATAATTTCTTGACAATGGATTTGTCTATAAGTAATGAGTTACTCTTTGTAAATAAGTTACCTTATTACAAATCAATAAATTAAGCTAAAGAATACAATTCTCAAAAGAAAAAATTTATACTATAAACAATCATGTCAAATAAAATTTCAAATTATTGATAATAAAATAACCAAATATGTATAGTTGAAACTTTTGTGGGGGGGAAGAGGTAAGGAAGAACTGAGGGGGAGGAATCAATATTCATAACCAGAGGAATGATTATACAAATTATAGTACATGAATGAAATGGAATATTACTCTTTTATAAGAAAAATGAATATGAAGAATGAAGAGAAACTTAGAAAGATTTATATGAACTTACTCAAAGTGAAATTAGTAGAGCCAGAAAAAACAATTATAGACAATGACTACATAATGTAAATGGGAAAGAAAAAAATTTAAATCTCCACATAATAGAAATTGAATATTTGAAATTATAATGGAGAAACTTAGCCCCAAAGAGAACAATAAGAAAGCATATTACTCACATACTTCTTTGCAGAAGCTGGGGACCATAGTTATGGAACAATATATATAATGTCAGGCTTCTGTTTTGCTTTGTTTTTTCCTGATGAGATGACTTGTTTTGCTGTTTTATTTTCCATTTTCTTTTTAATCCTTTTGAATTCTTATTATAAGTGATAACTCTTTAGGGAGGAGTTGGGGGCAGGGGACATTAGGAGAATTCTAAGTAGTGAAAAGAATATATCTATAATTATCTATTTATTCATGCATATATACTATATACATATGTATATATATATGCAGATAGAGTTAGAAAGATAAATATAGATAAACCCATACATATAACAGTCTATTTTGTAAAAAGTAAAAAAGTAAATTAGAATTCTGGTTTATACATCCATATTGAATGAGTTCAATTAGCTTAAAATCAATCTTCAAGTTATCAATCACTGGAGAAATCTCAAAATCTATGAATTCAAACTCCTAATTGGGTGATTCAGTCAAGGTAGAGTCACTTTAGAAGGATTAAACATATTATCTATCTCTTCTGGTCTTATATATTTCTTCATTATAAAAACTTAACACAATTATGACATATATTAAGTAAGTCTTGGGCCATTCATTTACTTTGATAGTAATTTGGGCCAATAGATCATATTGTATTCATTTGCTATATATGTGTATGTGTGTGTATAAAACACAAATATATATGTGTGTGTGTGTATGTATATGTATACACTTATACATTATATGTGTGTGCCTGTGTTTGTGTGTGTGTGTGTGTGTGTGTATTTGGAAGCTGTAGTAAAGACCCATACTTCTTCTAATATATTTATTTAACTAGTGTTTGTTAAACTCCTAGTATATTTAATGTCTATGTGGCATGTGCACAATTCTCTGCCTTCAAAAGAGATGTAGTTAGACATAGAAACTGTTCTCCAGAAGCAACAGGGTTTTAAAAAGCACACACATTTGGAATAATTAGCTTATTTGCTTCCTATTCTAAATTTTTGCCTTTAAATCATTGAAGGAATTTTTGTTCACTGCTCAATTTTGACTTCTCAGAGATAATTTTATTATATAGATTTTTTCAATACTGTTTTACTAATATAGCATTCCACAAAATCTTCTGAGATTGCCTTACAACCATTCCCTTTACTCATGAGATCTCCTATGTCATGGCTCAAATTTTGTGATGAGAGGAGTGTTAAAGAAGGAAGAGGAGGGAGAGAACTGGGGATGGATTTTGAGCATAGAATAGAAGAATAATATTCTTGGATATGTTACAGATTTTGGGCTGTAGCAGAGAACATCTCAGAAAGGAGAAGCAATGTTCTACAGTGACCCATCAATCCTAGTAAGATATAGAACTGACAATTGCCAAGGCTCAGAACGACAGTGCATGTCAGAGGAGGTGGTAAGAGCTGGAAGGAGTAGATTACCTGTAGCACATATGACTCTGTGATTGGGGAAGCAGCTGGAAAGAGATTTATTTTCTTTTGCAGTTATTTAGATAATGTTGAGGATAAATTTTCATTTTGTTTTATCTCTTATTGGTTTTAGGTTTCATGTATGCTTATCCTATTTCATTTATAAAGTGCCTGTGTATATAATTGCTCACTGTTTTCTCAGCATTGTTTCAGAAGGATATAAATACATTTTTCATTTTTCTCTCAATGGAGTTGTATCTCCATATAGGATGTAAGTAGAAATATGACATGAGGGACTTGCTCTCAAATCAAGCTGCTTTTACTTAAACTACTTAGCCAGAGATCAGAAAAAGTCTGTATGTAGGGTTTGGTATAATCTGTGTCATCTAAGAATCACAATAAAAAAACAGGAAATGACTTCATCACTCTTAAAGGAGATAACTATAGAGCAAATATGTCACCTTTTGTGGTATTACCTGGACCAGATAAGCACAGAAATTATGTGAACATGCAGGTAAGCGTGCAAACCATAAAGGAGATGCCATCTGAATTAACAAAAGTCATTGATCCTTCTTTCAGGTTTTCCCTTCAGCTAATAAACTTCATAGTCTTATAGCTTGGAGGGGACATTTGGATATGCTCTAGTTTAACCACCTCATTTTATAGATGAAGAAATTGAGGTGGAAAAACAACAGATGAGAAAAGCTGCTCAGTGACAAAACTCCAGATTTAAAATCAGATCCGTATCTGGAGATGTTCTATGCTACTTCTTGTGTGATGTTGGAGAAAGCATTCCCTCTGAGTTTCAGTTTCCACTTCTACAAAATGAAGATGTTAATATTTCCAAATTCCCAAGGTATTTGTGATGAAAATATTTTGTAACCTTTATGTAACTGTAAGTACCTAGAGAGTGGAGAGAGAATTAGAGTTTGGAGTTCAAACAATTTCCTTAGAACATAGATCTTCTGCCTTCAATCCACTGCTTAACAAGAAGTAAGTAGAAGATTGGAAGAGTTAAAAAATCTACTTCAGACATTTAATTGCTTGTAAATTCAGGCAAGTTACTCTCATATGTTCTTTTCCATCACCTCTAAAAGGAGAATAATAATCGTACCTTCTTCATGGACTCTTAGTGAGGATCAAATGGGATAACCATATGTAAAGTGCTTTGCAAACATTAAACTACTATATGAATGTAATTTTGCTTCAACCCTGATGGATTAGAGAAGAAACAAGCCAGTACCTCACACAATGGAGAGAATTGTAATTACTGATTGGTGAAAAGAACAATGAGTTGTTTAGCATACTTATTATTAGAGACTGACTGATTTGCCTCTTCTGAAAGGACATATGGACAGTGAACACTCTAGGGAGATGGAAACGAAAGAATTGAAAATAATTGAGGATTAATTTTTGTCAATACTTGAGACAAGCCATAGTTGAAAGGTAGACAGAAATAAATACCACATTAACCAGATCACCTCATTAAAATGACTCTTCCTACATTATTCAAATCCTTACCTTATTACAGCTTCATTCCTGAACCCCAACTTTATTATGATAACGTTCTTCCTAACTTATTTTACTACAATCCATACTATTATCTGCTTTAATTATGTTACTGTTCTTATAAAAACAAAATAATTCTTCCACATAAAAGAATCCCATAATGTCTTCCCTATCCTTTTAGGATAAAATCAAAATACAAGCTGCCACAGAAATTTGCTTTTCCAACCTTACTATTCATTACTCCCATACATAATTTTACAATTCAGATAGATTAAACAATTTGCTTTCTCCCTCCCCCGACCCTGGCATCTTTATGTATTAGAACATTTACTTGTGCTACTCCTATCTTCACCTATTAAAATTGCTTTATGAATTCTCCTAGTATCACATGGAAATATTTTCTTCTTAATCTTATCTCTTATGACTAAAATCATTTATCCCTGCTACACCACTCTGTTGAGTGAACAAGATGCTCATGTTACTTGTATGGATGGAGAATTATTTACTACAACGGAAGACACCTAAGAGTCATCATTTACCCATTGTAACTCTGACACAACATTTTTGAAACTCACAATTATTGCAATTCTGACTTTCAAAGGAATGTAAAGATCTCTAGTTATTCCAATCCACTCCACTAATGCAGCCATCCTTAAAACATCTTGGAATTCCCTATCTTCTCTGCAGCTAAACTATTCTATTTGTGCAATTTTTCTCATTAGAATTTGAGCTTCATGAAAGCATTGTCATACTTAATGTTTAGCATAGCACTTGATATGTAGTAAGCATTTTTTTCACTATTATTAAATTCACTAATTATTCAATTCATTGGAGGAATTCCTCAAACTGCTAAGAGGTTTTGCTGGTCAACTCCCTGCCTCAATATAATTTAAACTGCAAATTTTGGTTAAATTTATAAGGTTGGATTTTCAGAAATCAGAAAATATAGGTGACCAAAACAATTTTTTTTTCTGACAAGCATTTAACTGTCTTCTTTTTTTTTATTGTTTCAAGTCTCTCACGAGTTTTGGCTAGACTCCATTCATTAATGCCATTCTATTATGTATTAATTAACTAATCACTTTCAAATATATCTCTTTTGCACCTAGACCTAGAAGAAAAATTCTGTTCTCAATAGTTTATCAATTCTTTTTTCTCAAAAAATCTTAACAAATCAAAAAACTTCTAATTATCAGGAAGGAAGGAAGGACAGAAGGAAAAAAGGAAGCAAGACAGTTCATATAGTTTATAAAGCCAAAGTAACTGACTGAAACCTTCTTAGACTAAGAGTAAAAGTATTATTGTTTTCTTCATTTTACTGATGAGTTTCAGAATAGTTAAGTGCCTTGCCCACATTTACATAGATTTTTAAGTGACAGAGTCTGGGCTCAAATATAATTTGCCTCTACATCTTGGGAAAAGAAGGAAATCTACATATATAGATCATCTTGGGGAAAATGCCTTACAGTTATAATAATGCTTTGTATTTATATGCATTTGGAGGTTTATTAAATACACTTTTCTGCATTACAACAAAGGTGAAGGTTTGCATCAAATGGCACCTTAATGAAGACCTGATTATTAATTTATTTTCCAAAAGCAGGAAACAGTGGTCCCCAGATGACTTGCACTATAATTAAAGCAATGATGAAGTGTATTGATTGATTCCAAATTTCCTTGCAGGAGTGATTAATTACACCCAGACTTTGAAAAATTCCAAAGGAGATTGCAAAAGATGAGTCTTGGTCTGAAGCCATATGTGGTATATTTTATTCATTCATGTTTTTAAAATTTATTTACTTTTCTCCACAACTTCCCTCCACCCCCAATATTAAAGTAGCATCCCTGGCTATAGAGAGTCTGAGAGACTATGTCTGGTGCTTAAGAAGATTTAAAGAATGACCCTCACTGTGTCACAGCACATCACTAGACACTTTACGATATGCTGGAGACACCAAGTCAATAATTTAGGAGAAAACGATCAATATGTGGACACTACATAATCCTGGACTCAGGGTCCCTGATGGAAGCCTTGGCAGTTTCTCTAATGGTGTGGGGTGATTGGGTGTGCTTTTTTCTTGATGCTTCAGTGACATAATTTAATGTAACACAGGACTTTTTTTTCACTCTTTTGCTACTAGCCCAAGTTTAAGACAGAATAGAGAAACAGCAAATGTCATGGAAGTAAGGGTCATTCACGGCAGAGAGGGAATCAAAATACAGAGACAGTTTCTTCCCCTCTCTCCCGCCCTTACTCACTATAATTCTGTCAGCTTTTCTCTTCTGGGTGAAATAAGAAAAAAATGAACAAAATACCATTATAGTCTTTATCCATCAAACATTTGTACTTCAATAATTTAATGGCTTAGTGACTTTATTGTTTATTGTTTTACTTTGTTTTTAAACTCATTTCACTATATCCACTACTACCTGTTGATACCTTTTATTCACATGTGATTTATGTTATATCCTGCTATAACTTTTATATTTACATCGACTCAATGCTCTGAAGATCTTTCCATTGTTTTGCTATATGTAAGTACCATTTTAATATCTGAGCTCTTTCCTTACGTTTGTGTACTCTTGTAAACTAATCACTCTTTTTTTCTTCCAATTATGCATAGCCTTGATAATACTAATTACTTCTAACATAGTAGTTCTTTATCATATATGCTACAACTTTGTATTATATTTTAAGTTGACTACACTTTTGATTTTTCACAGATGATATTCTCTCCACTAAATCCTATGCTGATAGCCTATAATGGTATGGAAAAAAAATCTGAGATCTTCAAAGTCTATCTTGAAAGAGTATACAATCTACAAGGCACCCTAAAGTTGTAAAAGTGATGAGCCCATATATATATATATATATATATATATATATATATATATATATATATATATATATATAAACCCATAAAAAATAAACCCATCTTACCCATAAAAAACATCAAAAATCAGCTCCTACCATTCCCATTACCTATATTCCTTCTCTTTTCTTAGCTAAATTTTTTTGAAAAAAAAAAAAAAAAAAAGCTGTTTACTTTCATTGAGCTCACACCATTCTTTTCTCTCTCTTCTAACCTTTCAGAAATTCAAGTTTATGACTTCATCACTCAATTAAGGAATATAAAAATACATATATATGTTGATTTTTATATTAGAATGTAAACTTTTTTTTTTCTTTGTGTCCCTGTTAACTGTCATCATAGCTAGGAAAAATGAAATATTTAATAAATAATTGTGTTTGATTAAAAAAATAAAAATTGTAGGACATTTAAAAAAAAGATATGTTTAACAAAGATAAATGTAAAGTTCTCTCCTTGGGTTCAAAAAATTTCAAAATATAAAATTGTGATTACTTGATGAAGCAGATAATCAGGTGAAAAGTTAAACAATGAAATTTAATGTACTATAATTCCAATATGAGTAAACAATATAACATGACAGCCAAAAAAAATTAATAGGATCCTAGAATGAAATAAAAGAATAATAGGGTTTATAAATACTCTATGTCCTTGTTAGATTACATCTCAAGCAAGTATTATGTCTATTTCTGAGTGTTTCATTAAGGATGAAACTGAGGAACTTGGAAGCATACAGAAGAAGGAATAAAAGGACAAATCTTCATATTATGCAATAAGGAGAATAGTGTAGATAATCTAAAAAAAAAGAGGGAATACGATCACATTCTTCAAGCATGTGTGGAGCTATATTATGGAAAAGAAATAGCCTTGCTAAATTTGATGTCAGAAAGCAGAATGACGAGAAATTGGTAAAGTTATAGAAAGGCAGATTTTGAATTCATATAATAGCTATCTACAAATGAAATGAAGTGTTGAGAGAAAGTGAACTCTTCAGTATGTCTTCTAGCAAATTCTAGATGATCATTCATCTAGAGGCTTATAAAGGTAAAGTTGGGTCTCAAAAGTCTCTGAAGTTTCCTCTAACAATAATATTTTATGATTCTGTTCTATAAATGATCATTATGTGCATTCAGCTTTGGTATTGAGGGGTGATGAAGAAGAGAAAAATTATAATACATGTGCCCTACCATCAAGGAGTTTGTAGACTAATGAAACCTTACTTGTAAAAGTGATTTTAATTTTTGATTCACCTTTTAATTTCTTTTTTTGATGATCAGTATCATATTCTACTCATTTTTATAAATTGGTAGGATTAAGAAAATTTAGAACTGGAAAGAATCTTAAGAGATCATTTAATATAATATTCTCATTTTACTAAAGAGGAAATTGAAACCCAGAATATTTATGACACTTGCCTAAGATAAAAAGATCGCAAACAGCAAAGCCATAATTCAATCCCAAATCTTCTGATTCCAAACCCAAATGCTTTCCTACTCTACTACCCCACTCAGGAATGACTATAAATCATAATTATGGTATATTATCACAATATAGTTTCATTTCCATCTTTCTTTTTTTCTTTTTTTTTTCAAGTTTTTATTTTCAAAACATATGCATGGATAATTTTTCAACACTGACTCTTGCAAAACCTTGTATTCCAAATTTTCCCTTTTTTCCTCCCACCTTCTCCCCTAAATGGCTAGTGATCCAATAGGTTAAACATGTTAAACTATATGTTAAGTAGAATATATGTATCATATTTATATAATTATGTTTGCAATAAGAAAAATAAGATTGAAAAGGGAAAAATGAGAGACAAAGCAAAACTAAGTAAACAAGAACAAAAAGAGCAAAAATGCTATGTTTTGATCCACGCTCAGAGGACCCCATAGTCCTCTCTCTAAGTGTAGATGGCTCTCTGCATTACAGGATTACTGGAACTGGCCTCAGTCATCTCATTGTCTGAAAGAGTCATGTCCATTAGAATTGATCATTATATAATCTTGTTGTTGCCATGTATAATGATCTCTTGGTTCTGCTCATTTCAGTCAGCATCAATTCATGTAAGTCTCTCCAGGTTTCTCTGAAATCATCCTGCTGATCATTTCTTATAGAACAATAATATTCCATAATTTATTCAGCCATTCTCTAATTGATGGACATCCATTTAGTTTCCAGTTTCTTGCCACTACAAAAAGGGCTGCCACAAACATTTTCGCACATGTGGGTCCCTTTCCCTCCTTTAAGGTCTCTTTGAGATATAAGCCCAGTACAGACACTGCTGGATCAAAGGGTATGCACAATTTGATAGCTCTTTGGGCATAGTTCCAAATTGCTCTCCAGAATGGTTGGATCAATACACAATTCCACCAACAATGTTTAAGTGTCCAAGTTTTCTCACATTCCCTTGAACATTCATCATTATCTTTTTCTGTCATCTTAGCCAATCTGAGAGATGTGGTAGTATCTCAGAATTGTCTTAATTTGAATTTCTCTGATCAATAGTGATTTGGAGCATCTTTTCATAAGACTAGAAATGGTTTTAATTTCTTCATCTGAAAATTGTCTGTTCATGTCCTTTGACCATTTATCCATTGGAAAATGGTTTGAATTCTTGTAAATTTGAGTCAATTCTCTATATAGTTTGAAATGAGGCCTTTATCAGAACCTTTGAATGTTAAAATGTTTTCAAAATTTATTGCTTCCCTTATAATTTTGTCCACATTAGTTTTGTTTGTACTAAAACCTTTTAACTTAATAAAATCAAAGGTATCTATTTGATGTTCAACAATGAGTTCCATTTCTTCTTTGGTCAAAAATTCCTTCCTTCTTCACAAATCTGAGAGGTAAACTATCCTATGTTCTTCTAATGTGCTTATAATATCACTCTTTATGCCTAAAATATGAACCCATTTGATTCTTTTCTTGGTATATGGTGTTAAGGTGAGTCAAAAACCTAGTTTCTGCCATACTAGTTTCCAATTTTCCCAGCAGTTTTTGTCAAATAGAGAGTTCTTATCCCAAAAGCTATCTGTACTGTATCATTCTGGTAAATGCCTGTGCTGTGATTTATTTATGTTTGTTGTCTAGCTTCTGATGGGAACCCCAGCATACTCAGCTTGTAAACCTGCTAATATGAACTTGATAATTAGCTCATAGGAGAAAGGATATACAATTTCTATGCTTATACATGGATATGATGCACACCTTTACATATATGTGCATAAGTAGGTAAGCAGATGGTAGGGACTGGAACTGTTTTAAATAAGCTTTTATTGATAGTTTCTCTTTCTTACATCACTATTGTATACTATTCCCTTCCCTGACAGTCATCCCATATGACACAAGATAATTTTCTTTCTGAATGGGGAAAAGAATGAAGGCAAAATAAATGATGGATACATTGAAAATGTATTGTACTTGAAGATATCTGCAATGTCTCATATCTCTGGTCCTCCACATCATTGAAGAGATGGTTTGGGAGTGTAGTCCCATATTTCTTCATTTGAGTTCTGTTTGATCTTTACAATTTTGTTACCTTTACTTTGTATTTATTTATTTTTGATGTGTCATTCTTTCCATTGTTGCAATCATTATGCATATTGCTTTCTGACTCTACTTCATTTTCTCTCAATACATATAAATCTGTCCATGCTTCTTTATATTTATCACACATATCATTTCTTGCAGCATAATAAGATTCCATTACATTAATTAATGTGCCAAAATTTGTTTAGCCATTCCCCAATTGATGGATATCTTCTTAGTTTCCGATTCTTAACTATCACCAAAAATATTGCTAAAAATATTTTGAAGTATATCGAAAAAATTTTCATATCAATGGTTTCCTTGAGGAAACTCTCAGTAATGAAGTTTCCAGAATTTTAGTTTATTCATTTGCATAATTCCATTTTCCAAAATTATTGTACTATTTCATAGCACCACCAATAGTATATTAGTGTGCCTATCTTTCTATCACCTCTTTAACATGAAACTAAGATTTAATTGGTATAGAGAACTACTCTGTTGAAAAAAATTACTTTATAAATGTAGGGTGGCAACTTATCAGTGATTTATTTTTTAATGGTTTACATTGAGAGTTTGTGATTTTCCCAGGGTTATAGAATTAGTATATATATGTATATGTGTATATATATATATATATATATATATATATATATATATATATATATATGTATATATGTATATGTGTATATGTATATATATATATATATGTATATATACATATATATATATATATACATATACATATATATGTATGTGTATATATATCAGAAGCAGAATGTGAACACATCCAGAGAAAAGATACTCTTTCATCTGTGTCACAAAGCCTCATTTTAGATTTGGTCTCTTTTCTAAATTCAAGTTTTATATCAATCACCAGTTATTTGTTGGATATCTTGGCTTTCAATAGGAATCTTAAACTCAGAATTTTAGTTTTGTTTAACTGAAGAAGTTTCAGTTGTTCTTTATTGCTTCTAATATAAAATATCAACTCCTTTGACATTTAAAACCCTACACAAATTGGTTTCACTCTATCTTTTCACCCTGAGGTGAGGCTTATTTCACTTGATCCCTTTCATTTACTCTACATTACAATGGACTTTCTATTCTCCAAATTTAACAATCTAGCTCCCCCCTCAGTGCCTTTGAACAGACTTCTTCCAGACCCTTCCTTCATGCTTTGTGGGTCAGAAGCATTTCCACAATCTTTACGAGGCTTATCCTGATGATTCTAATTATTTTTTCTGTCTTTCCTTTCTCAAATAATCAAATACATATTTATATGTTTACATATTCCATTCCTCTAGGAGAATATATGCTCATTAATAGGATAGTTGACTTTTTGTTTGTTTAAGTTTTTCTATAAAGACTCAAACCCAGCACACAGTAGGCACTTAAATTCCTGAGGAAGAGGATCAGATTCAGGTCAGAATGTGTTTCCAGTTTCTTTCATTTCCTACACAGTACAACTGATAAGATCCAACACATCTCTGTAGTTTGAAGACCAATAGTACAGTTGAAGCAAAGCTTGCCTGTGGGGCAGAATCTCCTTCAGCTGCATGACTTTTTTTTTTTTTTTTTTTTTTTTTTTTGCTTTAATTTTTCTTTTCCCTCCCAAGTCATCCTTCTGCCTTTTGGAAATAGCATGAGAAAAGTGAACCCAGAGAGCTTTCCCCCATTTTGAACTTCCAGGGAGTGAAATAGTCTAATTAGCAGGGTCCTCAGTCCAGGGGTCCTACTTTTGCTGAGATTCTGGGGCCTCCAGTAATTATCCATGCTGAGATTGGCACAGGACCTTAGGTATCTGTTCACAGTATTTCAGCCATCTCCAACTGAACAGCAGCTTTACTCTGAGAGGACATAGAGGGTTTTCACTAAACTTGGCTCAGCAGGAAGTCACTGGATAACTAGGTTGTAGTCAGCAACAAGGAACTCTAAAAGGACTAGAGTTAACTAGGGACTTTCTGTTCTTTAGAAAGGGACCATTCTTATACTCATGGGGAAGGGGATACAGGTATTGAGAAGAGACTAGAATTTATTTTTTAAAGAAACCAAAATCCTTTAGTACTGTTTGCTGCACTACCACTTGGCCAAGGTTTTAGTCCTGGCTCTATCTCTAATGGTGGGACTTGGGGAAATTATATAATTTCTCTAAACCTCAGTTTCCTTATCAATAAAATGAGGGAATTGGATTAAATAGTCTTTAAGATAATGGTTCTAAAACTTTATTCTATATATATGTCATGGACCTTTGGTGAAACCTATAGACATCTCATTAAAATGTTTTTAAAAGCACAAAATAAAATGCATGGTATTTCAAAGGGCACCAGTTATATTGAAATAGTTATCAAAATATTTTTTAAATAAATTTATGAACTTCAGGTTAAAAGTCCTTGATAAATGTTTAACCTATATCAGATTGCTTAGTGTCTTAGGGAGAGGTTAGGGAGGGGGCAGCTAGGTGGCACAGTGGATAGAGCTCCAGCCTTGAATTCAGGAGGACCCGAGTTCAAATGTGGTCTCAGACACTAAACACTTCCTAGCTGTGTGCCTCTGGGCAAGTCACTTAACCCCAGCCTCAGGGGAAAAAAAAAAAAAAAAAAGGGATTGGGGAGGAAAGGAGAAAGAGAGAGAAAAATGTTTGGAGCACAAGGGTTTGCAAAGGTGAATGTTAAAAACTATTTTTGCATAAATTTGGAAAAATAAAATATAATTTTAAAAAACCTTTGTTGCAAAACCCCTTATAGTTCTAGCATTCTATGATCCAAATAACATTTTCATCAAAGTTTCTATGAGACTTTTAAAATGGAAGGTGAATTAATCTCAAATAGCCAAAATGTCAAAATAATTTTAAAAATCAAAATAATCAAAAATGTTAATAGTAGCATAATAATCAGAAATATTATTCTACAAATGCAAGGTACATTTCCACCTTGAAGAATATGCCCAATACTGGTTTCCATTCATTAGGAAATATATAATTCTCAATAAGTTTTCATTAAAAAGATACAGAAAAGATCAAGGAAATGATTATTATTTTTAAAAATTAAAAAAAGAAAAATGATTTTTCATAGGAAGAGTCACCAACATAATAAATTAGGTTGAGGGAAGTTAGGTTCTAAGTCTAAACCATCAGATTGACTTCCTTCAAGTCTCAACTAAAGTTATGCTATAAAGAAGAAGCTTTTACTACTTCTCTCTCTTTTTTTTTTTTTTTGAGCACCTCCTTTTGAGATCATCCTCAATTTATCCTGAACATATTTTATTTGCATATAACTATTTGTATATTGTCACTCAGATTCAAAGGGAAGTCCTTGAGAGTTGGGGCTGTTGTTCAATCTGCAAACAGGGATAATAATACATATTGTATTTATCTCACATGGTTATTGTAAGGATCAAAGAAGTTAATGTATGGAAGGCTCTTTCTTAATCACTCAGGGCTCCAGTTTTCTTATCAGAAAAAAGGAAAGGATTTTATCAGGTGACCTTTGAGGTCTTTTCTAACTCTTGAATTATGATCCTATGATTAGATTATCTCTAAGGTCATTTCCTAGCTTTATATTAATCAATCCAATTGTGTCTCTGTCAAAGGTGGAATCACAAAACAGTTCTACTCCCTTTATCATTTTGTATCCCAGGTATGATGTAACTCTTTTTTTTTTAATCACACTTCCCCTTATCATATTTCTCTCTCTGTTCTACTTGATAGAAATCAGAATATATGTGGCAACATGTGTCTATTATACAGAGAAAGAAAATGAAATTCAGCTTGAGAAAGCTTTTAGCTTTTAGCTTTTAGAAGAAATCTTAATCCTGGAGAAAGGGCCTTGAGCCCCAATCCATTTTTTTTTTACTTTTTTTACTTTTTATTTTATATATATATATATATACACACACACACACACACATATGTATATATATATATATGTGTGTGTGTTTAATTGACAGAACATATGCATGGGTAGATTTTCAACATTGTCCCTTGCAATCACTTTTGTTCCAATTTTTCCCTTCCCTCCCTCCACCCCCTCCCCTAGATGGCAGGCAGTCTCATATATGTTAAACATGTTAAAGTATATCTTATATACAATATATGTGTGCACATTTGAACTGTTCTCTTGTTGCACAAGAAAAATCAGATTTAGAAAGGTAAAAATCACCTGAGAAGAAAAACAAAAATGCAAACAGTCCACATTCATTTCCCATTGTTCTTTTTCTAGGTATAGCTGGTTCTATTCACTAATCAATTGGAACTAAATTGAATCTTCTATTGCCAAAGATATCCACTTCCATCAGAATTGATCCTCATATAGTATTATTGTTGAAGTGTATAATGATCTCTTTGTTCTGCTCATTTCCCTTAGCATCAGTTCATGTAAATTGCTCCAAACATCTCTGTATTTATCCTGCTGGTCATTTAATCAGCCATTCTCCAATTGATGGGCATCTATTCAATTTCCAGTTTCTACCCACTACAAAAGGGGCTGCCATAAACATTTTTGCACATATAGGTCTCTTTCCCTTCTTTAATATCTTTTTGGGATATAAGCCCAGTAGTAACACTGCTGGATCAAAGGGTATACACAATTTGATAACTTTTTGAGCATAGTTAAATCACTCTCCAGAATGGCTGGATATATTCACAATTCCACTAACAATGTAACAGTGTCTCAGTTCTCCCACATCCCCTCCAATATTCTGCATTATCTTTTCCTGTCTTATTAGCCAGTATGACAGGTGTGTAGTGGTATCTCAGAGTTGTCTTCATTTGCATTTCTCTGATCAATACCGATTTGGAACACCCTTTCATATGAATAGAAATAGTTTCAATTTCATCACCTGAAAATTGTCTGTTCATTTCCTTTGACCATTTATCACTTGGAGAATGGCTTGATTTCTTAAAAATTAGAGTTAATTCTTTATATATTTTGGAAATGAGACCTTTATCAGAACTTTTAACTGTAAAAATATTTTTCCAGTTGATTGCTTCCCTTCTAATCTTGTCTGTATTAGTTTTGTTTGTACAAAACATTTTTAACTTTATATAATCCAAATTTTATATTTTGTGATCAATAATGATCTCTAGTTCTTTTTTGGTCACAAATTGCTTCCTCCACCACAAGTCTGAGAGATAAACTATCCTATGTTCTTCTAATTTATTTATAATATGGTACTTAATACCTAAATCATGGACCCATTTTGATCTTATCTTGGTGTACAGTGTTAAGTGTGGGTCCATGTCTAGTTTTTGCCACACCAATTTCCAGTTTTCCCAGCAGTTTTTGTCAATTAGTGAATTCTTATCCCCAAAGCCAGTGTCTTTGGGTTTGGGTATGTCGAACACTAGACTGCTATAGTTATTTACTATTTTGTTTTGTGAACCTAACCTATTTCATTGATCAACTAGTCTATTTCTTAGCCAATACCAAATGGTTTTGGTGACTTCTGCTTTATAATATAGTTTTAGATCAGGTACAGCTAGGCCACCTTCATTTGATTTTTTTTTTCATTAGTTCCCTTGAAATTCTTGACCTTTTGTTCTTCCATATGAATTTTGTTATTTCTTCTGAGTCATTAAAATAGTATCTTGGAAGTCTGATTGGAACAGAATAAATAAATATATTACTTTATGTAATATTGTCATCTTTATTATATTTGCTCAGCCTATCCAAGAGCACTTAATATTTTTCCAATTGTTTTGAGCTGACTTTATTTGTGTGGAAAGTGTTTTGTAGTTTTGCTCATATAGTTCCTGCCTTTCCTTTGGCAGATAGGTTCCCAAATATTTTATACTATTGACAGATATTTTTCAATGGAATTTCTCTATGTATCGCTTACTGTTGGATTTTGTTGGTGATACATAAAAATGCTGAGGATTTATGTGGATTTATTTTGTATTCTGCAACTTTGCTAAAGTTGTGGAATATTTTTAATAGCTTTTTAGTAGAATTTCTGGAGTTCTCTAAGTATACCATAATATCATCTGCAAAGAGTGATAATTTGGTTTCCTCATTACATACTCTAATTCCTTTAATCTCTCAACTCTTATTGCCAAAGCTAGCATTTCTAATTTCTAATAGTAATGGTTGATAGTGGGCAACCTTGTTTCACTCCTGATCTTATTGGGAATTGTTCCAGTTTATCCCCATTATATATGATGCTTAGTGACAATTTTAAATAGATGTTATTGACTATTTTAAGAAAGAATCCATTTATTCTGATACTCTCAAGTGTTTTTAACTGGAATGGAAGTTGGATTTTATCCAATGCTTTTTCTGCATCTATTGAGATGTTTTTTTTTTTTTGTTAATTTTGTTATGGATATAGTCAATTACGCTGATAATTTTCCTAATATTGAACCAGCCCTGCATTTCTAGTATAAATCTACTTAGTCATGGTGTATTATCCTGGAGATGATTTTCTGTAATTTTTTGCTAGTATTTTATTTAAGATTTTTTCATCAATATTCATTAGTGACATTGGTCTATAATTTTCTTTCTCTGTTTTCAATCTATCTAGTTTAGGTATCAGTACCATGTCTGTGTCATAAAAGGAATTTGGTTGAACTCCTTCAATCTCTATTTTTTTCAAATACTTTATATAGTATTGGAGTTAATTAATGGAATTCACATGTAAATCTATCTGGTCATGGGAATTTTTTCTTAGGGAGTTGATTAATAACTTGTTCTATTTATTTTTCAAAAATGGGACCATTAACCAATTTATTTGTTCCTCTGTTAATCTGGAAAAACTATATTTTTGAAGATATTCATCCACTTCATTTAAGTTATCAATTTATTGGCATAAAGTTGGGTAAAGTAACTCCTAATTATTGCTCTAATTTCCTTCTCATCAGTAAGAAGGTTTCCCTTTTAATTTTTAAGAGTAACAATGTGATTTTCCTCTTTCCTTTTTCTAATCAAATTTACCAAGGGTTTATCTATTTTGATGGTTTTTTCATAGAAATAACTCTTAGTTTTATTTATAAATTTAATATTAAGAGGGTTTTTTTTGTTTTGTTTTGTTTTTTTACTTTTAGTTTTATTAATCTTTCATTTTATTTTTAGAATTTCAAGTTTAGTGTTTTACTGGGGGAGTTTTAATTTGCTCTTTTCTAGCTTTTTTAGTTGCAAGCTCAATTCATTGATTTTCTCTTTCTCTATTTTATGCAAGTAGGCCTCTATAGATATAAAGTTTCCCCTTATTACCACTTTGGTTCCATCCCACACATTTTGATATGACATCTCATTATTGTCATTTTCTTGGGTGAAATTATTAATTATGTCTATGATTTGCTCTTTCTCCCAATCATTCTTTAGGATGAGATTATTTAGTTTCCAAATATTTTGGGGTCTGTTTTTCCCTGGCTTTTTATTGAATGTAATTGTTATTGCACTGTGATCTGAAAAGGATGCATTTACTATTTCTGCCTTTCTGCATTTGAATTTCAGGTCTTTCTGTCCTAATATATGGTCAAAATTTTTATAGGTTCCATTAACTACTGAAAAGAAAATGTACTCCTTTATCATTATACACTTCAACAACAATACTGTATGAGGATCTATTCTGATGGAATTGGGTATCTTCAACAAAGAGAAGATCTAATTCAGATCCAATTGATCAATGATGGACAGAATCAGCTATACCTAGAGAAGGAACACTGGGAAATGAGTGTAAATTGCTTGCATTTTTATTTTTCTTCCTAGGTTATTTTTACCTTCTGAATCCAATTCTTCCTGTGCAACCAAAAAAAAATCAATTCTGCACACATATGTTGTTTCTAGGATATACTATAACATATTTAACATGTATGGGAATGCCTGCCATCTAGGGGAGGGGGTGAAGGGAAGGAGGGGAAAATTTGGAACAGAAATGAGTGCAAGGGATAATGTTATAAAACATTACCCATGCATATGTACTGTCAAAAAAGTTATAATTATAAAATTAATAAAAAATAAAATATAAAAAAGAAATTGTACTTTTTTCTGCCCCCATTTAGTTTTTTCCAAAGATTATCATAGCTAACTTTTCTAGTATTCTATTTACCTCTTTAACTTCTATCTTATTTATTTTGTGGTTTGATTTATCTAGTTCTGAGAGTGCAAGGTGGAGATCTCCCACTATTATAGTTTTCTTGTCCATTTCTTTTTGCAGCTCTCTTAACTTCTTTAAGAATTTAAATGCTACACCACTTGGTGCATATATGTTTGATATTTATATTGCTTTATTATCAATTTTACCCTTTAGCAAGATATAGTGCCCTTCCTTATCTCTTTTAATTAGATTAATTTTTACTTTTGCTTGAGATGAGATCAGGATGATTACCCTGCTTTTTTTACTTCACCTGAAGCATAGTAGATTCTGTTCCAGACTTTTACCTTTATTCTGTATGTATTGCCCTGCTTCAAGTGTGTTTCCTGTAAACAATATATTATAGGATTCTGAGTTAGAATCTAGTCTGCTATCTGCCTCCATTTTATGAGGGAGTTTACCCCATTCACATTATGGTTAAAATGACTAATTCTGTATTTCCTGCCATCTTGTTAACCCCAGGTTATGCTTTTGTCTTTTCCCCTTACCCCCCTCCCCAGTATTAAACTTGTGAGTACCACTTGCCTCACACAGCCCCCTCCCTCTTTAGGATCCCTACCCCCACCTTAGAGTTCTTCCCCTTTTCTTAAACCTTTTCCTTAAAATTGCTATATTCCCTTCTATTTAGCTTACTCCTTCCCTTTTCATTTTTCCCCTCCCGCTTTTCAATGAGGTGGGAGAAGTTTCTCTGTAAATCAAATATGTCTAATATTTTTCTCTTTGAGTCAGTTCTGAGGAGAGTAAGATACACACTGTGTTCATCCCCTTCTCTCCTTGCCCTCAGATATAATAGTTTCCTTTGCCTCTTCAAGAGAAATAGTACCTCCACTTTTCTCTTTTTCTGGTACAATTTCCTTTTCACCTCTAGTTTCTTTTTTATATTATAATAGCAAAACCAATTTATACATATATTCTATATGTATATACTCATATGTATATACATATATTATATATATATATATATATACTCATAACAGAAAATGTTTTTTCAAGATTTCTTTTTATCTTTTTATGTTCTCTTGAGTCCTATATTTGGAAGTCAAACTTTTTGTTTAGTTCCATTTTTTTCATCAGAAATAGATGGGATTCACCTATTTCATTGAATGTCCATCTTTTTTCCCTGGAAGAAAATGCTCATTTTGGCTTTGTAAATTATTGTTGGCTGCATACCAAGTTTGTTAGCCTTTTGGAATATCAGATTGCAGGCCCTTCAATCCTTTAATGTGGACTCTGCTAGATTCTGAGTGATCCTTATTGTGGCTCCTCTGTATTTGATTTTTTTTTTTTTCTTGGCTGCTTATAGTATTGGTCTGATAGTTCTGGAATTTAGCCAAAATATTTCTTGGAGTTTTGATTTTGGGATCTCTTTCAGTAGGTGATTGATGAATTCTTTCAATGTCTATTTTACTCTCTGTTTCTATAACATCTGGGCAGTTCTCTTTGATGATTTCCTGAAAAATAGTGTATAGTCTCTTTTTTCCATCATGATTTCCAGTAAGTCCAATAATCCTCAGATTATCTTTCCTAGATCTATCTTCCAAATTTGTTTTTGTGTTTTTGTTTTTTTTTTTGTTTTGTTTTGTTTTGTTTTTTCCCCCAAGAACCCCAAGAAGGTATTTAACATTTTTTCCTTTTTTTTTTTTTTTTTTTTTTTTGCTTGACTGATTCTTGGTGTCTCCTCAAGTCATTCATTTCCTTTTGTTCAATTCTGATTTTTGATGAATTATTTCCTTCATTTACTTTTTAAAATTTCTTTTTGCAATTATCTAATTGAGTTTTTAAGTGAGTTGTTTTGTTCTATGGAATTTTTTCATTTTGTCAACTTTATTTTTTTAGGAGCTATTTTCTTTTTCCAATTCACTAATTCTGTTTTTCAGGGAGTTGATTTCTTTGTCCACTGTATCTTTTAATGAGTGGGATTAATGCTGTTTGAGTGGTTTAAATTAGTGGCTATGAGAGTTGTTAAGAATCCCCTTTAAATCGGCCACAGATTTTAAGAGTGAAAGAATTCACTCATTCCCAAATTATTAGTTGCAAACTGAAAGTTTATTGTTAGATATAAATCAGTTTGCCAAGAGACTGACTTCTATAGTAACAGATCTATGGAAAATAATGTTTCGCACTGAGAGAATGTGGTTCTCAGTGGACAGAAGGTCCTGGCAGCAAAGGGAGTCCATCTGCCAAAGACCTTTATTGAAGGAACCTGTTATATTGGGTCTTAGTGGGGGTTGGGACAGCCCAAGTTAGCTCATCTACAAGCTGGGTTTCAGCTTGAGCTGGAATTTGAATAGAATAGAATGAGTTTCTTTAATTCAATAAGGTTGAAATTCTTTTGCTCAGACTTAACCAACTCCATCTAGATAACAGAATGAAACTGTTTGTCTTGTTTCCCTCAGGTGTATTCTCTCACTGAGGCAGAGTTGAAGATTTTCTCCTTCAAGGAGTTTAGAGTTTTGGGGTCCCTTCTTCAGGATGACTTATTCAGACCTTCTTGCTAAGCTTCTCTTTCCTTTCCCCATTTTTCTTCCAGCTCTCTTGTAAGAGCCTTTTAAATTTCTTCTATGAGAGCCTTGTGTGGTGAGGACCAGATCATATTCCCCTTTGGGGATTCATCTGGAGACAATTTGTTTTAGTCTCCTCAGGGTTTGAAGTTTACTCTCTATACGTATAGAAGCTATCTATAGTTAGAGTCCACTTTAACTTTTTACTCATGTTGACCAAAAAAAAAAAAAAATCTGCTTTTAAGGAAGTGTAGTATTATCAAGCTTCCCCTACAGACAACAGGCCAAAGCAGTGAAGCGCTTTGGGACAGCAAAGGATGCACTGGGGTCAGCAGTTGCACACTGAGATTGTTTTGAGACCCTCCCAGGGCTGGACAGGTATGGCCAGGTCCTGAAAGACTCTAGCGTTTTGGGGTCACAGTTTTTGCCCTTTGTGTTTATAGCTTCTCTGCTGATCTACTGGCTTGCTGCCAGAGCAAAGTAGCTACATTGTGTTAAAGTTCTCCCCGAAAAATTTCAGCTGGCGGAAGACTACACCCCACCCCTCCTCCATTCTGCTCAATGTGAGCTGCCTTCCATGCTCTCACTGACAACTTTCCTGACCCTTTGCCTGGTCTAACTATCCCTGCCCACAAGCAAAAACAGACCTTTTCTGGTGAATTTCAAGAATATTTTCTAATGAGTTGTACTCCTAATATTTGTGGATTTTGACAGTTGTATTAATTCTGAGGCCTTTCATAAAAGAAGTAGCCTGAGGATAAGGTAAAGCTTAGACATGTGTGTCCTCTCTGCCATCTTGGCTCCACATCCTCCCCAATCCATTCTTCTATATACTTCCCTTTTTGCCTGCCTATCTGTTTCACCAAAACAAAATCACCTGTGAATATCTACAGGTCAAGGCCTTCAAGCCTCAAATGGGACCTATGCACAGACCCCCAGTTTTATTTTTGTCCTGTCATTATTAGTCATATCTGGCTCTTTGTGATCCCATTTCATTTATTTATTTATTTGTTTGTTTGTTTGTTTGTTTGTTTGTTTGTTTATTTATTTTTGTCAAGATAATTACAGTGGTTTGCTGTTTCTTTCTCAAACTTGTTTTACAGATGTGGATCCTGAGGCAAACAGGGTTAAGTGTCTTGAGGCTAGATTTGAACTACCAAAGATAAGTCTTCCTAACTCCAGGCCCATAACTTTATTCACAATGCCACCTAACTGCCCATTAATGCCTAGTAAATAGGATTAAATAGAATTTATTTGCAAGGCCAAAAACAAATTTCAAAGTTAAAATTTCTTAAGCTCATTTTTTGATTCCCTTTGGTGATTTTAGGAATCTTGCCATTTTCAGTTCTCATTAAATGGCCCCCAAATAACAAAGGGACAATGTTTTCCTAACAGGGCATGCATGCATTTCAAATAAATACAATACAATAATTATTATTTTCACAAATGATTCATTCTTGGCTGAGAAGGGAGGGAGTCTGAATCTTATATTTTCATGGCTTATCTATTTTTCAAGAAAATTTGGGTTGTGGATTTTCCTCCCCCCAATCTTTTGTGAAAATATATCTTTAAATTCTAGTAAAGTGATTTTCTGCAAATCTATGACTAAAGAAACTGTTCTTTTGTGAAGAAAAACAAAAGCAGGGTTTTGTTTTTTTCCCCCTCCTTTCTACATTAGTTGCCTAAGCCTAAAATAAGATTTAAGTTGCTGCCTAATTGACAAGTAAATACTTAAGTGACTGGGAGAAGGTGAAGTAAATGCCTACATTCAGCACCTGGACAATATACTTCTAGAATGGGCAATGTCTCTGGCCTTAAGCACGTACCATGCAGGCCTGTTCACAAGAGAAGTATTGCAATTGGTTAGATGTAATTATTTCATTCAACTCTCTCATGGGCTAATTTCTCCTTCAGTTAGAAAATGAAATTGTGGTTGACTATTCACTCAGAAACAATAAATCAGTAAAGCTCACCCCCCCCAAATCATTTAGATACAAGTTGACATAATCCTTGTATTAATTTGAGAGTGATAGTAAACAACCACTTCCAAGTTCTAAAGTCATTCCCATGTTTGATCATGTCAGTTAAAAGTTCTTCCCGACATCAAACATCCTCCAAAATATACCTACCCTAACTTTTCTAATTAATTTTCAATCTTTCTCCAACATCTTCTCCTCTAGTTCAACCAGTTGCCTTAATGTCTTAGAAACTTGAAATGTTCTTTCCAATCTTTACTCTAGATAATGTTAATCCAACATCAACCTAGAGAAGGAGAACCCAGGAAGGACTTGGAAGTTCTTTCCTCTCTTCATGGGGTCACACTAAATTCATTTCTGGTTGTGATAGCTTAGGTGTGAGTCACAGCCTTGCTTAGATGAATTGACTCCCTTATGGGCAAGATTAAAATATCATTTCTTAGAACTGGTGTGCAGTATCCTCAATGAATTTCAGTCATACTACCTAGACTCAGGAATTCAAGTTGTCAGACCACAGGTGTATTTGATAGATCCCTTAGCCTTATTAATTATTTGGGCATTTTTCTTGATGTGTCTGATTTCAGTAGTTACCTATGTTACCTACCTACCCTCTCATGATATTTAGTCTAATATCAAGAATGAAAGAAACACAGAAAAAGAGATGCTGTGAATTTAAAGAAACATAGTCCTGAGAAAGGGAATAAAATATCTATACCCTCTCGCCTCTCTCACCTGGAAGTTTACAATATTTTTTACTTCTGAAATATCAAAGATGAGAGTGAGAGCTCAACTGTTCAATTTTTTATATGCATTTGCAGCTCAATAATTAATTTTAAAAATTTGTTTATTACTTTGAATTAAGTAAATCAGGGAAGATATCTACACACTGAAGGGAGATGGTAGCAGTAGGAGAGGTGGAGGATGTATTTATATATTGTATATATATAAATATATATATATATATATTTTTTTTTTTTACACAATAAAGACTATGTCCTCTTTGTCAGTCTCCACATTATAATACCTCCATTTTGGCTTAAATCCTTTGAAATTGTCATTCCCAAATCTCCTATACTTGTGAAACTATACTTATTTTTCTTACTCTCCAAAGATGGAGTGGTCACTTCTTGCAAGGTTCTCATCAGTTCAACTGCATTAACTTCTTCCTACTGTTGGTGAGGATCAGATTTGTAATGAAATTTCCCCTTGTTGGTTCCTCTAACTTTTGAAGAATGAAATCATTGTTGAGCCAAGAAGATGTGCTCAACTTTTGGCAGAGAGATAGAGGCCCAGTAGATGTTCAGATAAATAAATTTTGCCATCATTCATATTAAAAATCCTCTGAGCCAGTGATCTGTTTTCTGAACTCTTTCTACCTAGACATTATATTATAGTCTGGTGAAAGTTTCACTTCTGCCTTGTTCTCTGTTAATACTTCTCCACCAATATTTTTCCATCCTATTTCATAAATTGGTTGAATGGATCAGAGCTGTTTTAGGATGAAGAAGAAAAAATTAGTTGGGATAAAATCAGTATTATTATCTCAGTAAGCTCCTTGAAGATAGGATTATTTTTTGTTTCTTTTTGTATCCTTGGAACTTAAAATGGTTATTGACAGATTGATTCATCCCAGGTTGTACAAGAGACAGGCTTGAGGTAACTAGACAAAGTTGGAGCAAGGAATCCTTCAGTTAGCTATAAAAATTTTATATTCACATAGAATAGTCAGTTCTAGTGTTTATTGGGAAATCTTGAGCTCTCCATCTGTGGTGATTTTCAAAAAAAAAAAAAAAAAAAAAAAAAGAAAGAAAAGAAAAGAAAAAGAAAAAAGAAAAAATCATTTATCTTTTGTTAATAATGTTTAGAGGGGGTCCTTCCCTGTTTTTGTTCAGCTATGATTTGACCCAGGTAATTTTTTAGTTCCCTTGATTGGGATTTTAAAATACATTTTCATATTTTTAATGATTTAAATAATACTTTTTAAAGACAGAACTACCTAGTTTTTCTTTTGAGTATGGAGCCCTCTTTTATCAATGCAGGTTGCCAAAAAGTACCAACTTTAAATTCAAGAAGTTTTCTTGTGGGAATAAGACTTTAAGTGCCTTGTTTATCTAGGTCCCTTCAGCCAGGTCTTTTTGACTCTAAGACTAACACTTTAAATATTTCATCACTAACATTTTACATATGAAAAAGTTTAGATCAGAGAGGCAAAAGGGCCTTTCAAATAGCAAAAGCTTGAACTTAAAAACTCAGATCAAATACAGAACTTTTTAAATTACACTCTAGGCAAAGGAGATTTAGAGTGAAGTGTATTATAATGAAGATTCTATGATTCTTAGAAATATAATGCATGGTACCAAATCTTAAAATGGAAACAAAACTTAGCATATAAGCAAAATTTGTTTTATAATCAATTTGAGTTATTCTACAAAGTTTAGTTTAAACTACAATATTTCATTGAGGTCCTATAATTGAATAACTCCAGAAAGTGAATACCCACATATGTAGGTATAAAATTTTACAGCTATCAGCCTGATCAAATGAAATGAAATTATATATTATCATTGTAACCATTGGCCTAGAAAAAAAAAAAAAAAAAAAAAAAAACAACTATTTTTACACGAAAGTTTTTTAAGGAGTAGTTTACATAAAACCATAATGCTAATGGACAAAGGAATATCATTGATGATTTTTAAGCAATAATACAATGAAACAATAAAATTGTTAATTTAAAGAGAGAAATTATGCTCTCTATAAAGGAAAACGGAAAGAAAAAAAATAAGAGAAGGAAGGAAGAAGGGAAGGAAGGAACTAAGAAATGAAGAAAGAGAAAGGGAAAAGAAAAGGGAAGGGGAAAGAAGATAAATGGGAGGGAGTGAGGAAGGAAGGAAATGATTTGATCTTGAAAGTTTGTGCATCAATAAAGTTAATAATACCTTCTACTGGAGAATACATATTTTAAAGTAGGAAATTATTTTTCAAAATAGTTCCTTTTTTTCATTTATAATAGAATTTTTAAAGTAAATTGAAAACAGTGTTTTGGGGAGTGTAGAATTCAAAATATCCACTTGAAAATCACATTGATACATATACAATAAAATAAGAAAAAAAGTGAATAAAGAACTTAAATAACTTCTGTCAAAATGTTTTAGCACTGGGGGCAAAGCCAAGAAGGCAGAGAGGATACATGCATATATCTAAGTTCTCCCTTACCTGCAGATTACTTCTTTTATGAAAGGCCTCAGAATTAGTGCTTGACTGTCAAAACCCATGAATATTGGGAGTACAACATATTACTAATAGAAGATATTCTCAAAATTCACCAGAAAAGATGTGTTTTTTGCTTGTGGGCAGAGAACTAGATGAGGCACAGTGTCAGGAAAGTAGATAGTGAGAATACAGAGAACAGCTTATGCTGAGCAGACTGGAGGAGGGTGGGGCATGGTCTCAGCCAGTGGAAAATTTGTGGGGAGAACTCTACCACAATGTCACCTACTCTGTTCTGATAGCAAGCCAGTAGATCAGCAGAGAAGCGATAAACACAGGGGGTAAAGACTATAACCTCAAAATGCTAGAGTCTCTTGAGACCTGGCCACATCCATCCAGCACCAGGAGAGTTGCAGCACTATTTCAGTACACAATTGCTGTACACAGCAAAGATGCTAATCCCAGGGCAAATGCTGATCCCAGCACAGCCATTGCTGTCCTACTACTGCCTCATTGCCATTCCATAGAACAAAACAACACATTTAAAAACTTAATTGGACAATTACAAAAAAGAAATTTAAAAAGTAAATGAAGAAAATAATTCCTTGAAAATCAGAATTGAACAAATGGAAATGAATGACTGGAGGAGTCATCAAGAATCAATCAAGCAAAACCAAAAAAATGAAAAAAATAGAAAAACCTTGTTAAATACCTACTTGGGAAAACAATAGACCTGGAAAATAGATCTAGAAGAAATAATCTGAGGATTATTGAACTTCCTGAAAATCATGATGAAAAAAAGAGCCTAGATACTATTTTTTCAGGAAATCATCAAAGAGAACTGCCCAGATGTTATAGAAACAGAGGGTAAAATAGACATTGAAATTATTCATTGATCACCTACTGAAAGAGATCACAAAAATCAAAATTCCAAGAAATATTTTGGCTAAATTCCAGAACCATCTGACCAAGGAAAAAAATATACAAGCAGCTCAAAAAAAAAAATTCAACTACAGAGGAGTTGAATGGAAATGATAAGGATCACTCAGAATCTAGCAGTGTCCACATTAAAAGATCGAAGAGGGGGCAGCTAGGTGGCGAAGTGGATAGAGCACCAGCCTTGAATTCAGGAGGACCCGAGTTCAAATTTGATCTCAGACACTTAACACTTCCTAGTGGTGTGACTCTGGGCAAGTCACTTAACCCCAGCCTCGGAAAAAATAAATAAATAAATAAATAAATAAATAAATAAATAAATAAATAAATAAATAAATAAAATAAAATAAAATAAAATAAAAAAGATCAAAGGGTCTGGAATCTGATATCCCAAAAGGCTAAGGAACTTGGTATGCAGCCAAGAATAACTTACCCTGACAAAATGAACATTTTCTTCCAGGGAAGAAGATAGACATTCAATGAAATAGGTGAATCCCATCTATTTCTGATGACAAAACTGTAACTAAACAAAAAGTTTGACCTCCAAATATAGGACTCAAGAGAAATATAAAAATATAAAAATAAATCTTGGGAACTATATTTCTGTTATGAGTATTCATACAGAATGTGTATATAATTTGATTTTGTTGTTATAATATAAAAGGAAGCTAGAGGGGAAAGAAAATTGTACCAAAAAAAGGGAAAAGGGGAGGTACTACATCTCATGAAGAGATAAAGGAAACTTATTATATCTGAGGGAAAGAAGAAGGGGGATAAACATAATGTGTATCTTACTTTTATCAGATCCAATTCATTTCAAATTGATCATTGATGAACAGAACCAGCTATACCCACAGAAAAAAATACTGGGAAATGAATGTGGACTGCTTACAGTTTTGTTTTTATTCTCAGGTGATTTTTATTTTTTCTAAATCCAATTTTTCTTGTGCAACAAGAAAACTGTATAAATATGTGCACATATATTGCTATATGTGTACTTTAACATGTTTAACTTGTATGAGACACCCTGCCATTTAGGGGAGGGTGTGGAGGGAAGGAAGGGAAAAAGGTGGAATAGAAATTATTGCAAGGGACAATGTTGAAAAATTATCTATGCATATGTTCTGTCAATAAAAAGCTATAATAATAAAAAAAATTTAGAAATGTCTTAATACTTATTTAACACCCACAATAGTAACATTCATTTGAATAGTCTCATAATATTTTAAGTGTTTGTTTCCAAAATGTAATACAATCACCTCAAGGCAGGTAGGTAGGATAGATTGTTATCCAGGTTTACAAAGGAGAAGGAAATATAAAACTTAAGAAAGTTATCCATGATTCAGTGAATGACTCCAATGTTCTTCCATTAATACCATTGATTCTGTAATGTAATTGGTTTATGTTTGAATTTTCCAGTGATTTTGAAAGTTTCCAATATACTTTCTATCTGTCAACTTGGCTGGTAATAATTAACATAGCAAAATATATGAAATATTTCCCAAAGGGAAAACAGTGGGAAATGCCAAAGATAACAAATAACACCTGCAGGGAAAAAAGAACAAATTCTATGTTTGTAACTTATGTTAAATCATGGAACAGTTAGCCAAGTTAAGAGAGTAGATTTTGTTCTATCTTTAAAAATATGAGTTCCATATTGATTGCCTCTTTAAATAAGATTAATTCATAACATTTCTCATTTAATTGTTTTATCTGTTTTGGACCATTAGATTCTATTCAAGAATATAGCTTTTATGATTAATTAAATTGTAGAGTTTTATATTGACATTAAAGTTAATATTTAATTCTGGCAAAAATTCTGTTCTATACAATTCAATTCCTTCAATAGTGCTGAGTAGATGAGTCCTGGGATATTTCAAGCTCTCTATGAAATAACTGTTTCACAGCCAAATTAAGAGACGATATCTCTGAGTTGTTTTGGGATGAGGCAACAATACTAGCTAGCTGCTAGAACAATCTTATCTAGGGATAAGTTTAGTTTATTGAGATATGTTCCAGTAAATATTTACTAAAGGAAAATTTTTGAGAAGATTCCTCAGTAGAAATGGGAAAAGTCTGCTTTGATGCTCCACAAAAGAACAACTCACAACTGCTTTATTTTTTTTTAGTACTGAATGTTAAGGTGTTTTCCAGAAAATACTTTATTTTTGAAATGTTCAAATTAATTATCAAAGAAAATCAAAAGTCTGACTCTCTAGGCTGAATTTGAAATATATATATATCATTTTTCAAGTCCCCTTTATGCGGTATTCTGTGAATGGGATCCAGAAGAATGCATGATCTGTTGGTGGACCTAAGGACCAACAAACCTGGAAGAACATAGACATAATAGAGGAGCTCTCAATTACCTCTTGAAGGATTAGAAGCTTGGGACATGATACATAAAACATATATTGTGAAAAGTAGGAAAGATTAAGGAATAATTATCCAAGTTCTCCAGAGCTTTGTTTGCATCATTTATTCCCACAATCACATGCACACTATTACATATCCCTTACGAAAGATGATTTAATTTGGCAGCTGTACACCAGTGTTGTATACAGAATAGTTTGCTCAAATATTTCTACTTTTTGTTTATTTTGTTATAGATCAATAACTTCATAGATGAAAGACATTCGCAATAGATAAATACTTTCAACCAGTTCAAAACTTGTAATTTATTTGTTGAAATGTATAGCCTTAGAGAGTTAACCAGATCACTGGAATATTGTCAGGATCACACAGCCGATATATATTCAGAAAAAGAGCTTGAATGTGGATCTTGCCAATGTTATACCATATACTTTGTCATGCCATGTTTTACACACACACACACACACACACACACACACACACACACACACACACACACATATATATATACATATATGTTTCCAATGGCTTATAATAATACACATTACATAATAATATAGAGCTTTTTACATAGTGTTCTCCCTATAGATAACACAAATATCCTCCACTGATGAGTTAAGGAAACAGAGTCTCATTGAACTAAAGTAACTTTAATTTAACAAATATTAAGTGACTAATATAGATGACTTCTTCAAAATTACCCAGTAATATCAGGAAACTGAAGGTCTCCTTATTAGAAGACATAAAGTGATAACAATGCAAATTATTCTAAGTCCTATTCATATCCTTTGTGCCAATTGCATGGAAGTAGTATTGAATTTTTCATGGCAAAAATGTAAATGATCATCTTGCTTAGGCTATTGTGTTACATTGTCAAGTAACTAAAGAGAAGTATTTATTGAACACCTAAAATAAAATAGATATATTCTACACACAAATGGAATACTGGAAAGGTCCTGTTCTTCAGCTTCAAAAAAACTTTGAAAAAATTCCTTCTTTTGATGGGAGAAAAAATGTTTTAAAGACAAGAGTATAAAGGAATAAGACAAAGCCATATGTAATCAAGATATATGTTATGTGGGCAAAATTGTACCAATTGATGCAAAGTGAAATAAGCAGAACCAGGAAAACATCGGAAACAGTGCCAACAGCATTGTGTGATGATCAAACAGGACTGACTCAGCTCTTCTCAGCAACACAATAATTTAAGAACAAAGAAGTTAAGAAGAGAAATATTATCCACCTACAGATAATGAATTGATGGATTCTGAATGCAGATCGAAGCATAATTTTTTCACTTTTTTTTTTCCCTTTGGATCTATTCTTTCATAACTGTGACTAACCCAGAAATATGTTTTAAATGACAGTATATATATAATCTATATTCAACAGCCTACTATTTTCAGAAGAGGGAAGAAGAGAGAGGAAAGGAGAAAATCTGAAATTCAATCTCATAAAAGTTAATGTTAATAATTGCCTTGATATGTAATTGGGAAAAATTATAAATTGAGAAAAATAAAAAATATTAAAAAAAAAAAGTTATAGGTTATAAGGACATACCATATAAAGTCTATGGAAGGAAAAGGGGAGCCACATTATAATTTTGCCAGGATTAGAAATACAACTCACTGATCTAAGTTTTTCAGACTTCACTTTACATGGCAACTAAAGAAGGGAGTTCAGTATGGAAAAGAATCTTAATGTCATTATAATATAGGATAAACTGAAGTACTCATGGATGTGATTCATAGAGAGAAGACTTAAAGAAGTCATGAATGGCTTTCAACTATTTAATGTCTACTGCATATTTGAGGAATTAGACTTGTCTTGTTCAGGTACAGGAAATAAAAACTAAAAGTCCCTAGTTAATAAATTATAGAGAAGGTGATAAGCTTTAATTCAAGGAGGAAGGGGGAAAGCGATTCTTAAATAGAATGGATTGTATCAGAAGATACTGGGTTCCCCTTTCTTTGAAATATAAGGTAAAAATCTAAATTAAATTTTGAATATATTTTAAAAAAATAATTATTTTTGTTTTTTTTCAGGTTCAACTGGTACTTCATGATCTCTGAAGCCTTTTACTATTGTGAAATAATGTGATTTGATGAAAAAATATCTTTACTAATGCTTATCATTGCTTATTCTCCTTGTAGCCTAAGAAGTAGATTTTGCTTTATAAATATTTTCAGCCCTCATTCCTCAAATAGAAAATGACTTTGCATAGGAGGCAGCTAAATGACATAATAGATTCAATCCATTTCCTGAGTCAGGAAGAATTGAGTTCAGATACGAGTCTTCTAATATTATCTAGGCTAACACTTCTATGACATTTAGTTACCTAACTTCTGCCTGGATTCCTTTTAGTTATGAAGTCCCCAATAGAATTTACATTCCACTGATTCCAAGAATAAAATCTGTATGAAGGCTTTATGAAACCACTAGAAGAGATAACTCTCTGATAAACAGTAAGTAATAGGCAGATTTCTTTTTATAGAAATACATATTCAAACCTTTGTGTATATGCATTTTGTAAAGGAAAGTAAAAAATCAAAGATGCAACATAAGAAAGAATCTGTCATGAGGCTACTGGGGTTTGTGATTCACTCGACTCTGCTTTCTTGTGAGCATTATTCTCAGGTTGTTTATTTATTGCTGATTTTTAATTGCCACCTCTATTGTTCATTCACCTTCCAGCCCATTCAATCTGATCATTGCTGAAAGGCAGCAGTTCCAAAGGGCTAGAAAATAGGATCTAAGGAACAAAGTAAGTTACAGGTTCTTTTGCTTTACAGTAATTGAGAGGGAGTTTGATAGATGCTGAAGGAACTTTTATGTCCAGTATGTTCATTTTATTTCATCTGTCAATATTGTTTTCCCTTTGGGCCTTTAAACTATTGTGCAAAGAAAAAAGGGAAAAAAAAACAGTCTTACATACTTTGCATTTCCATTTCCAATTTCCTTTTATCATTGTATTATTTTATCAAAAGTTTTTTTTTTTTTTTTTTTTTTCCCAGATATATGTTTTCAAAGGCTTATCTGAAGTTCTAAATATAATGTAGCATAGTTTTGGAGGCAGCATGTTACAGGATTAAGAATACTGAATTTGGAGCCAGAGCAGCTTGGGTCAGATACCAGCTCTAACATTTACTATGTGATCTTTAGGGGTCAATTTCCTTCCCTATACACTAATGGAGTTGAACTAGATTTCTTCAAAAGTTCCTTCTAATTCTATATAGATTCATTGAACTATTTCTCCTTAGAGAATTCATCTTTGGTTCTAAAAAAAGAATTAAAGCAAAAAAAAAAAAAAAAAAAGGTCAATAAGACATCTTTTCCAGGTGACTTTTCAAGTAATATAGCTAGTCCACTTGATTATATAGAGACAGATATACATACATATATGTGTTCATGTCTGTTTAACAGACACATGCCTCTATGGATATACATAGATAGATAGATAGATAGATAGATAGATAGATAGATAGATAGATATGTATATGTATATACATACATGCACACTAAATTTGCAGAAATTTTCCTGGAACTTAATCTCATCTTAAGTTCATTTTAGGTAAATTTCTTCTAGAAGATGAGATAGAATGTTGACCTTCCCCACTCACCTCAAATTATATATACCTTTAAAGATATCTTAAAAGATTCTTTGGTTTTTGGACCAAGCTTCCTCCTAGCTGAAAATACTGGGTGAAGACATCATGGATTATGTAACTGAGCAATGACTGAGACAGCAGTTGTATTGATTGTGCTGGAATGTTCTGTACAATGAGCCCCATGCTCTCATCATGAGTCTCAGGAAAGTCGTTTCTTATGCTAATTTTCTCCCTCAACTGTGTATCCAATTTAATGTATCATTTGATATTCTGGTGCACTGCACATGCCCCAGATTTGGATAATGGATTAAATAGTGATGGGGGATAGCACAGCCTTGCCCTCCTCACAAGAGTGGTAATGCTCATTCACCAATGACATTGGCACTATGTTAAAATGGTTAATGCAACATGCTCCCTTTATTTTCTCCCAAAAGATCCTCAAGAAAAACCAAATGTCTATTCAGAGGTGGGCAAGGCAGATTTGAGAGCAGGTAGGGTAGGGGTAAAAGTTCCATATATATAGCTTTCTAAAGAAAATGGAGGTACAAGCAGCATATTTCTATAGCCACTGTGGAAATTCTTGTGAATGACTGAGCTAAATTCTGCCCATCGTTTATGTCCCAAAAATAGGAGTAAAAGATAGTGTAGACTACTGCTAGGAATTATAGACATATTTAGAAGACTTGGATGATGTTCTCCTCTGTGTTATTAAATAGCTTTGTCACCTAGGGCTGAGCTTCATCAGTAGTAAAATGGACAATAATACTTATGCTACCTATTTCACAGGGTAGAAGTGAGAAAAGTATTTTGCAAATCATGAAGTATTATAGAGTTGGAGCTGTTTATTCTTTTAACAAACTTTTTTAAAAGTATATACTCTCTGTAAGCCATTGTCCTAGGTTCTGGTGATATAAAATTCATTCACTCTCTGCCCTCAGGGGATTTATAATATAATAAGATTTAATTCAATTCCTTTAAATGACATGTATTTATAAAGTACGTACTATGGGCAAATGTATGTAAAGACACATGAACACTCACATACAAATAACTCTGTCCTCAATACATTTTCATTTTACTGAAGGGGAGGTATAAAGGGAAAAATAATAAATTTAATGTCTATATGATCAAAATAGTCTAAGTAATATGAAGAGGAAGAGAGGACCAAGAATAAGGGCAAGGAAGGAGAGTGATAAGTTCTCAGAGATTTTGACACCTGCATTGAACCTTGAAATGAAATGAGAGTACTAGAAGTGAAAATGAAAATTCATGTTAGGGAGCTCAGCTTACATAAATGCAAGAAAGTACTAGACTAGGGAACTGATTCCATGAACTGCTAAAATCAGTTGTAAGAGAATATTATTAGTATGGAAAAATAATAAGGGAAATGTTGCTTTGTATCTGGATTGTATAAGGACCTTATACACTAAGAGGATGCATTTTCTTGGTACCATAGAGGCAATATGGTCTCACTGAAGATTTTTTTTAAAGAAAAATTATATTATCAAACATTTAACTTAGGAAGATCACTTTAGTAGCTCTGAGGAAGATGGATTGGAAAAAGGTACTGATTTTGAACGATTATGCTAGTATAGACAAAAAGTGATGAGTTCCTGACCTTGGAGGGTGAAATTATAAATGAAATTAAAAAGGATAGATAAGAGAGCTGTTGTGAAAGGAAATTCAGTTGGATTTGGCAACTGATTGGTTGTGTTAGGTAAGTGATACAAAAGAATTTAAAAATAATCAAAGTTGATGAACATGAGTGACCAGACAATGCTGCTGTAATCAATAAAAATTTGAAGAAGAGGACTGGGGTCAGGAGAAAATGAGTTCCATTTAGAGATGATTTCAGAATATACAGATTAAGAAAGGAAATAAAGAAAAGAGAAAGGAAGAGGAAAGAAAGAAAATGAGGGAAAAGAAGGGAAATGAATGGGAGGGAGGAAGAGAAGGGATTAAAATTTTATATAAGTACTTAGTGGAGAAATATGCAAAAACCCTGGGTAAAATGTGATGAAAGTAAAGGAGAAACAGAAAATTCCTTAAGAAAATATGAGAGTGGATAATTTGGAAAAATGAATAAAAAAAAAAAAAAACATACTATTCAATATAGTACTAGAAACGCTAGCCTCGGGAATAAGAGCCGAGAAAGAGATTCAAGGAATTAGAGTAGGAAATGAGGAAATCAAACTATCACTCTTTGCAGATGACATGATGGTATACTTAGAGAACCCCAAAGACTCTGCTAAAAAGCTATTAGAAATAATTCAGAATTTTAGCAAAGTGGCAGGATACAAAATAAATCCACATAAATCCTCAGCATTCTTATATATCACCAACAAAACACAACAGCAAGAGATACAAAGAGAAATTCCATTCCAAACAAATGTTGAGAGTATAAAGTATTTGGGAATCCATCTACCAAAGAATAGTCAGGAATTATATGAGAAAAATTACAAGACACTTGCCACAAAAATAAAGTCAGATTTAAATAATTGGAAAGACATTCAGTGCTCCTGGATAGGCCAAGCGAATATAATAAAGATGACAATACTCCCCAAACTAATCTATTTATTTAGTGCTATACCAATCAGACTTCCAAGAAACTATTTTAATGACCTAGAAAAAATAACAACAAAATTCATATGGAAGAATAAAAGGTCAAGAATTGCAAGGGAACTAATGAAAAAAAACTCAGAGGAAGGTAGTCTAAGTGTACCTAATCTAAAGCTATATTATATAGCAGCAGTCACCAAAACCATTTGGTACTGGCTAAGAAAAGAATGGTAGATCAGTGGAACAGATTAGATACAAAGGACAAAAAAGGGTACATCTATAGCAATCTAATCTTTGACAAACCCAAAGATACCAACATTAGGGAGAAAAATTCATTATTTGGAAAAAAATATTGGGAAAACTGGAAATTAGTATGGCAGAAATTAGATATGGATCCACACTTAACACCATATACCAAGATAAGATCAAAATGGGTCCATGATTTAGGCATAAAGAATGAGATCATAAATAGATTAGAGGAACAGAGGATAGTCTACCTCTCAGACCTGTGGAGGAGGAAGGGATTTATGACAAGAGGAGAACTAGAGATCATTATTGATCACAAAATAGAAGATTTTGATTACATCAAACTAAAAAGTTTCTGTACAAACAATACTAATGCAAATAAGATTAGAAGGGAAGTAACAAATTGGGAAAATATTTTTAAAAGTAAAGGTTCTGACAAAGGTCTCATTTCCAAAATATATAGAGAACTGACCCTAATTTATAGGAAACCAAACCATTCTCCAATTGATAAATGGTCAAGGGATATAAACAGACAATTCTCAGATGATGAAATTGAAACTATTTCCACTCATATGAAAGAGTGTTCCAAATCACTACTGATCAGAGAAATGAAAATTAAGACAACTCTGAGATACCACTACACACCTGTCAGATTGGCTAAGATGACAGGAACAAATAATGATGAATGTTGGAGGGGATGTGGGAAAACTGGGACACTGATACATTGTTGGTGGAGTTGTGAAAGAATCCAGCCATTCTGGAGAGCAATTTGGAACTATGCCCCAAAAGTTATCGAACTGTGCATACCCTTTGACACAACATTGCTGTTATTAGGATTATATCCCAAAGAAATACTAAAGAGTGGAAAGGGACCTGTATGTGCCAAAATGTTTGTGGCAGCTCTTTTTGTTGTAGCTAGAAACTGGAAGTTGAATGGATGTCCATCAATTGGAGAATGGTTGGGTAAATTATGGTATATGAAGGTTATGGAATATTATTGCTCTGTAAGAAATGACCAGCAGGAGGAATACAGAGAGGCTTGGAGAGATTTATATCAACTGATGCTGAGTGAAATGAGCAGAACCAGAAGATCACTATACACTTCAACAACAATACTGTATGAGGATGTATTCTGATGGAAGTGGATATCTTCAACATAAAGAAGATCCAACTCACTTCCAGTTGATCAATGATGGACAGAGGTAGCTACACCCAGAGAAGGAACACTGGGAAGTGAATGTAAATTATTAGCACTACTGTCTATCTACCCAAGTTATTTATACCTTCAGAAGCTAATAATTAATGTGCAACAAGAAAATGGTATTTACACACATATATTGAATCTAAGTTATATTGTAACACATGTAAAATGTATGGGATTACCTGTCATCGGGGGGAGGGAGTGGAGGGAGGGAGGGGATAATTTGGAAAAATGAATAAAAAAAAAAAAGAAAAAAAAGAAAATATGAGAGTGGACAGAAAATCCAATTTTAGCAGAGATGGGTAGGTGAGTAATGAATAAGAAAAGAGTTTATGCTAGTTCCTAAGTTAAATTATGAAGAACAAGATTATGTGGAGATGAGAAAGAAGTGCTTTGAAGGTATGAGGGAAATCCTGTATGAATGCATGAAGGTGGGAGACAGCAGAAAAAAGCAGGCCAATATATCTTTAACAGAGAGACTAAACATAAATAATATGAATTAATAATCCTAATAACTATTTTTCCCAACAGTCCTATGAGATAAAATATTCTTATCCCCATTTTATAAATGAGGAAACTGAGGACTGATAAAGAACAATTGATATAAGCAGTGTCACATAGCTAGTATATGAAACAAGATTCCAACTCAGATATTTCTGACACCTAGTATATTAGACTGTCCATAGGCAATGCCTGCAAACTTTTGATTAAGAGATTAACTAGCTCAGACATGTGTATTGGAAATCTTATTTTCTTAGTACTCTGTGTCTGTCCATCTGTGTCTGTCTGTCTCTCTGTGTCTCTGTGTATGTGTGATATGTATGTGAGTGAGAAAGAGACAGAGACATGCAGACAGAGACAGACAAAGAAAGGCAGAAACACAGACAGAAGTGGAGATGGAGACAAAGATGCAAAATAAGAGTGATGGACCAATCGGTCCATGATGGATAAAGTGTAGAGCTCAAGTTTAGAATGCTTCATATTAAATTTAGTCTCAGATCCCTAAAATAAATGCTTTTGGACAAGTCTGTCTGCCTCAGTTTTCTCATCTTCAAAATGAGCATAACAATAGCACCTACCTCCTAAGATTATAGTGAGGATGAAATGAGATATTATTTGAAAAGTATTTTGTAAAATTTAAACTGTATATTTTGTTATTAGCTATTATGTGAGAAGGGGAAGACAAGAAGGAGATAGACTGATAAATACGTTATTCAAATAATTCAAGAAAGATGAGAAAAGAGTTTCTATTAGGTTGGCGGCTATGTGATAGAAGAAGAACAGAGTTGACAGAAGAGAGGGGGATCCTCAAAGTAAAATTCCTAAGGCTTGGCAGCAGTGCCTTTGGCAGAGAAAGATACATAATGAAGTAGAGGAAGAAGGATTTAAAGCTATCAAATCTGAGTGATTTGGAAAAATAGCAGGAACATAGAAAAGGCAATTTTTTAAATGAAGGTCAAGTTTTGTAGAAGGGAATATTGAGTTCAGGACATGTTGAGTTTGAAGTGCTATCTGTTTATCTAGATAAAGTTGTCTAACAAGAAGATGGAATTACAAATCTTGGGATCCACAGGAAGATATGAGATAAATATATAAAAGTGAAATGGAAAATGCTAGAGTAAAGAGTTAGAAGGGAAAATAACAAAAGACAGTGTGGGGAACAGTACGCTAATGGCTCAAGTGAAAGTTATATAACAACAAACTACACAAGAGAAATCAAAAATTAAGAAAAAAGTCATGGGAGCAAATATATTATCCAGAATTAAAGTATATTATTTACAAGTTCATCTGAAATCAATTGGAAATGTTGAGGTTTAAAATGAGAAAATTCCATTAAATTTGGCAAATAAGAGGTCACAAATCTCCTCATAAGGACAGTTTCACTAGCAATATGGGGTCAGGATTCAAGGCTTCATTGAGTTGAAAAATAATAAGGAAATAGACATTCATTGTAGATATCTCAAAACTTAGCTATGGATGGGAAGGAAAATTATAGTACAATAATTTGATGAAGTTAACAACTTCAAGTTTGAAGTTTCTATTTTATTTTAGAGTAAGGTGGTTCTGAGTATATTTGAAGACAGCAGGAAAGAATTCAAATATAAAAAAGATATTGATAATGAAAAAGAGTAATCAATGCAACAAAGTCAAGGTAGAGTTAGGAAATGTGGAGATCAAGAGGACAGGTGAAGCTTTGGCAAAGAATATATTTATTATATCTTCCAAAGTAAGGAAGAAACAGCAAGAAGAGAAGATTGGCATAATGCCTAGGTTATTGAATCTGGAGTCAGGGATTTTGGAAATAGTGTCCTTAGGGGGATAATGGGCTATATGACTCATTTAATCCTATTCATCTCTAAATTTCCTCATATAAAAAAAAAGATACTCTATATTATACCACTTGCCTCATTGATATTGTGAGGTTAAAACAGATGGTCTGTAATTCTGTGAGTGGAACAATTTCACTACAGTCAAGGGATTGTGTTTGGGAAGAGAGGAGGGACCATGTTAAGCAGAGTCCCTCATGAAAGACTTGAAGCCAGATTCAGACATTTATATATGTGTGTATATTATGGTCTTTCCTACTTTACAAGCAGGGATGAGGTGGTGAAAATAAACTATGACAACTTTATACTTATATACCCATATTCATCAGGATTAAGTATCTCAGAGTACAAGTTTTTTTTTTTTTTTTTATTTGTTTGTTTTTTTAAGTTAAATATTCAATTAAAAGCTATAAAAGGAAGCAGTGACAGCAACTCTAAATTGGAATCATTTTAAAGAGGCATTTTGTATTTTGCCCTGAAGGTCAGGCAGTCCTCTGAAATTCTAGTAAGCCAAGATGAATTAAGAATTCCCCAAACAAGAGCTCTCAGGAGAATCCACATTACCTCTAGGTCCCTAAAGGTGGAATGTTTGAATAATTAGGCTTAGTGATTGCTTCAATGATGCATTGAGAGAAGAACAATGCCTGAAGTGAAAGGGGTCAGATTATTCAAGACCTTTCATAATGACCCAATGCTATTAAGATCTTGGCAAATACTGTACTTGATAAAGATCCCAAATGGCTACTAAATCAAGTCTCACCTAACATTGGATCAAGCCATAACCTATTTAGACCTCAGATTATTTTCTTTCTCTATTTCCTAATGATATATACTTTCTACCAGGTACATTTTTATATTGTCTACCAATTACATTGTGTTCTTTCCTCTATGTCTTTCACATACTGTAATGCCGGAGAAACTGAGTAAGATAGAAATTAGAGAGTATTTAATAGTTTATTAAATGGAGAAATATACTGAGATCAAATGGATCCATGGTTGGTCCTAAGGCTGATTGAGACCACTATCTCAAAGAATCCAGCAGTGAATGTCTGATACAAGATTCTTTTATAGGGTAACAAGAACAATGACATAATGCGGGAGGTACCTGGATGGGGATGACCTAATGGGGGGGAGGCATCTAGAATGAGGTTGACATAATGGAGGCAGGCATAATAGAGGGAAGTACTGGAGAGACTCCTGATATTCTAATGATATCTAAAATAAAGACCTTTATCCCATCAAACATTAAGAGGGAATGATTATAGCCTAAAGTCTAAGATCTAAGACCTTTTTCCTAACATTAAGAGGGAATGGTTATAACTGAGGAAGAGTAACTGAATAGGACAATTAGGGAAACTGGGTCAGGACATTAAAAGAACTGTGGCACAACATTCCACACTCTCTCTCTTCTGAGTATTCAAATCATTGAATTACCTTCCTCTAGAAAATCTTAGCACCACAATTTTGACTAACCCTATGTGAAGTAAATAAACCAAATAAAAACCAAAACAAAGCTAGAACAATGCAAGGACAAGTCTCTCCCTGATAACCCCAGAGTTAATAAGCAATACACAAAGCTCTTCATTGCAATCATGTCAGGTCCTCCCTCTGCAGTTGGGAAGCATATGGACAGTTCACTGTGAGTTAGGTCTGTGGTCATTTGTGACTCAGCCTCTGCTTACAGAGCAGCAGGGCTCAAAACAATTGTGCTGCCCATTCAGAAGGGTGAGGCTTGGAGTAGCTCCACCTGTCCCCACCCAGAGGAATAGACAGGGCTACAGAAAAGATCAGATTTCTGAGCAGATTATGCATTTAGACCAAGGCAGGCAAACCCCAAACTTTTAGAGGCCTGATACCAAACTGCAAAGTCTTTTTAAGTATGCTGAAATACTAATTAAGGACCTGGGGTAACAGGAGTATAACATATAACCAGATTGGAAACAGCAAGGTATGGCATAATTGAATTGCTTAACAGTTTTTTATTGACTATTGCTCTGATTATAGAAATCAGTTACAGGAGGAAAAAAGGCAGTGACATATTAACTACAAACCCAAGAAATTTTACCTCCAATAACAAATACCACTAACCAAAGTTTCAGATAAATTCTGAACAAATATTTATCATAATTTTATATTTATACAAATCAGTTTGCTACTTTTAGCCAAGAACCAGGTAGCTACAACTTCAGTAAAAAATGTCTGGAACAGTTTAGAAGGAAGGGAGCAGAGGATTCCACATGGCTGCCCTTCCCCCCACTCTACCTCCAAAGAAGCAGGGGGGAGGGGGGAGGCAAACTTAACTGCAGCCCAGGCTAACTAGATGTTCATAGCAGAGAGCAGTGGAGAGCAAGTTCAAATCTTCACCTTTGAAGACAAAAGATCCCTACCCCACCCAACCTTTAAAGTAGCAGAAATCAGTGGGGTTTAAAGCATAACTTAAAATGTTATATTATAGGTAACAAACTCTGAAACAAAATGAATACAGCTTTAAATTCCCAATAATATAAAACTGCTCTTCCTATCAAATTTCAAACAATGAAACAGCATAGTTTTTCTTTCTTTCCCTCTGCCCCATGTGGCCATCATTCCCAATGGACTTCTCCTAAGCTCCAACTTGGCCAGAGTTGAAGCCTTCAGAAAAGTCAGATCCTTTTTGCTACATACTTTACCTAATTAGAGGCATGTGACCCCTTTCAGGCAAGTTAACAGAACTTCTTTAACAAACTATTGTTCTTTTAAGATCTTATACTTAAAGATAATTAAATCTACCCTGCATAGGCAACAGTAAAATTATTTCCCACAATTTTAAAACTGCTTAAAAGATACTCAGAAGAACAAATCTGGCATGCAAAGGCAATAATAAAATTATTTCCCAAATTTAGAATCATCCTAAAATTCCCAATCAAATATTTTCTCCAGTTGGAGTTCAGAATTATACTAAATACAGTTGCAACATTAGAATAACCCAATACCCAAATTTGATCATTGTTCTTAAATTTAACAGAGCTCTTAAACTAACAAACAGACAACTTACACAGAACACACTGAATGCACAGTCAAAACATTTAACACAGATCATGGGTTATCTGGAAAGATTAGCCCTGAGGGAAGTTGTCAGCTCCAGTCTTCCCTCCCATAATTCAAAGGGAGCCTTTTTTTTTTTTTTTTTTTTTTTTTAGCCAGATAGTGTCTTAAAAAAGACACCCAGATTTATATTCTTCAATGCCCAGAGTTGTGCCAACTGGCACACAGATGTGTCTTAGACACCAGGTAGGGTCCCCTGCATCCAGAAGACTCTACTCCCAGAATTTATGCTTGTGAGTATTTCATAATTCTGGGAATCCAGATGCTAACATACAGAACAGAAGAGAACAGGTCTTAAGACTTAACCAGATGGAACCCCAAAAGATACCTAGACAGACTTACTCTTCTGTAGCCGAAATGGAGGTGTCTGCCATCAGGCTGTTGTGGCTGGAAACTGCTCTCTTTCCTAGAGGCTCTGGAAAAAAAAAATCCAGGAGGGCCCAGCCTCTCCAAGCCAAGAATTCAGATCTGCAGCCACCCTGAGGCCTAAGGCAAAGATCAGAAAGAGTCTCTTATCTCTAATCCTGCTTATTTTTTTTCCCCTGAGGCTGGGGTTAAGTGACCTGCCCAGGGTCACACAGCTAGGAAGTGTTAAATGTCTGAGACCAGATTTGGACTCTGGTCCTCCTGAATTCAAGGCTGGCGCTCTATCCACTGCACCACCTAGCTGCCCCTCTGCTAATTTTCTAACATCTCTCTGGGGAGCTTCAAAATGTAATGCTGAAGAAACTGAGGCAGGATAGAAATTAGAGAACAATTTAATAATTTATTTGAAAGAGAGAGATTTACTGGGACCAAATGGATCCATGGTTGGTCCCAGGGCTGAATGAGACCACTATCTCAAAGAATCCAGCAGTGAATGTCTGATACAAGATTCTTTTATAGGGCAACAAGAACAATGACATGATGGGGGTAGTACCTGGATGGGGATGACCTAATCGGGGGAGGCATCTAGGATGAAGTTGACATAATGGAGGCAGGCATAATGGAGAGAAGTACTGGAAAGACTCCTGATATTCTAATGACATCTAAAATGGATAAAGACCTTTATCCCATCAAACATTAAGAGGGAATGAATATAGCCTAAGGTCTAAGATATAAAATCTTTATCATAACATTAAGAGGAATGGTTATAACCTGAGGCAGAGTAACTGAATAGGACAATTAGGGAAACTGTATCAGGACATTAAAAGAGAACTGTGGCACAACAATACTTATTCTTTTTGATCTTCTGAGACCCAAGTAGATTAGCTTGCCAAAAACATTGTGAACATTATCCCTTTTTTTTTTTTTTTAATTTTTTGCCTATTCAAATTTTGATCAATCTTCAATGTCCATCTCAAGTCCAATCATTTTGTATTTATTCATTGTATATTTGGTGCATTGCATATTTATTAGTTGTCTTTCCCATTAGATTGTAAGTTCCTTGAATCAAGATTGTTTCTTTTCTTTTTTTTTTTTTTTTTTTTTTTTTTGCATTTTTATCTCCTGTGCTTAGCATATAGTAGGCACATAATAAATGTTAATTGACTGAAGAATTAGACTTGTTCTGCTTGGCTTTAATGAGCAAATTGGTGGAAATTCTAAAGAGGAATATTCTGTTTGATATAGGAAAAACTTTTTAATCATTATGTTCAAAAGTAAAATGAATGCCTCGGAAAATACCAGATTACCCATTGTCTAAAGTTGTCAAATAAAGGCCAAATGACTATTTATGAGGAATAGTTACTTTAGAGTTCCTTTCCAGGCATGATTTGGACAAGATGATCTTTTGAAGTTCTTTTAAAATTGTATATTTTTTACTATGAGTCTTTGGAGAAAAATGCTCATCAAACAGGTTGGAAAAAAAGGTTCAAGATACCAGTAATAAAGTCTTTCTAAGTTGGGACTAATTTAAACATTAAAAAAAAAAAAAAAAAAAAGAGATAGTAAATTCCCTAATTGGAATCTTAAACATAGAGATTACTGCTAATAGATTTACATTCTGACCAACTTTTCTGTGTTGACCTCTACTATATAAAATTGGAAAATTTTATAGGTCAATTTTGCAGGTCATGTAGACCTGAATAAATATCTTGAAACAGACACTTACTACCATAGACAAGTTACTTAACAAGTGACTTAGTTTCATTGGGTAAAATTTGACATTTGTCTATGATAGCCTTTAAGATAGTCTTCGAGTTTTAAATGTATGATCCCATCTTCCTACAATTTCTACTTGTTTCTTAGTTTTGACTTAATGATTTCTGATATATGTGAGTTGCTGTGTTCTTGATTTTTTTACCTTATTTTCCTGAACAGCTACATAGTCAAGGCCCAAGGGTGTACTAGATTAGCTCATACCACTTGATAAGATGAAAGCCCATTTTTAAAATTTTCAGTGTGAGCATTTTATACTTCTGAAATCAGTAAATGTTATAAACCAGGGCTTGACTTATTGTTTGTTTATTGTGTAAACTTAAAGTGATACAGAAGTAGCAATAATGCAAATGCTTAAAAGTGTGTTTTGTTTTGCTTGTTTTGTTTTGTTTTTTGGGGGGAAGCTAGGAAAAAAAAAAACAACAACAACTGGTTGTTTTTGTTTGTTAGTTTTTTTTTTTTTTTTTTTTTTTTTTTTTTCCAGAGAGGCTATTGTTAAATATTTATCAATACCACTGTAATAGTCCCTCACATTCACTTATTTCTTGGCATTCCTCATAATGCTTCTATCACCCTATTTATATTTCTCCTATGATCTTAGCATTATCCATACAAGATACATTTTTTTTTTCCCAGTTCATGGCTCCCATTTTTCCAGTGACTGAATTGTTATGATAATGGTATAGACAAACCATGTAGGAGGCAGATCCTCTATTCAGAAAGTCCCATTTTCCAAGCAAAGAGACTTCAAATAGTTTTATTTTGATGATATTTTCTCATCTATTGCTCTTTAACTGAATATATAATTGTTTATTAATTGATAGAATATGTTTTTTCCCTCTTCAAATGATGTCATTATTCCCTCTTTCATTCTCCTTCTCTCTGGCTTTGGTCTTATGTTACAGTGTTGAATATCTGAACCAAGAAAGTCTCTTATTCCCACCTCTCCACCCCCCCAACTCCCTCTCTCATGTGTACTCTATGACATTTGTCTATTTATCTTTATGTTACTTGCTGTAACTACTTAGTCCCCTTAACTCTCCTTCTTCTTCTTTTCTGTTCTATCTTTCTCTTTTCTTTGTAATGTCATTCCTGCTTGTTAGTCTTCAAGGAGAATTGTAAAAACAGTAAAGCCAAGTGAAAATGAATGATCAAACCCTCTGCTGAGAGCTGGTGCCCTTTGACTTAATGCCCTTTGACTCTCAGGAAAGTCCCAGCCCTGGCTGTACTCTGTTTCCTAATAGAAGCAACCAAACCACCACTGCCTTTTCAAGGCATTAATGCTGTCAGGTGGAAGTGGGCTTTAAACATTTCATTCACATCGATTTATTCAAAAGTGTTTAAGGTTCAGCAAAGTTTACTACCACAGATGTGGTTGGGGACCTTTTACAATTTATCATAATGTTTGATCAGTTGCAATGGGATATAAACTCAAGTGAAATCAAGGAAAAGGGGGGGGAAATTAAAACTTTGATTCTTTGTTTTTCTTCTTCTTCCCTTTTCTCTCTAAAGGTGAAATTGTTTGCCTGCCACTTGTGGTTAGCCAGAGTCAGGGAGAGAGTTTTCATAAGAGAACTGTTTCCATAATACTCTGGGTGGCTTAAAGTTTATGAAGATTTTAAATCTTTTCTCCTGGCTTGAATTATCTCTGATTTTTGCCCAGCCCTGTCTCCAAAGAAAGCAATAAGCCTGTCAAAGGAGGAATTAATTAAGCAAATCAATCAGTCAGTTTTATTAAGGAATTACAAAGCCCAAGTGGAGCATTAATTATTCAGATAATGGGACATCTCTGAGCCTTTCTTTTCAATTATTGATAAGCTGCTATCTATCATCCTGACTGCTTTAGTACTGATTTAGTTGTGAATGAAGCCAGGTCATTCAACCATAGCATATGCTAGTTATGAGATTTGCAGGGATATTGGGCAGAGTGAGGAAACTCTGGGCCCTCTGTCCTTATGGTGAGATTGCAGTCATCAACCACTACAAATTGTGGGGTTCTGCTCTGACACAGAAATACCAATATATAACTCTGCTGCATCAGCAGGAAAGGCATGATCATGATGTTCTATGAAGTCACAAAGCCATTGCTTTCTCTTCGGCTTTTTCTAAATGTATGTTTCCTATGGACTTTATGAGAAACAGCTACTAATTAGGATAATGCAGATATTCAGCTTTAAGATTAAGAAAACTGATTTTCTAATTCAGTATGGAAGGAGCATGACTAGAATCATGGAGGAGGCTACTTTCACTCTCAGGAGCACAAATATTGGTATAGTAATAATGAGTGTCTTTAGAGTAAATCTTTTTGGTCTGGATCTACGATTTTAACACTATGGGAAAACTCTCCTAGATGTCAAAATTTCATCCAAAATGCAAATCAATGAGTAATCTATAATTTAAAGTCTTAAAAGATTTGCCAGGTACTCTAAAAAGTTAAGTAACTTTCCCATAGCCACAAAAATCCCACTGTGTCCTAGAGAGAGAAACTTTCACCTGTGCAAACTTTCCTATGAAAACATCACACATGAATATAAAAAAGACCTATTATTTCATCACTTTAGGGAACTCTTGGAATAGAAACTCTCTCCAATTAAGCAGATCTCAAGTCTTTCATGGTTTATAAATAAATACTAGGGAAATCCTTGAGACACATACAACCAGGGATTTGTGTTGAATTGACAGAATTGTTAAAGATAATTAAAACACTGATCTTCCTAATCCCATGCCTGCATTATATTTCTATGACATAGTGGCCTCCACAGGCCACTCAATAGACTGAAGCCTAACTTAGTAGCTAGAGGATAGACCTTAAAGTCAAAAACACCTAAATTCAAATTTTACTTCTGACATATATGATCTCTAAAAATCAAGGACAAACTATTTAATCTTAACCTTAATCTCAGTGCTGCAGGATACTTTCTAAGAGATAGAGACTTTCTAAGAGATACAGAAAAGTTACTAATCTGCATTGGTGGAAGGAGTTTCCAAATGATGAAATAATAGGTCATTCCCACCAAAACAATGAAATCATAGGTCCAGACCTAAGGATGTGCCTGTGTATATTTATTTTCATAATGGCATGAGTGAAATTGATGTCAGATGATAAAAAGTCCTTGTGGCTATTACCTCATTTTGTGTCAGGAGTTCAAAAATTTAGCTAATGAAACATTTTTAAATCTTTTAAAAAATCAAGCAAACTAGGTTTTTGTTTTTGTTTTTTTGTTTTTTTTCTAGAAGATAAGAAATAAATAAATGCAAAACTTTCAGTGTAGCAAGGGGATCATAGAAATAAGGGAAATAAATAGCACTTGGAGTCAGTTTTATAAATCATCAAAAATGTCTCAGGAATTCTAAGCAAAATCTGAAGGAACAAACTTTAAAGATAATCTAGTACAACAGAATGGTATGTGCTGGGGATGAAGGAATGAAGAAATGAAGAGGAAGGGCCAAGATTGTTGAAGAACACCAGAGAAGAAAATAGTTTGGGAAATTGATCTAATTCTTGACATAGCATCTCATCTTTATTTGAACCCAAATTCATTGCCTAGAATAGAAGCAAATACATTTCTTCTTTTTTGGAGAATTGAAGCAAATAATGTATTCTTAAATATACATTTCAATATTTAAAAATAGAGTCACATGGTAGAAAATTGTTTAGCAAATTTTCAGAGTTTTGTAGGTTGAAATCATGTTTCTCCCTAGACTTACATATTTTCTCATAAGGGCTTTATCACCAACTATCTTAACCTGTAAGTCTTTGTGTCATTTCCCCATTATAATTTTTTTTTTTTTTTTTGTAGGCAAGGACAACATCTTTATATGACAGGTACAACATAGTTTAACCTGAAGCTCTTTGGGTCAGATATGAGACTCTCTCTTGATTAAGCTGAATTATCTGGCTTCCAATAAGACAAGTTTTTCACTCAATACCATCTGATATATATGCTCTTGTGTATACTTTCTCTGATTTCTGTTTCACTATATTTAAATAAATGGGCTTTATTTGTTTTGTTTGTTTGCTTTTTACTGTGTATACATTGTGGGACTTGTATTGGAGGGAGGGGACGTATTCAAACTTTTGATATAAACCTTAGAATATAAACCTGCTTCCTCTAAGTAATCAAACAACAATTAGAAATTAGACTGAATCTGAAAATCTTAGACTAAATATAATTAAAGGAACAGGCTAAGATGGATTTCATATGCCATAATTCTCAAGAATTTTGTTGCAATATAATTGTTTTAAATAAAAAAACAATGGAGCAAGGCTACCGGTAATTTCCTGATATAGGGTAGCTGAGGCTATCATAAAGATGTTATATGATATTATATAATAACGAGTGCAATAAAAGAACTACTCCCTATGTACCCAGAACTTCACTTCTGTTTTTCCCTTCAAGGAGCTAAATTTCTGTAGGAAATTTGACAAAGAAGTCAAATAAAATCAAGGAGTCAAGAATAGTTTTGGTTTCTGTTTTTTACTTTTAAAAAGTGGAGTATTTTCTCTCCAGTTCTTCTACTACAATTCTGTCCTATGAGCAAAAAATATGCCATTCCTTATATCGCTGTCACCATATTTTATTGTCCAATGGAACACATACTTGTCCTCCGACAGCCTCCTTCCTGTTCTTGCCTTGGGCTGTGTCCAGATGATTATCACTTTTCTTACTTGACATCACTCTGCTTTAATTCTGACTTCTAGAAAATATATTTGCAGTTATGGAGGGAGAAGACAGCAAAGAAGAAAGATAATTTTGAGCTCAGAGTTGGACTTGATGTTTAATGACTCTCTTTATCACGACTTCTCTGGCTCATGTAGTACTGGTAGCAATGAAACCCATTTCATTCTTTCTTCGAAGCATAGTAGGATGAATGGTTTTGGCCTAGTGTAAATGTTGTCACTAATTCTGCATGTTTTTATGTTTTCCAACTGGTTAATATCCATCAGTTATCAGCAAATTATCATATTACATGTCTCTGGTCACTTGGTTCCTTCACTTTAGTAGTTTGTTTACTAACTATTACTAGTACTTGGCACATCAGTTACCCTTGAGAGATGAAAAAAAAGCAAACATCAGCATAATTTGCTACCTTTTGAAGCTCAAAAAACTCATTTTTATTGGCTAAAAGTCCTTCATCTGGAAAATAAGCCATCAATTAAATAAATAAATAAATAAATAGAAACCAAGTAGATGATAAATGTAGTAGCAAAATAGGAATAGTTTATTTATTTTTAATATTTGATAGATATCCAAAATGGAATTAGATTTGACATTTGAGCCATTCAAGTTTCTTTTGCCACCATTTTCTGGAACTTCTATTCAAGATGAGATAGTATTATTTATCAATCAATGAAACTTTATTAAGCCAAGAACTGTATTAATTTTTGAGGATATATTAAAAGAGGCCAAAAAACAAAACAAAACAAAACAAAAAACATCCCTGACTTCAAGGAGTTTATGATCTAATGGGAGACACAACAAAAAAGCAAACATATCAACAGACTATATACATAATAAATAGAAAATAATTAAGAAGCAGAAGGATTAAGAAGGATTGGGGAAAGTCTTCCTGTAGAAGGATGGGATTTTAGTTTATACTAAATCCAGAAAAGATAGTAAGTAGAGATGAGGAGGGAAAACATTCCAAACATAAGAAGACAGCCAGAGACAATGTCTGGAATCAAGAGATGGGCTGTGCATTTGTATAGCAGATAGGAAAACAGTCTTCGGATTAAAAAAAATATTGGGAGGGGAATAAGATGTAAGATGACAAGAAAGACAGAAGGATGGCTAGGTTGTGAAGGTTATGGAATGTTAACAAAGGATTTTTTTCTTTTTTCTTTATCCTGAAAGCAATATGGAATCACTGGAATTTATCACAGGTATGTGTGTGTGCACAAGTATGTGTGATATGGTTGAACTGGATTTTAGGAAAATCTCTGATGAATGAATGAAGGATACCTTAGAATAGAGACATACTTTAAGTTTGAGGTTATAAGGGTCTAAACCAGAGTATTGGTGCTGTTGAGGAGAGAAGGGTATATTTAAGAGATTTTGCAAAGATGAAATTGATAGGCCTTGGAAACATATTGGCTAGGAAGGGTGAGTGGGGAGATATAGTGAGGAGTTGAGTATGATTTCTGGGTTGTAAGCTTGAGGGAGTGGGAAAATCATGTTGTTCTCTATAGTAATAAGGAAAGTAGAACCTGAGGAAAATTGAAAGATGATTAGTTAAGTTTTGGATATGTTTGGTTTAAGATATCTACTGCACATCTGGTTCAAGAAAGGCAGTTAGAAATGTGAGGTTGAAAGTCAGCATAGAGAAGTGACTTCCAAAAGTAGAACCAAGATGGTGGAACGAAGCCAGGAAGTTGTTTGCGCTTTCCTAGCTTCCCTTGAAAATTACATGAAACTAAGCCTTTGAACAGAGTCTGAAAGAATGAAATCACTCTCCAGCTCAAAATAGATTAGTCAACTTCAAGAAAAAGAATAGTTTCACTGGGGTGAAAAGGGTGTTCAGCCTGGGAAATCCGGTGAAAGGGTCCTCATCATAGCAGATCATCAACTGAGATGCTCAGTCCTAGCTCAGTACAAAAGCAGACCAGTAGAGTAACCTTCAGTCCCAGCTTAGAAGGCAAAATTTTGGAAACTAGGCTTTTCTTGGGAAGAGCAGGCAAAGCTATTCCTCTGCAAGCACATGGAGACTCCTTGCCCAAAGCCAAGGCTCAGAGCTACACAGGAAGCTTGGGAATAGTACCCCCTTTATCCCAGGAGCAAAGTTCAACCATAAAAGTAAAAAACAAAAAACAAAAAACAAAAAACAAAAAACAACAACAAAAAAAAACAAAAACAAAACAAAACAAAACAAAACAAAACAAAAAAACAACCTTGACCATAGAAAGCTACTATGAAAACAGAAGAACAAAATATCAACTCAAATGAGAACAAAATATCCACAGAAGAAATCTCAAAGAGTGATATGAATTGCTCTGAAGCTGAGAGTCTTCTTGGAAGTGCTCATAAAAGATTTAAAAGACAAATAAGAGAAATAAAAGAAGAAAATAAGAAAATAAATGAGAGGAATGCAAAAGAGTCAACAGTTTGGGAAAGGAAGGCAATTCCTTAAAAAATACAATTGGCCAGATACAGAAAAAAAAATCTACTGAAGAAAACCCCACTTTGAACAGTAGAATTAATCAAATGGAAAAAGAAATAAAAAAGTAACTGAAGAAAATCATGCATTATAAACTAGAATGGGGCATATGGAAACTAATAATTCTATGAGGCATCAAGAATCAGTCAAACAACATAATAAGAATGAAAAAATGGGAGAAAATGTAAAATACCTCATTGGAAAAATAGCTAACCTTGATCCAGAAGAGACAATTTAAAAATTATTGGTCTACCTGAAGGCCATGACCAAAAAAAAAAAAAAAAAAAAAAAGAGCTTGGATAGCATTCTTCAAGAGATCATCAAGGAAAACTGCTCTGATATTCTAGGAACAGAGGAGGAAATAGTCATTGAAAGAATCCTCAATAATTTTTGGAACGAGATCCCACGAGGAAAACCTCAATGAACATTGTTGCAAAACTCCAAAAATATTAGCTCAAAGAAAATACTGCAAAGTACCAGAAAAAAAGCAATTTAGCAACAATCAGATTACCTAGAATCTGACAGGCACACTATAAAGCATTGTAGGGACTGGAATATACTATTCTGAAAGGCAAAGGACCTGGGGTTACAACCAAGAATTAACTACCTAGCCAGACCAAGCAATATCTTTCAGGGAAGGAGATGGATCTTCAATAAAGGAGGAGACTTTCAATCTTTTCTATTGAAAAAAGCAGAACTAAGCAACAAATTTAATCTCCAAACATAAAGCTTAAGAGAATCATAGAAAACTTAACAGGAGGAAAAAATATATTATTTTTTAAAAGTAATTAATTTTGATATACATTGCTTTATGAATCATGTCGGAAAAAAAGGAAAATTAGAACAAAAGAAATCAAGGAAGGGAAAAAAAAAAGAAAACAAGAGGTAAATACAGCATGTGTTGATTTACAGTCTATCTCTATAGTTCTTATTCTGGATACAGATGGCATTTTTGATCCAAAATCTATTGAGATGTCTTTTATCACTGAGCCACTGAGAAGAACCAAGTTTTTCATGGTTGATCATCACACATTCTTGCTGTTAATGTGTACAATGCATTACTGCTTCTGCTTCTTTTCCTCAGCATCAGTTCATGTAAATCTTTCCAGGCCTTTCTAAAATTACCTTGTTCATCATTTTTTATAGAACAGTAATAATCCATTACCTTCATATACCAGAACTTATTCAGTCATTCCTCAATTGAAGGGCATCTACTCATTTTTAAATTCTTTACAACCACAAAAAAAAGAGCTGCTACAAATGTTTTTATACATTTGGGTTGTTTTTCCCTCCTTTAAGATTTCTTAGGAATACAAACCCAGTAGGAGCACTGATGAGTCAAAGGATATGCATAATTAAATAGACTTTTGGGCATAGTTCCAAATTGCTCTCCAGAATGGTTGTATCATTTCACAACTCCATCAACAATATATTAATGCCCCACTTTACTCACATGCCCACCAACATTTATTATTATTTTTTCTGTCATCTTAGTCCATCAGAGAGGAGTGAGGTTGTGTTTGTGCAAAACATTTTTAATTTAATGTAATCACAGTTGTCCATTTTGTCTTTCATAATGTTCTCTCATTTTCTTTGGTCATGCATTCCTTCCTTCTCCTAAAATCTGATAGGTAAATTATCCCTTGCTCTCTTAATTTGTACAAACAAAACCAACAGAAATCCAAACTTCCCTTCCTAGGTCATCTGACTCAGGGCTAAGAGGAGTTGATGCTCCAAAGGAGTGCTATGCACTCAACTGTGGACCTTAAAACATTTATCAACCTAATGTTTAATCTCTGATTCTCAAGTAATACTTCTGTTATTAAGAAATTACTTCCCCAACTACAAAATGAGATATCTATGGAAATTCAACTCTCTAAACCATAGGGCAGTAAGTTTAGAATCTTTGGATTGCAAAAATGAAGAGAACCATTTAATCCTGTCATTTAAGCTAGGAAATCCCTGCTATTATATCTCTGAGATGTGGACTTTTAGATTCCACTAAAACATTGCAGTAATGAAGAGTTTATTATATCATAAGGCAGATAATATAATTTTGGTCTTTTTGAGCTGTGATCATTCATTAAAAAAAAAATACTTCATGTTGCAGTCCTAAAGAATTACAATGGAAAACACATTCAAATTACAGTACAATCACATTCATTCAAATGCCATCAAGGTTATGCTTAAGATTCTGCAAACTGGCCTTCAGACATATGTAAACCTACAATTACCAGAAAAGCAGACTGGTTTTCTTTTCTTTTCTTTTCTCTCTCTCTCTCTCTCTCTCTCTCTCTCTCTCTCTCTCTCTCTCTCTCTCTCTCTCTCTCTCTCTCTCTTTTTGTTGTATGTGAAAATAATGAAATTTTTTTTGTACCACAAAATGTATGAATGACAAAAATTTAGGGAAATATGTAAAGACTTGTGTGAACTGATGCAGAATGAATTGCACAAAACCAAACTTCCATCATGACCACAATATAAATGCTAGGGGAAATAACTTGAAAAGACCTCAAGTCTACAGCAGGGACCAATCATGACTTCAAAAATTTAGTGATGAAATATTTCTTTCACCCAATGTCTCTCAAGGAATTGATGTTTTAGAGGAACATGTGTTCTCTCTCTCTCTCTCTCTCTCTCTCTCTCTCTCTCTCTCTCTCTCTCTCTCTCTCTCTCTGTCTCTCTCTGTCTCTCTCTCTCTGTCTCTCTCTCTCTTTTGATTAAAATGATTGATTAGTTTAAAAATTACAATAATTAAATTTTAATTAATTTTTTTTTGTTTTTTTATTAAAGCTTTTTATTTACAAAATATAAGCATGAGTAAGTTTTTTTTTCAAAACTGACCCTTGCAAAACCTTATTTTCCAAATTTTCCTCTCCTTCTCCCATCCCCACCCCTAGTTGGTAGGTATTGGATTAAATGTTAAATATGTTAAAATATATGTTAAAATCCAATATATGTATACATATTTATACAATTTATCTTTCTGCACAAGAAAAAAATCATATCAAGAAGGAAATAAACTGAAGAGAAAAAAATTCAAGCAAGCAACAACAGAAAGAGTGAAAATGCTATGTTGTGGTCCACACTCAATTCCCACTGTCCTTTCTCTGGGTATAGATGGGTCTTTTCATCACAAGATTATTGGAACTGATCTGAATCAACTCATTATTGGAAAGAGCCATGTTCCTCAGAATTGATCTTCATATAATGGTTGTTGTTGTGTTCAATGATCTCCTGGTTCTGCACATTTCATGTAAATTCATGTAAGTATCCTCTCTAAAATCTCTAAAGGCCTCTCTAAAATTATCTTGCTGATCGTTTCTCGTAGAACAATAATATCCATAACATTCACATACCATAACTTATTCAGCCATTTTCCAACTGATGGGCATCCACTCAGTTTCCAGCAGACTTGCCAAGTAGACTGATTTTCAAAGAGGTAGAGGAATTAGAAACCAAATTGCAACATTCACAAAATTGTTGAGAAAACAAGGGAGTTCCAGAAAAGTCATTGGCTTCTGCTTTGTTGACTCCACTAAAACCTTTGATTATTTGGATCACAATATAATGTTACAAGTCTTCAAAAAGATAGAAATATCAGATTATCTGACATCTCCTGAGGAAACTGTATGCAGGACAAGAAGCAACAGTTAGAATGAAACATGGAACAATTTATTGGTTTAAGGTTGGAAAAAGAGTATGAGGGCTCTATATTGTTTATTTATTTACTTTATGTGAAATACCAGATTAAATGAATCAAAAACAGGAATTGAAGTCACAAGGAAAAATATCAATAATCTCTGGTATGCAGATGCCACTCTGATGGCAGAAAGTGAAGAATTTAAATGCCACTTAATGAGGATAAAAGAGGAAAGAATAAAAGCTATTTTGAAGCTTCAAGTGAAAAACAACAAAAACAAACAAACAAAAAAACCCACACCTATGATTGTGGCTACTGGTCCCATTACAATCCTGGCAAATGGGAAAAAAATGGAAGTCGGGTCACATTTTATATTCTTGGAGTCAGAGAGCATTGTCGACAGCAACTTCAGACATGATTAAAAAATACTTGTTCTCTGAAAGGAAACCAATGACAAATTTGGATAGCATATAAAAAGCAGCGGTCAACACCTTGCCAACAAAGATCTGTGTAATCAATGCTATGTTATTTTTGTACTTGTTTGTCCATTCTGTTTTGTTTTGTTTTGTTTTGTTTTCCTAAAGCAATGTATGGCTTTGAGAGTTGTACTATAAAAAAAGTTGAATGCCACAGAATTGAAACTTTCAAATTGTGGTATTGTTGAATATTTTCCAGAGTCCTATGGACAAAAGGAGGTCAAATCAGAACTTACAGGAATGAACTCAAACTATTCACTGGAAAATAAAATACTAAGCCTGAAGCTTAAATATTTTGGCTACATAACGAGAAGACAGGACTCATAGGAAAAGATCCCGAACTCATGAAAGATTGAAGGCAAAAGGAAAAGGAGACAGAAGAGGAGGAGGTGGATGAGTGTCATGGAAGCAATGAACTTGAGTTTAGACAAACTTCTGGAGGAGTAGAGGCTTGGGGTGCTATGATCCATGGGGTCACAAAGATTCAGACACTACTAAATGATTAGATAATAACAACAAATTGTTAGGTCTTTCAATTCAATTCAATAAATAATCTGTCAAATTCCTACTATGGCCCAAAGTGTGTGGGAGATTTTGAGCATAAAAATGCAAAAACTAAAATATTCTCTGACTTCTAGGAATTTATATTCTACTTTGGGAAGACAACACATACATTCATAATTAAGCATTTATAGATTTACACTGTGATTTCATTATCATGAAGATCTCTGAGTGAAGAACAATAAAATATATATCTATTGATATGGATACATGTATATAAATGGACATATAAAGACAAACAATGTTGTATAATTATAGATATATAGTCACATATACATGCACATTCACACTCATAATTACAACATATACACATATATTTGCACATATTATCAGAGATTTGCTGATAAATGTTTAATAATTAGCTTTTTGATTATATGTCTCTATGCATTGTACACACATATATATATGAATACACATATCAACACTTTGAAGTTTAGTCTGCATCAGAGTTTCTTAAACTTTTTTTTTCCATTTGTGACCCCTTTTCACCTGAGAAATTTTTACATGATCCTGTTTATATAGATATATAAAATAGATATACAAATGAACCATTTACTGATAATAAATCATAGTTTTGTCACCCTCACGTTCAGTTATGCAACCCCATTTGGTTTCATTTTGGTATCACCCACATTTATTTAAGAGGCTTTGATATATATTATTATTTACTTCATAATTTTCTTAAGTCTGGAAATCAATAAAATACAAATCAAATCCTGATTTATAGCATTTGCCTGTTTTTGAGCTATAAAAGTTCACACTGAAAATTTAAAAATTGGATCTCACAAATCAGTTTGAGCTGGGCACCACTACACTGAACACACACACACACACACACACACACACACACACACTTACACACACACAAGGATATGCATACCTGCATATGCATGTGCACATTATCAAGGGTGGAGAAATCAACAATAGGAGAGAAAAGAACTAGTGATCTCTAAGTTATCTTTTATTTTAATTTCAAACTTAAATATTAAAAATACTTATCACAACAGAATACAAATAGTAGATTTTTTCATCTGTAACATGAGAGCAATGGACTAGGATGGCTTCTGAATTCCCTTTCTACCTCTAAATCTATCAAAATATTTTATGAGCTAGCCTATATATTCTTCAGTTGAGTCATTTCCAGTTGTGTCTGACTTCATGTACCCATTTTGAGTTTTCTTCGCAAAGAAATTGGAGTAGCTTGCCAGTTCCTTTCTTCTCCAGCTCATTTTACAAGTGAGGAAACTGAGGCAAATAGGATTAAGTGACTTAACCAGAGTCACACAGCTAGTAAAGAGCTGAGCCAAGATTTGAATTTAGGAAAATGAGTCTTTCTGACTCTAAACTAGCATTCCAATCACAAATAGAGGTAGACATAGAAGAGAGAGACAAGAAGAAAGGCATACAAGTGCTATTATAAAAAGTTTTATATACATAAGATCTTTCTTTTTGTCTTTGACCTCTTTATAGCATACAGTTAGTAGTGAGATGTCTATGTACTTAATCAAAGTAAGAATAGCTTAGTCACTTTTCTCACAGAACTTCCACATGTTTTCAAGAATTGGACCAATTCATAGTTCTACAAACTTGTAAATATATGCCAATCTTCTTAGCCCCTCCAAATTTGTCCTTTTTCATTTTTGTGATGTTGGCCAATTTTCTGTTTGGAAGGATTTTTCCAAGCTTATACAGAGAAGTGATTTGCTGAATTGTCCCTAGCTTCCAGATTTCTAAGAATTCAATCCAAAATGTTCTCTGCCTTTAATCTAATCTAGGTCAGGCCAGCATATAAGTGGAAGGTACCAATACTAGCCAAGAGATATTAAGTGTGGAAAACAAATTAAGCAGGAAGGAAATATGTCTAGTGCCAAAAGAGCAGGCAATAGTGCTTTGCTCACACAGAAGGAATGGCTAAGTATTACAGATCGAGTAATAAAAGATTTGATTATGGAGAAATCAAAGGGTACATAAAGATATTGGGCATGATTAGAAAGTCCTGGCATCCTTGTTATCATGTCCAAGAACATCAGTCAAGTAAAAGAAGCAGGCAAAATCTCATAAACTAAAAAAAATAAGAAAAGTCAAGAGATAAAAGAAAAAAAAAATAGTTCTAGTGAGAGTGCTTGAATAACTTTAAACCGAAATCAGAGATTTATTGATCTCTTCCCCATTTAAGCCTGCTTTTTGGATAGGAACAGCCCTAAAGCTGAAGGTGCTGAGTGTGATTGCAGGTATACCTGATCACTGAAGCCAAGACAAAGATTTTAGGATATCTTTCCGTACTTCCACTTGCGATCTTCTAAACTTAAGACTTCCAGCCACACAAGCTGAATAGAATCTAATACTACAGCAATTTAAAAATATCATCTTATTATCTCATTTGGCAGATGAAGAAAATGAGACCCAGAAAGGGTGTCAAATTAGAATAAAATTTAAAAAAAAAGAAGGAATTAGGACAACAAAGCCCTTATTTATTTCTCAAAAAATTTCCTTTTTCTTACTAGTTTTATCTCATTTCTCTTTTTTTTTCTTTCTATATTAAAATTTCACTTGGTTCTTTCAGGGATGTTTTCTTCTTGTGTTGTTCCATTGTTTCAGTTCTATCCAATTATTTATGACCTCTTTTTTGGGATTTACTTGGCAAAGATACTGTAATAGTTTGCCATTTCTTTCTCTAGCTCAGTTTACATAAGAAAAAAACTGGCAAATGGGTTAAATGACTTGCCCTGGGTGACATAACTAAGGTCTAGGCCAAATTCAAATTCATGAAGATGAATGTTCCTGATTCCAAGTCCAGTGCTTCATCCGCTATGTCATCTAACTACCTCCACGCAGTCTAAAGACAAAACAAAGAACTTTCCAAATACCTAGTCTCAATATCCATCATGTTTCCTTGATCTTGATTATATGTGCACTAAATTTTTGATAACCTTTATGCTATTTGCTCAATTTTACAAAAATTTAGTATATAACGGGAGGGGGAAAAGAGTTATCTGGATTCTTAGCTTATACATGAAGCACCAGCCAGAAACTACAGAGAACATCCTTACAATGCTAACTCTTCACTTATTCCTGATTCTCAAAGATCACAGGATTTCCCATTCAATGAGGCAAATCTTTCCATCCTTAGGATATTCTCAGGCAGTGTTCCTCTCCCACTTTTTCAGAAATACTCCTCAAGTCAGTGTCTAGGATGTTCCACCTCTATTGCTGTTGTTGTTGCTTGTGTTGCTATTATTATTTTAAGCACTGTCATATTTCTATATGTATACACTGTAAGCCTGGAGAAACACATGTCATTCACATCCTAGTAAAGTTCCTACTATATCTGTCTCAATTTGTAATGGATTTATACATCATAGCTTAGGATTCCTATGACTTTTTGAGAGCTCTTGATGAAACCCCAAAACTTCAATATCATTGTGTCCCTTTCTATAAATGTGTTGAAATAATTTTTGAGGTTTTCAGTGTTAAATTATGACATTTAAACCAGCATTATTTCTAAAATTATAAAAAACCCTTCATCGTTGTTCTAATGACAACTGGTGCTCAAGTTTCCCAGTCCCATTCCTTCCCCTCCTGAATTTCTTAAACCTCCAAGTTTCTTTAATATGCTTTCAACTTTTATTAAATGATACAACTTTTTTTTAAAAAGATCCATAAATGAGAGACTTATTGCTTAGTCCAGGAAACCTAAATCAACTCCTGGCTATTAAAACATATTGTACTCTCCATATAAGTTGTCATCTTTGTTGATCCTGCTGACACCAACACTGAAGCCAAAGAGATCAAATAAAATTCCATTAAAATATTTTTCCATTATAAAGCTTTAGGTTATATCTCAAGTCAAATCAGCAAGAATTCATTGTGTTTACTATGTTTCAGGCAATGTTCCACATCCTGGGACCACAAATAAAAGCCGAAAGATAGTTGCTGATCTTCAGCAAAATATAAAAGAGAATTGAAGGAGAGGAGAATGGGGGTGATGAAAGTACCTATAAGGGACTATGGTAGAGAAGCTACTGTGGAGAGTGAGGAATGTTGCCTGAAAGGGAATGATGGAATGATTTTGGCCTTCTCCTTAAGATGAAGAGGTTCTAGGAGAAACCATTCAATTACATGGAGAAGCAGCAGGGACATAGAGTTCTTCCAATGTGAGAAAAAGTCCAATGATGAAGTGAGTTTTCAAAGTGAAGAGGTTTCTATAACATTTTAATGAAATTCCTGTGGAGAATGAGGACTCAGTCTGGAAAGTAATGAATACCATATTTTCAGAATACCTGTCCACCAAGGATGGGAGCCACTTAACAGGATCCAAACTAAATTTTGTTTTCTAACCACTTAGGATATATTCAGAATAAGATAAAGAATGGTTCCTAAGGTCTCCAATCAAGTAATTTGCCAGGTCATCTCCCACAGGTAGGAGACCCTTTTCCAAGAAACTACACAGATATTTAGAGTTTGATTACCATATGTCCTTGCTTCTTTGCATAGTTTCCAGATAAGGAAAACTTACTATGGATCCACCAATGGGAAAGAACATCTGTATTCTGATTACATAGACATGAGGGACAGTTGATACTCCATAGGATAAGAGAGCTAGCACACGTGAGGCAATAATATTCTTTGATGCCTTTTGTTTTTTTTTTTTTTTTTTTTTTTTTTTTTTTTTTTTTTTTTTAGTATTTATCTCTGCCAGGTATGCGGGGGTATTAAATTGGGTCCAATTTTGCAGAAGGAATTGTTCATAATTCACGTTATGGAAAAAAATACCAAGATGTCTTCATAAAAAAATCTCCTCTAATATTCCAGTTTTCTATATAGATGAAATTTTCCCTGTTAGAATTAAGTGTTGCTTCATCAAGTATTATCTAGCATATATTTTCCTCTTTGCTGCTATTTCTTTTATGCTTATTCTCCCCATTTCCCACCATATATATTTTAATGACAAGCCAATCAAAGCAATAACAAGATTACAATAATAAAGCAATAACAAGATTACAATAATATAGCAATAACAAGAATATAATAATAAAGCAAAATTTAAAAATGCTATCAGATCATCAACTTCAGATTACACATCTGTTTAAGGTTATGTTATCTTTCAGAGTACAATTCAGACATCCTATCATGCCTAATCACTAGGGTGGCAGATAATGTTAATTTGCTATTCCACTCCAATTGCAAGGAAAATTCTTTGGCCATGATAGAATTAAAAACACATAGATTCCCTTTCTGATTCTTTCATCCATAGAGCTGTTCCCTAATATACTAATTCAATGAGAGTCAAGGTCTTCATTTCTGGGTGTCCCCTAGCTATAGGAGATATGTGGCCAAAACTGCAAATGTTTCAATAACTATTTTTCCCTCATAGTTCCTATGTATTCTGGTATCTGAACTACCGAACTTATGCTAGAAAAGAAAATGAGAACTTCTGTTTCTCTCTGGGGAGGGATTCAGCTTGCGATTATAATACTTTGCCAATCAAATTTTACATTCCAGGTCTTGCAAAGATCACAAATCATGGTCCCTACTAGACACATAATCAAAAAAGAGAACCTTCTTATTTATGAATAAAAAAGAGGATATCACCAGCATCATGTTGTCAACCACATGTGACCAAGAATTACATGGTGTTTGTGCCCATGTCCAATATTCCATGAAAAAAAAAAAAAAAACAACTGGCTTAAGGTCCAAAATGCATTTTCTTTCTAATCTTATTTATTGGGATATAGATAACTTCCAACTTGACAAGATGATTATAGACTATAATCATGTAAAGTTTGTCCACTGATATCTATATTCATCCCCATGATAAAAGTCTTAGTTCACTGTGAAAAAGTTGAAAATGCCATAATTTATTGCAGTAGCATCCATATTCTTTACTTTTCTTAGTATACAAGAATCTATTGTTACCAATATCAAGTGTTTACTATGTTGCTTACTGGTGATCTGACTAACAAAGCTAGCTTGGAGCCACTTTGAAGACCTTGTCTGTAAAAAGGTACAAACATATGTAAAGATTTGATAAGATTTGTGAAATCTTTGTCTTCAGTGTTTAACTTAATTTTATCTGGCAATTAAAACAATTGAGCTTTGAACAATAGATCTTATATATATATAGCTTCCTACCTGATTGAGTATAGTATCAGTTAATCAATCAATTGCATGATTTCTCATATTGTCTTCCTGTATACATTTTTTTTTGTTTCCTAAAGCCAAAATACTTATTTTCATAGCAATTCAGATTCAAAAGGCTAATCTCCAAGTCATTAGCATCCTATAACAACTATCCTCATCTTTAGTGCATAAATAGGACCCTATTCTTGGCTTCAATTCAGGGTCAGAGTGGAAAACTGAAAGAGGACCTGAAGCCAGGGGCAGCATCCCCATACCTTAAAACAAAAGGCAATTGCACTAAAAATCTCCTATTTAAAAAAAAAAAAAAAAAAAAAAAAAAAGCAAAGGAAAAAGAATGCAATCATGGAAAATTATAATGGGAATAAAGAAGACTGAGGTTTCTTATCAGAGGAGGATGCTGAATTAAAAAAAAAAAAAGCCCCTCCTAATCAAAGAGCAAAGTCAAATAGTCACCTGCCCAAAAAGAAATCAAAGAACTTTTTTTTTTTTTTTAAATTAAAGCTTGTTATTTACAAAGCACATGTATGGGTAATTTTTCCAACATTGATCCTTGCATAACCTTTTGTTCCAAATTTTCCCATCCTTTCCCCCACTCCCTCCCCTAGCTGGCAGGTAGTCCAATACACATTAAATATGTTGAAATGCATATTAGATCCAATATATGCATACATATTTATACAGTTATCTTGTTGCATAAGAAAAATAAGATCAAGAAGGAAGAAAAAGAAAAATTGCAAAAAAAAATGCAAGCAAATAACAAAAGAGAGAGTGAAAATGTTATGTTGTGGTCTACACTCAATTCCCATGGTCCTCTCTGTGGGTGCAGATGGCTCTCTTCCTCCCAGGAACATTGGAATTGGCCTGGATTATCTCAGTGTGTTGAAGAGAGCCACATTCCATTAGAATTGATAAATGTATACTCTTGTTGTTTGCATCAGTTCATGTAGATTTCTCCAAACCTCTGAAATCATCCTGCTGGTTGTTTCTTATGGAGCAATAGTATTCCAAAGCATTTATATACCAAAATTTATTCAGCCATTCTCCAATTGATGGATACACACTCAGTTTCCAGTTTATTGCTACAAAGAGAGCTGCCACCAACATTTTTACAGATATAAGCCCAGTAGAAACACTGCTGGATCAAAGGGTATGCACAGTTTGATAACTTTTTGAGCAGAGTTTCAAACTGCATTTCAGAATGATTGGATCCATTCGCAGTTCTAACAACAAGGTGTCAGTGCCCCGGTTTTCCCATATCCCCTCCAACATTCTCATTATTCTTTCCTATCATCTTAGCCAATCTGACAGGTGTATAGTGGTATCGCAGAGTTGTCTTAATTTGCATTTTTCTGATCAATAGTGATTTGGAGCACCTTTTCATGTGGCTATAAATAGTTTCAATTTCTTCATCTGAAAATTGTCTGTTCATATCCTTTGACCATTTATCAATTGGAGAATGGCTTGAACTATTATTAATTTGAGTCAATTTTCTACATATTTTAGAAATGAGGCCTTTATCAGATCCTTTGGATGTAAAAATGTTTTCCCAGTTTATTGCTTCCATTCTAATCTTGTCTGCCTTAGTTTTGCTTGTTCAAAAACATTTTAACTTAATATAATCAAAATTATCTATTTTATGATCAATAATGGTTTCTAGATCTTTGGTCACAAATTCCTTCCTCCTCCACAAATCTGAGAGCTAAACTATCCTATGTTCTTCTACTTTATTTATAATATCATTCCTTTATGTCTAAAGCATGAACCCATTTCAACCTTATCTTGGAAGATGGTGTTAGGTGTGGATCTTTGCCTACTTTCTGCCATACTAATTTCCAATTTTCCCAGCAGTTTTTGTCAAATAGTGAATTCTTGTCCCAAAATCTGGAGCCTTTGGGTTTGTCAAATACTATATTGTTATAGTTATTGGCTATTTTGTTTTGTGAACCCGAGTTATTCCACTGATCAACTTCTCTATTTCTTAGCCAATACCAAATGTTTTTGATGACCTCTACTTTATAATATAGTTTTAGATCTGGTACAGCTAGACCACCTTCATTTGCTTTTCTCTTCATTAATTCCTTTGAAATTCTTGACCTTTTGTTCTTCCAGATAAATTTTGTTGTTATTTTTTCTAGTTCAAAAATAGTTTTTCAGGAGTTTCATTGGTACAGCACTACATAAATAGATTAGGGAGTATTGTCATCTTTATCATATTCACTCGACCTATCCACAAGCCCTTGATATTTTTTCTAATTGCTTAGATCTGATTTTATTTGTGTAGAAAGTATTTTGTAGTTTTGCTCATATAATTCCTGATTTTCCCTTGGTAGATAGATTCCCAAATATTTTGCACTACTTGCAGTTATTTTAAATGGAATTTCTCTTTGTATATCTTGCTGTCGGATTTTGTCAGTAATGTATAAGAATGCTGATGATTTATGTGGATTGAGTTTGTATCCTGAAACTTTGCTAAAGTTGTGGATTATTTCTAATAGTTTTTTAGTTGATTCTCTGGGGTTCTCTGGGGGTTTTCCCATCATATTATCTGCAAAGAGTGATTATTTGTTTCTTTATTAACTACTTTAATTCCTTTAATCTCTTTTTCTCCTCTTATTGTCAAGGCTAGCATTTCTAATATAACATTGAATAGTAATGTTGATAGTGGGCAATCTTATTTCACCCCTGATCTTATTGGAAATACTTCTAATTTATTCCCATTACATACGCTACTTGTTAATGGTTTTAAATAGATACTACTGACTATTTTAGGGAAAAGTCCATTTATTCCTATACTCTCTAGTGTTTTTAATAGGAATAGGTGTTGGATTTTATCAAATGCTTTTTTTGCATCTTTTAGATTTTATCTAAATCTATTGAGATAGTCATTTGTTTTTTGTTAATTTGATTATTGATATAGTCAATTATGCTAACAGTTTTCCTAATATTGAACCAGCCTTGCATTCCTGGTATAAATTTTACTTGGTCATTGTGTATTATCCTGGGGATGATTATCTGTAATCTCTTTGCTAATATTTTATTTAAGATTTTTGTATAAATATTCATTAAGGAGATTGTTCTATAATTTTCCTTCTCTGTTTTTGTCCTACCTGGTTTAGGTATCAGTACCATCAGTACCATGTCATAAAAGGAATTTGGTAGGAGTCCTTAATCCCTATTTTTTCAAATAGTTTATATAGTATTGGAATTAATTGTTCTTTAAATGTTTGGTAGAATTCACATGTAAATCTATCTGGTTCTGGGGATTTTTCTTAGGGATTTGATTAATAGCTTGTTCTATTTCTTTTTCTAAAATGGGACTATTAAAGTAATTTATTTCCTCTTCTGTTAATCTGGGCAATGTATGTTTTTGTAGGTATTCCTCTATTTCACTTAGGTTGTCAAATTTATTGGCATAAAGTTGGGCACAGCAACTCCTGATAATTGTTCTAGTTTCCTCTTCATTGGTGGATTCTCCCTTTTCATTTTTGAGATTAATAATGTGATTTTCCTCTTTCCTTTTTCTAATCAAATTAACTAAAGGTTTTCTATTTTGTTGTTTTTTTCATAAAACCAACTCTCAGTTTTATTTGTTAATTAAATCATTTTTTCTCTTTTACTTGCAATTTTATTGATCTCTCCTTTTATTTTTAGAATTTCAAATTTGGTATTTGATTGGGGAGGTTTATTTTTTTTTCTTTTTCTAGCTTTTTTTAGTTGCAAATCCAATTTATTGATCTTTTTTTTCCTCTATTTTATGCAAGTGAGCATCTAGAGATATAAAATTTTTCCTTATTACCTCTTTGGCTGCATTTTGGTATGACATCTCATTATTGTCATTCTCTTGGGTGAAATTATTAATTGTGTTCATGATTTGCTGTTTCACCCAATCATTCTTTAGGATGAGATTATTTAGTTTCCAATTTATATTTGGTCTATTTTTCCCTGGCCCTTTATTGAATGTATTTTTATTGTATCATGATCTGATAAAAAATGCATTTACTATTTCTGTTTTTCTGCACTTGATTTTGAGGTCTTTATGCCCTAATATATGGTCAATTTTTGTATAGGTTCCATATACTGCTGAGAAGAAAAAATACTCCTTTCTGTATCCATTCTATTTTTTCCAAAGATCTGTCACATCTAGTTTTTCTAGTATTCTATTTACCTATTTAAGAAAGAATTCTTATTTATTTTGTGGTTTGATTTATCTAGTTCTGAGAGAACAAGGTTGAGATCTCCCACTATTATACACTATTATAGTTTTGGTGTCTATTTCTTCTTGCAACTTTCTTAACTTCTCCTTTAGGAATTTAGATGATACTCTACTTGGTGCATATTGGTGCTACTATTTCTCTTTTCCCTTTTATTTAGCCTACCCCTTCCCTTTTCCATTTTCCCCTCCCACTTTTCTATAAGATGAGAGATGTTTCTCAGTGAAACCAAATATATTTAATATTCTTTCTTTGGGCCAAATCTGATGAGAGTAAGATGCACACATTATCAGTCACCCTCCCTTCTTTCCCTCAATTAAAATATGTTTTCTTTGCCTCTTCCTGAGATGTAATTTCCCTCATTTTACCCCCACTTCTCCCCCTTTTTTCTGTTACAAGCTACTTTTCATCTGTAGTTTCTTTTTTATAACAGTAAAATCAGTTTATACATATATGTCAATGTATACCTATAACAGAAATATAGATCTCAAAAGTTTTTTGTTTTGTTTTGTTTTGTTTTGTTTTGTTTTGTTTTTTACCGTTTTATGCTTCTCTTGCGTTCTATATTTGGAGGTCAATTTTTTTTTTTCCAGCTCTGGTGTTTTCATCAAAAATAAATGGTATTCACCAGTTTCATTGAATGTCCATCTTCTTCCCTGAAAGAAAATGCTCAGTTTAACAGAGTAATTTATTCTTGGCTACATTCCAAGTTCCTTTGCCTTTTGGAATATCAGATTCTAGGCCCTTCAATCCTTTAAAGTGGAAGTTGCTAGTTCTTGAGTAATCCTTATCATGGCTGCTCAATATTTGACTTGTTTCTTTCTGGCTGCTTGTAATATTTTTTCCTTGGTTTGATAGTTCTCAAATTTAGCAATGATATTCCTTGGGGTTTTGATGTGGGGGCCTCTTTCAGATGGTGTTTGGTGAATTTGTTCAATGGTCATTTTACCTTCTCATTCTATGATTTCTGAGCAGTTCTCTTTGATGATTTCCTGAAAAATAGTGGCTAGGCTCCTTTTTTCATCATATATTTCAGGGAGTCCAATAATCCTTAGTTTGTCTCTCCTAGATCTATTTTCCAGGTTGGTTGCTTTCCCAATCAGGTATTTTACATTTTTTTTCTATTTTTCATTTTATTGGTTTTGCCTGACTGATTCTTGTTGTCTAATTGAGTCATTTCCATTTGTTCAATTCTGAATTTTAGTGAATTGTTTTCTTCATTTACTTTTTTTTACTTATTTTTGTATTTGTCCAATTAAATTTTTAAATTATTTTTTTTTTCCATTTCACAAATTCTGTTTTTTAAGGAGTTATTTTCTTTTTCTGTTTCACAAATTTGGTTTTTGAGAGTTGCTTTCTTTTTCTATTCTATCAAATCTATCTTTAATGAGTTATATGCTTTTTCCATTTCACTAAGTCTATTTTGTAGTAAATTTTCTTCAAATAGTTTTTGTGTTGCCTTTTCCAAACCCTCTTGCAATTTGTCCATTTCCTTTCCCCATTTTTCTTCTAGTTCTCTTTTAAGATCCTTTTTAATTTCTTCTAGGAGAACTTTGTGTGACTGGGACCAGTGTCATGTGTTGGGGCTTCCTCTGGAGATAATCTGCCTTTAGTCTCCTCAGTGTTTGAAATCTATTCTTCTCTTTCACCATAGAAGCTGTATATCATCAGAGTCTTCTTTACTTTTATTACTCATTTCTTTAAGAAAATGTTGAGGTTTGCCTTTAGCATGGGGGAAGTTTTCCAAGTAGATGCATCTGTGCTGGGTCAATGCTGATTCACTCCTGGTGCTGTATGGGCATGGCCATGTCCTGTAAGATTCTAGCATTTCTGGGTTCACTATTGAATTTTGTGTTTGTGTTTTTTTTTTTTTTTTTCTGATCTATTGGCTTGCAATCAGGACAGAGTGGCCAACATTGCTGTAGATTCCTCCTCCTAGATTATATGCCCTTCAGAGTGTGGAGTAGCAATCCCAGCAGAGTCAGCAACATCCCAAAACTCTGCATTGTCTGCACTGGTGTTTGTACTCAACTATTTGTGCTTCTCTGCCTCCCTCCCTTTTCCAATTGAAACAGACTTTTCTTGTTCTTTCCTCCCCATAGATTTCTCTACCATGCAGATTCCACACTACCCTCAGAGACTGCACCCCCTGGGGACTTCACTCTCTCCATTGCCTGTGCTAGCATTTATACTCAGCTTTTTGCACTGGCTGCCTCCCTCCCATTTCCAATTAAAACAGAGCTTTTCTGGTGATTTTTGAAATTATCTTCTGCTGATAATTTGTTGCACTACCAATATTTGTGGGTTCTGCCATTCCAGAACTAATTCAGAGAGACTGGATTTCATAAATAGTGCTAGGGATGTAGAGAAGGTCAGAAAGAAACATGTGTCATCTCTGCCATCTTGGCTCCACCCCCAGAAGTCTAAAAGAACTTTTAAAAGACTTAAAAATCAAATCATAGTGAAGGAAAACTATTAAAAAATTATTTCATGGAGAAAGCATTTCTGTACCTACATGGAACCTGCTACTGTCTCCCTATTGAATTTTATAGTAGTGTAGGGGCTCTATCATTCTTTGAAGAAAAATACATGTCATAAAAGGAAACTTAAAACTATGACAAAAAGTATGATAGACAATGGGAGTTCATGGCAGAACAGATTGGAAATTTACTGTTTATGGTTTCTTCCTTGGAAATATTTAGGAAATATCACAGATGCAACCTATCCCACCCAACTCCAATCCACTCCAATCACTGGCACTATACAGTATGGATCAAAATATGATTTTCAGGAACTTTTCCAAAATTTTTAAAGTACATATATTTACTTAAAACTTAAACACAAAATAGGAAAAAAAAAACCTCATTGCCATGTGTACAGTAGAACATAAAAGAAGATTCAAACTATAAGGCAATAAATTTCCATTTCAAGAAAGAAAATGCGTTCAGAGTTGTCCATCTTCTTTTTGCTTCCTTGCAGGCTTTCTTTTGTTCTCTGCTGTATATTTTTCATTGTTATTATCATTATTTTATTTGGGGTTCAGTGACTTGGCGAGGTACTATTCAAAAAGTCTGAATATGGATTGGACTATAGGTCCTCCTGATTCCAGTGCCAGTATTATCGTAAAAAAAAAAAAAAAAAAAAAAAAAAAAAATTGTTGATTTTGTCATGAGTGATCATCTCAATCACTTATTTATAAAATTTTCCACTATCCATAAATGTGAAAGGCAATATATTTATTTGTGATGGTATGTATATACGTGTGTATTTTTTTTCTTGGACATATGTTCTTTTGGAGCTTACCTTGGAATATGGTGTGAGGTATTAGTAGAAACCTGATTTCTGCTAGACTGTGAGTCCTTTCTCCCTTCTGGGGTCTTCAAGTTTCTCAAAGATTGTACTACAGATTTTATTTGATTCTGAATGTGGCAAATTGAATCTGTTCCATTCATTGATTTTTAAGTTTTTGCTTTTTGTTTTTCTTAACAAGTTACCTTAATCTTGCAGAATCAAAGAAGCTCAGTACAGATCCCTTATTGAGAGGCAATGGGGTGCAATGTGAAAAGTAATGGCTTGAAGACCAAGAGAACTTTAGTATAAATCCCACCTTTTACACTTATGACGTAGAAGGGCAAGTCACTTAACCATCCTCATTCTTGGTTTTCTCATCTGTAAGAAGATAGGATTGTAGTAAATGAGGTCTCCTTCAATTCAGACATTTTAGAATTCTGAGATATCAAAAAGAGCATAATGTAGTTACTGCCTTATCTAAACTTTCATCCTAATTTTCAAAAATATGCTGAGAAAAAATTGTCTTTAATGAAAGACATATTTATTAAAATGCAAATCATTTGCTAACAATTTAGTCCTGTTTCCGGCCTTGGGCAAACCTATTCTCTTCTTGGCCACTCAGTTTCTACATCTGTAAAGTGGAAATATTTATAATGCCTGGTCTTAATGGGATATTGTGAAGATTAATTAGTTCATGTTTGTATAATGCTTTGCAAAGGGGAAAAATGTTCTTGAAGTGCTAAAGATTATGATCTCCCTGAAGCATCTATAATTTGTGGAGACATTTATAGCTGGGCTGGTTAGTGAAGCCTGCATTTTGTAGCATCATCCTTGCTTCCCTGCAAAATACCAGAATGTTGCTCAGCAACTTCATCCTCTGTTAAATCCATCCCATCCTCTTGTTGAATGGTAGTGACCCATGCTCTAAGCATGCTAGTGAGCTGTCTCAGTGTTCTCTGCATCTCTGTTACCCCTCTTCCTGCTATTCTAGATTATGCGTGAAGTGGGATCAGGAGGGAGAACAATTCTATCAAATTTTAAGCCACTAGCTAATGTTTCTTTGTGTCAGATCTGTTTCTAGTGAAAACTTTTGAGTTTTGCTCAGATTCCATATCAGGGATAGTTAATGACACTTTATCTTTCCCATTGTACTGCAAAGTCTTTATAAGGACACCAAAATATAAGAAAGAGTTTCTAACATCTACACTGGGGGGGGGGGGAAGTAACAAATGAAAAAATAAGGCAAGAGTCCTCTCTGTTTCTTTTGGAAAAAAAAAACCGCTATAGAAACTAATGTAGATGAAGGGGCACTGAGCCATATATAAGTGAGTAATTATGTACTGTTACAGGCCTTATTATCTCTCCAAATGTTTGCTAAAATTCTGTTGAGTAACCATCTGGACCCAGAGATTTACCCATGGATACAGGCTAGATTGTTGTTTTAACTTTGGATGGAAAAAAATTCTTTCTCTAATTCTTTTCTGTCATCTTCTGTTAAATAATTTAACTGAACATCTCTTAGATAGCTTTCTGTGAGTCCTTGGAGTAAGTAGATTCTGTGTGATATACTCATATAAAATATTCTTTGAAAATTTATTTTATTTTATTTTTACCACCAGAGGATTCAAGGACAGTTCACCATCTGTTATAAGAATTTCATTTATGCACCTATTTTCCCTTCCTTTTTCATTGAGTGGCCAGTCCAAATAATCTGGAGCTTTCTCCCAGCACAGATGAAGTTTGCTGCCCAGAAGCCTTACCCTATCACAGTTAAATCCTTGCTTTCTCGTTATGACCTTCTCCCAGGTGGCTTTGTTAGCTTAGAACAACAAAGACTGTTTCCCACATCCAGGCTCAGTATCAATAATTTAATAACATGTCATCAACAACAGTGAACCATGCTGCTTAGGATGAAATATTCCTAGGGCTCTCCATCTATTATGCACTGATCTCCCACAGCACCTGTGAATGCGATACAGGTGGGCACTGCTTGGAGAAAACCCTATACACATCAATCCATACTTAAAAGGCAGGGGAATGGGAAGGAACAGATGTCATTTAATCCATCATTCAATTCATTAGCAAGCATTTATTTAGCACCTACTATTTGCGAGAAATTGTATTAGTTGCTGAGTATAGAAGGACAAAAATGAAATAGTCTCTATTCTCAAGGAGTTTACCTTTCTGGGGAAGGTATGTGGTAGCAAGATTTAGGCAATCAATTAATCAACGAGAAATTTTAAATTACTTACTATATGTCAAACACTATGCTAGGCCTTAGGAAAGAAAGGAAGGCAAAAGAACAGACTCTGATGTGAAGTTACTCATAGTGCATTCTCAGGGTTTTTTTTTTATTAATTTTATAATTATGCATTTTTGACAGTATATATGCATGAGTAATTTTTTATAACATTATCCCTTGTATTCATTTTTCCAAATTTTCCCCTCCCTTCTTCTACTCCCTCCCCTAGATGATAGGCAATCTCATACATTTTACATGTGTTACAGTATAACCTAGATATAATATAAGTGTGTAAATCCAATTTTCTTGTTATACGTTAAGTATTGGATTCCGAAGGTATAAGTAACCTGGGTAGATAGACAGTAATGTTAATATTTTACATTCAATTCCCAGTGTTCCTTCTCTGGATATAGTTGTTTCTGTCCATCATTGATCATCTGGAAGTGAGTTGGATCTTCTTTATGTTGAAGATATCCACTTCCATCAGAATACATCTTCATACAGTATTGTTGTTGAAGTGTATAGTGATCTTCTGGTTCTGCTCATTTCACTCAGCATCAGTTCATGCAAATCTCTCCAAGCCTTTCTGAATTCCTCCTGCTGGTCATTTCTTACAGAGCAATAATAGTCCATAACCTTCATATACCATAATTTACTCAACCATTCTCCAATTGATGGACATCCATTCATCTTCCAGTTTCTAGCCACTACAAAAAGAGCTGCTACAAACATTTTGGCACACAAAGGTCCCTTTCCCCTCTTTAGTATTTCTTTGGGATATAAGCCCAGTAGTAGCACTGCTGGATCAAAGGGTAGTGCATTCTCAGTTATAAACAAAATACATACCAAAGATTTTGAAGGTACCCTTGGATCGAAAGACTCTTGAAACATAGAGAAATGAGAAAGAATGACAAAATGACTTTTAAGCTTAGTCTTGAAGGAAGCTTAAAGTTCTAGCTAAAATAACACCTTTCCTAAACATTTTTCCCAATCCTTCTAAATACTAGTAGTGTCTTTCCTCTTAAGATTATTCCCATTTTAACCTATGTGTTTATTGTTTTACATAATTGCTTACACTCTCAGATTAAAAAGTGGGATGTTTTTTGTTTGTTTTTATTTTTATCTTTTTTTGTATCCCTACTGCTTAGAAATGCTGTTGTCTTCTTGCCTACTCAGTTTCTACATCTGTAAAATGGATATATTCATAATACCTGGTCTCACTGAGGTGTTGTGAATATTAATTAGTTCATGTTTGTGTAATGCTTTGCAAAGGGGGAATATAGTAGGTATAAAATAAATACTTAACTTAGAAGAGAACAATGGGGGATGGTTAATGCAAATGTACAAAAGCAGAATGTTGTATGTATGTTGTAAACAAGCAAGTATAATTGATAGCTTGATAGCTACAGACATAGGAATCTGAGAAGGATAGTGAAACAATTGGAAGGGGGCAGATTGTGAAGAGCTTGAAATGACAAATAATTTAATATTTGATCATGGAAGTAAAGCAGAGTTTATACAGGATAGATAGCATGTTGAATTAAGGTGGACAGTTACAATAGAGCACTGTTCTTAGAATTAGGAAGACTCAATTTCCTAAGTTCAAATCCTCCCACCATACACTTATCAGCTTTGTGACTCTGGCCTAGTCACTTAACCCTGTTTCCCTCAGTTCCTCATCTATATGAAGGAAATGTAAAACACTGCAATACGTTTGCCAAAAAACAAAAAAACAAAACAAAACAAAAAAACCCCAAAACAACAAAAAATGTATACTAGTGTTACAGAGAGTTAGAAATAACTGAAATGACTGAACAACAACAAATACAAAGTAACCTTTTGTGGGAGCAAACAAGAAAGGTCTTAGCAGGTAGTAGAATCAGAAATCATGTGATGTGAGGTAGTTCTCAAGAAGAGCTATATATTTTTAAAAAATTTTTATGAAAGCTTTTTATTTTCAAAACATGCATAGATAATTTTCAACATTCAACCTTGTAAAACCTTGTGTTTCAAAATTTTCCCTTTCTTCTCCCTACCTCATCCCCTAGACTGCAAGGATCCAAGATATTAAACATGTACAATTCTATACATATTTCCACATGTATCGTGCTGCACAAGAAAAACCAGATCAAAAAAGAGAAAAAATGAGAAAGAAACAAAATGCAAGCAAAAAAACAACAAAAAAGGTGAAAATACTGTATTGTGAGCCACACTCAATCCCCACAATCCTATATCTTGGTACAGATGGCTCTCTTCATCACAAGACCATTGGAACTAGCCTAAATTGCCTCACAGTTGAAAACATCTATATATGTCAAAATTGATCACCATATAATCTTGTTATTGCTATGTACAATATTCTCCTGATTCTATTCATTTCACTTAGCATCACTTCATGTAGGTCTCTCCAAGCCTCTAAAATAATCCTGCTGGTTATTTCTTATGGAACAATAATATTCCAGAGCATTCATATACCAAAATTTATTCAGCCATTGTCCAATTGATAAGAATCCACTCAGTTTCCAGTTTCTTGCCACTACAAAGAGGGCTACCACAAACATTTTTGCACATGTGGGTCCCTTTCCCTCCTTTAAGATATCTTTGGGATATAGACCCAGTAGAAACACTGCTGGGTCAAACAAAGGGTATGCTAATTTGATAACTCTTTGGGCATAGTACCAAATTGCTCTCCAGAATGGTTGGATCAGTACACAATTCTACAAAGAATGTATCCAAGTTTTCCCACATTCCATTCAAAATTGGTCATTAATCTGAGTGGTATGTCAGAGTTGTCTTAATTTGTCTTACTCTGATCAATAGTGATTTAGAGTACCATTTCATATGACTAGAAATGGTTTTAATTTCTTCATCTAAAAATTGTCTGTTCATATCCTTTGATCATTTATCAATTGGAGAATGGCTTGAATTGTTACAAATTTTAATTAATTCTCTATATATTTTAAAAATGAGGCCTTTATCAGAATGTTAAAATGTTTTCCCAATTTATTATTTCCCTTCTGATCTTGTCTACATTAGTTTTGTTTGTACAAAAACTTTTAAACTTAATCAAAATTATCCATTTTGCATTCCATTAATGTACTCTTGATCTTCTTCTTTGTTTACAAAATCTTTCCCTTTCCACAGATATGAGAAGTACACTATCCTTTGTTTTTGTTTTCTGCATCTATTGAGATAATTATATGATTTTTATTAGTTTGGTTCTTGATAAAGTCAATTATGCTAATAGTTTGCCTAATATTGAACCAGCCCTGCATTCCTGGTATAAATCCTACTTGGTCATGGTGTATTATACTGGGAATAACTTGCTGAAATCTCTTTGCTAATATTTTATTTAAGATTTTGGCATCAATATTCATTAGGGAAATTGGTCTATAATTTTCTTTCTCTGTTTTGACTCTATTCTGCACAATACCTGTGTCATGAAAGAAATTTGATAGTAATTCTTTCCCAATTTTTCCAAACAGTTTGTATAATATTAGAGTTAATTGATCTTTAAATGTTTAGTAGAATTCACATATAAACCCATCTGCCCGTGGAGATTTTTTTTTTCCTGAAGGAGTTAATTAATAGTTTGTTCATTTTTTTTTTCTTTTTCTAAAATGGGACTATTTAAATAATTTATTTCCTCCACAGCTAATGTGTGCAATCTACATTTTTTGGTAAGTATTCATCCATTTCACCTAGATTATCTGATTTATTGGCACATAGTTGGGTAAAATAGCTCCTAATTATTGTTCTAATTTCCTCATCATTGGTGAAAAGTTCACCCTTTTCATTTGTAATACTAACAATTTGATTTTCTACTTTCCTTTTTCTAATCAAGTTAATTAAAGTTTTATCTATTTTGTTGGGTTTTTTGAAAAAAAAATATTAGTTCAATAGTCTTCTTTTCATTTATTAATCTCCCCTTTCATTTTCAGAATCAAAATTGACATTTAATTGGGGGGTTTTGACTTCTTTTTCTAGCTTTATTAGTTGCATGTCCAATTCATTTATTTTCTCTTTTTCTTTTTTATGCTAGTAAACATCTAGAGTTATAAAACTTCCCCTAAGATCTGCTTTGGCTGCAGCCTATAAATTTTGCTATATTGTCTCATTATTGTCATTCTCTTGGAGAAATTTTTGATTATGTCTCTGATTTGTTGTTTTTTTCCACTCCTTTAGGGTTAGATTACTTAGTTTCCAATTAATTTTTGGTCTATTTCCCCCTGGCCCTTTATTACATGTAATTTTTATTGTATCATGCTCTGAAAAAAATATATTTGCTATTTATGCCTTTCTGCATTTGATTTTGAGGTTTTAAGCCCTAATACATGGTCAATTTGTATAGGTTCTATATACCACTGAGAAAAAAGTATATTCCTTTCTGTCTCTATTCCACATTCTCCAAAGGTCTACCATACCTAACTTTTCTAAAATTCTATTTACTTCTTTAACTTCTTTATTTTTATTTTGTTGTTTGATTTATCTAGTCCTGATAGAGCAAGGTTAAGATTCCCCCACTAATATAATTTTTATGTGTAATTCTTCCAGTAGCTTTCTGAACTTCTATCTAGTAATTTGGATGCTATACCACATGGTAATATATATTTAGTACTGATATTATTTCATTATCTATGGTACCCTTATTAAGATGTAGTTTCTTTCCTTATCTCTTTTAATTCAATCTATTTTTGTTTTTGCTTGATCTGAGGTCAAGTTCACTACCCTGGTGTTTTTGTGTGTTTGTTTGAGTGTGTGTGTGTGTGTGTGTGTGTGTGTGTGTGTGTGTGTGCATTTTTCCTTCAGCTGAAGCATAATAAATTCTGCTCCAGCCTTTTACCTGTCCTTTGCATGTATCACTGTGCTTTAAATGTGTTTCTTGTAAATAACATAATATAGGATTCTGGCTCTTCTAACTCTCTCTCTTTTTTTTTCTGAGGCAATTGTGGTTAAGTGACTTGCCCAGGGTCACACAGCTAGGAATGGTTAAGTGTCTGAGGCCAGATTTGAACTCAGGTCCTCCTGATTTCAGAACTGGTGCTCTAGCCACTGTGCCACCTACCTTTCCCCAACTCTCTTTTAAAATCCTTTTTTGAATTTTTCCAAGAGAGCATTGTGAGATGGAGAACAACTTATGTCACCCTTTGGGACATCATCTGGAGACAATTTGCCTTTAATGTCTTCAGGACATTAAAGTCCTGTTCTCTGGCATCATAAAAACTATGTATGGTCAGACGTCTTTTTGCTTTTTTACTCATTTTTAAAAGTTGAGATCTGCTCTTGGGCAAAGGGTAAATTGTTTCAAGCTTCTTTTACAGGCACAGTAGTTTCACATTGTCCTGGGACCAGTGTTTCTGACTTCCTTACTGTGTTGGGTGGGCATGGGGAATTACCCCTTTATGCTGGGGTTCAGGGACTCACTATTTGCCTTTTGTAGTTGCATCAGATGTATCAAAGTAATCTGCTGATCCACTGGCTTCTGAACAAGAACAGAGTACTCAATGCTGCTGTATTTTGGCTAAAATTCTCCTGGTAAAATTCTCTGGGGACACACATACCACCCCTGTGCTCTGTCTGCACTAGCCCCCCCTTCCCTTGTGCCTGATTGAAAAAGATCATATCTGAAGTTCTTCCAAAGTAACTTCCACTGATAATTTATTACACTCCAAATATTTATGGTTTCTGTTACTCCAAAACCAGTTCAAAGGCTTGATCTGTATTTATCTGAGGGAAACCAGGAAGAGCTCAAAAACCTATCTACTCTCTGCTATCCTGGCTCCACCTCTCCTGGAGAAGAGCTTAAAAAGAAGCTAAAAAATAGAAATGAAGGAGAAATTTATTTCAGAAATAATGTATTTGAAGAAAAGCATGGAGATGGCAAATGAAAAAACATTATATATAAATAACAAGGAGACCAATTGAGGTAGACTAAAGAGTATACACAAGGAGATAATAGATGATGAGTTTGGAAAGTTAGACTGAGTTCTAAATGTTTTTAAATGTCAAACAGTTAGGGTTACATTTCATCCTAGGCATATAATAAGCCTGGGTTTTATGAGCAGGATTGGGTGCATGTGTGTCATGAATGTAAAAGCACTTTGGAAAACAAAGTACTATATCATTGTTATCATCATTTTCATCGTCCTTCACAATTAACCATTTTTTCAAGACCTTACTGCCTGTTACATGAACTTCAAAATAGTCTGCAAATTGGTCTTCCTACTTCAATTGTCCCCAACTCAATCCATTCTCCACAAAGCAGCCAAAATGATATTGCCAGTCCCCATGATACTTTTATCTGTTACATCATTTAGTTCTTACAACAATCATATAAGGAGAGAAGAACTTTACTAAAGGATTTACCATAGAGTTCCTTTAAATGTAGAGTTCCTTTGAATATGATACTCTTTGATTTAAAAAAAAGAAAACAATAAAAAATCAAGTATTAGCATCATTTTTATGTTATAAAACAAAATATACCTTCACAAAGAAAAAGAAATATTTTTCTAAATATTATTCGAGATGACTGGATTATTTTTCTTCCTGTCTAAAAGCTATTTTGGTTTTATAATTTGTTTCTCATTTATAATCTTGTCCGCATAGAGAAATATAATTATATATGTTAGATACATTGACTAGATAATATTGGAAACCACTTCCTGCTCTAAATCTATTACCCTCTCAATTCTTGTATATATATCTATTTGTCAATCTATTCATTTTTCTCTATCTTTATCCATCTATGAATTTTTCCTCTAAGTTTAGGTGAGATCTGCCAACATTTGAAGAGCCATTTTGAGTCACAAAGAATGAGCAAAATAATCAATATCCTTTAAAGAGTAATAGGATGTAGAACAATAGAACATCCAGTCTAGCCTTTCTTGTTTTACTTATGAAGAAACTAATACCAGGGAAGTAATGAAACTCATTGGTTAAACCAAGTAGTAAGTAACAGGCAGGATTTCAATGCAAGTTCTTTGACCATAAATCCTATGTTCTTTCCACTTTACCACACTTGAAAAGTGGACCATTAGTGATGCAAATAGCATATTAACTCTGAAAGGAAATGCATAGAATAAAGCCAACCATGAATCCATTAGAAAGTGTTAATAAGACATTTATGACTTTTAAAAGATAGCAAAAGATCTAGTTTCCACTTGGGTTGGGCTTATTGGATTTAGTAGAAAAAAAATCAGTGAGGTTGTATTTCTCTTCAATACGTCATTTCCAGATATAGGTCATTACATCAAGGATCTGCAGTTTCTTGGATATCAGATAGTGATCTCATCTGGTCTATAACTTAGTACATAATTCTTAGATAGAAAGCTTGTGATTTACATGGCACATAACTAGTATGAATCACAGGCAAGAACTGAATCCAATTCTTGAGATTTTCTGTTTCAACAATCTATCCACAAAAATTAGTTTCTCTGTCCATTTATAGCTATGTCCATCTATAAATAGTAAGCAATCAACTTATTGTCAATAATGGCTTAAAAAAATAAATTTTAGATTGCCATAAAAGTTTCTCTTAAGATAAAGAGCAATGTACAAGGTTGCAGATTGGTTTATTTCGTGCCTTAGTTTATTTATATTGAATGTGCCTCTTCTATGTCTTTATTACTACCATATGTAGCCAAGCACTTATCATTTCAAAGATAGATTGTTATGCTAGACCCATTACCCCCAGTTTTTTGTCACCTCATTTATCCTGCATACTACTATCAGGTTAATTTTCTTAAAAATCAAGCTCTACATTCCTACTAATGTCTCTGCACTACATCAGGCTTGACGGGGCTCTCTGCAGGAAGGGAAGTCACTTCTCTGGACAAGAGTTAAGGGCAACTGCCTGGAGACAACGGTTCTCTACAGGAAGAAGAATCTGTCCGAGATTTGAGTTGACACAGCAGATCTCTTCCCAGAGAGCGATTGGCAGCTTCTGGAGACAATAGCACATTACAATTGGTAACTAAGATCCCATTTTTTAAACTGATATTTCTGAAATACTTTATTCAGTGTTCAAGACCTTTCTTAAGTCATCTCTGTCCAGCAATCTGTATTCAACTTAGCTGCTTTTCAGATATAACTGTTTCCTATAGATCATGATTAATTCTATTACTTCTGTAGTACCTCTTACTTCTTCCCTTACTCTCTAGCTCCTGTCATTTTGGTTGGACTTCCTTAACTTCAGATCTTTATTCCTATTATTTCCTAGATTGCAAATCATCTTCTTAAATATATGATAATTTAAAATCTATAAATATTTAAAATCTCAGTTCAAATGTTTTCTCCTTCATTAAGTATTCTTTGCCACCCCAGTGAATAAGGAGCTTTCCCCATCTAGACTTGTGGAATATCCTGATTATGTCTTTCATCATAGTTACATATATTTGGACTATAAACTCCATGAAGGCAGGGACTGTCTTATTTCATCTTTTTATCTTTCTTGTGGCCTAACGCTTTGCCTGGCACATATTTGAAAATGTTATGCACTTGTGATTTTACCATTAAAAAAACCTCTCCATCAACTATTGATACAGATCACTAGTTATAATTATCTGTGTTACTGAATTTTCTAGGGTCCACAGAGGTTGACTAATTTTCCAATAGTCTTAAATCCCAGATTCTTTTTTAGTATTTGAACCCCAGTAATACAGAATTCAAGTTTAGCATATGTACTGTATCATGATCTCCCTGGTCTGTACCTAGTAGGGGATAATGTATTATTCTACATATTTGATAAATAAAACTATTATCAATAGACATATGACCACAGATTATCTTGTATGATAATTGCTCAAAAAGCAGCACATTGTAGTAGATAGAAGACTAACTTTGACAACAAGAAAGTCTGGATTCAGGTCCCACTGTTAAAACACACCAGCTATGTGTGAACTTGGTCCGATAGCTTTAACTTCTTTTAATGTGGGCTCTGTAATGATTATATTAACCTGTCAGAATTACACAGCAATAAGTCATTCAGAAAGTCTAATAAAGCCCCAAATTACTTGACAAATTCTGCCAAATTTGGAAATGTCTGTTGCTATGAGAAACTACAGAACTAGTCTTGTTCAATTCAAAGATAGATTTGAGCAGCAGCTATAGTTTCAAGACCTTGTTTGGGATTTTCTTAACATCCTGCCTTTTGGCTTATCATATCTACAGGTGTCTTCTTCTATTAACCTCTGATCCCTGCTCAAAAGTCTATAGCAACTATCTCTTTTTTCACTCTCCTGAGATCTCTTTGTGTTTCTGTCTGTCTGTGTGTCTCGTCTCTTTTCTCTGTTTCTTTGTCTCTGTCTGTTTCTATCTCTGTCTCTATGTCTCTTTCTATCTCAATCTGTTTCTCTGTCTCTGACTCTGTGTCTCTGTCTCTATCTGTTTGTCGATCTGTCTTTCTTCCTCCTTTCCTCCTCCTCTTCTTCTTCCTCTTCTTCCTCCTCCCCCTTCTCCTATTCCTTCTCCTCCTCTTAATAAGTGACATATTTGGCACTTGAATTCAGCTCTTATAAATGAAAATATGATCCATGCTCTTTCCATGGTACCATCCTCCCTCTTGTTTAACATAGATGAGTGTGTTCAAACTGACTTAGATTCACATGTTTTCTACAGATCAGAGCATATTACACAGATTTAATCACATGTTAAACACTATATAACTTGATAGACTAATTTGACATAGCTAGAAATAGAATTATATTTCTAGATTCATCTTGAAATGTATTAGAAAGAATGCTAATCTTGAATTCTGAACACCTGAGTTGTACTACTTTTTTTAAAACCTTAATTAAGGAATTCCATCAGTCTGGGCCTCAGTTTCCTCATCTGTAAAATGAAAAATTGAACTACCTGATATCTATATTTCTCATATACAATCATGTTTTGTGTATGGGTCTATTTTTCAGTTTTAAAAACAAATCATTAATATATTATGAAGTGAAATGACTTTTCTGGAAACCAAAACATTATCTCATATAGGTCCATCAAGAAATTAAATATTCTTTTCTGCTCAGAAGGAGAATATGTTAGCAAGGACTCAAGTCTATTTAGATCTCTGAAAATAAATATAAATGTTTCAGAGTGGAAAGTTATTAATAACTGAAAGGAGAACAGGGATTTAGGATGCTAGTTCTCCATTTTGCTGGAAAAAAAAGAGCTCTACTTGTTCTCATCTCTGTCACCTTCATCTGCAAGGTAAGAATATATATATATATATATATATATATATATATATATATATATATATATATAATATTTCTCCCATGGACTGAAAGCAAAATAGCACAGGGGGTATTTAGGTTTTTTATTTTTTATTTTTTTCAGTTTTTTTCCTTTTATTAATTTTCTTAAAAATAGTTCTCAATTCCAAATTCTCTTTTTCTCTACTCATTGGAAAGGAAAGAATTACAACTCCCATGAAGCCATGAAAAACATATTTCCACAATAGGCATATTGCGTATGAGGGGGAGCAAGTAAAAAGAAACAGGAAAAATGTTTTGATTGGCACTCATAATGTTATCAGTTCTCCCTCTGATAGCATTTTTCATTCTGGGTTTTTTTTTTGTCTTCTTTCTTTCTTTCTTTCTTTCTTTCTTTCTTTCTTTCTTTCTTTCTTTTTAACTTTTTTTTTTTGACAGTACATATGTCTGGTTAATTTTTTACAACATTATCCCTTGCACTCCCTTCTGTGCCAAATTTTCCCCTCCTTCCCTCCACCCCCACAGGGGGTATTTAGGACTTGAGTTCTCCAAGATCACATTTGAGGGTTGATCAAGAGTGGCTGCCCTTAGAAGTCAAGCTAGCTGCCCTGTCACAATGACATACCACTGAAATTTCCCTTGAAACTGAACAATTTCCAAAGCAGCTTCTCCCTGGCTGCATTTGTTATGTTAATAAAGTGGAGTGACTTTTCTTGGAAGATCTGGAGACATCTGACAGCCTATGACTGAAGATTCTATTTGAAGAAATAACTCAGTAAGCAAAATTCAGGCGGCCCTAACATACTCTGGTTTCCATTCTGAGAACCATAGCTGCATTCAAGTGACTGCCACACTTGAGTAAAGGATGCCAGCTCCACTGAACCAGAAAGTGCCCCAAATTACATCAGGCTCGTTTATCAAAGATCAACCTGATGGAAGACAAGACAAATTGGTTAGGGAGTTTCTGTGTTGGAGTTGGAATGTAGAGCATAATAGGGAAGAGAGAGGAAAGGAAAGGATAGAAAAAGGAAGATGGAAACATGAGAAGTAAGAAAGGGGATCTCCTCTAGATGGAGGAAGCTTGGAATGGGAGCCAATCTGCTGAGTGCCAGAGGCAGGGAACTACTTCTTCCATTTCTCAACTCTTTTTTTCTAACAGGAAATTAGTGACTTCTCAGCCACTTTCAACTTAGGACAGTACATGACATCTAGTAAGGGCTACCCACCCATCCAAAGCTACTATGCTTATCTGGTAGTCTCTAGAAAATAGACAGACTCTATCAGCTGGTTCCTGGAGAAAAAGAATGGCTTCATATCTATTAGAGATGTCAAGGAGAAGTCAAAGTCTAATAGATGTAGGGAAATAACACTTCTAGACCTCAAACAATATTATAAAGCAGTAGGCATTAAAGCTATTTGCCATTTGTTATAAAATAGAGAATTAGATAATAGAACATTTATAATTCTCCAAACTAAATTCTAATTGTCCTAAGCAGGGAAGGACCAAGCACTGTTTAATAAATAAAAATAAATAAATAAATAAAAGAATTTCCTATTAAAAAAAAATCAGGAAAATCAGAAAGTAAACTGATTGGAATTAGGCTTAGACCAGGACTTTAAACCATTGTAAATGGATATAAGATTTTAATATTAAAGATTATTCTGTTAAAAAAAAGTCATATCTCTCACAGCTATGGGTAGGAGATGTATTCTTATCTAAACAAGAGATAAAGGCAATAACAAAAGGCAAAGTAGATAACTGATTACATTAAATTGAAAAGCTTTTACTCAACTAACTGTATTGCAAGTAGGATCAGAAGGGAAGTGGTGAGTCAAATAAGAAAAAAAAAATTGCATCAAATTTCCCTGATAAGCATTTGGTGTTAAAGATATTTAAGTGATATATTAGATGGATAAAATGGTCTAAGATTATGAAAACAGTTCTCAAAAGAATTGTTAACTATAAATATTGTTGCAGCATTATAAGTGATCACAAAGAATTGGAAACAAAGTAGATTCCATTGACCAGGGAATGGTTAAATCAATTATGAATGTATGGAATATCACTGTGACCTAAGAAATATAAATGTGATGTATATACATAATAACATAGAAAGATCTACATGAACTGATGCAGAATGAAGAAAATAAGAATAATATATACAATGACTGCAACAATGTAAAAAAAATATTAAACAGAATGAACATCCACACTCACCATTAAAAGTGAATTCTAAAAATTACCTCTTCCCTCCACCCCTCCTCCCCCCCAAAAAAAAAAAAAAACTAAGCAAAAACAATTATGGGTATGTGGCTCAAAAGAAGAGATATGAAAAGACATTCTCTTTACCCACAAGACTTCTCCCAGCTTGTATTAGTGCTCAGAGGTCCACAAGTATTATGTAGTATACATTTTCAGACTTTTCCAATGTGATGATTTATGATGATTTACCCCAACTTTAAAAAAAATTACTCATTAAATTGGATGACTCTCTTGGAAAGATAACAGAGAATGATACTATGGAAAACTATGAATGAAATAAAAAACAAAAAAGAGCAATTAAAAAACTTATTTTTAATAAAAGAAAAAAAAAGAAAGTTCTGGGTCTTGGTTAAGAGTTTTATGTAATTGTGCAATAATATCTGTGTTAGTCAATATGGTTGGATCAATGCAGTACATCCTATATGAGTGCCACTTCCTGGTCTGTGTAGCTCATACCTGAAATAATATCTCCATCTTGCTCTTTATCTTTACTTTTTATATATTGTAAGTACAAAATCCCAAGGCTGGAGTAGATCATATAGTACAACAATTCATTTAATAGGAATGTCCATTATAACATTCTTAAGAAGAAGTCATCCACACTTCATTTTAAGGCCTCTAGTGACGAGAGACACACTCCCTCTGCAGGGAGCTTATTTGGTATGCTCCAATTCTTAGGAAATCTGCCCAATTTGCCAAACTAAACTTGCCTTTCTATAACTTTTTCTCATTGCACTGGGAAACACTGGGGCATATGCAATGAGGCAATGAGGCTGAAGCTAACTTTGTGTGCTCATAAATAAATCTTCTAGTAACTAGTCTGATTCATCTTCTACAAAAACATATTTAACCCTATTATATTGATTTCTTGGGATTGTTGAAAGGATCAAATGAGATACTACTCTGAATACTATAAAGTGTTAAATGAACAGTAATAAATATCACTCTGAGTTCTGTCCTCTGGGGATAAGCAGAACAAGTCTGATTCTTCTTTCACACAACTATGCTTCCAATATTTGAAGTAAAGCTATTATGTTACTTCTAAGTCTTCTGGATTGAGAATGATGGAAGGGGCATCAGGGACTGCCCAGTTTAATCTTTACTTCATCAAAAAGCCCTTCACAGTATCCTGAGCAAATCTTCATTCAGCTTCTGCTTATAGACCTATAATGAGTGGAGATATGCAATCTACTAAAGCAGCCCATTCCATTTGGAGAACCTTCTGGTTATTAGAAACCATTTATTTACATTTGGTCTAAATCTTTGTCTCATAAGAATCTACCATGGGAACCACTTCTGCCATCCAAGATAAAGAGAATCTAATACCTCTTTCACATAGTAGTCCTTCAAGTACTTGAAAATTGTTCTAATGTCTCCTTGAAGAATTCTATAAGCAAAACATTTTCTTAATTCCTTTATCGACTCTTTTATAGCATTATCTCTGATTCTAATACCAATTATCCACCCAATTCTGGTGTACTGTGTTTTATCTATGTCATTAACAATGTTAACAGGGAACTTTTATTTTTTCCAGTTGAATATTAGATATATTTTTAATAATAGCTTTTTTATTTTATTATTTATTTTATCTTATATATATATATATATATATATATACATATATATATATATCATATGATATATTATTATAGTATAGATTATGTAGAATAAATAATATTATATATAATATAGTTTATATTTAATTTATTATTTATTATTTTTATTTTTATACCTGCAAAGTTAGTTTTCAACAGTCACCCTAGCAGTACCTTAGGTTCCATATTTTTCTCCCTCCCTTTCCCTTTCCCTTTCCCTTCTTCTCCTAGACAGCAAGCAATCCAATATAAGTAAACATGTGTAATTCTTCTAAACATATTTCCACATTCATCATGCTGCACAAGAAAAATCATATCAAAAGAAAAAGAAATGACAAAGAAAAAAACAAGCAAACAAAAATAACAAAAAAGGTGAAAATACCATGTTGTGATCCACATTCTGTTCTCATAGTCTTCTTTCTGGCTGAAGATGGCTCTCTCCATCATAAGTCTATTGGAGTTGGTCTGAATCACTTCATTGTTGAAAAGAGCCAAGTTCATCACAGTTGATCTTCACATAATCTTGTTGCTGTTTACAATAATCTTTTGGTTCTGCTCACTTAGCATCAGTTCATGAAAGTCTAGGACATTCAGAAATCAGCCTGCTGATAATTAGTTATAGAAAAATAATATTCCATAACATTCATATACCATAACTTATTCAGACATTCCTCAATTGATGGGTATCCATTCAGCTCCCAGTTCCTTATCACTATATAAAGGTCTACTTGCCAAAATTTTTGCACATGTGGGTCCCTTTTCCCTTTTTATGATCTCTTTGGGATGCAGACCTGGTAAAGACACTGCTGGATCAAAGAGTATGCACAATTTTATAGTCCTTTATCTCAATACTCTAGGCATGGTTTGATAGAAGTAAGATATTGATGAACTTCAACTTTATTATTCATTTTCAACCCATCCCCTATTCCTTTCTTGATATAGTTTATAGTCAGCTAGATACACACAAATGTCTCAACTCTTTGATGATAGAATTTTGAGTACAAATGTGTAACCATATTCCTCACCCTAGATTCTTTCTCTTTTAATATAGCTTAAAATGCAAATAAGATTTTTTTCATTAATATTTCACACTCTGGAATCATTTTGAGCTTTTTGTCCATTAAATCCCAATCATTTTTTTGTTTGTTTTTCACATTTAATATGCCTAGAAACAGCTAGTCTTATATGTGAATAATTGAATTTTTATGCCCAAGTTGAGGATTTTACATTTATTCTTATAAAATTTCTTATTAAATTTAACCTGATTCTCTAATTTGTGTTTTCTCTTCCTTCTATTCAATCAATTATTTTTTAAGAATTCAGCTATTTTTGTATCTACCACAGTGTGTGTGTGTGTGTGTGTGTGTGTGTGTGTGTGTGTGTGTGTGTGTTTAAGAGAGGAAACTGTCCCATAATATATTGGGTAGAGTTTCTGTGTAGAGTCAAGGATGGGTAAGGAGTGAAAGATCAGAGAAATATTAAGACAAAATGAAAGAGAGAGACAGACAGAGGCAAAGGCAGAAGTAGAGAGACAGAGACAAGAGAAAGGAGAGAGAGAGACAGAGAGACAGAGAAAGAAAGAGACTAAGAGAGACAAAGACACAGGGAGAGACATAGACAGAGACACAGAGACATAGAGAGACAGACAGAAAGATATTTCTATCTAGATATACACATATATCTATATCTATATCTATATCTATCTTTCATAACTCTTACTTTTTAAAGTGCTGCAGCCTCTTCTCATCCACTCTGTGCCTCTCTATTGTCCTTTGGGTGATTCTCAATTCTAGTTTTTCAGAAATGGTCATGCCCCATCAGATTCAGACATATATTATTGATGTAAAAATATCATTAGTAAAAATTATGGGCCTGAATTTCAGGGGAAAAAAAAAAGCTTCAGGTCATTAAAAGAACACTAACTTCCCAAATGCCACCCAGCCCACTGTCCACTTATCTGCTTCTGCTCAATTCAGAAACAATAACAGAATACATAAACTATATAATTTTGCATTATAGTTATTTTATTATATGCCATGGGCCACAATGGTCTGTTAGATCTATGAAGGGCATGGACTGTCAGCAATCTTTGTACCTCCTCCAAAAATTAACACAGTCCTCTACACAGAACAGGACCTCAGTTCAAATTGGTTGGAAATGGAAGAAATAAGTGCAATTCACCTTTCATAAAGCAATGATTCTATTCTTAAAGTATGAAATGCTGATATATTGATAATTCCAAGTGTCCAAATGGTCTAGACAGTCATATCTCCCTTGTGGATTTTCCTGTAATCTTTGGCAGGGGTTTATAAGAAGCCCAAACAAGGACTCCTTGTTCTGCAAATTAAATATGAATGATTAATGACTCTCTATATAAATCTAATGTCTGATTGGAACTAATGAATTCATTCATATTTGTTAATGGGATGTGCTTCTGAAGTCTTCACATACCAAGTATCTTTTAAATTTCAGAGGGCTATGTAATTTTATTATTAGAGGTGGGCTTAATTCTGAAAAAACTTTTCATTCTCAAATAAAACACTAGCAAGTTATTGAACAACTATCAAGAAAAAAATTATTTTATCTTGATACAGTCAAGACATGTAATCAGGTTAGCATGGCATTTAACTTCATTGGTTGCTCCCTTTCTTTTCTCTACATGAAAATACAATCTAGTCATCAGGGCAAGGAATAGTGACTTGCAGTGACTTAAATGATCTTCAGATATCTGCAAAATCAGAGGAGCTCTGACTCCATCTAGGTGGGACTTTTCATAGCCTTAGAGGACTAGAAAGCTATATTAAGGGATATAGGGGACAATATAACCTTAAGGACAACTTTGTTGCTTTTTAGGGAGAACTCCTCCCTCTTGAATAAATGAAGGCAAAAAAGTGAGCCTAACTCAGATTTAGGGGGATGGGACAGTGGGAAAAAAGGGTCTTCTCCCATGTTAGTACATATTAGGATAAAAAAGAGGAAGAAAATCTTGAGAGAAAATCAATCAATCAATTATTCAACAACTAACAAGCATTCATTAAACTCCTACACTGTGCCAGAACTATATTAAAGTGCTTAAGATGGAAAGAAAAAGGTAAAGAAATTTTAGCCTTAAAGAAGTTTATGTTCAGTTTGGAGGAAAATACACATATAAAGTAGTATATAAAATAATTACAAGATAATTCAGGGGAAAAGACATGAGAAACTGGGGGAATCAGAACAGCAGAAATGAGGATGGGATATATTCATAGCATGGAAGTGATCCAATGTGAAGCTACAAAGGTAAAAGGTGGAATACCACATTTGAGAAAAATTCAGAAACACAGATTGGCCTATAGAGAATTTTAAAAAATGAATTATGTGTAAAATGGAAGTCTGGGGTTGAAAAGAATTTTGAATTTCAAATAAATCCATTTATATTTTGTTGTAAGACTATTGGTGAACTTCTGTAGCTTATCGGAAAATAAAATGATTTGCACTTTTAGAAAATTGCCCTGAAATGTGTATGTAGAATGGATTGTACCAGGCAGAAATATGTCAAAAAGGGCCAAAACTTCAGTAATTCAGGTGAAAGTTAATGAAAGTCTAAACTAGGGTGGTATTTATGTATAGGATATGAGAGAAAAGATGATAAATTTAAGAGATGTGGAAACTAAAATGAGAAGTTTGATAAATGATTGCATGTGTGATGTGAATAAGAGTGAACTATCAAGAACATGAATGACTAGCAATGTGGATCCTCTCTTCCCACCATCACACTTGATAATTTTGCTTTATATTTAACTAAAAACATTAAAACTATTAATCCCCTATTCTCTTTTCCCAATTTTGCATTGTCCAGATACCTTCTTTAGCTTTTTTCCATCTCATATTAAAAATTGGTCCATTTCTTTGTCAAGGAAATTTAGCAGTTTATCTCCTCTATCTTTTTCATTCCCTCATTTATCTTCAATCTCCTCAGGTCTATTAACTGCTTCCCTAATATATACAAAATAGAATTCATAATTTCCCCACAGCACTTCTTCCTTCCAAACTTCTTTGTTAGAAGAGATAGCTTCCCCATTGTCCTAGTCACCTATTTTAGCAATATTGATCTTATTCTTTAGCTAACTTAGTAGCAAGGTCCTAACCTGATATACGGACTGTTGCTTTAGCCTAATCATTGGTTTCCACATAATGCGTCTTAGCCAACTCTGTTCCATCTCCAATCAGCTATCAAATTTATCTTCCAAAAATAAGGGTCTGTCCTTACCACCCTTACCTCCCATTCAATAAACTCCAGTGACTCCCTACTTCCTTCAGGATCAAGATAAAGCCCTCTATTTTACCTCTAAAACTCTTCAAAACCTGACTCCCCTCCTATATTCCTAGTTTTCTTATATTTTATTTGCCAACATGTAGCCTATAATACAGTGATGCTGGTCTCATACAAGAACCTCAGTTTCTAGACGGATTTTTTGCTGGTTGTACTTAATGCCTATAATGCTCTTCCATTTCATTTCTACATCTTGACTTCTGTGAGTTACTTTAAATCCCAAGTAAAATCAAATATTTTACAAAAAATTTTACCTAATCTCCCATAATTGTATAGTGTCTTCTTTTTGTAATTTCAATTTGTTCTTTACATATCTAATTCACACATAGTTATTTTATGTTTTCTCCCATTTAATTTTAAACTTCTTGACAGCAAGGTTTATCTTTGCCTATCTTTGAATTCTCAGAATTAGGCACTGGGGTTGAAAAAAAAAGTAGGTTCTTCTAAAATTCTTGTCAATTAACTAGTACTCTCAATACCTTGACAGAAATAGAAATATACTGAAAAAATGTGTACTTGGGGGAAAATAATTAGTTCTCTTTTGAATATCTTGAAACTTAAATTGGTATAAGACATACAGCTATTAATGACCAATTGAGATCAGGCCTACTTATGCAAATGTATTTGCTTGAAATGATATTTAAATCCATTGAAGCTTATGAGGTCACAATATGATAGTAAAGAGAAAGACATAAAGGAGATCCAACTCACTTCCAGTTGATCAGTGATGGACAGAAACAACTACACCCAGAGAAGGAACACTGGGAAGTGAATATAAATTGTTAGCACTACTGTCTATCTATCCAGGTTACTTATACCTTCGGAAGCTAATAATTAATGTGCAACAAGAAAATGGTATTTACACACATATATTGTATCTAGGTTATATTGTAACACATGTAAAATGTATGGGATTACCTGTCATTGGGGGGGGGAGGGAGTGGAGGGAGGGAGGGGATAATTTGGAAAAATGAATAAAAAAAAATAATGGCCTCTTCAAAATCTTCACTGAAGAATTACTCATCTCACAATAATGTTCCCTGTTTCTGAATTTTCATGTTACCTGTCATCTTTACTATAGTTTTACATTAAATTATATTTGTCCTTGTGCATTTTTAAAGTTGTTTGCTTTATTAAATGTGACTTTCTTATTAGAACATAAACTTCTTCAGAGAAGAATTCAGGCTTTTGTTCTCATTCCCTTCCACCATTTAGACTCACTCCTCTAGTATATGGATGGAACCTTCCATAAATGAATGAATTAATTTTTAAAGTATTTTTTCTAACTTGCAAGATCGATAGGTAAATATTATGGGACCAGAAGGTTACTTCCCCTGAAGTCTTAGTTTCAATTTAGGGGGTGAATTAGAAGAATTGTCTCACATGCTTCTTCATTTGGCTGGGGAAAAGATTCCGTATATTTTTTGAGAACTTGTTTCCATGGAAATATCTACTCAGTTTTACAACATAAAGGAACTTCCCTAATTTTTGAATGGGGTGGTCTTACTTTTGGGGCCACTGCCACTTAGGAGATGAACTAAAATTGTTTCATTACTAGTCACTAAATTGAGTGAACCCAAAAGGCACCTTACCAGTCAGCTTGCTAATATATTTACCCCAGTGACCAGAATAGCTGTTCCAGGTTCATTACCATTTCTTGGATAACTAAAATACACTTTATTACCAAGTCATGAAAGATTTAATTGCTTTCAGCTAATAGGAAAAATGGCATTAAAAACCTTCAAATGGCACAGTGTATGAGATATAGAATTGCACCACCTGATTTTTTTTTAAATGAGCAAGAATAATATTTTATCCCAATCAGAGTTTTAGTAGAAAGTAGTGTTATTTTTCTGTGGAGAAAAAAACATCAGTCATTTTTTGGAAATAGAGATGATAACAACAGCTATTATTAGTAGTAGTACAATAAATAACATTATATTATAATTAATACTACATATCAGTTATTGTATTTAGTACTTATGAATATTATGTCATTGTTGTTATCAGTCTTTCAGCTGACACTGTGGGCCATAGGATGTTAATATTATCCATGTTTTCTTGGAAAATATACTGGGGTGGTTTGCAATTCTTTCCAGTGAATTAAGGCAAACAGATTTAAGTGACTTGTCCAGGATCACATAGGCCAGATTTGAACTCAGGTCTCCTTGACTCCAGGGTCAGTACACACTGTATCTACTGAGCCATCTATTCCCCATTGCCTTCCTTATTTTACTACATACTATCGTATGCATAACATTATGTTGAATGTTGTGGGAAACAAAAGTTCTAGGAAAAAAAAAACTGCCCCAATGGAGTTTAAAATTTAATAGTTATACTATAACAAAAAACAGGATAAAATGTGTAATACCAATGAAATGCAAAGAAAGGAACACTATTATGCATTGGTAACTTATGTTTCATAAGACTCAGAGGTATAGCTTGTAGGAAAGAAATGACAGAGTTAATGTAGTCCAATACTTCACTTAGAGATGTTGTTACCTCTTACCCCAAGTTTCTTTCACATCCCTATAACTATAGATTATGAAAGTTTCCACAAATGTGAGTAATAGGGCACTTAGCTTTCTCATGAACACTCAAGTTACTATAAGCAGACTAGGAGAGACTTTATTTTAGCCCACAGCTAATGCAGAATATGAAGAATACTCAGAATGCCATAAGAAGATTAAAGAAACAAGCAATACACTAACTTTTTACAAGAGGCAATCATGAATGGATACATGAATAAATAAATGATAAAATCATAAAGTACAGAGTTAGTGCTAAGTTATAAGACTACAAAGGCAAAAATAAAGTACTACCTGTGTTTAAAGAAGAAAACTGATACAGTACAATGATGACCATGGAACATAGTTTGTTTAGAAAGCTACAAGAATGGTGGGATGGCTTTGTCATGGCTTTTTTCTCAGAAGCAATGATATTATTAATTTGATTAGTTTCCAGAGCAAAAGATGGAGGGATTAATGGAGGTAGAGGGCAATATATGAATCTTGGTCTGAGAAACCAGACTTGTTCTGCTTGGTCTTAGACTTCAGAATCAGATACCATTGATGGAAACTGCAAATGGACAAATTTAAATTTGAATTCAGGGGGAAAAACATTAATAAAGCTGCCTAAAACTACAACAGGTTGACCTGAGGAGTTAGGGAAAGTCTTATGGGAGAGACTGGATGAACATTTGCCATGTATGAAATTGTTTGGATTCCTATAAGTAGTATTATCAGCCTTTCCAACTCTTAAAATCTGTGCATCTATGAGATGAAGTTAGAGAATGTTATAAAGGCAGAGGATGTAGGAAATACAATATTAAGTATGGGGACAAATAGTAGACAATTTCCCTGGAACATAATGTTAATTACATAGAACAATAAAAATAAATAAATAAATAAAGCTAAAAAGGCAAATGAAAGCCATAACATAGAAGGCTTGAAATACAAGTATTGCAGCTTTATGTTTTATCTGAGTGACTATGTAATCTGCAGGTTTTTTTTGTTTTTTTTTTTCCTTCCAATATTTATTTATTTATTTATTTTTTTAATATATATATATATATATTTTATAATATTATCCCTTGTATTCATTTTTCCAAATTACCCCCCCTCCCTCTATTCCCTCCTCCCGACGACAGGCAATACCATACATTTTACATGTGTTACAATATAGTCTAGGTACAATACATGTGTGTGAATATCATTTTCTTGTTGCACAATAAACATTAGAATCCGAAGGTACATGCAACCTGGGCAGACAGATATTAGTGCTAACAATTTTCATTCCCCTCCCAGTGTTTCTTCTCTGGGTGTAGCTACCTCTGTCCATCATTGATCAACTGGAAGTGAGTTGGATCTTCTTTATGTTGAAGATTTCCACTTCCATCAGAATACATCCTCATACAGTATTGTTGTTGAAGTGTACAGTGATCTTCTGGTTCTGCTCATTTCACTCAGCATCAGTTGATTTAAGTCTCTCCAGGCCTCTCTATATTCCTCCTGCTGGTCATTTCTTACCGAGCAATAATATTCCATAACCTTCATATACCACAATTTACCCAACCATTCTCCAACCGATGGACATCCGTTCATCTTCCAGTTTCTAGCTACAACAAAAAGAGCTGCCACAAACATTTTGGCACATATATGTCTCTTTCCGCTCTTTAGTATTTCTTTGGGATATAATCCCAGTAGTAGCGCTGCTGGGTCAAAGGGTATGCACAGTTTGATAACTTTTTGGGCATAATTCCAGATTGCTCTCCAGAATGGCTGGATTCTTTCACAACTCCACCAGCAATGTATTAGTGTCCCAATTTCCCGACATCCCCTCCAACATTTGTCATTATTTGTTCCTGTCATCTTAGCCAATCTGACAGGTGTGTAGTGGTATCTCAGAGTGGTCTTAATTTGCATTTCTCTGATCAGTAGTGATTTGGAACACTCTTTCATGTGAGTGGATATAGTTTCAATTTCTTCCTCTGAGAATTGTCTGTTCATATCCTTTGACCATTTATCAATTGGAGAATGGTTCAGTTTCTTATAAATTATGGTCAGTTCTCTATATATTTTGGAAATGAGACCTTTGTCAGAACCTTTGTTTTTAAAAATATTTTCCCAATTTGTTACTTCCCTTCTAATCTTGTTTGCATTAGTATTATTTGTACAGAAACTTTTTAGTTTGATGTAATCAAAATCTTCTATTTTGTGATCAATAATGATCTCTAGTTCTCCTCTGGTCATAAATTCCTTCCTCCTCCACAAGTCTGAGAGGTAGATTATCCTCTGTTCCTCTAATCTATTTATTATCTCCCTCTTTATGCCTAAATCATGGACCCATTTTGATCTTATCTTGGTATATGGTGTTAAGTGTGGATCCATATCTAATTTCTGCCATACTAATTTCCAGTTTTCCCAACAGTTTTTTCCGAATAATGAATTTTTATCCCTAATGTTGGAATCTTTGGGTTTGTCAAAGATTAGATTGCTATAGATGTACCCTTTTTTGTCCTTTGTATCTAATCTGTTCCACTGATCTACCGGTCTATTTCTTAGCCAATACCAAATGGTTTTGGTGACTGCTGCTATATAATATAGCTTTAGATCAGGTACACTTAGACCACCTTCCTCTGAGTTTTTTTTCATTAGTTCCCTTGCAATTCTTGACCTTTTATTCTTCCATATGAATTTTGTTGTTATTTTTTCTAGGTCATTAAAATAGTTTCTTGGGAGTCTGATTGGTATAGCACTAAATAAATAGATTAGTTTGGGGAGTATTGTCATCTTTATTATATTCGCTCGGCCTATCCAAGAGCACTGAATGTCTTTCCAATTATTTAAATCTGATTTTATTTTTGTGGCAAGTGTTTTGTAATTTTTCTCATATAATTCCTGACTTTTCTTTGGTAGATGGATTCCCAAATATTTTATACTCTCAACATTTGTTTGGAATGGAATTTCTCTTTGTATCTCTTGCTGTTGCATTTTGTTAGTGATATATAAAAATGCCGAGGATTTATGTGGATTTATTTTGTATCCTGCCACTTTGCTGAAATTTTGAATTATTTCTAGTAGCTTTTTAGCAGAGTCTTTGGGGTTCTCTAAGTATACCATCATGTCATCTGCAAAAAGTGATAGTTTAATTTCCTCATTTCCTACTCTAATTCCTTGAATCTCTTTCTCGGCTCTTATTGCCGAGGCTAGCGTTTCTAGTACTATATTGAATAGTAATGGTGATAGTGGGCAACCTTGTTTCACTCCTGATCTTACTGGGAAAGGTTGCAGTTTATTTCTATTGCATATTATGCTTACTGACGGTCTTAAATATATACTCCTGATTATTCTAAGGAATAATCCATTTATTAATCCTTTCTGGTCCCTGAGCTCCTCCCCTCAGAGTTCACTTGTAGCAGGAGATGGAAGATATGTGAACATAGGAAGGTCTATCTAAGAAATTAAAGATAGAAAATAAAAGCACAAATATAGGCAAAGACAAACACAAAACTGCATCTATTTATTAAAAAAATACTAGTCGTGTAGAAAATCCTAAGAAGTAAAGAAACTAAAGGAATTAATAGCTAAAATCCAAACTATGTTATGAACTCACAAATTAATAGTATTTCTGTATAGACATCTTAAAATCCCGTTCAAATTTAACTAAAAATGTACCAAATATTTTGGAGACATTCTATCAATGTACATAAAATACTTGTATAGATTCAATTACAAATTGGTCATTGAAGAAATATAGTACAAATTAAATCACTAAAAATATCCATTACTCATATATGAGTCTTGTCAATATAAGAAAAGTTGTAATAGCATAAAAATTGATTTATAATTTTATTCTAAACTAACAGAGGAATACTTTACAGAGCAGAATATAATAATAGCATACATTTGGGAGAAATTGAGATGTATACTGAAGATGGATTAGCATTTCAAGACATCATACTATATTATGAACTAGTACCAAACCAGTTTACTAAAAACTAAAAGGTAAATAGTTGTATTAAAATGGTGGCAAATAATAAAAAAGTACCATGGAACATATAACTAGAAATAATCAGTAATACTAGAATACTATAATCCAGTATTTAATAAATTTGAAAGAATAAATTACTTAGGAAAAATTCCTAATTTTATAATATTTATTACCAAAATTGGAAAGCAATTTGGCATGAAATAGCACTAGACTAAAATTTTATGCTATATCCCACATTAAATTAAAAATTCACATGTGGATCATGTCATAAAAATTAGTAATTAAGCAATAATATACTTTTCGTAACTAGGAATAGATAGTAAAATCTTAAAACAAGGTCAAGACAATTATAATATACAAAATAGATATTATTGATTGTAGAAAATTGAGATTTTTAAATAAAGCAAGCAGTTCAATGAGTATGAGAAATGGTCAGTAATAGAATTGGCCAAATAGAAACAAGAAGTACAAAAATTCACTGAAGAATAAAACTCCTTACAAAGCAAACTAGTCAAATTGAAAAGGAGTTAAAAAATCTCAATGAAGAAAATAATTCCTTAAAAATTGGAATTGAGCAAATGGAAGCCAGTGACCCCATGAGACATGAAGAAACAATAAAATCAAATCAAAAGCATGGAAAAATAGAAGAAAATGTGATTTTTTTATATTTTGGGGAAAAACCTGACTTGGAAAATAGAGTAAGGTGAGATAACATAAGATTCACTGTACTACATGAAAGCCATGATCAAAAAAGAGCCTTTACATCATATTTCAAAAAATTATCAAGGATAACCCATCAATTGGGGAATGGCTGAATAAGTTATAGCATATGAAGGTAATGGAAATTATAAAAAAATGATGAACAAGCTGATTTTAGAAAGACCTAAACATTTTTACATGAACTGATGCTGAGTGAAACAAGGAGAACCAGTAAAACATTGTACACAACCATAGCAAGAATGTGCGATCAATTATAATAGACTTGGTTCTTCTCAGTGGTTCAGTGATCCAAAACAATGTCAATAAACTGGAGAGAAAATGCCATCTCCATCCCCAAAAAGAACTATGGAGATTGAATGTAAATCAATACATGCTATGTTCACTTCTCTTTTCTGTTTTTTTTCCCTCTCCTCTTTTGTTCTGTTTTTGTTCCCTTTTGTTCTGATTTTTCTCTCCCAACATCATTCATAAAGCAATGCATATTAAGAATAAGTTAATTAATTTTAAAAAAGAAAATAATTTTCAAAGAAAACTTCTCTGATATCCTGGTGCCAGAATAGAAATTCAAAGAATCCAGAAATAATTTCTTAAAAGAGATATCAAAATGAAAAGTCCCAGATATATTATAACCATATTCTAGAGCCCCTAGGTCAAGGAGAAGATATTTCAAGCATCCAGGAAAAAAAAAAACACAAAAAAATTGTGGAGCCACAGTTAGGATAACAGATATAATACAAGTTATAGCAGGTTCTCCATTAAAGAATTGGAGATTTTGGAAATTCCAATGGACAAATTACATTACAAAATTACAAATTAGGATTACAACCAAGACAGATTTCTCCAGAAAAATTGAGTATAATCCTGCAGGGGAAAATGGAAATTTAATGAAATGGAGGACTTACAAGAATTCTTGATGAAAAGACGAGAATTGAATAGATAATTTAACTTTCAAATACAAGACTCTGGAGAAGTACCAAAAGGTAACAGTGGGGAAAAAGGGATTCAGATAGGTTAAATTCTCACATGGGGATATGATACTTGTAACTTCTAAGAATTTTTTCATTATTAGAGTAGTTAGGAGAAATATATACATACACAGAGAATACAGTGAATAGACTACAACGGGACATTTAAAAAAATTTTAGAATGAAAAAGAGAGATGCACTGGAAGAAGGGGAAAATAGAAATAGAATAGAGTAAATTATTTTTTATAAAGAAGGTATAAAAGTGCTCTTACAATGGAAGAAAAGATGGAGTAAATGGAATATAATCCTTAAATCTTAACTCTCGTTGGAATTGGCTCAAAGAAGGAGTAGCATACAAACTTGGTTTAATATAGAAACCTATCTTATCCTATAGAGAAGTAGGAGGGAAAGAAGATAAAAGTGAGGAGGTCTGGTAGAAGGGAGAACATATGGGGGTAGGATGGAGTCAGAAGCAAAACACTTTTGAGGAGAAATAGAGTGAAAGGAGAATGAAGGCTTAGGTAAGGAGGAAATAATATATAGGAAACTACACAATTATTTATGAAATCTGTAAAACATTTATAGTAAATTTCTCTCATAAAGTTCTCATGTCACTAATCTGTAGAAAACTGAGTCAAATTTATAAGAATAAAAATCATTCCTAAATGCTAAATGCTTGATGGACAAAAATATGTAGTTTTAAGTCAAATAAATTCCAGCTATTTATGGTCCAATATGTATTGGATCTATGTTTCTTTTAGTTAAATTAAAACAATTTTGAGGTACCACATCAAACCTATGAGATTGGCTAATGTTGTGGACAAAGAAAATGACAAATTAGCTAATGTGACCGAAAAAGAAAATGCTAAATGTTTGAAAGAATGTTGGAAAACAGGAATGCATGCATTATTGGTGAAGTTATGAATGGATTTACCTATTCTAGTAATTTGGAATTATGGACAAAGGATTACAAAACCCCTCACACCCTTTGACTCAGCAATATCACAACTAGATCTACATTCCAAAGAAAATAACTAATATGTAAAAAATATTTATAACAGCTCTTTTTGTAGTGTCAAAGAACTAGAAATTGAGTGAATATATATATATATATATATATTCCAGAATAATTTGTGGTTTGATTGTGATGAAATAATATTCTTCTATAAGAAATTATAAGTAGAAGCCTTTCAGAAAAATCTGGAAAAACTTAAATGAAATCATGAATAGAACAAGAAGAACATTATACACAATAACACCAACATTATATGATGATCATCTGTTAATGACTTAATTATTCCCAACAATAAAATGAATCAAGAGAATTCTGAAAGATTTATCTTAAAGAGTACTATTAACTTACAGAGAAAGAAAAGATAAGATCTGAATGAAGGTTGAAGTGTACTTTTAAAAATTGCATTTCTTAGTTTGTTGTTTTTTGTTGTTTGGGTTTTTTTGTGTTCTTTATTCATACTATTGGACATGTTTTTTTATGACTGTACATGTATAATGTATATGAAACTACTTATGGTTTTAATGGCATGAGAGGGAAGAGAGAAGGGGGGGAAATAATTTGGTACTGATTCAATCAAAAGTTAGCAATAAGGGAAAGGCATGTCAAAAAGAAAAAAGTTTATAGAGAAATAGGAAATGAGAGAGGAAGTTATGAGATGGGATAGTATTGAGAAACACTCTTTTGTGTAAAGAGGAATGTCTTGCAAGGGGAGATGCAGACTTTGCATCTGATATTGTTCATGGGATTTATACTTTTTTTTCTTTTTTAATTTTAATTATAGCTTTTTATATACAATACATATGCATGGGTAATTTTTCAACTTTGACCCGACTTCCATTTACCCCATCCCCTAGAAGTCATGTTACATACATGTTAAATATGTTAAAGTATACGTTAAATACAATATATGTATACACAATTATACAGTTATCTTGCTGCACAAGAAAGATTGAATTTAGAAAGAAGGTAAAAATAACCTGAGAAGAAAAAATAAAAATGCAAGTAAACAATAACAGAAAGAGTGAAAATGTCATCTTGTGATCCATAGTCATTTTCCAGTGTTCTTACTCTGGGTGTATCTGGTTTTGTTCATTTCAGATCAACTGGAACTGATATGGATTCTCTCATTGTTGAAGAGAGCCACATCAATCAGAATTTATCATCATATAGTATTGTTGTTGAAGTGTATAATGATCTCCTTGTTCTGCTCATTTCACTCAGCATCAGTTCATGTAAGTCTCAGCAAGCCTCTCTGTATTCATCCTGTGGGTCATTTCTTACAGAACAATAATATTCCATAACATTTATATACCACAATTTATTCAGCCATTCTCCAATTGATGGGCATCCATTCAATTTCCAGTTTCTGGCCACTACAAGAAGGGCTGCCACAAACATGTTTGCCCATATGGGTCCCTTTCCCTTCTTTAATATCTCTTTGGGATATAAGTCCAGTAGTAACACTGCTGGATCAAAGGGTATGCACAGTTTGATAACTTTTTGAGTATAGTTCAAAATTGCTCTCTAGAATGGGTGGATCCATTCACAACTCTACCAACAATGCATCAGTGTCATGGGACTATTCATCCTTCCCTATTAGGAGGAGGGGAGGACTTTGGTGGTTAGCACAACTGAGGATAACTTGTATCTGAGGTAGTGGAGGACATAAACCCAGGAAGGAAATATTGAGACAAATAGGAAAGAAAGAAGAAATTAGAATTAATCTAAGAGTGAATCATAATGGAAAAGATAAGGCTAACAGGATAAGCTCTATATGATTATGATAAAAATTGAAAGAAAGACAAAAATAAGAACCCTGGAAGTTTTAATTCAAGAGAAGAGAGAGAACCTAAACAAATATAAGGATCATGAACCAATGGGAATGAAGAATACACAGAAAGGGAGTTTGTATATTGGTGACAGTGAAGGAAATAATTCTATTCTAAAAAGGAGTACAGGGGCAGCTAAGTGGCACAGTGGATAGAGCACCAGCCTTGAATTCAGGAGGATTCGAGTTCAAATCTGGTCTCAGACATTTAACAATTCCTAGCTGTGTGACCCTGGCCAAGTCACTTAACCCCAGCCTCAGGGAAAATAAATAAATAAAAAATAAATAAATAAAAAGGAGTACAAAAAAATGAAACTTACAAAGTGAATGAACAAGTTTAGTTGAAGGAGAGGAGAAAGGGAAATCCATTTGACTAAGGAAAGAAAAGAGATAATATTTTTATTAAAAACAAGAAATAAATGGAAACTAATAAGCAAAACTCTAAAAAGAAAGTTTAAAAAATGGAATGGGAAGATTAGAATTGAGGGAAGAAAGGCGATGGAAAAAAAAGGGCTACCTTAAAATGATTCAGTGAAAGTAAAATTGTAGAGCAGTAGAAAGAAGAAATAACAAGAAAAAATTGAGACAAATGTAAGATAATATAAAACTAATTCTTATTTTAAAGGAAAATAGATTAAATAAAATATTAGCAAAAAGACTACAGAAAATCATCCCCAGAATAATACAGCATGACCAAGTAGGATTTATACCAGGAATGCAGGGCTGGTTCAATATTAGGAAAACTATTGGTATAATTGACTGTATTAATAACCAAATTAGCAAAAAAAAAAAAAAAAACATGTGATCATCTCAATAGATACAGAAAAGAATTTGATAAAATTCAACATCCATTCCAATTAAAAGCACTTGAGAGTATTGGAATAAATGGACTTTTCCTGAAAATAATCTATTTAAAACCATCAGTAAGCATAATATGTAATGAGGATAAACTGGAACCATTCCCAATAAAATCAGGAGTGAAACAAGTTTGCCCATTCTCCCGATTATTATTCAATATTGTACTAGAAATGCTAGTTTTGTAAATAAGAGTTGAGAAAGACATCAAAGGAATTAGAGTATGTAATTAGGAAACCAAATTATCACTCTTTGCTGATGATATGATGGTATACTTAGAGAACCCCAAAGATTCTACTAAGAAAACTATTAGAAATAATCCATACCTTTAGCAAAGTTGCGGGATACAAAATAAGCCCACATAAGTCATTACCATCCTTATATGTCACTAACAAAATCCAATAGTTAGAATTACAAAGAGAAATTCCATTTAATGTAACTACCAATAGTATAAAATACTTGGGAATCAATCTGCTAAAGAAAAATCAGGAACTATATGAGCAAAAGTACAAAATACTTTCCACACAAATAAAGTCAGATCTAACTAATTGGCAAAACATTAAGTGTTCTTGGATATGGCAAGCAAATATAATAAAGATGACAATACTATCTAGAGTAATCTATTTATTTAGTGCTATATCAATCCCAAAAATCTATTTTAATAACCTAAAAAAAAATAACAAAATTCACCTGAAAGAACAAAAGGTCAAGACTTTCAAGGGAACAACTGAAAAAAAAATCAAATGAAGGTGGCCTAGCTGTACCATATCTAAAATTATATTATAAAGCAGTGGTTACCAAAACCATTTTATATTAGCTAAGAAATAGACTAGTTGATCAGTGGAATAGGTTAGGTTCAAAGGATGAAATAGTCAATAACTTTAATAATCTAGTGTTTGACAAACTCAACAACCCCAGCTTTTGGGATAAGAATTGAGTTTGACAAAAATTGCTGGGAAAATTGAAAATTAGTATGGCAGAAACTAGGCATTGACCCACACTTAACACCATACACCAAGATAAGGTCACAATGGGTTCATGACCTAGGCATAAAGAATAAGATTATAAATAAATTAGAAGAACATAGGATAGTTTACCTCTTAGACCTGTGGAGGAGGAAGGAGTTTGTGACCAAAGAAGAACTAGAGATCATTAGGACCAGGAGATCATAATATACTTCAACAACAATACTATATGATGATCAATTATGATGGACATGGCTCTCTTCAACTATGAGATGAACCAAATCAGTTCCAATGGTGCAGTAATGAATAAAACCAGCTACACCCAGCAAAAGAACTCTGGGAAATGAGTGTGAACCACTACATAGAATTCCCAATCCCTCTAATTTTGTCTGCCTGCATTTTTGATTTCCTTCACAGGTTAATTGTACCCTATTTTGAAGTCTGATTTGTCTTGTGCAGTAAAATAACTGTATGGATATATATGTGTGTGTATATAGATAGATAGATAGATAGATAGATATAGATATAGATAGATAGTATTTAACATACGTATTTAACATGTATTGGTCTACCTGCCATCTGGGGGAGGGGGGGAGTGAAGGAGGGGAAAAATTGGAGGAAAAGGTTTTGCAGTTGTCAGCTGAAAAATTACCCATGCATATATATTGTAAATAAAAAGCTATTAAAAAAGAAGTGGTGGTCAAAGAAAAAAGAAATCAATCAAAAATGAAGAAATGACAATCATGCTATCCAATAGAAATAAATATTTTTTAAAAAATTAAATAGAAAAATTAAGAAAGGTTCTGAATAGAACTATGAGTAACACAACATCAGGATCACAGTTTTATGATCAAAAAATCTTATAATCAAAATTCATAAAGGAAATGTTAGTTGAGCTATAAAAATTCATAAAGTGAGACACAGTAGTTACAAGATACTTTGTAACTTTGTGCTATTACAAAAATTGTTGCTATAAATATTTTGGTATATATATAGGCGTTATTTTCTTATCAATAGCTTCTTTAGAATATAATTCCTGTGATGAAATTCTCTGATTCAAAGGGCTGATATTTTCCTTTTTAAGGTATATATTGGAAAGAGAAGGGACATTGGGAAAAATAATGATGATTTTAAAAAAAGACTTCAATGATAAGATAAATAGATAGATGTATGTATTGATAGATGCACTAAAAGCTCTAGTTTGATTCAAAGGGTCTGGGGGTTGGAGATTTTCTTAGTTGTTGTTTGTTGTTTGGTTTTTGTCTACCTTAGGAATTGAGAAAGCTAACAGAAGTAAAATTAAAGAAAAAAATTATCATTTTTGTTATTGTTAAAAAAAAAAAAAAACAGTGGATATTTAGGAGTTCCAATGAGAGAAGAGAAGAGAAAGCAGAGATGGGAAGTGTTTTACGGCAACAGATTAACTGTGGTTTTGATGGCCACAATATCAACAGTTCTTCTCTTCAAGACATGAAAGATGACTTCTATTAGACTAGCAGAGATTTTTTGATTTTGATTTTGCTGTTGTTATATGTGTGTATGTGTTTGCCTCAAATATTTCCTCAGGTTGCTGGAGTTGAGAAGAGAAAAAGAAATAGGATGAACTCATGAGTCTTTGCCTATTTTCTACCTTTTGTTTTTTTTTTTTAATTTTAACAAAGAATACATTTAAAGTTTTAAATATTGCTTCTAATAAAGATCAGTGGTTAATGCTTTCATTATGTTGCTGGATGGCATTTGACATAAGGGTCTGAGACAGCTCTGAGATCCACACAGGAGAAGGTAATCTTTTCTAGCAAAGGACTGTAATCTCAAGCACTATTTTGTTATTACAAAAAATTGCTCTCTAATTGGAAACATAAGTAAAGGCCATTTCATGGTCATACCTTCAAGGGCAGAATTACTGTGGTGTAGGGCCTTTTAAAAAATAATTTTACTTCACAGATAAAACCCTAATAGTAAGCAAGAGTTACGTTTTGGAAGAGCAAATCTAGAGTTTTTGGCATGTTAATATACATTTAATATAATATTATTTAATATAAATTACCAATGGGGCATTATCCTATATTATTTTCTCTTCCCTAATTGGTATAATTCCTACAGAAATTATTATGTTAAGTAATCAATCAAACAACATTTATTAAGTGTTTACTATGTGCTAAGGTCTGGGAATACAAAAAAAAAGAGGCAAAAAATTCCTACCCTCAAGGAATTTGTTCTGATGGAGAAAACTCCATAGAAACAAACATGTATAAAGCATGCTATATAAAAGGTAAATTGGAAATGAGAGAGAGATCCTAGAATTAAGAAGCATTGAGGAAAGCTTCCTGTAAAATGTCAAGTTTTAATTCAGACTTTAAAAAGCTACAGTAGTGAGTACTTGGAGCAGAGGAGGGAGCAGATTACAGGCATGGAGGCCAGATAAAGAGAATGCCTAGGATTGAGAGATGAAGTATTTCACTAAAGGATCAGCCAGTGGACCAGTGTCACTGGATAAAGGATTATGGGTCAAGAAGGAGTGTGTAAGAGATGATATAAGGAGTATTTAAATGAAATTAGGAGGTTTAATTGAGGTCTAGTGGCAGGTTCAGGCACAGGGAGTCAAATAGAGCTCCCCTGCAACCCCTTTTGGATTTGGCGCAAAGATACAGCATTAAATGAAGTCTAGTAGAGGCGCAAGAGTCCTCTGTAAAGGAATTTATAGACCCAAAACCCTAGATTGATAAAAGAGGTTTATTATGGGATTTGGAAGTAAGGTTAAAAGGTAGAAAGACACAAGAGCTAGAGCTGGGCACTGGTGGACAGAAATCCTTGACATGGCTGGTGTAAGGATGCCATGTTTGGGATCTCTGTAAAGAGTGGACTCCAGTTTAGTGCTTTTTATAATAGGGTGGGCTTTGGACCATCTGAAGGGGCCCGTGGGTAGAGTCCCAGGTTGGCTTCCTGTTTGAGCTTCAGCCAGGGTTAGAATTTGAATAGAATTCCATGGGTTGTTAGATAAGGAGGAAACTGTTTGTGCTTGGAGTGGGGGAGGGTCCCTGAGGCATAGTCTAAGGAGATTTTAAAAATTTTGGGGTTTCTTCATCATAAGAAGACTGGAAAGATAAGGGAATACAAATTATGAAGGAATCCGAGAGTCCAACTAAGCATTTTGGATTTTATACCTTAAGCATACTATTTGGGTTGTAAAATAATTGTACTTATGGTGTGAAAATTACAAGAGTGGCTGAATATTGAGTAAAAAGATTTGAGCCAAATAGATACACCAGCAAATTATATCAATAGTCCAGGCATGATGTGTTGTTGGAGTGATGCAGTATTAAAAGTTATTTTGGAGTATGTTCAAGAGATATTGCAAAGGAGAAATTGGCAGGCCTTAACTGCAAATTGGATAATGGAACAGATATATGTGTGTGTGTGTGTGTGTGTGTGTGTGTGTGTGTGTGTGTGTGTGTGTGTGTGTGTATTGTGTGTGTAAGACATAGCAAGGAGTCCAGGATGACTCCTAAATTGTAAGCCTAAGCAACTAAGAAGGATATTATTGCTCTCTACAGTGATAAGGGAAGTTGGGGGTAGAGAGGTTTAGGGGGAAATATAATGAATCTCATTTTGGACATATTTAGTTTAAGACATCTGCTAGACATCCAGTTCCAGCTATCTGATTTCTAGAGATGTAAGATTGCAACTCAGCAGATAGTTTGGGAAAAAAAGATAGGTAGATTTGAAAATCATTGCATGGAAATGCAAATTATATTTATGGGAACAAATGAGATCCCTAAATGAAGTTGTACAGTGAGAAGAAACCCCTGGAAGGAACCTTGAGGGAATGATATGGAAGAGGATCCAGTAAAGGAGAAATAGGAGGCATAGTCCAACAGGTAAGAGGAGATAGAAGAGAATAGAGAAACTAAAAAGAAAAGAGTTTCAAGAGAAGATTGGCAGACAAGGAGAATGAAGACTGAAAAATGAATGATGATTTGACAACTAAGAGATTATTGGTAACTTTGAAGAGTGTAGTATCAGTGGAATGACAGGGTGGGAAACTAGATTGAAAATGACTAAAATGATAAGAGAGGGGGAAAAAATGAAATACCTATTACAAAGAGCCTTTCTGAAATATTTAGCTACAAAAGGCAGTAAATATATTAGATGATCGTTAGTAGGGATAGAAGGATAAGTAAGAATTTTATTTTCAGTTTGGGTAAAAAATAGACATGTTTCTAGGTACTAGTCAACAATCCATTGAACATAAAAAGATTAAAAATAAGTGAAATAGTAGAAATGACAAAAGGGGCAATCAGTTGGAAGAAATGGTAAGGAATAAGTTCTTTTCAACTCTAAGGAGAAAGTACATTTCATCATGTGAGATAGGAATGACACAAAATATAGTGACAGAAGGCATCTGAATGATAGGAGATAAGGAAAGAGGCAGCAAATGAAATGGATGGCAAATTATTATACTTTTTTTTTATAAAATACAAAGCAAAGTTCTCAACTGAGAGTGGAAAAAAAGGGAGGTATGGAAGGTTTAAGGAGGGAAAAAAGTTATAAACTTTTATTTTTCACCCAAACAATATTATCTGACTATATAGTAGAAATAGCCATATCAATATAAATAATAATCTAGCTATACATACTATTTATTAGTCAGATCAATAATGTATTACTACAATAATGTGTTCAATTCCAAGTACATCATTTTAACAGGAAATTAAACAAATTAGAATGGAGAAAGTAGGTAAACCATGATAACTAATGGTCTTTAAACAGTTTCAGATTGATTGTCTGTTTCTCATCTTTTATCAAGAAAAAAAAAACCTTTAAAGAGTAAACAAATGTCATGTGTAGAGACAAAGGTCTTTCTTCCTATCAGAATGAGGAGAAGGCTAAGCCTTGTGAATCATTGAGCTTCAGATTTCCATGTCACAGCAGGGTTAAAACTAACTGTATTGTCCAATACAAACATGGTTACCTCCTAAGAATGTAATGGAGTAGCAGGCTACTTAAGAACTAAACTAACAGAGATCAGAAATAGAGCAGATTGATATTCCAAGGTGATCAGCAGTAGTTTCAGGCTTTTAAATAACCATTACTTTTCCAAAATGATTATGACAGGGAATCCTTGTCTCAAAAACTAATACATAAAAAATAGGATGAGTGAGACAACTTGCCTTTTAAAGAAAGCTATGTGGGCAGCAATCTTTCTTCCTTCTCAGTAACTATTTTCTTAAGTTCTCACACTAGCACTAGCATGATTCCTGAAGCATTTATAAGTGTTTATTCATTCATTTCCTCTATACCCTACTATTGTTAATTCACTAATTCTTTCTGATCAAATTCTTATCTCCATTTATAAATGGTAGGTCCTCTCACATTCTTTATTGAATTGAATGCTGGTTTCTTTCTTTGCTCCCACAAATAAGTACCTCCCTTTAAACCCAAGTAATCTTGCTGTTATCTATCTTGTAAATTCAATGGAGGTTAATGAAGCTATGTATAGCCATATAGCCTGTGTCTTCATCACTCAGGCTGGCAGGCTGGAATGCTTCTCGAGGGCCAGGAGTTTCTGTTGGCCTTTGCATTTGTTAGCAAATAACAAAAAGTGACAAATGATAGAAGGAACTGAAGCTGCTCACTCTGGGGAAGAGAAGAAATAAGGAGAGGAAAAATAAATAAAGCTTTAAAATACTGTAATGTCTATGAAAAGGAATAGCTTCCAAGGAGCTCCATAAAGCTATCTTCAGTGGGTGGAAGTCATAGCAAGAAAAAATCTCCACCCTAGGTAGGGTGTTACAATAGTCTTAGTTCAGTTTTAAGTTTTGATAGCTTTCATAGTTAAATTTAAACTAAGACTTTTGGGATATTGTAGGAAATGGAGTACTATATAATGCTATCCTTTTTATTGTCAGGGAAAATGAACTGATATTACTATTGTAATGAGTGCTAAGGCAGGAGCTCTTGTTTGTGATATGGATCCCTTTGTCAATTTCATAAAGCCTATGGACCTTTTCCCAGAATCATGTTTTTAAAATGCATACAATAGAGTATATAGAATTACTAGTTACATAGAAATAAAGATTTTTTTTCTCATTTAATTCAAAGACACCCCCTGAAATCTATCCACAGTCCTTTTAAGGATTCTTTTTCTAAGGGATGTTAAATATATGCATCCAACTCTTAGGAGTGGACCAAAAAGGGGAAGAAACTCAGCAGGTGGGCAAAAATCATCAATATGATGATGTGGAATCTGAGAAAGGAATAACATTGCCATTGAGCTTAGAATATATCAATTATCCCAATGCCAATGAATGAACTAGATCTGTCTTTACAATGAAAGTGAGAGTACTAATAGGTTTGGAACCATAAATAAAATAGAAGAATGTAGAATGAAGAGCATCATGCTAAGTATCATACATACTGGATAAATTGCAGGAAGAAGTCTGAATTCTAGTTGCAACAAGAGAGAAGAAATAAGCTTTACCTAAGGTTAGAATTGATCTTAATAATAGGTTAATTAATATACTGTAAGCCAGAAGTGTTTAATATTATTTTATTTTTAATTAATTAAATTAAATTAATTAATTAAAATTAATATTATTTTAAATGCATGTTTATATACAGCTAAATGTGTGTGTGAGTATATGTAGATATGTATGCATATTGTTCTATGTAGTTGTATACTTGCTTTTATTATGCTCTCTATATAGTATATGTATGTCCCATTTAGTCTCATATAGAAGTGATTGGGTCAAAATCCAATTTATGAATGCAGTAAAACATAAAGGGATAATAAAAGCAAGTATGTAGAATACAAAAATTTTAGAATGTTCCTAAAGTAGTTATTATAACAAATTTACTTCCCCAAGTGTTTATCTTAAGAAAATGATCTGGTGGGACTGAGCTTGAAGTGTTTAAAATAGAAATTAACATATAAAAGCAAACATAAGAAGTCATAATGATCAAAGGGAGAATTAACTTTTAAAAAGCTAAACTAATAAAATGAGAAAATAGTCCTTATAAAGGACAAAAAAAATTATAAACCACAACTCATTTTTAAAAAGGGGGGGTCAAAGCCAATATGGGGGAGAGTAGACAGGACATTACCTAAACTTTTCCCAACTATCCTCAAAATCAACACTAGGTCAAATCTCTGAATGAATTTTTGAATGACAGAATCCACAAACATTTGGAGTGTAATAATTTTCCACCCTAAGATATCTTGGAAGGATTTTAGGAAAGTCTGTCTCAATTGAGGAGGGGAAAACATGTCCCAGGACAGGCACAGCATGGGGAGACCCAGCATGGGGAATCTAATGGGAGGCTCTTAATCAAAATCTAGCGGCATTGGTTCCTCTGTCCTAGTTCAAAAGGCCAGATCTCAAATACAACCAAAAAAGTCAAATTGTGATCCTCTAAAGTCCAACACAACATGTGGGACTTGGCCAGGCCAAGTGAGCACAGTGAGGAAGCCTGTAGCACTAGCACCGCCAGAGTCAATGAGAAGCCCCTGTTGTCCTGCAGAGGAAGCTTGGGACAATCTTTTTTGTGTTGTAAGAGCACAGCTCAACGTTCAAAAATAAGAAAAACAAAACAAAACAAAACAAAAACAAACAAACAAAACAAAAAAAAAAAAAAAAAAAAAAAAGAGCTCTGACTAGAAAGAGTGATTATGGAGTCAAGGAAGACCAAAAAATAGAAAAAGACAGCAAAAGCAAAATGCCTTCAGGGGAAGCCTCAAAGAGGGAGATGAACTGATTTCCAAGTACTCTCAGAAAAGTTCAAAAAAGGATGTTAAAAGAGAGATAAAAAAATGGGGGAAAGAAATGAGAGCTTTACAAGAGAGTTATGAAAGTTTTAGAGAGAAAGCCAACATTATGGAAAAGGAAACAGAAATTGGCAAAAAAAAAAAAAAAAAAAAATCCTTAAAAATAAATTTGGTGAAATGGGAAAAAATACATACTAAAGAAAACAACTCCTTAAAAAATAGAACTGGTGAAGTGGGAAAAAAATCCATTGAACTAAACCACTCTTATAAAAGCACAATTGACCAAATGTAAAAGGAGATAAAAAAGCTAACTGAAGAAAATAATAAAATAAAAATTATAATTGGACAAATGGAAGTGAATGCTTCAATGGGAAAATGAGAATCAATAAAACATTTTTTTAAAAATGAAAAAATAAAAGAAAATATAAAATTCCCTATAGGTAAAACAACTGACCTGGAAAATAGATCCATCAAAGCAGTTCATAAGGGAAATTTTATATCACTAATTGCTTATGCATATAAAATAGAAACAGAGAAGATCAACGATTTAGGCATGCAGCTAAAAAAGCTACAAAAAGAACAAATTAAAAACTTCAAATTAAATGTCAAATTAGAAATTCTGAAAATCAAAGGAGAGATCAACAAAATTGAAAGTAAGAAAATTATTGAAATAATAAAGAAAACTAAGAGTTGATTTTATAAAAGAAAAACAACATAAACAAACTTTGGTTAATTTGGTTAGACAAAGGAAAGAAACAAAGTAAATTACCAGTATCAAAAATGAAAAGGGTGAATTTACCACCAATGAAGAGGAAATTAAAGCAGTAATTAGAAGTTAATTTGCCCAACTGTATAGTAGTAAATCTGATAATCTAAATTAAAGGGAAGAATGCTTATAAAAGATAATTTGCCCAGATTAACAGATGAAGAAAAATTATTTGAATATTTCTATTTTAGAAAAAAGAAATTGAACAAGCCTTAATGAACTCCCTAAGAAAAAATCACCAAGGACAGATGGATTTACAAATGAATTCTACCAAATATTTAATGAGCAATTAATTACAATATTATATAAACTATTTGGAAAAATGAGGAAACAAGTCCTATGAAATTCCTTTTATGATAGAGATAAGATGCTGGTACCTAAATCAGGAGGTACCAAACTGAGAAAGAAAATTATAAGCCAATCTCCTTAATAAACATGATGCAAAAATCTTAAATTAAATATTAGCAAAGAGATTACCACAACTTACCTCCAGATACATTATGACCAAGTAGGATTTATACCAGAAATGTATAACTGGTTCTATATCAAGAAATCTATCAGCATAATTGAGCACATCAATAACTTAACTAACAAGTATCATTTAATCGTCTTGGAGTTTTACTCCCGGCATCTCTTTCAGGTGGTATCAATGGATTTTTTCTGATTCTGTTTTGCTTTTTGTTCTAGATCTTCAGGTAATTTTCCTTGATAATTTCTTGTTAATCAAGATCTTTTAATCATATTTTTCAGGTAGTCCAACAATTCTTATATTATTTCTCCTTGATATGTTCTATAGGCCCATTTTTTGTGATGAGAAGCCTTACTTTCTCTTCTCTTTTTGCTTCATTCTTTTGATTTTGCTTTATGATTTCTTGGTATCTTAGAATGTCATTATCTTCCACTTGTCTAATTTTCCTTTTCTTTTTCTTTATTTTTAGCAGTATTTTATTTTTCCAAATACATGCAAAGATAGTTTTTAATATTCACCTCTGAAAAACCTTGAGTTCCAAAGTTTTCTCCCTCTCTTTCCCGCTCCCTCCTTCCTAAGACAGCAAGCACTCTGACATAGGTTAACATATCTGTCATGCTGCGTACAAAAAATCAGATCAAAGGGGGAAAAACAGGATAAAGGGGAAAAAAACCAAGCAAACAACAACAAAAAAATGAAAATACTATGCTTTGATCCACATTCAATTGCCATAGACATCTCTGTGGATGTGAATGGCATTTCTTTCACAAGAATATCTAATTCTCATTTCAAGGAATTGTTTTATTTAAGTTTTTGATTCTCTATTTCAAATTGGTTGACTTTATTTTAATAGTTTCTTGATTTTTTTGAATTTTTCTTATTCTTTTCTATTTTTTTCTCAATCCTTCATATTTGATTTTTAAGTTGTATTTTTTTTAAGTTTTTCTAAGAATGTCTAAGATATTTCTCATTGGGAAAAAAAGTGTCTTTTTTAGCTCCTTTATCTTCCTCTGACTATAACCTTGGATTTTCTCTATCTCCATAGTAACTACCTATGGTTTGGTCTTTCTCCTTTGCTTTCTCATTATTTATTTATTTGTTGGTTTATTTTGTTTTATTTTTAGCAGCTATTAGTGTAATCAAGTTAAATAACAATATCCCAAGCCTCAGTTCATCATTTCTGTTATTTTTTGATGTTTGTCTTGGAGCCCGACCTTAGGCTCTCCTTTCCACTCATAAGCCATTGCTAGGGCCCCTTGACACACTGTTCTGAGAATGATCTTGCTCCCTGTGGTGTCTTTTGTGGTTGTAAAATGAGCTTACCTCTCAGTCATGGAGGTTTCACCACAGTCTCTTCACTGCTGCAAATTCCTCCTGCACTTAGATTATGTGCTGGTTCCATCTCCCAGAGACACACCCAAGATGAGTCTAGTCAGCACAACTATGTCTGGTATCCCAGGACAGTGGAAGTTCCTCTAATCTTCTCCTATTCAGCTATCAGATGCCCATACTTTCTGCAAAATGAAAGGTTCCAAGGCTGAAGTTGCCTCTTAATCTAGCTGCCCCAGAATCTATTTATTGATTCTGCAGAGTCAGCCTGGAGGTGTTTGCACTTCTCTCAACTCAAATCTCAGCCCCTGAAGGTCCAATTTTTGGGAGACCTCTTCTCAAATTGCCTTTAGAGAATAACAGCTTTATCCCATGTTTATTTCTGTTGCTCAATTCATTCTCTCTCTTTCCCTTCCCCTTTTCTCCTCCTCCTCCTCCTCCTCTTCCTCCTCCTTCTCCTTCTTCTTCTCCTCCTCCTCCTCCTCCTCCTTCTTCTTCTCCTCCTCCTCCTCCTTCTTCTCCTCCTCCTCCTCCTCTTCCTCTCTCTCTCTCTCTCTCTCTCTCTCTCTCTCTCTCTCTCTCTCTCTCTCTCTCTGAAATTTGGAGAGCCATAAATGTTCTGACCTACTTTTCTATATTCCCCATTCTCCCCTTACATATCATTTCAACTCTGTAGTTCTCAGTTTCTTTATCCTTAGAATGAGTAGGTTGGGTAAGAATATCTCTAAAATCCTTTATAGCTATAAATTTTAGAATAATTACAATGGAATAGAAATAAGTGAAGTGGAAATGTATTTATTTATCACTTGTTCTGTGCCAAACCCTGTCATAAGCACTATGGCTGCTCATATTAAGTAAATATCTTCCTGTTCCTGTTCTCCATGACCTTATATTGTGATTAGGTGAGCCAATGTATATTGAAGGGTTTAGTTGTAAGACAAGTTGAAGGGTCCACTGTCCCGTAGGGTGTAAGAGTTGCATGGATAGAATATTTAAGATGTCAATTGACTAATCATTACAAACATATGCCCTAGATGCATTATAGAACTAGAAATAATAGTAATAGAAGGAGGAAGAAGAAGAGGAGTTCAATGTTGTAAAAAAAAAGGATTATATGAGACAAGGGATTTAAAATGATACACCAAAAATGGATTTTATCAAAGTATTTCTTTTTTTTAGAAGGGATTATTAGACTGGTAGGTCCATATATATAGAATACCTGAATTTAAGCATATTACCCTTCTAAACAAAATGGAAAAGTAGAATTCACATCATCTGTGTCACAGTTAAATTGAAGCTAAGGGCAGCTAGATGGTTCAGTGTATAGAACACCAACCCTGAAGTCAGGAGGACCTAAATACAAATCTGTTCTCAAAACATAACACTTCTAATGGCTGTGTGACCCTCAGCAAGTCACTTAATCCCAATTGACTCAGCAAAAATAAGTAAATACATTGAAACTAAGACCTCTAATCCATACATAAGGTTCTCTCTGTAGGCTGTATATTTATTTAGTTTTGTTTTAAAATGTAATATTAGCTATGTCTCATTGTCTTTTTATTTATTTTGATAAGCAGTTCTCAATTCTGTTTTAATATGCTTTGAAGCACACTCAGGTTCATTGTGGGCCACATGCAACCTGTGAAATACATGACTGTTACTTTTGATCTACATAGTTAGGTGGATTGAGAGCTAGTTGAATCATTGACCCTCACAAAGTAAACATTGAGAAATCTGCCAATCTAGAGGAAGTTTACTAGTGGAGTGCCTCCTAGAATTTCTCATGGACCCCATGCTTCTAAAAAAATGTTAGAAATGTTAGTATTAGAACATAAATCATGGGTTTCTTAGATTTTAGAGACAGGAAAGATCTTTTGTACTTTCTCTGACACTTATAGTCTTAAAAATTTGCCTGTTAGATAAAAAAACTTCCATGGATATCTTCAACATAGAGAAGAGCTAATCCAATTCCAATTGATCAATGATCTACAGAATCAGCTACATCCAGAAAAGGAACACTGGGAAATGAGTGTAAACTGTGAACATTTTTTTTTTTTTGTTTTGTTTTGTTTTTCTTCCCAGATTATTTTTACCTTCCGAATACAATTCTTCCTTTGAAACAACAACAACAACAAAATTTGGTTCTGCACGTATATATTGTACCTAGGATATACTATAAGATATTTAATATGTATGGGAATGTCTGCCATCTAGGGGAGGGGTGGAGGGAAGGAGGGGATAAATTCAGAACAGAAGGGAGTACAAGGGATAATGTTGTTAAAAAAAAATTACCTATGCATATGTACTGTCAAAAAAATGTTATAATTATAAAAATAAAAAAAAGAAACTCTTCCAGAATCACATAGATATGTAAATCAAAGATGGGACTCAAACTCATGTATTCACCTCCCACCCAACATCTAAAAGATATTAAATAGCAAAGTCAAAATTTAAACCCAGATTATTTACTTTTACATACAGTGCTCTTATAATATATCATAGTTGCCTAGTTTTGGTTGTCTGAAAGCTGAAAATAGTAAATACATTAAAAAGATAATCTATATCCCAAAATATCCTAGTAGACTAAAAAGATGGGACAAATTTAATAAAAAGCATTAAGTAAGGATTAATATAAAGTCTAGTACTTAAATTTCAAAAAAATCAAATAAGTTACATAATAGGAAAGGGATAGTTAAATAATAACTCATGTATAATAAGTGTGGTTCCCATTAATTTACTAATTAGTAGACAAGATCAGCAGACATAATTATCATTTTTAAAGTGATCATAATTAGTAATTAATGGACAAAAAATTAAATATGGGTCCAGGAGTGCAACATGGTGTTCAAAATGCAATTCAGTTAAACTCAGCCTTTCATCTTCCTTTGTTCTGTTCAAATGGCAGTGGTTACAGTGGTTAGAGAAGCTGAATGAATCAATAAATATTTATTAAGTATTTCCTATGTGTCATCAGAAAGATCATTTAACTTCATACCATGTGTCATAGAATGGTCTTTTCCAGATCTTCTACCTTTTATATAACAATAAATGGCAGAATTTAGCACTTGGTCATATTATTTTTCCTGTGTAATTCTCTTTTTGTTTCATAAGTGTATTATTTACCTCACTATAAGTGGAAAACAGAATGTGCTTTCTACTTATATCTAGCACAGCATCTACAATAGGGCTGGACTTGTAAAAACATGTTGAATTAAGTTAGTACTTCATATGTACTTAAATAATCCTTTAATTTCTCCAAAAGCTTACAGAAAAGTAGTATTATGTATCACATTATAGCAGGGTCTAGGAAAGTTCTCATTTTCTAAGAAATCATTTTTCCCTCCTTAATGTTGACTTCTCTTTGGAAGGTTAATGTTTTCTCAAAAGAAGTATTTAAGACAATACATGACTTTTATTGAAAATTAAATCACAATTCAAAATTAGTGATTCTGATAGCTAGGAGAACTATTTGTTACAAGAATAGAAATAGTACAGGAATGAAAATATGTTAAGAAGATATAAAATGATGGAAATAATTGCAATATTACATATTAATCTTTGTCACATTAGTTCATCTAACTAAAAGTTCAATGTTCTGTCCATTTATACTTATTCCTTGGTGATGATCTATAGGTTTATTTTTAAGAGAAAAAGAAAAGGAAGGGAATAAAAATAAAAAGGATGAAGGAGAGTAGAAAAGAGAGAGGAAGGGAGAAAAGGAAACAGAATATGAATGAAGAGTTTAAAATATTTAAGGAACAGGTTTAACTTTGTCCCTATAATCTTATCTATAATATCTTCAGATCCTCAACATTCAATAAACTTTTTCTGTAAGTTCAAGTGCTGTAATGAAGCAGATAATCTTATTTTAAACATTTAAGATTGGGGATATATTTATTGTCACTGGACCAAAGCTTTTTTTTTTTTTACCAAAATACAACAAAAAAAAAGTGATGGGAATAATGTATTAAATATATTTTATTTATTTTGCTAAATAGTTCTCAATCACATATACTCTAAAATTAACATATTTAAAAAAATTGGTTCCAAATTCTCTCCCTTCCTCCTGATTATCTTACTATTTTGAGGAAGAAATATATCAATTTTATATGTGAGGTCATGTAAAACACAATTCCATATTATCCATGTTAGAAAAAAAAAAATCCCAAATACATCCAATGAGAAAAAAGTATTCTTCAATTTTCTCTCAGAATCTTCAGTTATTTATCTATAGATAAGCAGCATTTTTTCATCAGGATCATTGGAATCTTTTGGAATTACTGTAATATTCAGAAATTCTGAAATTGTATTGATTTAGAATGAATTCATTTGCTCTCATTATGATTTGTTTTCTCTATAATGTAAATATGAGATCTTTCTTTTCTTAATCAAAATTCTAATGTGGAGAGAAATCATTAAAGTTCTAGATTTTCATATTTTTGTAAAAAGAAGTGTAGGTTGGAGAGGTGTTATCATTTCTCTTCATTTGAATCCTACTTTTCATTTATGGTTTTCTTTCTAAAAATGTTTGGAGACTGAGTCAAGATCCCAGAGTGAAGGCAAAAACTTGCCTAACCTCCCCCAAACTGCTCCAAATTCCTTTAAATAATGACTCTAAACAATTTTTAAAACATCAGAGCACCCAAAAAGATAAAATAAAACATTTTCTAGCCAAAGGCAATTTAGATATTCAGCAGAAAATTTTAGTAGCTGGGAGTCCAGCATGCAATCCCAGTGCAGGACATGCTGGCACAGTCCTGGACCCAGCCCCAGCTCAAACCCAATCTCTGAATCAGTGGCAGTATTGTTGGCTACCAGACCTCTTAGTCCAGAGACAGCAAAGAGTAACTGAAAGATCAGCAGAAAAGGTCTATGGAACCAGAGAGGAATATAGCTTCAGCAGGACTTCTGAATCAGCAGTATTGCTGAAGGCTTCTGGACCTCTCAACCCAGGACCACCAACGAGGATTCAGAAAGTCAGTGGAGAGGGTCTGTGGCAAAAGGCTGGGAGTCTGGGGTGCAATCTCAGCACTGTCCAGTCAGCAGAGCCCTAACCCCAACCAGCATACAACATCTTATAGCTACAGCGTAGTAGGGATATATCAGAAAAGAGTGCTTGTGGTCAGATTCATAGAAGAATTTCTGAAAACAGATGCACAGAATCCCTGAATTGGGATCATGTCATGGAAGAGCTCAAAAGGGACTTTGAAAATCAAGTAAGAGATATAGAGGAAAAATTAGGAAAAAAATGAGAGAGGTGCAAAAAGATATACAAAAAAAAAAAAAAAAAAAAAACTAATGAGGAAAAGATTGCCTTAAAAAGCAAAAAGTTCATTGAAGAAAATAATTCCTAAAAAATTGAGCAAATGAAAACTGACTTTATGAAAAATCAAGATATAATAAAGAAAAATTTTAAAATAGAAAAAGATGTGAAATATATCATTGGAAAAAATAACTGACATGGAAAATCTAGGAGAGATAATTTAAAAATTATTGGTCGACCTGGAAATCATAATCAAAAAAAGAGCCTGGATGTCATCTTTCAAGTCCTAGTATTGACATATCTTGGCCCATTTCTCCCTTTTCTCATCTGTATCTTTTGCTGCTAATATAAAACTAGAGATTAAAAATGGAACAGTTCTAAATTTGAGAGTTGTAAAACTATTTATATTTTCTTCTCTTTTCCCCACAAAATACTTCTCTTTTTTCCAATTATACCCTACTGAAATTACTAGGAGTAAATATATACTTAGTCACATTCAAACAGGAAGTTCAAAGGGACTGAGGCTATAGAACAGAGCAAAAGTTTCAAGCTGTCCTTTTCAGATGAGAGGAATTTGGCAAAGTTAGTGAATGCAGAATAGATTTTAAAATTCCACTTCACATATTTTATGATTGCATATAGAAATGCTTAATAAATGTCTATTAAAGTTGAAATCTGATGGAATCCAGACAATAATGGCAACCTCTGCAGCTTCAGTGGACTTAGTTTGTATTAGCTTCAGATAACCTGAACATCACCTAAAAATACCCATACTAACTCCAAGACAGGTCAATCCCTGTCCATAGTGTTTCCATTCAACATGTTAAATGATCTGTGACCCTCCTAGATACCAAATAATACTTTGGTCTAATAATGAAGAAGAAAATAATTTTCCTAGGCCAGCATCATCATTAGAAAAGTAAAAATAAATACATTTTTTACATCTTCCAAATGATTGATTGCATGTCTGTTTTTTTTTTTTAATTCTCATATTAAACCATGAGGAAAGATCAATGAAAATGAAGAAACAAATGCACAAGGAATTCAAATGCATTGGTTATGACCAAAAATTTATTTAGGGCAAAATATGGACTAGAATGTACATCTCCTAATTCTTAGTCTTTTCAACTTTCCACCAGACACTGCTACAAATCGCTACCATTTTCATTGTTTCTTGGCTGGAATATCATGTCAGAATGTTCAGGGCAGCAAATTTAATGACACAGTTGGGAAAACTTAAAAGTCTCCTCCGCATTAGGTCACAAGTGGAGGTTAATATGACAGTGTCATTATATTCCTGTTACCGCCTTCAGAAATGACAGTACAATTCAGAACAGAAAAAGTTCCACTGGGGATTGGCCCCAGTCTGAATGAGCAGCCAAGGTCAGGATGGAAATATGGACAAGAAAATGAATTGTTCTGCCCATTGCCAAGTTCAAGTCCACTTGGTGATTCTGGCATTTTTGGAGGGCTGCCTTTGCCCACCAATTAAAATAAAGAAATTATCCCCAGTTGAATCCTGCAACAATATTACAAACTGCTTCCAAAGCTACAGAGTCCACAATTCCAATGCACTGAGTTCTGAATCAATCTTTTGAAAGTAACTTGCTAGAAGAAAGCCTTTATTACCTGTCCAAGTATTAAAAAAAAAAATATCACTCGAACCAAATTTAGAACTCCTGAGGCCCTTTGTACTACCCCTCTTTACTTATACCAAGTACTGTACCTTTAATTTTCATAATGTATGCAGTTTTAAATTCAACATTTATTTTTAACACCTATATTTTAATGAAACATGAAATATAAAATGAAACTCCAGTCTGCCTTGTATGAGCACAGAGAAAAATCCTAATTACCTGTTTCAAAAGTGTGAAGCGCTTTCTAATTTTCCACCAGCCAGTTTCCTTAGACAGCACTCAGTATTATAACTATTTATGCCAATTGTGCTATTTCATGCATAAAATTACTGCATTATTGTTCGAATAGATGCTAGAGAGATATCTAAGCAGGGTGCAATCACTTCACTTTCTATCAAATTGGGCTCCTGAAAGGTATCATAAATTTTATTAGAAGGCAAGGGGCTAATGGCAGCCAATCAGTGTTAATGCTGATAAAATTGCTTGTATTTTACATTATAAAAACCAGACGATATTTTTTTTAATCATAGGGCTTCCTTTTGTTTTATTAAGAATGGATCACGAAAATGATATTGTAATCACACAAGGTAGTTAGCAAACCCTCCTGCTTTTCCTAGGCTCTGATGGGAGGGGTTGTTGGAAAGGGGAGCAGCTTTCCTTTGGGCACCTAACTATTGCTGGCTAGCAAGACAGGTTTTGTGGGAAGCTGCTTTCCACCTCCTGATTGATGGTAGCGTAAAGTGAAACGGTGCAAAGTGGATACACTGCCCTGTTTGGGGTTATATTTCAATTCCTTGTGGCTTTATGCTCCTAAGGTCCACTCTTTGGGAAACAAATATTAATGTTCCACTGTTCCCAGGTCCTTTATTGAGCCATAAAAATTGTTTTCTATTAACCTGCCTATTGAATCTGAGAGTGGGATGGTTTTTAAGACTCCCCAGCTCATTCCTGAAGTGCCACAGTAAAGAGTGGCAGATTATTATGATATTGAGGAAGGGGGGTGGAAAGGAAAAAGGGAATGACACAGTACAAGTTCTATCTCTTTAGAGAAGAGTTGAATGTGAATTTAACAAAACACAATAGCAGCAACAACAACAACAGTCATATCTATGAATTGGACTCACGTGTGCAAGTCTGAGCAAGACTAAGTCACCTTCATTTCTCTAAGTTTTCTTTTCCTTATCTGCAAAATAAAGAGGATGGATGAAATGATCTTTCAGCTCTAACAAGCACAGCATTACAAAAAGGACATTTATTTAGTAATAGAGCATTTGGTTTCCAATGCCATGTGTGAGACTAGCTTCCTAAGAAAATTTAGTCTTGTCATCTGACTTCTCTGGGCCTTCATTTACTTATCTCTAAAAGAAACTGGACAGATAGTCTAAACAAAATCCTGTGATTCTAAGATGGTCCAAGTACCTCTAATTTCACCTTTGTGTGACCATAACATCCAATCTATTCCCTACCTGAAGTCTAAGAGAAATAGCATTGTAACCAGCAAGGAGAAAAAAGTCTTTATCCCTCTACTACCACATAGCTCCTTAGTCATACTACCTGTATAACTCTCTTTTTTTATTATCTATTAGAATGTCACAAATACTGAAAAATGCAACTTACTTTATCTCCTTCTTTTCTGAACTCTTGGAGCAGTTTTCTTTACCTGTGGACATAGAGGCATGGTTAGATATTGATGATTTTCACCATTCCATATACATACACATCCAAATTCTCATTTTGATCATTTAATTCCAACTAAAATAAACAGTTTGACTCAGTATAACTACTGTAATGTATCAGCAGAATTATTATACATTAGAAAGGGGTGTGGTATTTTATGTTTTAAAGACTGCAGATAAGGAAATAATTATATACTGACTAACATAAATGTAAACTTTTATTAATTTGCTCACAAATTTGGACATTTATTAAATCATGCATACATTTAGACATGTTATCTTTTGATAAGTTTTAGTTTTTAAAAAATTTGGATATCTATTTTTAAAGAAGGTAGGCTATATCAGAGCAGATGTATCTGAAATGGTGGCTATGAAATAATTGAATGTAAATTTGTTTTTAAAACATGAAAACCATTAATTAGAATCATGATTACAGGGGAAAGTTTTCACACATTAGAAATCTATCAGCTCTTACTTGAGTGGCAGGGAAATAGTAAGTGTTTAATAAATGCTTGTTTATTTTGCCTGATTATGCCTACATATAATTGTTTCTTTTTCCTATATCAAGGGGAGGCAAGACAGACACAAAGGGAAAAAAAAAGGAATTTTTAAGATTCTTTTTTACTGACAGGAATGTCAGAAAGTCCAAGTAAAGTAGCATTCTCTTTTTCTCATCACTTCTAGTCACCTAAGCAAAATTAATAAGCAGGCTATGGATAAGATGATGAAGAGTCATTAAAGAATTAGGCTCAGCATGATGAGATACTACAAGAGCTATGTGGGAATTGATATTGAGGGAAAACTAATTTGATTTTCTTTTCCTCTCCCTTTCCCTTCCTCCCCTCCCCTTTTCCTCTTCCTTTCCCCTCCCTGCCCTCTCCCTTTCCTTTTCTCTCTGTCTCTATGTCTCTATCTCTTTCTGTCTCTGCATATATACATACATATATGTCTCTGTCTTTGTCTCTGTGTCTCTCTCTCTCTCTGTGTCTCTCTTTCTATCTCTCTCTCTCAATGTCTTTCTGCCTCTGTTTCTTTCTCTGGTAGAGTTTAATTTGTAAAAGTAAAACGTGCATATGATGAAATTCCATTGTATTTTTAAAAACTGGGAATCTCTCACATAGAGCAGTTATGAATATAAAATGCTACCCAAATGGCAAACTTGTAAAGTTCTCTAATTGGTTCAACAAAATTGAAATCTCTTTGACATCAGAGCTATATGGAAATTCCAAAAATACTTCCTGATTGAATGATGGATTGCTTGACTGGAGCCCAATTTGAAAATAAGGCTAGATAGGCTGCTATCTGAGCCCAACTTACTGAATATATTCAAAAACTAAGTTTTTCAATGAAGTTTCTTCTATGAGAGGTGAGAATCAATATTCAATATTAGGCTATATCTACAATTTCTCTGCATTTTATTACCACCATTAATTTCAATATTCCCTGTTTCTCAGCTGTTTATTAATATTTTTGTAGTCTTATGTTTTTTCCCGTGTGTGTGTGTCAATGGCTATCATACAGATCCAATTCCAGTGGCTCAGCATTTCAACTAATTAGTATAACACTTTGTTCTAACATCTCTCCTGAATCACTGAGATTAATATCAATAGAACAAAATTATAGTGGAAACTCTTGACTGATAATGAGACCTCTATACAAAATATTTACTGAAGAAAAGAAGAATTTGTTGCAAGATTCAAAGATATTAGTTAACAAAATTGTGTTTCTACTCACAAGTGGAGGAAGAAAATATTCCAGTGGGGAACAGTCTTAATCTCTGACTTTCATTGCTTTTAGTCAAGGTCTATATACAAAAGTACGGATTCAGCTATGGAGAATTACAGTTGCATTCTGATTAAACGCTTGGAGCCTTGCAAAGTTCAAGAATTTTAGACACAGCTCACATGGCACTTCATAGGAAAATTCCTTATCAAAAGGTTATACTACAATATGGACCACTGAGATGAAAATATTTTATGGATTGCCTAAGGAATGAAAAAGCAGGGTCAGCAATACAGTAAACTCAAAATCTACCACACAAACAAGAGACTTGGTGGGTATTAGGGTGGGAGGAGTCACAATCATATTGCTCAGCCTCTAGCTTTGTTAGCTTTAGGATATACACATCCAGGAGGGTTAGGGCTGTAGCATTCTAAATAGGTTTCATCAGCTCATAATTCCCTCTCCATACTTTCATTACTCTCTGTTTTTGCCTTAGGCAGATATCTAGCTAGTCTAGCTCTTGTCTCTGTGGTAGTAAACCCACCTTTGTACATATGGAACAAACTAGCCAGCTAAGCTGAAAGGAATATAGGGAGAAAAGAACACTGGGGAATAAAACACAAATATTATCTCTTCCAATTGATGATTCTCAGTGTTGCCAAGATACTCAGAGGAAATTTAAGAACCTAGGAAGGTTTTAATCCTAGGAGTGCATTAACCAATTCCATGGCTTTTCTTAGTTGTAATAGTAATAATACTTCTCTATAGAGTTATAGGATTAATAGAAATCTTTCTTCACAGTAACACTGTACAATAAGGAATAAAATTATTATAATATTATAATCTTTATATATAAGAAAATTGAGTCTGAAGCCACCTAGCCATAAATGTGAAAACTAGATTCTGCTCTAGCTTTCTTAAAACTGTAAGCTCTTGCCTCTAAACCACATATCCCTAAACTTGAAGAGGTTTAAAAACTCAGAAACCAACTCAACAATTGATTTTTTGAAGTGGAAATAAACCAAATTGAAGAAAACAATTGGGAGAATAAGAGAAAGAAAAACTGTCTTTCCCTCAGGTTTCACAATCAAAAAGTATACTGAGCCTTCCATTATGGGCACCATTATATTTCTGCAGTAGATGAGAAAAGTATTCATAAAAACGTTTTGTTGTTATTTAGGAATCTAAGAAGTTAAATAATAATAAGTTAATAAGTATAATAACTTATTCTTAAATCATTTATAATTTTACAAAGTATTTTAAAATCATCTCATTTTAATCCCAGATACTTAATCTACTCCCATTTAATAAATGAAAAAAAATTGAAATTTGGGATTTTTAAATGACTGGCCAGGATTAAATAGTTTGCAATTGCCTAAAGCAGAATTTGACCCTAGGTGTATCAAAATATAATTCCACTGCCTGCTACATTTTACCTCACAGAACAAAACAAGTATACAATAAGTGTCATAGAATGGTGATTTATTTATCCCAACCTCTTGCAATAGATAGTTAGCCCTATAGAAACTCAGAGGAAAACAGAGGTGTCTAGAGACTAGAATTAACTGGAATGGCTTGACAGATGAGATGGAACTTGATAGGTTTGAAAGAGTGGACAGGAAGTGCATAAGTAGAGGAGTGGGAGAGTATTCAGGGCCAGGGTGTAAATAAGGATATAATGACATTAAGAAGCATGCAGTACTCAGGGACAATGATAAAGCAAAAGCTTAATGAAGAGAGAAGCCATCGATAAAGCTGAAAAATCAAGTAGAATAAGACTGTGGGGGGCCTTGAATGCCAGGTGAAAGACATTTAATTTTGTGCTGCAGGTAATTGGAAACCATTGGAGAATTAGAATCAGCAAGTAATTCAATGAATGTGTATGTGTGTTTGTGTGAGTGTATATGTGATAGTTCATAGAGCTAAAAAGGCAGAAGTATAGAAGCAGATAGATTTTATATGGATACATGTGGATGATAATACTCAGCATATTAATATTGCTCAAAGATAGTACTTCTTTAAAATGATTTTGTCATTCTGTGAAAACTCACCGATAGTGAGGGTGAATCCTCATTGAGTTACAAACTCCATGTTTTCATCCATTTTCTGACATCACCAAGTCATCTTGGCAATATCCCCACTGCTGATATTACTTGAAACCTCAATTGATTTACAACTTTGCAATCTATTTGTCCCCATTTATTATCCCTCACATAAAACCAAGGATCTCTGGGAAGTTGCCTCTGATGTTAGGACTCTAAAGAGTTGGACAAAGAGGAGTCTAGGCCACTAGAGTGCTTTTAGAGAGAGAATATAGTGCAAAAGATCAGCAAAGCAATAAAGGGCCTGCATGTCCCAACCTCTGTATATGAAATGCAGTTAATAATACAAAGCCTGGATGTTTTTAATAAAGGGATGGATGTGTGTAGCTGCTGTCCTTGAAGATTCTATTGCAGGCTGCGCCTTTACAATTTAGACCTTGCGGGGAAGAAAAGATACCAGTCAATGTCCCCAAAAATATGACCACTAGTGACAAATCTGCCTGGTAGCAGACCATGAAGGGACTTTTAGTGGGCCCTTCTGTCATTCCCAATTGGTCTTATTCATGAGAATTTTATATTTTCAAATCACAAAAGGGACAGGCAGCACTTCTTCATTCATTTTGCAGGACATTTCAGTGGGTACAGATTGAGAGGTGCACAACCATCAAACATGGCATTACCTGCATCCATCTCCATCAACCCATCAAGAGAAATCCAGAAGACTTATACCTGTTCATTTCCCCTGCCAGTGTAAACTTTATCGATGAACACATGAGAAAATTTAAAAGAAAATTAAGTTAGGGTATACAGCAAAGTGACTAATCAACACAGCTAGAAAATAATGTAATTATTTTATGTCAATTTCATTGTACCTGTTAGGTACAAGTCCTTTAAACCCTAAGCCATTAATTTTTAAGGTGACTCTAATTTTGTCATGACATTTAAGGCAAAGCCAGGGATATTTGGTGGTTCTAACTTCTGACTGCACATGAGAACATTTAAAAACAATCATAATCACAAAAAAGAAAACAAAGAACATTAAATTTTGAGCTGTGGGAGTATGTATATGAGCTGTAAGGTATGGTAGTTGCACCATGAGAGTAGTTGTTCTTCAGGGGTTTTTTTTTGGGGGGGGAGAGGGGGATGATTCACTTATTCTCCTCAACAGGCAATGGCAGAAAATATCAGAAGAGCACAAATAAAAAACTCACTGGAAACCTGTGGGATAAGATTTCTGGGACAGAACTCAACTACCTTCTCTTTGGTGATTAGTCTGAAATGTCTAGGAGGATCTTGCCCAGCTTCTGTCTAGAAGGACACAAAACAAAACTATAGAGAACATTAATTACTATATTGACAGCGAGAGGTTGAGGAATAAATGTGATAAATCAAGGATCAAGACTGTTGAAGGATTATTCTTTACCAATATGGTTTTGGAGCATGGCTAGGAAACATTAGACACAAAGCACTGGGTGGAGGGAGTTGTTTCACATCTCACCAGAAGCAGCTAACTACCAGGCAACAAGAAAAGAGTTTTCAGAAACTTCCCAGGAACAACCCTACTTAATTATTTTCCATTATGCTAAAGTTAAACTTTAATTTACAGCTAATAAGTAATTCTTTTGTTTCTTATGAAGTTGAAAAAATATTGGAATCTCAACTGTATGGCGGCCTAGCCAGGAGAAATTTATGAGTTATGTTTTTTTAAATCCCTAGATGGCAATCAGATTAAGACACTTACATAAAATAGGCTTGGAGCCTTAGGAACTCCTATGAGTACTTGTGTGAAAGGATTTAGTACTTTCTATACCTAGGTCCTACTCACTACTGCATTTGAGCTAGCAATATGGACCTTGGAGAGCCAAACAGTAGTTTATCTATATATAGAACTGTGAATACCTATTCAAGAAGCAAAAAAAAATCTTAATGCCACTATAAAGTAAGCATTTCTGTGGGAGCTCCTATAGGGAAAATATGTAAATAAGCAAACAAACCAAAACATTATTAAGAATCTGTCTAGAAGCAAATGAAGGCTTGCACATGGACCAAATGAGTAAGGTAATGTGGAACAATGAAAGAATAATAAATTTGGAATCAGATCACCTGTGTGATATTGGAAAGGTCACTTCATCTGCCTAGGATTTATTTCATCATCTATAAACCTTGAGGATGCATTCAAAGATCTCTGATAATAAAGGAAAATAATACTTAATAATAAAAATAATATCATTTTATTCATTTCTGATAACAAAGAGTATTGGCTTTTGAATTAGCAAAACTAGGTTCAAACCTAATCTTCTCTGCTTGCTATATGCTTGGTGTTGGGCTACCCACTCAACTGTTCTAGGTCTTATTCTTTTCATCTGTAAAATTTAGGGATTGGTTAAAAGATTCTAATGTCCCTTCTATCTCTAGTTTTAATCTTTCCTCTTTCACTAGTCATTGCTTCTCTCCTATCCAATTTTCACATTTTTTCCTAACTCAATTTTTTAAAAATGCCTGACCTTATTGCACTTTTAAGTTATCATCTTAATTTTTGACTTGGATATGGAATGTTCTCACACATCTACTTAATATTAGCAGATTGAGAGCAGGAATCCAAAACTTTTGGCACATAGTACAATATTATTTCTTTAATGAAATCTCACTCTGGAATGGCATCAAGATCTAAGAATTTGACGAAAAGGTTAAATGTCAAGACTGAACATGTTTATCTTCTTGTATTGCTAGTTGTTTACCCTTGGTCAGAAAAAGAATCTGAAAACAAAAACAGATGACTATTCTGGGTAAGCACATGAAAGCAAGATGATGTGCTTTTCATACAGTTTCATGGGTAAGCGTCTTTTTGGTAGTATGTTATAGAAAACTTGCTTTATCCAATAAATGAAAAATAAAAATTAATAATAAAAATATATTGAAGACCTTAATGAAAAAGCACATTGAGAGATGATGAAATAGGATGTATAAAGACAGAAGACATATTTAAGTAGAAAAGACTGTATGTGACTGAAGAATAATATAAAAAGACTCTAGAAGTAGAAGAAAATCTGATTCTGAAACTAAATACCATACTGAATAGTGTGTTTATTATTCAAGAAGCAGATGAAAGTTAATGAAGTTTGTGTTTGCTTGTAATATTTTGCTTTAGTAGAGAAGACAGCTATTTGGTGAGTTCTATATTTTACTATGGTCAATATGACAGCTCTATTATTTATTGAGAGAAAAAGAAATAATCTATAAAGAGATAGGAAATTATATGAAATAGTATGATGGAAAGGTGAAGATAGCTTTACATAAATTAGTAACTATATAACTGGAGAAAAGGCAAAGAATGTGAGAGAGATATTTGGGATTTCAATTTATAAAGCTTCATAATTGTTGCATATGGGCATCGATGGAGAAGGAAGGATCAAGAATAAGTCTAACCTTGGAACCTGGATGATAAATGTATTATATGATGATATTATTAACATAAAAACTTAATAAAGGAAAGAATTTTAATGAAAATAAATGAGTTCAGTTTGGGTTATAATGAATTTGGTATTATTATTGCGCATCCTCAGTGCCATCATATAGCAGCTAAGTCTTTCATATCTCTTGATATCTATAGGAACTCCTCCTGCCTCTTTGAATTGTTGGGGTAGGGAGCACCAGCACTATAAGTTAGGAAGACCTGAGTTCATATGTGGTCTCAGACACTTAAGACTGCCTAGCTGTATGACTCTGGGCAAGTCACTTAATTCCGATTGCCTCAGGAAAAAAGAAAAAAAAAAAAAAGAATTGTTGGAGTGGGATTTTTTTCATGAAAACTGAACTTGAGGTTCATCTCTACTGCCATTTTGTGGATTTTATGACTTTATAAATTGTCCTCTTTCTGATCCTTTTTGAAGAATGTTCTCATATAACTTCATGAATTATGGCATTCAGAATTTTTGCTTCTTCATGCTTTTCTGGAAAGCCTATCATTATTGAATTGTCTTGCTTCATTCTGGTTTTCATGTCTTTTGCTATTAATTATAAAAGATTCCAATTTGTCACTTTTTTATTTTGCTCCATATTACTTGTTGTATCATTGGTTTCCTATCACTGTTTTCCCCCCATTTTATCCCTGCCATTCTCTTTTGCTAAACATCCATTACTTTCTTAAAATTTGCGAAATCCTATTATGAACAGTTTATGCTGCCAAATGTTTTAAAATTCTAATTTTGCTTTGCTTCTTTTAAAAGAAAAATTTAGTAAACTTAAAAGCTACTCTATCTTAAGTTGTTATATCATTGTTTTCAATCTAGTGTCTTTTATTGAAGCATTATATATTACCCTTTTTTCTGTAGATTAGTCTTCACATTATTTTATATACAAAGTATGTCTTTATTGTGCTGAGGTCTTTTTTTTTTAAACTCATTTGTTTGGATTCTCTGGATCTATATCTATAAAATTTCTCTTATAAGATCCTCTTTCATGTAGCAATAGAGCCCTCCAAACTTAATCAAATCTCACCACATGTCCAATCTATTTCTTTTCTATTCACATTTTGATGAAATCTTTAACACTACTCTTCATGTGCAAATCATTGCTGCTAATATATTTCAGCCCAATTATAACTACCATGCACCTGGTTTTCACTCTATATCACCTAAAATTTCAAATCCTGAGATAATAGTGTTCTATTCAATATTTCATAAGTTCTTCAAAAAGTCAAAATTGGTCCCATTAGTGTGGGTATTCTCTTTAATGGGGCATTTTCAAACCACAGATATATTCTCATCCTATGTTCTCTCTTATTTCTATGTTCTCCCATTGATTCTCTCTGAAGCATCTACCCAAAATGCTGAAGCTCTTTGCCTAGGCCCATGAATAATTTACATGTATAAGCAATCAAGCTATCTGGATGTCAAGTGTCATTCTAGTCATGGAGTGACTAGTCCATTTTCTTTTATGATTCTACACATCATGAAGAAGTACTTTTTAATTTTAACTGTTTCTCTTTTGGGGGGGCATCAATGGCTTATTTAAATAGGTTAGATTGAATCTGCTGTGATTATTCACAATATCTCATTCTCCCCACTTTGACCTTTCTTTTAATTTGAGGTTGATTTTTATCTTTGTCCTAATTATTTGATGCCTTCACTGCAAAAGGTCAGCTGATACAGATATAACTCAAACATCAATAAGCAGTAATTACCTCTTTGTTAAGATACAGTAAATTCATTATTTGTAATGTTTAGTGTTCACTAATCCCAGACCTATGTAACTTCTGTAAGAATGTATTCATGATACATAAAGATGAAATTTCTTAATATTTTTCAATCTTTCAATGTAGTCAAATTCAATGTATAATTTTGTTGTTTAAAAGACAGGGTTTGTGGCAGCAAAAAGCTTGGGCTTATTGAAATATTTGTATGATCGATTAAAATATATAAAATTTTTGGATCCTACTTATTATCTGTCTGAATGACCTGCCAAAGTTGTAAAAGACTGAAATGACAATGTACATTACTGGGAATGTGATTAAATCCCTTATACTCTGTTCTAGTTAGACTTCATCTGGTATATGGTGTTCAGTTTAAGATGATATATTTTAAGAAGGAAATTAAGAAGTGAAGGAATTTACAGTGAAGAATTATTGGTATGATGAAGGGCCTTGAGATCATGCCCTATAAGAATCATTTGAAGGAAGTTTAACTTAAAGAAAAAAAAGAAAATTCAGGTAGGACATGATACCTGCCTTCAAGGATTTAAAGGGCTGTCAAGAAGATAAAAGATATGACTTGTTCTGCCTGACACCAGAGGGTGGACAAACTTCAATGGGTATATGTTGCAGAAGCACACTTCATCTTGATGGGAGGAATGGCTGTCAAATAATTAGAGCTATTGCAAAGTATAATGGGCTGCCTTGGTACATAGGATATCCCAGCTAAATATTTTCAAAAGAAAAAGGTGACAATTTGTCACATAGGGTGTAGAAAGTCTTCTTTTGTTCAGGTATGATTTGACTACATAGCCTCTGAGTTCCAGTCCAACTTTGAGATTCTGTGATACACTTTGCCTTTCACTTGCTATCATGGCCAGTGGTGATTTAGATGATCCAGCTTTAATAATTCTAACTTTTTAAATTTATAATATCAAAAAGTTCTGCCAAGCAGTTGAAGAATTGTTGAATAAAATGTGATGTGTGAATGTATTGGAACATTACTTAATCATAAGGAATGATAAATATGAAGGATTCAAAGATTTATGGAAAGATATAGAAAATGATGCAGGGGAATGAAAGTAAAATATAAAAGAATAATATATGATAATTTTAATAGTATAAATGAAGAAAATGTAACCCAACAAAACTCATTGCAAAAGCAATGGATAGCATTGCCACTGATTTATTGAAGTTAAAGATCATATCCTTCCTTCGTTTTTGTCGATGGCAAACTATAAAAAAGTCATCTCCTATTATTCTAAGCATCATCCAAATATCAATTCTAATCACTATTTCATGATATTTTTGCTTGACTTGTCCCCCCATAATATAATTCAGAAAAATAATTCTGATTTACATGAGTTTTGTGTTCTGTGTCAAAATAACATTTATCATTTTTAAAAGACTATGATTTACCATAAAGTAATAACAATTAAGGCCGCTAGGTGATACAGTAGATAGAGAATTGGCTCTGGAGTCTGGAAGACTCATCTCCTTAAGTACCAATCTGTCCTCATATGTAATAGTTGTATCACATACACACACACACACACACACACACACACACACACACACATCCCTCCCCCAACAAGTCATTTAATGCTATTTCAATTTCCCCATCTATAAAATGAGCTGAAGAAGGAAATGGCAAAGCACCACAGTATCTATATAACAAAAATCTCAACTGGCATCAAGAAGAATCACAACAACTGAAAAGTGACCAACAATGGCAATAGACTTACTGTGAGAGAACATGTCTCTTAAATATGATGGTTTCCTATCTAGGGACTTGGGTAACATAGTGCTAAATCTTGAGCTAGTAAGCAGGACACAATAGGTACACAAATAGCTGACTAGCAAAAAATAACATGGTAGGAATGAAAGGCAAGTAGCAATACCTTGTTTACTTTAAGTTAAAGGAAGCAAAGAGATAATGTTACACTTAGTAAAGAAATGATAGAGATCCTACATTATGAAAGCAAATCATTTGAAGGATTGAATATGACTAATAATTAGAGATTATTAGGGGAGTTGTGCTTTCCAGACCTAGATAATAAAATGATCTAAACTATGGAGCCAGGAAAACTTTAATATGTATTTGGGATTAATAACTTAATTAAGCATGTGGATAAAATATGAGAATAGGATCATCCTGTTAAACTGGAGAGATAGGATGATAACAGAATAGAAAAGGGGAAGGGACTTTTATAGCAAGATAGGTGACATAAACAGATCCATGAATTAGGAAGATTAATCTCACTTACAGATCAAAATATGGATTAGGGACAAGGTAGGTATGGATTTCAGATATAGAAAAATAAGTTATGAGATTGTTTTTAACAAATGAAATATGTAGTAACAAGGACTTGTACTAGAATACCAATTAAAATGGAAAGGATTAATGCAAGTATTTTAGAGGTAGAATTAATAAAATTTAATAGCAGATTCAATATGGTATTGGGGTTTAAGCATTGGACCGATAATTTCACTGGTATAAGGGACACAGAGATGAGAAAATTCCTTCTACCAATGGTTAGCACCTTATGTACAAATTATAGTTCTAGAAAGTCTACTTAAGCACTGAAAGAATAAGATACTACTTTATCAAGGAAGAAGATAACCAATATTTGTCAGAAGCAGGATGTGAATCCAGGTTTTCCTGAATTCAAATTTATCTCTCTTGCCACCCATTCAACATTATTCTTGAAGGGTTATGTAGAGCAAAATTAATAATAATAACCACAATAACAGCATGATATTGAGCATGGTCAGCTGGTTAGATCATGGTGTCATGATAAAAAAAAATTATGTCAGAAAGATTAGCCCCCTGGCAGAAGCACTCATGAAAAAGGAGAAAATGTTCCAGCATATGTTTTCAAGAACGCAATATTGTTAATATTGCAAAAACAGAACTCATCACAATCAACTCCACCATGCAATGCCTCTTATGCCCAAGATCTCTGATAGCCACAGAAAACACAGCTAGACAAATAAACAAAGCTAGTTTGGAGCATTAGACCTTAATATTCTACCACAAAGAGTATGTCTATCTTCTTCAGTGATAGCTAGTTGTATGCCAGCAGTTAATCCTACTCCCAATTTTCATATGCTCTCTTCAGACTTCACTAGTGTGGGAGAAAAGCAGGCCTTGTCACGGCTTAATGGCATCAATTACTACTTTCTTACCCCCATTATATTTCAACAAATTAGGCACTATTCTAAATCAATGGAATTGATTGGAACAACAATGAAAAGTTTAAGTGGATATTAAATTCAAAAATCTAAGTAAGTTTTAAGTGAACAATTTATGAAGTTTTACAATTCTTCAAATGAATCTGTCATCCTGTTGGAATTAACTTTGAGATTCTGTGGCATTTGATTTTGAAAGGTAGTAAATCCTTGAAGGTGGATTTGTCTTTTAGAAATAGCCAAAGGTATTCAGAGCAAATTAGATAACACTATTTTCTCCCAAAAGAGGGAATGGATAATGTGACTGTTTTATTTTTTTTTTAATACACAAATCTTAAAGTGATATTGAAAACAGTTCTCAAAGAGGAGCTCCAGAAATGTAATGAAAACTGTCAACACCTTAAAAAAATGCAGAATTCCTTAAATGTGAACTCTGAAAAGAACATTGTAGCGTCAGAAACCTGGTATTTGTGTTTTTTTGTTTTTTGTTTGTTTTGAGAAGAAGGTGGTATAGAATCAATTCCATTGCCTAATAGTCATACATACCTTCAATAGCCAGATGAGACAAGAAGAGTAGCTTTCCCATGGCTCACCTGTAGGAAGCTTGGGAAATATGAGCTGTAGCGTGAATAACACATGAATGATGACAGCAGAAGACAAGAAGGCTACTGCTTTGATAAATGCCCCAAGGGCCAGTAAAATGGCAGTGCTTGGAGGCATGTGCCAAATCATGTTTGGCTTTGGCCCTGTAACTTGTGATTCTGTCAAGGACTCATCACATCAATTGGTGGGAAAATGGATTACTGTCATTCTTCAAGGCCCAGCACATCATTCCCCATTGATTGGCATGCCAAATCCTTCACAAAGTAATGAGTCAGGGACGATTCAAATCATCATCGAACTGTCAACTTGATTGCATAGCCCTCTATCAATGGGATTAAACTGGTGTGGCATCCAAGATATAATGAAAGGCATTGCTTAATTTGAAAAGTTGACAGAAAGACAGGGATGCAGGACCTGGGAGACCTAGACCCATAGGAAACAAACAAACAAACAAAAAAAAAATCAGGGGAAATTTAGAGAAATTGGGTGATGACACAAATGCATTTATTTTTGTGCCAGGTGCTGTGTTAAATAGGAATCATAAGGGACATTCTCAAGAAGCAAAATGAACATGTATCCCAACTCCTTCATTTGATAAATTAGAAAACTAAGAAAATTAGAAAATTTATATAAGGTTATATTGTTAGTAACAGGAGCACCAAGGATAGACTCTAGGTCTCTTGAGTTCTAATCTAGTATATCTATTACAAAAAGCAACAGTTCTTATGCAATTTGAGTTTTCATTCCCTTGCTTTAAATATAGATGCTTGAAATAAAATTTATTTCTTAGTTTTCAATAGATAGATTGACTTTACATTTTATATATGCTTAAATTTTCATTTCCAAAGTGTTCCATTCTTTTCTCATTCATAGATCATTCTACTCTAACACTATTCTATTATAATTTGAGGATATTCTCTGAATTATTGTTTTCAATGGGTTTATATAGTTTCAGTTTACTCTATATACACTTCATGATCTCTATCCAGTCCCCATTCTGATCCAACATCATATAATTTAAATTTCATTGTTAAATATTGAGTTTGCTTCTGCTTTTTACTATCATAAACATCTCTCTCTCTCTCTGTCTCTCTGTCTCTCTGTCTCTCTCTCTCTCTCTCTCTCTCTCTCTCTCTCTGTGTGTGTGTGTGTGTGTGTGTGTGTGTGATTTTGCTTTCTTTCTGTAGCTTTTTGGACTTTCTGGATCCAGGTACTTTGTACTGGCAAATGGTTCAATATCAGAAACAGAGAACAGTTTTGTCAATGGAGAGGATATTAAAGGTGATGTCCACAAATCATATGCTACTATAGAACTAAGAGATCCCAGTTATATTACATAGAACAAAAATTGAGAAATAAGGGAAGATAATCAGGTAGCTTATTATAACTTTGTGATTGCTGGTAAGTAGCATAACATCACTGTTTCAAAATTTCTGTAAAAATTATTCATGAAATGAAGGTAACATCTCTGTTTCCAAATTCTGGTTAAAATTGTGAATGAAATGAAGATTCTATAATGAGAGAGAGAGAGAGACAGAGAGACAGAGAGAGAGAGAGAGAGAGAGAATTTGAATTATTAATAGAGCTTTCAGGGGAAAAAATTACTTAGTAAGTCTTCAGAGTGACATATATATGTTGCAGATTTTAAAATACTCCCCTATCTGTATTAATACAATAGTAGAGCAGATTAACCATTAATCTTTAGAGTTCAATAAAATGTGCTTGTTTCCTTACAACTAAATTCTTTTTTTTTAAATTTTTATTTATTTTTATGGTTATATGACCTACATTCCCACACATTCTTATTGTTCTTACATAGATAAACATTTCTTGTAGCAAGATACAAAAAAGCAAGGGAAAATAAGTTCAGAAAAGATAAGAAAAGCAAAATTGAAAAAAAAAATTCACCATCCCATGTCCTTCCTTTTCTGCTCCCACTACCACAATCTTGGCAAAGAAGAGAAGAAACAATTTCTTATCTATTCTCTAAGACCTCTTTTAGAGGAAGATTTGTGGGGAAGAGTAAAGCAAAACTGCCAATTTCTTAGATTCTGGCATCTTGAGGGATTGTTCTCTGATTTGTACTCTGAGTACAGAGTATACACATAGATGGTTGAAAGACTCTGCTTTTATTTTACCTGTAACCAAGCCTAGATTTTGTATAAGCTTTGGATTGCATAAGACTTAGTTTAAAAGTATTTGAACTGTTAAAAGGTCCTGAAGAAGTAGTTTCTTTAAAAATCTTTCTTATGCATAACGATATTAGTGATACCCAAAGGATATTTGATTCCTCCCTTCACAAATGTGTACTAAAGCCAATAAATTAATATTTAGATGACTTCTTATAGCCTGAAAATTTTATCACCTGGTGACTAAGCCTCTATGGTGAATCTCTAACCCTTTAACTAGACAAATATGTAGAACATAGAGAGAGAGAGAGAGAGACAGACAGAGAAGAAGAAGGAAAGGAAGGAGAGAGGGAGGGGGGAGGGAGAGACAGAGAGTAGAGAGAGAAACAGAGAGAGAATCCATCACTAGATTTGTATTTTAAGCCTTCTGAAGTTGTAGAACGTATTAGTCCTTCATCCCATCAAAATACATTACAATGGGACTTTGTATGAATTTACCATTCAAATTTATTTTATTTTTTTGTAGAAGAAAAGAAATCCTGAAAATATCTAATCGTTTCAGTCTCTTAGCACCAGTCAGAATGTCGTAGATTGTCAGTCCTCTGACATAGATTTTGAATAATCATAATAAACTCCTCAAAACTGCTTACAGAATCCATATACTTTGGAAAGCTAGTGAAAAGTTATTCTTGGTTGAAGGACAAGTAACTCTTAGAGAGCTAATATAGTTCATAAATTGATTCTCATTGTTTTCTTCCCTGAGACAGACAACTTTGGTTCTTGGAGTTTCTCCTATTACTTGCATTGAATATCTTTTTTCCTCTTTTCTTTTCTTTTCTTTTTTTTTAATTTTATTTATATCATTTATTTAACTAAATACAAAATAAGAAAAAAACATAATAGAAAAACAAAGACAGAAAAGGAAAACAAAACAAAATAAAACATTGTCATGTGCCCAGCAGAACATCACAGAGGATTCAAAATACTTAACAATAAATGCCATCATTACAAGAAAGCATATTTAATAATAGAAAAATTATACTCATGAGTGTCCATCTTCTTGCTTTCTTGTACATTATTCTTTTGTTTTCTGCTGAGAATGATTTTCCCCCTTTCATCCCCCCAAAGTCTCCTGAGCAACCTACGATAAGCAGATATCTTTATATATTTACAGACCTACATACACACACCTACATAGACATACATGCATACATACCCACTTATACTGAGACACATAAATATGTATATGCATTTATCCATATATAAACATGAATCTAAAATAATAATAGTATGGCTGGCAAAATGTAGATTTCTCTCTTGATTGAATTTTTCAATTTGACTCTGTCTAAGATCAATGATTACTAGCTGAACTTTTTTTTTTTTCCTAGTAAATTTTACTCTTGATCCTTATTGTAGTGTTTCTGTATATCTCTTATTTCCTATACCTGATAACTTTCTATTTTAATTCTGCTCCTTAACTTGCCTTGCTATTATTTAACCAGATCTCCCATGGATTTTCCCTTATCATTTCCTCCCACTCTTTTCTTCCTTTTATCCCATTCCCTTCCCATTAATCTACACACATTATCCCACTCCACTTAATCTATCCTGTCCCACTACCATTACTATACACACCCTTCTATACACCACCTTATTCTTTATCCCTTGCCAATTAATCTACATACTTTATCCCACTATCATAAATCTATACATCCTTCTATACCCCATCTAATCCTATTCCCTTCCTCTATCCTTCCTTCCTTAATCCTTTATAGATTTCGGGGTTGCTATTATACCCTTAATGGTTTATGTGTATTGTTGCTTTTAACCCATTCCTGTTGTGAATAAATTTTCAGAGCTATGTCCTCTAATGCCTTTTTGTGTATTCTTCCTCTGTACCTCTTTTATATAATATGATAACTATTTTTATCTTTTCCTAGACAGTTTTGCTTTTTAAAGTCGGATCATACTCAGCTCTGCACAAATCTTTTTTTTTTTGGGTTACCCAATTACTGAGGTCAATCTTAAACATATGGCATATATTTCCATATATAAAATACAAACAATTTGTCCCTGCTAAGTTCTTTGACATAGTTTTTTTTTTTTTTAATATTGGCTTTTATATGTTAAATTTTTTATTTAGTTTGAATTTGTTGAAATCTGCAAGCTCTCCGAATGTCCATCATTCAGTATTATGGATAATTTTGCTGGATATGATAATTTTGGCCTAATTCTTTTGATTGCTCATATGTATGATTTCAGGATCTGTATTCTTTTATTATAATTTTTGATAAGTCCTTTACAATTCTAATTGTAGCTCCAGTATATTTGTTTTTTTTCTTGCTTCTTTCAGCATTTTCTTTTTTGATCTAAGAGTTTTCAAATTTGGCAATGATATTCCTTTTGTTGTTGTTTTTATATTGTAGTAAATTTATTAAGGTTTAATACATATTGCTTTATGAATCATGTTGGGAGAGAAAAGTCAGAACAAAAGGGAAAAACCATGGGAGAGATTAAAAAAAAAAAACATAAATAAGTGAACATAGCATGTGTTAAATGCAATCTCCTTAGATCTTCTGGTGGCAGAAGACATTTCCTATATGAACTTTATTAGGCTTGCTTTGGATCACTGAACTTTCATAGTTGATTATCACACATTCATGCTATTATAATGTACTACGCATTCCTGGTTCTACTTGTTTCGCTCAGCATCAGGTCATGAAAATCTTTCCAGGTCTTGTTCATCATTTTTTTACAGAACAATAAAATTCCATTACTTTATGTAACACAACTTGTTCAACTATTCCCCAATTGTTGGGCATCCTTGAATTTTCCAATTCTTTTCTACCATAAAAAGAGCTTCTACAAATATTTTTGCATAGGTGGGTCCTTTTCTCTCCTTTATGATTATTTTGCTATACAAACCTATCAATGGCACTGCTGGGTCAAAGGGCATACTCAGTTTTATAGCCCTTTGGGCACAGTTCCAGATTGCTCTTCAGAATGATTGAACCATTTAACAATTTCATTGATAATGCATTAGTGTCCCAGTTTTCCCATATCCTCTTTAACATTTATTATCTTTTCCCATCATCTTGGCCAATCTGAGAGTTGTGAGGTGGTACCTCAGACTGTTTTTAAAATGCATTTCTCTGCTCAATAGTGATTTAGAGCATTTTTTCATATAAATATTGATGGTTTTAATTTTGTCATTTGAAAATTAATCCTTTATATGTTTTGACCATATATCAATTGGGGAATAACATGTATGCTGATAAATTTGGCACAGTTCTTTATATAATTTAGAAATGAGATTTTATCAGAAACACTGACTGTAAAGATTTTTTTCTCAGCTTTGTATTTCCCTTTTAATTTTTTTTTAATTAATGTAATCAATTGTCCATTTTGTCTTTCATAACATTCTATAGTTCTTCTTTGGTCATAATGTCCTCCCTTCTCCAAAGATCTGATAGGTAAATCATCCCTTGTTCTACTAATTTGTTTATGATCTTTTATGCCCAAATCATGCATCCATTTTGACTTTTATTTTCATATGGGGTGTGAGATGTGGGTTTAGGCAAAGTTTCTGACATTATTTTCCAGTTTTCCCAGCAATTTTTTTTTTAAATACTGAGTTCTTATCCCAGAAACTGGATTTTGGGGGTTTACCAAATACTAGATTGTTATAGACCTTGATTGTTGTGCTGTGTGTATCTAATCTATTTCACTAATCCACCATTGTATTTTTTAGTCAGTACCAATTGGTTTTGATTACTGCCACTTTATAATATAGTTTTAGATTTGGTACTGCTAAGCCTTCATTCTTTATTTTTTTTTTTATTAATTCCCTTCATATTCTTTTGTTTGTTTGTTTGTTTTTGTTTTTGTTTTTCTGAGGCTGGGGTTAAGTGACTTGCCCAGGGTCACACAGCTAGGAAGTATTAAGTGTCTGAGACCAGATTTGAACTCAGGTCTTCCTGAATTCAGGGCTGGTGCTCTATCCACTGTGCCACCTACCTGCCCCTTTCCTTCATATTCTTGACCTTTTGTTCTTCCACATGAATTTTGTTATTATTTTTTTTAGTTCTATAAAATAATGCTTTGGCAGTTTGGTATAGTACTGAACAAGAAGGCCAATATAGGCAGAATTGTCATTTTTTTTTTATATTAATTCAGCCTATCCATGAACAACTGATATTTTTCCAATTGTTTAGATCTGATTTTATTTGTGTGAAAAGTGTTTTGTAATTGTGTTCATATAGCTCTTTGGTTTGTCTTGGCAGTAGACCCCAGTATTTTATTTTGTCTATAGCCATTTTATTTTATTTTTATTTTTATTTATTATTATTTTTTTTGAGGCTGGAGTTAAGTGACTTCCCCAGGGTCACACAGCTAGGAAGTGTTAAGTGTCTGAGAACTGATTTGAACTTGGGTCCTCCTGAATTCAGGGCTGGTGCTTTATCCACTGTGCCACCTAGCTGCCCCTGTCTATAGCCATTTTAAATTAAATTTATCTTTCTATCTTTTACTGATGGGCTTTGTCAGTAATATATAGAAATGTTGATAATTTCTGTGGGTTTATATTATATCCTGCCATTTTGCTAAAGCTGTGAATTGTGTCCAGTAAGTTTTTGGATGATTTCTAGGATTCTCCTAATATATCTTCATATCATCTGCAAAGAGTGAAAAGAGTGATAGTTTTAGAAACTATCTGTTAGAAACTCTACTTGGTTATAGTGTTTTGTCCTGCTATAAGTTTCTGTAATTTTTTCCTAATATTTTAATTAAAATATTATTTAGGGATGTTGGTCTATAATTTTCTTTCTTTGCAAGAAATTTAGCAGTACTCCTTCTTTACCAATTTTCCCAAACAGTTTACATGGTATTGGAATTAATTGCCCTTTAAATATTTGGTAGAATTCATTAGTGAATTACTCTGGCACTGGAGATTTTTTTTTTCTTAAAAAGTTCATTAATGATTTGTTTAATATCTTTTTCTAAAATGATACAATTTAAGTATTTTATTTTCTCTTCTATTTACTTGGGCAATTTTTATTTTTGTAAATATTCATCCATTTCAGTTATGTTATCAGACTTGCTGGCTTAGAGTTGGGCAAAATAGCTCCTAATTATTGCTTTGATTTCTTTTTCATTAGTAAGTTCACCCCTTTAATTTTTGACACTGGTGATTTGATTTTTTTTGTCTTTCCTTTTTTGGACCAAATTAACCAAAGGTTTATATATTTTGTTGTTGTTTTTTTTTTTTTTTTTTTTCATAAAACCAACTCTTAGTTTTATTTATTAGTTCAATAGTTTTCTTAAATTCTATTTTATTAATCTCTTCCTTGAATTTCAAAATGTCTAATTTGTATTTAATTGGGTTTTTAAATTTGTTCTTTTTATAACTTTTTTTTTTACTTGCATGCCTAATTCATTGATCTTTTTTTTTTTTTTTTTTTTTTTTTAGTTATGTAGCTATTTAGAGATATAAAATTTTCCCTAAGAACTGCTTTGGCTACATTACAAACTTTGGGGTATGTTGTCTCATTGTCATTTTCTTGGATGAAATTATGGATTGTTTCTGTGATTTGTTGTTTGACCCACTCATTCTTTGCAATTGTATTATTTAATTTCCAATTGCTTTTTAGTCTATCTTTCCCTGATGCTGTAATTTCTATTGTATTATAGACCAAAAAGGAACCATTTACTATTTATACCTTTCTGCATTTGAATGTGAGGCTTCTGTGCCCTAATACATGCTCATTTTTTGTGTAAATACCATGTATTGCTAAGAAAAGGTTTATTCCTTTGTGTTCCTATTCAATCCAGAAGGCTATCTTATCTAGGTTTTCTAGTATTCTATTAAACTTCCTTGGTTCTTTCTTATTTATTTTGTGGTTAGGTTTGTCTGATTTTGAGATGGGAAGTTTGAGGTGCCCCACTAGAATAGTTTTGCTGTTTATTTCTTCCTGTAATTGGCTTAAAATCTTCTCTAGGAATTTGGCTGCTCTACCACTTAGTGCACACACATTTAGTATAGCTACTATTTCAAAATGTACTTTTACTTCTTTACCTTTTTTATTAAGATCTTTAGTTTTTCTTTATCTCACATCAGAATTGCCAACCCTACTTTTTTATTTTTAGTTCCACTAAAACATAATAAATTCTGTTATTGCCTTTTACCTTTATTCTATATGTGTCTCTTTGTGTCAAATCTGTTTCTTGTAAATGACATTTTGCAGGATTCTGTTTTTTTTTTTTAATCCACTCTGCTATTTGTTTCCATTTTATGGAAGAGTTCATCCCATTCATATTCACAGTCATGAAATACAAAGTCTACTTTGTATTTCCCTCCATCCTATTTTCTCTTCTGCATATGCTTTTGTTCTCTCTTTCTTCCCTGTTCTTAGTTTTTTTTTTTTTTTTTTTACCCACCCCATTCATTATTTTATCTCCTATCATTCCTCCTGAATTTTCCTAGTAGTGTTTTTTTAAACCCATTTCACCCACTCCCTTACTTTATTTTTTCTGAGGCAATAGAGATTAAGTGACTTGCCCAGATTACATAGCTGGGAATTAATAAGTGTCAGAGGCCAAATTTGAATTCAGGTCCTCCTAACTTTAGGGCTGGTGCTCCATCCACTGTGCCACCTAGCTGCCCCACATTACCTTATCTTCTATCAACCCTTCCCCTCTTCTCTTACCTTTTTCCCTAGTGTTTCTGCCCTCCCTTCTATCCTGTCCCTTCATTTTCATTTCTTTTTTCTCCTTTCTTTCTTTGTAGGATTAAGAACACTTTATAGGGTCTTTCTCTTTCTTTTATAGGGTTAAATAAATTCCTGTATCAAATGAATGATTAAATAATTCCCTCTTAAAGCCAGAACTAATGAGATCAAGCTTCGGACAATGCTTATTCTCTCCCCTCTTTCCCTCTATTATAATAGGCCTTTTGCACCTTTTCATGTAAATTAATTGTCCCATTATATTGGCCCTTTTCTCTTTTTTTCCCCTCTTTTCTTGCCCCTTATCTTTTTTGTTTGATGTCATCACATAAAGGACCATTCACAACTATACTCTCAGTCTATAAAATGCCCTGCTGTGTCTGCCCTAGTGACAGACACAGTTTTCAAGAGTTACAAATATAGTTTTCCCATATAGGGATGTAAACAGTTTCACCTTTAAATATATATACATATATATATATATATATATATATATATATATATATATATATATATATATATATATATATATATATATATTTCCCTCTTTCCCCTCCCCTCCATTTACCTTTTTATGGTTTTCTTGAGTCCAGTGTTCATAGATTAAAGTTTCTTTTCAATCTGTTTTTTTTTTTTTTCAATAGAAATGATTGAAACTCTCTTACTTAATTGAAGCTCTATCTCCTCCCCTGAAAGATGATGCTGAGTCTCTCTGAGTAGTTAATTTTTGATTGTAACCCCAGGAGTTTTGCTTTCCAGAATACAGTATTTCAGACTATCTGAATCCTTTACTGTATAAGTTTCCAGATCCTGGATAATACTGATTGCTGCTCCTTGATATTTGAATTGTTATTGTACAGCAGGTTATAGTATTTTTTCCTTGAGATTATAATTTTGGAGTTTTGTAATAATATTCCTTGAAGGTTTTGTGTGTGTGTGTGTGTGTGTGTGTGTGTGTGTGTGTGTGTGTGTGTGATCCCTCTCTAGTGGTGATCGATGGATTCTTTCAATCAGTATTTCCCCCTCCGTTTCTAGAATATTGGGGCAATTTTCCTTAATGATCTCTTGTAGAATACTATCCAGGCTCTTTTTTTGGACATGGCCTTCCTGTAGGCCAATAATTTTAAAATTGTCTCTTCTGGATCTATTTTCCAGGTTGGCTGGTTTGCCAATGAGGTATTTCATATTTTCTTCCATTTTTTTTTTTCATTCTTTTTTAGTTTGTTTGACTGATTCTTGCAGTCTCACAAAGTCATTAGCTTCCATTTGCCCTGTCTTAGTTTTTAATGAGCGGTTTTCTTAAATTATCTTTTTCATGTCTTTTTCCATTTGGTTTATTCTACTTTCTAAGAATTTGTTTTCTTCAGACACTTTTTTCCTTCCTTTTCCAAACTGTTAACTCTCTCTTGCATATCTCTCATTTCTTTTCTCATTTTTTTCTTCTATCTCTCCTACTTGCCCTTTGAAGTCTTTTTTTTCTTTTTTTAAAATAGTATTTTATTTTTCCAAATATATGCAAAGATAATTTTTTTGAAATAGTTTTTATTTACCAGATATTTGCATGGGTAATTTTACAACATTGACAATTGCCAAACCATTTTTTCCAATTTTTCCCCTCCTTCCTCCCCCCCAGATGGCAGGTCGACCAATACATGTTAAATATGTTAGAGTATAAATTAAATACAATATATGTATATGTGACCAAATAGTTGTTTTTCTGAACAAAAATAATCAGACTTTGAAATAGTGTACATTTAGCCTGTGAAGGAAATCCAAAATTCAGGCGGACAAAATTAGAGGGATTGGAAATTCTATGTAGTGGTTGATAGTCATCTCCCAGAGTTCTTTCGCTAGGTATAGCTGGTTCAGTTCCTTACTGCTCTATTGGAACTGATTTGGTTCATCTCACTGTTGGAGAAGGCCATGTCCATCAGAATTGATCATCATAAAGTATTGTTATTGAAGTATGTAATGATCTCCTGGTCCTGCTCATTTCACTCAGCATCAGTTCACGTAAGTCTCTCCAGGCCTTTCTGAAATCATCCTGTTGGTCATTTCTTATAGAACAATAATATTCCATAATATTCATATACTACAATTTATTCAGCCAGTTTCCAATTGATGGGAATCCATATAGTTTCCACTTTCTGGCCACCACAAAGAGGGCTGCCACAAACATTCTTGCACATACAGCTCCCTTTCCCTTCTTTAAGATCTCTTTGAAATACAAACCCAGTAGCAACACTGGTAGGTCAAAAGGTATGCACAGTTTGATAACTTTTTGAGCATAGTTCCAAATTGCTCTCCAGAATGGCTGGATGTATTCACAGTCCCACCAATAATGTATCAGTGTTCTAGTTTTCCCACATCCCCTCCAACATTCTGCATTACCTTTCCCTGTCATTCTAGCCAATCTGATAGGTGTGTAGTAGTATCTCAGAGTTGTCTTAATTTGCATTTCTCTGATTATTAATGATTTGGAGCATCTTTTCATATGACTAGAAATAGTTTCAATTTCTTTATCTGAAAATCGTCTGTTCATATCCTTTGAACATTTATCAATTGGAGATTGGCTTGATTTCTTATAAATTAGAGTCAATCCTCTATATATTTTGGAAATGAGGCCTTTATCTGAACCTTTGACTGTAAAAATGTTTTCCCAGTTTATTGTTTCCCTTCTAATCTTATCTGCATTGATTTTGTTTGTATAAAAACTTTTCAATTTGATATAGTCAAAGCTTTCTATTTTGTGATCAATAATGATCTGTAGTTCTTCTTTGGAAATAAATTCATTCCTCTTCCACAGGTCTGAGAGGTAAACTATCCTATGTTCCTCTAATTTATTTATAATCTCATTCTTTATTCCTAGGTTATGAACCCATTTGGATCTGACCTTGGTGTACGGTATTAAATGTGGGTCAATGCCTAGTTTCTGCCATATTAATTTCCAATTTTCCCAGCAACTTTTGTCAAACATTGAGTTCTTATCCAAAAGGCTGGGGTCCTTGGGTTTGTCAAACACTAGGTTGTTAGAGTTATTAATTATTTTGTCCTTTGGACCTAACCTATTCCACTGATCAACTAGTCTATTTCTTAGCCAATACCAAATGGTTTTGGTAACCACTGCTTTATAACATAATTTTAGATCAGGTACAACTAGGCCACCTTCATTTGATTTTTTTTCATTAATTCCCTTTATATTTTTGACCTTTTGTTTTTCCATGTTAACTTTGTTGTTATTTTTTTCTAGGTCATTAAAATAGTTTTTTCGGAGTCTGATTGGTATAGCGCTAGATAAATAGATTAGTTTAGGTAGTATTGTCATCATTATTATATTTGCTTGCCCTATCCAAGAGCATTTAATATTTTTCCAATTGGTTAGATGGGACTTAATTTGTGTGGAAAGTGTTTTGTAGTTTTACTCACATAGTTTCTGATTTTACCTTGGCAGATAGATTCCTAAATATTTTATACTATCAGTAGCTACTTTAAATGAAATTTATCTTGGTAACTCTAACTGTTGGACTTTGTTAGTGACATATAAGAATGCTGATGATTTATATGGATTTATTTTGAATCCTGCAACTTTGCTAAAGGTATGGATTATTTCTAATAGCTTTTTAGTTGAATCTTTGGGATTCTCTATGTATACCATCATATCATCCGCAAAGAGTGACAGTTTGATTTCCTCATTACCTACTCTTATTCCTTTAATCTCTTTCTCCACTCTTATTGCCAAAGCTAGCATTTCTAATACAATGTTGAGTAGTAATGGTGATAGTGTTTCACCCCTGATATTAATAGGAATGGTTGCAATCTTTCTCCATTACATATGATGCTTATTGATGGTTTTAAATTGATGCTACTGATTATCTTAAGGAAAAGTCTATTTATTCCTATACTCTCAAGTGTTTTTAATAGGAATGGATGTTTGATTCTATCAAATGCTTTTTCTGCATCTATTGAGATGATCATATGATTTTTGTTAATTTGATTATTAATATGGCCAATTATACTGATGTTTTTTCTAATACTGACCCAGCCCTGCATTCCTGGTATAAATCCTACTTGATCATGATGTATTATCCTGGGGATGATTTTCTGGAGTCTTTTTGCTAATATCTTATTTAAGATTTTAGCATCAATATTTATTAGGTTTATAGTTTTATTTCTCCGTTTTTCAACCTACCTGGTTTGGGTATCAGTAGGACTCCTTCATTCACTATTTTTTCAAATAGTTTATATAAAATTGGAGCTAATTGTTCTTTGAATGTTTGGTAGAATTCACCTGTGAATCCATCTGATCCTGGAGATTTTTTCTTAGGGAGTTGATGAATAACTTGCTCTATTTCTTTTTCTGAAATGGGACTATGTAAGCAATTTACTTCCTCCTCTGTTAATCTGGAAAGCCTATACTTTTGGAGGTAGTCCACTTAGGCTATCAAATTTATTGGCATAAAGTTGGGCAAAGTAATTAATTATTTCTGTAATTTCCTCTTCATTGGTGGATAGTTCCCCCTTTTCATTTTTAAGACTAACAATTTGATTTTTCTCTCTCCTTTTTCTAATCAGATTTACCAAAGGTTTATCTATTTTATTGTTTTTTTCATAGAACTAACTCTTAGTTTTATTTATTAGTTCAATAGTATTTTTACTTTCAATATTATTAATTTCTCCTTTTAATTTTAGAATTTCAAGTTTAGTATTTGATTGGGGGTTTTTAATTTGGTCTTTTTCTAGCTTTTTAAGTTGCAAGCCCAATTCATTGATTTCTCTATTTTCTTTAAGTAAGCCTCCAAAGATATAAAATTTCCCCTTATTACAGCTTTAATTGCATCCCACAAATTTTAGTATTATGTCTCATCATTATCATTATCTTGAGTGAAATTATTAATTGTGTCTATAATTTGCTGTTTCACTCAATCACTCTTTAAGATGAAATTATTTAGTTTCCAATTACTTTTTGATCTATTTACCCCTATCTTTTTGGTGAATGTAGTTTTTATTGTATCATGATCTGAAAAGAAAGCCTTTACAATTTCTGCCTTCCTACATTTAATTTTGAATCTTTATGTCCTAATATATGGTCAATTTTTATATAGGTTCCATGAACTGCTGAGAAGAAAGTATACTCCTTTCTTTCACCATTCAATTTTCTCCAAAGATCCATCATACCTAATTTTCTTAATATTTGATTTACCTCTTTAATTTCTTTCTTATTTGTTTTGTGGTTTGATTTATCTAATTCTGGGAGTGAGAGGTTGAGATCTCCCACTATTATAGTTTTGCTGTCTATTTCTTCTTGCAACTCTCTTAACTTCTCTTTTAGGAAGTTAGATGCTATACCACTTGGTGCATATATTTTTAATATTGATATGGCTTCATTGTCTATGCTACCCTTTAGCAAGATACAGTTTCCTCCCTTATCTCTTTTGATCAGATCAATTTTTGCTTTTGCTTGATCTGAGATAAGGATGGCTACCCCTGCTGTTTTGACTCACTTGAAGCAAATATATTCTGCTCCAGCCTTTTACCTTTACTCTGTAAGTATCTCCCTGCTTTAAATGTGTTTCCTGTAAACAACATATTGTAGGGTTCTGACTTTTGATCCAGTCTGCTATCCGCCTCTGCTTAATGGGAGAATTCATCCCATTCACATTTACAGTTAAAATTACTAATTCTGTAGTTACTGCCATCATAATATGTTAGGTTCTTCCTAAGTGCTAATGAGATAATGAGATATTAGGTTCTTATTAAATGCTAAGTTGGTATTTAACAATTCTCTATTTCCAGCCTTTAAGGGGAGTTTTACCCCTCTGAACTTCTGGGGAGGAGCTGACATGCTTAAGAGGAGCAAGTTCATTGGTTGAAGTATTTTTTCCCAGAAGCCCCTGAGTTATTCCACACCCATTCTCTGGGAGGATAAAAGAAGCAACATTGAGCAAGGGAGAGGAGTCTCTACTCTAGGTCAGAGTTGGCAGCTCTCTACAGGAAGAAGAATCTGGCCGGGAGATTGAGTTGAGACAGCAGATCTCCTCCCAGAGAGCGATCGGCAGTTTCTGGAGACAACAGAACACTACAATAGTATCCCCTGATTATGCTTTTTTTCCCTTACCCCCACTGAACCCCTTCCCCAGTATTAAACTCATGAGCCCCACTTGTGTCACGCAGCCCTCCCTCTTTAATATCCTTCCCTCCTCCCTTTAAATCCCTTTCCCTTTCTTATTCCCTTTCCTTATTGCTCTTTTCCTTTTCCCTTTTCCTTTCCCTCTTTTTAATGAGGTGAGAATTTTCTGTAAAATTAATATGTTAATTATTTTCTCTTTGAGCCAATTCTGATGGGAGTAAGGTTCACACAACGTTTCTCCCCCTCTCCAACTTCCCTCAGATATGATAGCTTTTCTTTGCCTCTTTGTGGGATTTGGTTTCCCTCTTTTTATCTCCCCTTTCTCCTTTTTCTTACACTATCCCCTTTCCATTTCTACTTCCCCTACTTTTTTTGTTATATCCTTAAAATCAAATTATACATGTAGTCTTAATGTATATCCACAACATAAATACAGTTCTCAAGACTCCCTTTTACCTTTTTCTGCTTCTCTTGAGTCCTACGATTGGAGATCAAATTGTTTTTTAGATCTGGTTTTTTACTTAGAAACATATGGAATTCATCTGTTTCATTAAATGTCTATCTTCTTCCATAGAAAGAAATGCTCAACTTAGCTGGGTAGTTTATTCTTTTCTGCATTCCAAGTTCTTTTGCCTTTCGGAATACCAGATCCCAGGCCCTTCAATCCTTTAATGTAGAGGCAGCCAGATCTTGAGTGACCCTTTTTGTGGCACCTTGGTATTTGAATTGTTTTTTCCTGGCTGTTTGCAATACTTTTTCCTTAGTCTGATAGTTCTGAAATTTAGCCACAATGTTCCGTGGAGTATTTTTTTAGGGTCTTTTTCAGAAGGTATTTGATGAATTCTTTCAATGTCTATTTTACCTTCTGGTTCTCTTACCTCTGGTCAGTTCTCTTTGATGATTTCCTGTAAAATATTATCTAGGCTTTTTTTTTTTTTTTAAAGTCAAGATTTTATTTTATTTTTTTTAATTTAAATTTATATTTTATTTTATAATTATAACATTTTTTGACAGTACATATGCATGGGTAATTTTTTACAACATTATCCCTTGCACTTACTTCTATTCAGATTTTTTCCCTTCCTCCCCCAACCCCCTCCCCCAGATGGCAAGCAGTCTTATATATGTTAAACATATTACAGTATATTCTAGATACAATATATGTGTGTAGAACTGAATTTTTTGTTGCACAGGAAGAATTGGATTCAGAAGGTAAAAATAACAGTTTACATTCATTTCCCAGTGTTCCTTTTCTGGATGTAGCTGGTTCTGTTCATCATTAATCAATTGGAATTGTATTAGCTCTTCTCTGTGTTGAAGAAATCCACTTCCATCAGCATACATCCTCGTACAGTATCATTGTTGAAGTGTATAATGATCTTCTGGTTCTGCTCGTTTCACTCAGCATCAGTTGATGTAAGTCTCTCCAAGCCTCTCTGTATTTCTCCTGTTGGTCATTTCTTATAGAACAATAATATTCCATAACATTCATATACCATAGTTTACCCAACCATTCTCCAATTGATGGACATCCATTCATCTTCCAGCTTCTAGCCACTATGAAAAGGGCTGCCACAAACATTTTGGCACATACAGGTCCCTTTCCCTTCTTTAGTAGTTCCTTGGGGTATAAGCCAGTAGTAGTATGGCTGGGTCAAAGGGTATGCACATTTTGATAACTTTTTGGGCATAATTCCAAATTGCTCTCCAGAATGGTTGGATTCTTTCACAACTCCACCAACAATGCATCAGTGTCCCAGTTTTCCCACAGCCCCTCCAACATTCATCGTTATTTGTTCCTGTCATCTTAGCCAATCTGACAGGTGTGTAATGATACCTCAGAGTTGTCTTAATTTGCATTTCTCTGATCAATAGTGATTTGGAACACTTTCATATGAGTGGAAATAGTTTTAATTTCATCATCTGAAAATTGTCTGTTCATATCCTTTGACCATTTATCAATTGGAGAATGGCTTGATTTCTTATAAATTAAAGTCAATTCTCTGTATATTTTGGAGATGAGGCCTTTATCAGAACCTTTAACTGTAAAAATTTTTTCCCAATTTGTTACTTCCCTTCTAATCTTGTTTGCATTAGTTTTGTTTGTGCAGAAACTTTTTAATTTGGTGTAATCAAAATGTTCTATTTTGTGATCAATAATGGTCTCTAGTTCTCCCTTGGAAACAAACTCCTTCCTCCTCCACAAGTCTGAGAGGTAAACCATCCCATGTTCCTCCAATTTATTTATGATTTCGTTCTTTATGCCTAAATCTTGGACCCATTTTGATCTAAACTTAGTATGTGGTATTAAATGTGTGTCCACTTTTTTTTTTTTTTTTATCATAATTTTCAGGAAGTCCAATAATCCTCAGATTGTCTCTCCTAGATGTATTTTCCAGGTCTGTCGTTTTGGCAAGTAGATAGCTGACATTTTTCTGCAGATTTTCATTTTTTTGGCTTTGCTTGACTGATTCTTGGTGTCTCAGTGAATCATTCATTTCTATTTGTTCAGTTCTGATTTTTAATGAGTTATTTTCTTCTTCATTAGCTTTTTAAACTTCTTTTTGTATGTGCCTAATTGAGTTTTTAAATGAGTTGTTTTGCTCCATGGAATTTTTTTCCATTTCACTAAATTTATTTTTAGTGAGTTATTTTCTTTTTCCAATTCACAGATCCTACTTTCCTGTGATTTCTCTACCTTTTCCAACTCCTTAATTCTGTTTCTCTGAACTTCCTGTGAATTCTTTACCTTTTCCAATTCACATTTCAGGACATTGTTATTCTCTAGCATAGCTTCTCTTTCCTTTCCCCATTTTTCTTCTAATTCTCTCTTCAGATTTTTAATATTTCTTCTAGGAGAGCGATATTTGGGGAATTGTCTGGAGGTTGTCTGTTATTAGCCTCCTCAGGTTTGGAAACCAGCTCTTTTTCTGCATAAAAGCTTTGAATCATTTTCTTCATTTTTTTACTCATTTTTTTAAAGCCTTCAGGGTCTGCCTTCAGGGCAAGGAGATTACCAGCTTCCTCTACAGAGCAAGGATGGGTTTATGGGCAGTATTTGCTCTCTCGATGGGCTGCAAGAAACAGCCTAGCTGTGGGAGGGCTCTGGGAAGAGCTCCATTCGCAAGTGATTATACCTGGGTATCACAGGTAGGCTATAAGTGTCCTGCTAGGAGCCCTACTGTGAGGATTAGTGACCGCCTTGGGGCTAGTGGTTAAGGAGCAAAGGTATCACTGTCCCCCCCCACAAATGCTCACTTTGAGTATTTGCAATGTCCTGTTTCTCACCCTACTGGAAGTGTCCCTGCCTGAGAGAGTGCAGTAGGGCTTAGGAAATTCCACTATCCCCAGTGAGCCCCTCACTATACAGATGAAAGGCTGCCCTGGGTTTTGCCCCTGCTGCATGTGACTGTCCCCCCACGAGTCCCTCACAGCCGAATGCCGCAAAGAGCTGTGTTATGGTCTGCATGAGGTCACTTCCGGTCCTGGGTGGGCACAGCCAGAGCCTCTCGGGCTTTGGCGTCCCTCAGCGTACCCACTTCCCCAGGCTCCAACTTCTCTCCTGGTCCCCACTATGCCACCAAAGCAAAGCAGTCAGGCTATGGCAGAGAGCTCTGGGTAAACCTTCCAACCGCAGAGGACACCCTGCTCCCGCCTCTCTCCCTGCTCTGCGCTGGTCTGCTCCCGCCACCTCAGGTCAAACCTTTTCTGGCAATATTCCAGATTCTCTTCCACTGATGAGTTTTTGTATGTCCAATCTTCATGGGTTTTACTAGTCAAGCACTGTTTTTGAGGCTGAATTAAATACTTGGTAGAAAGGGAATTAGAGAGCTTAGAAAGTTCTGTCTAGCTTCTCTGCCATCTTGTCTCCATCCCTTTGAAGTCTTTTATGAGCATTTTGAAGAAGCTTCTTTGGGCTTGAGACCAATTTATCTCACTTTTTGAGATTTCTTCTGTGAACATTCTCTCCTTGTCTGATTTTGTGTTTTGGTCTGTCCTTTCACCATAGTAGTTTTCTATGGTCAGGGTTCTTTTCTGTTTCTTGCTTATTTTCTTTCCTTTTATTTTGTTATTTCCTAGGTTTATCTCTGCACTTAGGGTAAAGGGGGTGCTGTCCCCAGCTTCCTGTGCAACTCTGAGTCTTGGCTTTGAGCACAGGGGCCCCTTATATTTGTAGGGGGTAGCTTTGCCTTCTCTGTTCAGAAAGCAAGCTGGTTTCCCACAGTTTGCCTTCTGAGCTGGGACTGAAAACTATCCCATTGATTTGCTTCTCTATTGAGCCAGAACTGAGGATCTTATTTGCTAATTTGTTGTGTTTAAGACGCTCTCACCAGCTTTCCCATAATCTATCTGACCTGGTCTGAACACTCCAGTGAGCATGACCTTCCTGAAGTTTTTTCAGTCCATCTTGAGCTGGAGAGTGGTTTCATTCTTTCACTCTTTTTAGAGGCTTGGTTTCATGTGGTTTTCAAGGGAAAAGAGAACTCAAGCAGCTTTCTGAGTTTATTCCATAATCTTAACTCTACCACCACATTCCCTTACTTTGGCAATAATATTCCTATGAGTTTTTCACAAAGGATTTCTTTGAGGACATGATCAGTATATTTTTATTTTCTATTTCTATTTTTCCCTCATGTTCTATCACTCCAGTACAATTTTCTTGGATTATTTCTTGCATTTTGTGTTAAGTTCTTTTGTTTTGGTCACAGCTTTCAGGTTATCAGATTATTCTTATATTTTCTCTTCTTGATCTGTTTTCCAGGTCTGTTATTTTTCTAATGTTTCACATTCTGTTCTAGATTCACTGACTTCCCCTTTCCCAATTCTTATTTTTAAAAAAAAAATTTTCTGCTTTAAGATTCTATCTTTTTAGTTTGTTAACTTTTTTTCTCATAATCTTTTTGTTTTTCTTGAATATTTTCTTTTTGTTTTAATTTTTTTTCCTCAATGTCTCTCATTTTATTTTTTAATTCTTTTTTGAATTCTATAAATTCCCCTTGGACAGGGGAACATTTAATGTTACTCTTTGGGGTAAAAGCTTTTTGTGTTGTTTTACTTCAGTGTCCTTCTCTGAAAATGTACCCTAGTCTTCCCTATTCCCATAGTAAGTTTCTATGGTTGGGTTCTTTATTTTGGGCCATTTTACTTTTTAAAATTAGAAGTATTAGTACAAACAACTCTAATCATGGCATTGGAGAATGATGCCTCTAGCCTTACTATGGCTCTTTCCTCTGACCTATAACCCCAAAACAAAAGCTCCCACCCTTCTGCAAGTGCCCACAGCCAGCAGCATTCTTGCTCCACTGTTTCTGCATTCTGGGGTGTGCTGGTTCTTTCTTACCCAGGACAGTCTGAGTCCAGGATGACTGAAAGAAGGTTGCCTCAATCTTTCCAGACTCAGACTCCATCTCTTCACACTGTTCTGTAAGGGAGGTAAAAGTTTCTGTGATCCCTGTTGAGCCTCCAGCCAAGTCCAGCTAGCCTCAGGGGTCCTCACTTTGCTGTTTCTGTGGAGCTAGTTTGGAGATCATTTCAATTCACATAGCTAATCTGTGACCTGGAATCTTACTTCCAATCTTCTTGAGTTGTCCTAGGAGAACCCCTGTTGTTCACCAAGTCTTCTTTGTGTTTCACCAATTTGCCCTGAGGTGCAAGTGTGTTTGTGGGGGAAATCTGAAGAGCTTGAAATTTACTGACCTATTCCACTATTTTCCTAGAACCCTCACTTCTTTCCTGTTTTTTAATCCTACCCTCTTTCAAGCTAAAATTAATCCTACCTTTTTTATGTTGTACTCAAGTAGATTACAAAATCAGCACTTTCTTATGGATTGTCCTATTTTTTCATAGCGGATTTTTTTTTTTATTCAATGTTATTATGTTTATATATTGTTTCAATTTGTTTGTTTAGGTTCTCCAATTAGTTTATAAATTTCATTTGAACAGGTATTCATTTGACAAGCTATTCTTCCTTTGAGCCATAAATGTCACATGTATTATTGAATACATATCATGTATCCATGGGTAACAAGACAATGGAATTTGGAACTCAAAGCTTCTTAAACATCTTGGGTCCACACTTTTCCTATTAGATATAAAGAATTAAAAACACAAATTTTATGTGACTTCTTCAATAGCAGAGGTGGAATTTTAGTCTTTTAACTCTAAGTATTTTTATGTTGCATCTTCTATTTAATATTATAAAATATAACTTTGGTTGTACTCATATTTTAAAGCCTATGTTTTTAAAGAAATGTCTGAAGGTAGCAGGAATGTTATAGTGAGTCCAAGTTTTATTAGCTGTATTAAATATTTCAGTACTAAGAACAAAAGAAAGGGGATACTGTCTTTATGATCACAAGAATTAGCTTGTTTGTACCACCAGTACAACCATTTTGGAAAACCATTTAAAGTGATATAAATTATATAAAATGCACATTCCCTTAATCCAGAATTTCCATTATTAATCAAATGCCAAGAAAGCAACTGATAAGAATAAAGTCCTTATATTTAAATTTTTTCCATAATAGCAAAACACTGGAAACCAAAAAACTGTGATACACAAATAGAATGGAATATTACTGTATTGTGAGAAATGATGAATATAATGAATACAAAGAAGCATGGAAAGTTCTACATAAATTATGCTGAATAAAATAAGCAATTATAACAATGAAACAGAAAGAACAGCTTATCTGTTCAAAATGAATCTAGCAAAATTATAAAGAGTAATCATGGCTTGAAAAAGGTCATATGGATCAGTGAAAAAGATTAGATATATATTATACAATAATCAATGACTACAGTAAACTATTATTTGATAAAACCCTGCACTCTAGCTGCTGGGATAAAAACTCATTTTTCACCAAAAAAAAATGCTGGGAAAACTAGAAAATATGTCAGAAACTTGGCATAGACCTACATCTCACACCCCATAGTAAAATAAGGTCAAAATGGTTACATGATTTGGGCATAAAAGGTGATACCATTAGCAAATCAGGAAACCAAGGGATAGTTTATCAGATCTTTGGAGAAGGGAATTGGAAAATAAGTAGATGTCCATCAATTGGGGAACAATGAATAAGTTATGGTATACAAGAGAAATGGAATATTACTGTTCTATAAAAATAATGAATTTAGAAAGTCCTGGAAAGATTTGCATGAACTGATGCTAAGTGAAACAAGCAGAACCAGGAATATGTATACAGTATCAGCAAGATTATGTGATGATCAACTATGAAAGACTTGGTTCTTCTCAGTGGTTCTGTAATCTAACAGATAAGAAAACATCATCTCCATCCAGAAAGAGAACGAATGTAAATCAACACATTCTATGTTCACTTTTTTTTTTCTGTTTTTTTTCCTCTTATGATTTTTCCCTTTTGTTCTGATTTTACTCTCCCAATATTATTCCTAAAGAAATATGTATTTTAAAAGTTGATATACACGTGTAACAACAACAACAAAAAAAAAACTATTACTAGAAAATAGAAAAAACAAAGTGTTATGAAAAGCCATTCCCACTTCATTTCTTGGTAGAGAGATGGGGGGGGGGGTCTGCAAGTGTTGCAGATTCTGTTGATTTCCTTAATTTTTCAAGATGTTGGTGAGTTACATTTATTTTTTCTTTTATTTTCCTTTTTTTGTCTTTAAAAATACTATTTCATATCCAATGGATTTCTCTAATATATGGGTAAAGGAGAGAATTAGTGTGAAAACTATGATAATGAATTTTTAAAAATCTATACCAATAAAAACATTTCAAAATGAGAGGAGTGATGACATAATTCAACATTAACATTGTAGAATTTCAGCTGCTGTTAAGTTAGAACTTATCAGATTATCCCCAATAATTCTGTCATCTGTTTGATGAATCCCTGAGAACTGAGGGTCAAAAAAACTACATTAGGAGACATAAGCAGCCCGGGTAGAAAACAGATCAATTCAAAAGTTTCCTCTGGATCAGCATGGGGCAGGTCCTTCAGTGGCAACTCCAATTCTAGCCTATATGAGATAGGGAAAACCAGTAGGTGTATATGGGTAAATGCTTGGCTATTTCTATTTCCATTATTACAATATATGTTCCTGGAGAGCAATAGTTGTCTAATATACTTGTTTTTTTTATTTTATTTTATTTTATTTTCTATGCTTAGCACAGTACCCAGATCTTATCAAGGACTTGATTTTAAAAATTCACTTATTCATTCAACTGAATATTTAGCTTAAGATAGGACTCTTTTTATTTCCCTAATTTTCCAGGGAAAATAGTAATAATATAAGGGAGATATTTCAGGGCTTTATCCTCAATAAAATACAGAGTGTTTGAAAAAGATTAAAATTATCATCCCCAATAATTTGTACATTAAAACAATAACAACAACACCAACAAGTACAATTAAAGGTGAGGCAACAGTGGCAATTGATATTTCCCTGAGAGACAGTCAAATATTAGAGAAAGTAGAGCCTGTGGTCTCATGCAACTTTCTGGAACCATGAGAAATTTAAGAAGCATCCAAAACCACTGATATGTAACTGCTCAAATTGTTTTGGCTGATGAAACTCAGTCAACCCCCTAGGCAGGATTGCCCAAACAGCACATTAAATGGGCAGTTGAAATGAATAAGAGTATATAAATTGCTGTTATCTTGAAACTACACAATTAGGAATCTAGATGATAGCATAAAGGTCAAAGATTCATCTGTGTTTTACAACCCAATAGACTAGGTCAACAGCAAGAGTAAGTAAAGCAACAGGGAGATGACTGTAAGCAAATCACTGTGCAGAAAAACCCACTCCCTGAAAAGGCAACTAATGCCAAAAGACTTAAAGTTTCAGAACAGTTAAGACTCAAAGAAAAGTACATAGGGGATCCCTATGGATTCAACATGGCAATATGTTCCTTGATGATGATATGTGAATGAAGACTCACAAGTGTGGCTACAAATGACAAGCACTATCATTTGTTTCAGCTGCTTGGATGAGCAGGTTTTATCTCTATAACAAAATGAAACTTCGACCCTGGAATATGGTTAGTATATAAAATATTTTGAAGCTGTTGCAGTCATAAGAATAATGAGTCACCAGACAATTCTACAGCCTAGCAACCAACAAGTGTATATAGAGAGATATGAGCTGATATAACAAAGACAATGAGAACAGAAAACAAGGATACTCAGAAAGGACACAGAAAGCTTCAGCTAATGCAAAAATAATAAAGCAAAATAGACCTCAAAATAACAAAACAAAATAAACAAGAAAATTATACATACAATTGATGTTATGATCTCAGTGTAGATGAAGTGAAAGAAATGTTTATTTAATAAGAAGCACAAAGTAGAAAGACACAAAAATATTTCATATATAATAAGAGGAATTTAATAAGATGTCTTCTAATGAAATTTGGAAAAAATAGTAAAGTTAAACCTCTGAATGATTAGAAATGAGGGTCAATCAATAGTTAAGCAAAATCTAGAAGGCTGATATTGCTAAAATTGGGCTAATGTGAGTGAAATTCCTCCATGGTCACCTACTGAAATAGTCTAATCTGAAAAAAGAGATCAAAATTATCAGCAGTTGGGGTGAAAACAACATAGCTGACTCCAGGATGAATTTCTGAAACTGTTATGAGTCCTTTGAAAGTATATTGCATGTGCCAATAGTGAAATTTGCTCAATTTCACAATATCTTGAAATAGCTTCTGTTTTGCAAAAGAAAATAATATTTGGAATTCAGTATAGTACAGACTGATAACATGCTCACCCATCATCTATAAACTAATGAGCCATTTTGGCAGAGAAAATTTACTTACTTTGTGAGGGGAATAATAGCATGCCTGAAGAACAGAAAAGTGGTTGGAAATGATCACAGTGTTGTAAAGACCAGATTATTATAGTCTCCATCACTGTTAATGAGATGATCAAAGACAGAAAGAAATGGATGGGTTATATGAGGGTTCCTTTATATAGAGAGAACAGAATCATTTTAGCTAATCTGTTTACCTGAACATATTTATTTAGTCAATTGGAAAACATGAGTTCCAGGGGCCACCCACACATCTTATCTTCTAAAACTTGGACTGTAGTTTTTCTGTATGTAAGCAAAGCTTGTTCACTTCGAGAAAGAGCCTCTAAATCTGACTTGATCCTTCCTCTTGGCTATGTTCTACATCTAGTATTGTACAGTAAAGTGAACAAAGAATTTAAAATCAAAGGACCTTATGAGTTTTGTCACTTGATAACTGTGATCTTGGGCAAATCACTTAATCCCTCTGCTTTTCCCTCTATTTTTCAGCTCATTCATTGTAGGTGGCAGTTTATCAAGGAAACCTCTTCAATGGAACACTAATAGAATAAGGGGTGATGAAACATCTATATGTTTGAAGTTTGCCACAAAAGCCTTCCACTTTATTCTTCCTGTTCAGCACAATTCAGGAAAGACCAATTGTTTACCGTGGTACTTCTGTATCACAGTTTATTGTTACTACTAAAGCATCTTGAGATAAGTCATATTTTTTGGGGTTGCATAGAAATCGTGTGAGAAGATGAACCAATGGAGGAGTCAGATAAGCCTTTTGATAATGACTGGGCAACAAAAATAGCTCTTTTGGGGACTTTTGGCATATGTATATATTTTCCTGATTTGGGCTTCTTTGGCACTGACAGTTTATTAATGATGTATTATGTTTCTATGTTTTAGTACTTCTATACTTTGTCAGGAAGCATAGGGTGAAAAATTCTGATACAAGAAATATGACCTGAGTCAATGACCTTAAGATCACTAAGTCACATCTATGCCAGCTATGGTGATTATCTGGAAGTCTCAGTACCCTGATTTTGTTGCTGTTTCAGTTTCTTCATTCTCTATGGTCATTGCCAAACCTTGCCATAGTGCCCTCCTTCTGATCCTTATACTTATGTGTTATCTTCCACTTGGAGAATATAAGCTCTTTGAAGTGCTGTACTGTCTTGCTTACTTATATGTATATCTTTGGCACTTAGGTCATAGCCTTAAACAGTAGGAGTACTTTTTTTTTCTCTCATTCAATAATGGAAATCTCTTCTTGCAAAGACCTGAACTGATGACAGTGGAGACAGAGATAATCCCAAAGAATATTATTCATTCTTACAATCTTTGTGAACAAATCGAATGGTATAAAGTTCATTTTTATAGGAAGTGCTCATGGTCATAAAACCAAACTACTTAACTTACTCACATGAGGCCAGAAAGCAAATAGGGTCTAGTCAATTAACCTCAGTGTCATGGATAATGTGAGGAGTATCCAGAATCTTATATGATCATAAACATCAAACCTCAAAGAGAATTGAGCAAAGAATGCAATTTAATCAGGTACAGAAAACAGGTTTCCTAAATGCCTACTGAGCTGATGGTGCTTTTACCCAGAGCATGGGTCAACAAACTGTATCCCAAGGGCCAAATCCATGTAGCCTATTTTTATATTGGTTATTATAAGAAAGATTTTTAAATTTTTAAATAAAATCTTACTTTAAAAAAAAAACCTTCTTAAGTTTGCAGGCTATACAAAACCAGAAGTCTGGTCATATTTGACACTGGGGCCATAGTTTACAACCCCCTACCTCAGCAATATTTCAAAGTTGTTCACTTCCAGTTGATCAATAATGGACAGAAACAACTATACCCAGAGAAGGAACACTGGGAAGTGAATGTAAATTGTTAGCATTACTTTCTATCGACCCAGGTTACTTATACCTTCGGAATCTAATATTTAATGTGCAACAAGAAAATGGTATTTACACACATATATTGTAACACATGTAAAATGTATGGGATTGCCTGTCATCAAGGGGAGGGAGTAGAGGGAGGGAGGGGATAATTTGGAAAAATGAATACAAGAGATAGTTATTAAAAAAATTATCCATGCATATATAATGTCAAAAATTATAAATAAAATTAAAAAAAAGAATTTCAATGAAAAAAAATATATACATATACATATATATATATGTATATATATAATATATATACATATACATATATATGTGTGTATATATATATATATGTATATATACATATATATATATATGTATATATACATATATATATACATATATATATATTTAAAAGTTGTGAGGGCATGGGATTCCTGCATAGAGTAGAGAGGTTGGACTATACTATCTCTCATGTTCTATGAGAAGCTATGACTGCATGATCATGTCATAGCCTTTTCATTGCAAATTTATTTTCTAGATCAATTTCTATGACAAGTTACTTTTAGAACCTGGAACCACTTGCAAAAGTACCAATGTAAAACAGCTGGTTTTCCTAAGTGTATTGAATAGGAAAGACAGAAAGAAAGTCTGAACATTTGCTTTCCAGAATAAAGTTTTAAAATGAATAAAATAAAATATATTTAGTTACAAATTAAAATTAGTATATTGAAATTTAATTATAAATAAAAATGGATAGATAGATATAGATCTAAAGGTAACTTGTTATAAAATTTGATCTAGGAAAGAAACCCCAGTTGAAAAATTCCTGTGTTAGAGAGTTTGTGAGAAAGGATAGAGATTTGTGGCAAAGTGTGATTCCAGAGGTGTGTTATTCCTGGGTTATAGTATGGTATAATAAATCAAAAGCTAGACTTGGGGTCAAAAAAATTCATTCAAATTCTTTCACTGATATTTTACTAGCATGTGATCACAGATAAGTCACAACTTCTCATTTTCCTCAAAATTAAAGCAGAAATTAAAATAGCTGTAGTAATTACCTTACAAGGTTATTGTAAGACTTAAATGAGATAATGTATTAATGCAAATTTGCAAGCTTTAAAGTACCATTCAAATGTCAGTTGTTATTATCTACTTTTCTTTAATTTTTCCTTAGGGAAACTTTGTACACTGGGCTCTGCTATAAAAGAGCCTGAAGTCTTGGATACAGCAAATATGGAAGAGTTTGATGTCAATTAATCTGTTTCATGCCAGCTACCACTATGCACCTCCTGATCTATTTTCAACCCTCTCAGGCATCACTGTGTCAAATACCATCTGACAGAAAATATCATTTTTAAAAAGTCAGGATAAAAGTATGTCACACAATTCTGGGACTATCATATCCTTAACCTAAAGTAAAAAAGTTAGCAAATATTAGTTTATTTCCTTGTGGATAATAACTTTGCCTTTCCTTTGATTTTACAATATTTAAACTCTAAATCACTCTGATTCTGGTCAGTGTTTATTCTTTTTGGCAGACAAAATGAACATTTATTGGTCATAGCAACTACTGGAAAATGGAAAAATTCACCAAAACTTGGATAAGGCCTCTTTTCTGCCATTTGGCAAAATAATACAGGACATGTAGAGAGTATATTACATCAAGAGTAAAATTTGGAACATTTCTCTTGTTTGGGGAGAGTTCTTTGAATTGAGCTTTACATTATAGCAAGACAGAGGGAGGTATTGAAGATACTACCAGCTTGGTCCTGATTAGATGTAAGCTCCCTGAGGATGGGGACTGTACTTTGTCACTTTGTGTATTCTTGGTATTTAACATAGTGTCATATATATATATAGGGAATGCTTAATAAATGATTATTACTTGATTGATAGACAACTAAGATTCATCCTTAGAAAATCCCTTTCAGAGGGTCTACAAATTCAAAATTAATTTGTGTTTCTAATATGGTAAATATTTAAAAATATATAAACAAAAAACTCTGCATAGATTCCCAATTTTTAATAGTATAAAGAGACTGAGAACAAAAGTTTGAGAACTACTGGCTAGTGGATAGATCAGGGAACACTGAGTCAGGAAGATTCAAGTTCAAATATTACCTTAGGTACAGGATAATTTTATACCCCTCTGCAAGTCATTTAATCTATCTACCTCTGTTTTCTCAACTGTAAAAGGTAAGAACATTAGCACTAGGGTTGTGAAGATCAAATGGGATATTTATAAGACACAGCATAGTGTGTGGTACATAGTAGGCATTTAAGTGCTTCCTCCACTCCTTCTTTTGTACACTTTGATATTAATATCTGTATATTGGAAAATACTTCTGAGTTTGTACTATAGGTGACCATTAATAATTCAGCCAGCAAGTTATTCAGCACAAACTTATTATATTCTAAGAAAAAAACCACACTTCTTTCTGTCATAAACCATTTTTAACAGGGTAGATAACATTTACATATATAATCATATATAAAATTCATTCAAATTAAGCAAGGTAACTTTGGGGTGGATCAAGAAAAAAACATTTGATAAAAGGTGAGTTTTGATGTGGGATTTGAATGAAACTAAAAGATAGAAGTAAAAAAAGAATGCAGTTTAGCCATCAACACAGATGATGCAAAAGCAAGGAGATGATAAAGGTCTGTGTGATTTAAGATGTAATTATTACCATATTAATAAACATGTATTGATTATAAGCCTTTTGTTTCAGTGCATTAAACATTTCATCACTATATGGAGGGTCTTCTTGAGATAACTTTTTATTTTCCAAATTTACCCAAATTGGGCATTAGATAGTATGATTAGACCCATAGTCAAAAACTTTTTAATCTTGGTAGGGCTTTTTGCAACTTGTGTAATAAAATGGTTAGAGTCTTGGTTCTAGAATTAGGAAGATCTGAGTTCAATCTCTGCTAGATTTATTTCCTTCTACTATAAAGTTGGGAGAGTTATAATAGTACTTAATATCCATGTTTGATGTGGGGTTTAATGAGATATTATAAGATACTCAGGATAGAACATGGTCCATGGTAAGTGACAAGTTCTTTTTTTTTTATTCCTTCCTTCCTTCCTTCCTTCCTTCTTTCCTTCCTTCCTTCCTTCCTTCCTTCCTTCCTTCCTTCCTTCCTTCCTTCCTTCCTTCCTTCCTTCCTTCCTTCCTTCCTTCCTCCCTCCCTCCCTCCCTCCCTCCCTCCCTGCCTTCCTTCCTTCCTTCCTTCCTTCCTTCCTTCCTTCCTTCCTTCCTTCCTTCCTTCCTTTGTTCTCTCTTTCTTTTTTGTATTCTGCTAACATAATTATTGATAAATCAAGGTCGCATTTATATCACAATGCATATCAAGATACGACTCTACTGGAGTTAAATAGAGGAAAAGGTACTGGACCTGTGATTTCACTGATTAAAGTTCTCCTGGGTAAGGAAACTCCCTCTATCACTATAGGTAAGCACTTTTCCTACAAAGTATAGTCTTAGAGACTTATGCAGGGAAATGAAAGATTAAGCGACTTACCTAGGATCAAAAGACAATATGTTTCAGGGCTAGCATTTGAACCCATGCCTTCCTGTCTTTAAAGCCAAGTTTTTATTGATTATACAATTCTGCAACTGGAATACTTGAGATGCACATAATAATACTATAAGTTAATACACATGTTAATTAATTAAATCAGTCTTTTCAATATACTGAAATTATGCTTGAATTTATATTCATTCTGAACTAGATATCAAGGTAGAGACTAATTCTTTTCATTACAAGAGGATTTTAAGTGGGGATAAGTCAAGGGAATTATATTTTGGGTCTGCTTTTTGGGATTTGATTCATATGCAGAAACACAGAACGAGCCATTGTCCTCTTTATCTACAGATGACATGATGGATATAACTTAGGGGAAAATAAAATACAATATATTGAAGAAAAATTATGAAATAGATATAGTGTTCAAAATTCCTTTGGTCCCTTTTTAAAAACCTGCTTTCCTCTTGTGAAAATCTGTTCTAAATCATAATATTAGTCATGTACATGACAGCATGAATCAGATCAAGTCATAATATTTCATTCCCTGAATATATGAAATTTACTTTGTTTCTCCAAATGTGGAATAAAAATTTTAATTCCCTCATATGGATATTCCTTAATGTACTTCAATATATTTATTCTACATGGGCAGCTACAATCTATGCTCATATTTAAAGTAAGATCAATGACCAATTGCATTATGCCTACTGAGCCCTCTTCAGCCATAGATAAATGAATTTTTTGATTTCCTATAATTAAGAAGCAAGGTGAAAAACAAACCAAAAAAAAAAAAAAAACTGATGAGGATCTATCCCCGTTCCCAATGCCCATCTCTGGATCTAACTATGTTGTATGAAGAACCAACACAAAGAAAAAGTATGATATGGATAGGATTTGGTTTTGACCTTATTCTGTTGCCTGTCCTTTTAACTCTGCATCTGTTTATTTGCCACTATCTATTCAGTACCTTAGACTGTTCAATGATCTTCCCCATAGTCCCTAAGCTAAGTCCATTATCCTTTTTCAATTTCCTATGCTATACACTAAACAATGGTATTAAATTCAAATAGAGAATGACAACCTCTAATCCCAACCTGAAGATGGCTACATGTTAATTTAGTTTTGAAATATATGTTAGCTCTGTTTTATTATATTTTTACTTATTTGTCAAATATTTCCTAATTATATTTTAAATTGGTTCAGCAAGCCTTTGGAAGTGTTAAAGGGCCCATGGCCACTGTATGTTGACACCTCTTCTCCAGAGTTTTCTTAAACCCCTTTTTTCTAGTCATACTTGGACTCTGATCCAATCTATTTAATCTTTTTTGAGTAAATATGATGGACCTGAGCAATGTTTTTGATTTAAAATGTGCTACCTGATTTTTCAGGACCAAAATCAACTACAGAAAGAAAGGAAATCATATAAATACAAAAAAAAAAAAAAAAACACCTAGAATTATAAATGTCAAAGCTATGCAATGAGTGGTATTTCATTTACTCTTTCAGTGACCCTAAGATGTTTGTAGATATTAAGTTGTAGATGAATTGAAGTTATTTATTAAGGGAGGAATTTTTCACTTAGAAATTTCTTCTGGGGGCAGCTAGGTGGCGCAATGGATAGAGCACCAACCCTGAATTCAGGAGGACCCGAGTTCAAATCTGGTCTCAGACACTTAACAATTCCTAGCTATGTGACCCTGGGCAAGTCACTTAACCCCAGCCTCAGGGGGGGAGAAAAAAATTTCTTCTACTAATGCAATCATGGATCTGGATTTTAGTTCCACTTATCCTATCCCCTAAAAAGAAGTTCTGAATTAGATAATTTGAATATAACTTAATATCCATACAATTCAAGTTCATTGTAAGTAATATAATTTGTAACATTTTAAGTTTTCAATAAAAAGAAATGAGCCTCATGTTTAATGTGTTATACTTTATAATATACTTTGCTGACAGGAGCTTAGGAGATAAGTAATGCAAATTTCATCACCCCATTTTATAGATAAAAAAATTGAGGCTACAGAAATAAGTTTACTTGGCTATAATCACATTTTTGATTATTTATGAGAATTTAGACCTAATTTTTTCCCTAAGAACAATGATCACTCTATAACTCCAAGTTATTTACCATTACAATCCCAAATTTCATTTTAACAAAGTTTTTAGTAATCCATAGGAGTGTCCAATATGAGCCTTTTATACACCATGATAGAAGCAATAAGAGAAATTTCTGTGAAAGAGTGACTTCTTTACCTCCTAGAAAATGCACCTGTTAGTAAGCCACTTAAAATATTTAAACTCAACTCTCATTAACATCAAAGATTGCAATGCTCTCTTCCTTTTGCTTATTGATTCCGAGACATATTGTTTGTTCCCAATTCTCCCCATCCCCTACCCTCTTTCCTTGTTGAGAAACATCTTGGTGCATTTTTCTCAACTAAGGGATTCATGTGTTGACAGTTTTGTCAACTTAGCCCTAAGCACGACAGCCATGTCCGAATCATAATAAATTTTGTTTACTATAGTTAGGCATTGGTTGGCTTGGATTTTAGTTAAAACAGCTGAAGATTTATCCTTCTGTCAGAGCCACTGGAAAATTGAGAGTCCAGTGTAAGTTGTAAGCTTTCTGCTTAATCTTCTGGAAACTTTTCCAATTTTCCTTTAATAACTCCAGGAGGCTAGTTGTGTACCACTTACAGATGGAGGACAGTCCCTCCCTCCCTCCCTTCCTCCCTGCTTCTCTGCTCCCCACCTCCCTTGGTGAGCTGACAGACTCTACAAGAAAATGAAAATGCAGGAATATACATTAGTCACTAACTTATACACAAGACTGTTAAAGTCAGAGTCGAGTGTAATTTATCACAAATAACTGATTGCTGGATCTAGAAAGTCATCAGTTATATTTTACTTGATTACTTTCTCATGAGAGTAATGCATTACTGAATATGGGGAGATGACTTGTGCATGGGAATTTGGCAGTGACACTGGAACGGCCAATCACTCACTCGAAGGAGGGAGAACAAAGGGATTGCATGGAGAAAGCACAAACTGTCAGCTTTTTACAACTACCTTTCGATTTGATCATTAGATAATGCCTAAGATTGTTTGCTCTGCATAGCTGTGGGGTTTTTAAGTGAAATTTATGATAAGTACAGCTCCTTAATAACTTCTTCACACATGGACTCTGGATGTTGTGTTGCATGTTGATAATTTGAATTTTTGTCAACCTAGTTGAATTCAATATTCTAGCATGATGGCACTGTGAATAAATGAATGAATAGATGAATAAATGGATGTATATATGTATTTTCGGGCATTTTGTGGCAGAAGTCTATATATACTGTCTTCTCTAATGTCTTCCAATCTCTCATTGTGACATTGGGGTGCTCCTGCATCCTCTATGATGATGTCAGGAGTACATGTGCTCTGAAAGCGTCTACAAATACTAGGAAGTTTAGAGTATGGATCTAGTTTCATGCTGGTTATCTGTCATCTGAGAATAAGTCATCTAATTTCAGAAGGGGGTAGCACCTAACTGGATTTGGGAAGATCAGTTTTCATAAACTATCTACTTAGAGGTGAAGAAATTAAGAATGTGTATCTCAGGAGGAGTGCCTGCATTGGGAAATGGGAAATCACATTTTAATGAAACAAAAAATGTGTATACTTAGGGCAAATTGATTTAGATGAAATAAGTTTACTTCATTCATGATTTAAAATTTCACTGTGGCTTGCAAAACATTTAAATGAGTTTAAAAACGAATGGAGGAAGAAAAACTTTTAGTACTTAGATTTATCATTGAGATTCTTTTCATTTCATACTAAAAACATCTATTTAGGATTCTCTGTATCCCAAAATGTATGGATGTGATTCAATACTTTTAAGATTTCATTATTTACTGGAAACCAACAAAGGAACTGATGTGACCTAAAGCCTTATGGCAAATTCTGGATTTTACCCTTGTCAACTGGGTCAAGTTTACCCCCCAAATGCAAAGAAGTCCAAGCTAAGATGAAAGTAGAAAAGTTTTATTAGGAGGAAAATCAGACTCTAATTGTAATCTTCCTCTCTCTCCCTCTCTCCACCTTCCCCCATCCCCACCCTGCACCTAATACAAGGTATAAAGAAGTCCATAACCCAGAAGGAACAGGGAAGATTTGATCTTAAAAAACACAAAGGGAAATCAGAGAAGGGTTGTAAAAAAAAGTATGGACAATCTTTTCCAGGAATAGATAGATATAAAATCAAGATATTTTTCAGGAATAGTTGTGGGTCAGTTTGGGTGGGAGGGGATAGAGGGAAAGACAACATAGCAAAGCTACTTAGCAAACACCAGCAAAGGCGGCTAGAAGTGAGCAGGATTTTTCCTTATTTCAGGTTCCTGATTGACTCCTTTCAGTAAATAGATTTATTCTGGTCCAGTGAATCTGCCTTGTAAAATATTATTTTATTTATTATTAATCTCAAGGGCACTTCCACACCCTGTTGCCTTGCCTGTGCATCCAGCCAGGTGTTATCTTATTTGTGATTCATTGCTCCTATTCAAGGTCTTTTGATTTCTGATTCTTAGGTTGCTCCTGATGTTTGCTTTTTCATTCCCCATAGACAGTAGGTAATATTTCTTCTCTTTATCCTAACACTGTCCAGTTTTGGTTCTGAAATTTGGATTATCCTGTTTAAATTGTTGACCCTTAGCTAATGAACAGTCATGAATTCTGAGATCAGAAGCAAAAAGATAGTACAACATTATAAACTATTATATTAAAACAAAGTCAACTGGAATTTTCAGTAAATGGTGTATCTAGAAAACTGAAATCATGGGAAGGACTCTAGATTGGAATAAAAGAACTCAGTTTGTATGTCAGCTTTAGCACAGCTGATTTTTGATATGATGATATTTAATAGAATGATAGGAAAGAGTGAATTGCTGTGTGAACAAGACTTTCAGAGATTATGCAGGTATTCATGACCACAAATTAAGATTCATCTCCTTTCCCAAGAAGCAAGGAACATATTATTGCTCTGCCATCCAGGCATACTCCTAATAGAGAAAACTATCAGAAGCTAAGGAACTTTGATTTCAGATATGAAATCTGATTTCATCATAACTCTATCTCCAAAATTGGTATCAATGAATTGATGGTTGAAACTAGAAGACAGAACAACTCCTTAAGTACAAACAGCTACTTGAGCAGTCAACCTTAGCCTTTATAAATAGATTCTCAGTACTACTCACCAATGTATTGGAACTCCAAGTTCCTGGACAAGACTCCCCCTCCCCATCATGCTCCCATTCATATATGGTACCTGCACTTATATGACTCTGGGCAAATCACTTCCCTTTCTAAATCTCAGTTGTTTTCTCATCTATGAAATGAGAAGATTGGATGCTATGATATTTAAGATCCTTTCCCATTCTTAATATATATGATCTTCTGATAATGACACTCCTCAATCACATACAAAGTATCATCCCAAGCTCCAGACATTCACTTACACCACCGTATTGATGCTTGTCCTACTTTGGCATGGATATTTCTAGAAATTTTCCTGGAGTCTTCTCTCTACCCCAAGGAGGATTTTATTTTTTCATTAATTATGTCTTCCCTTTTAAGATGTAAAATAATTGTAGTTCATACTTTAATATTCTTCCATTGAAGCTGCTTTTCTCACCAGTTACAGTCTTCTCTACTTGTCCTGATGTATATGAACTCAGGAAGTTCAGCCTTGATATTCCATAATTGTGTCTCTGCATTCAGCTGTTAGCTAAGTCATCCTCTATTTTCTGGAGGCTTAGGGCTAAAATATTTATGCATAACCCAAAATTCATTGCTGATCAATCACTGTCTCTAATTACCATTGTTTGATCTCTTCCTTATATAATGTAGGTCAGGTTAAACTTAGGGGTGTTGAAGAGATGTTTGATATCTCTTCCTTATATAATGTTTCTTTATACTCTGCTTATTGACAATACTGTTCTTTGCATCACCTCAATCACTTCAAAAATACATTATTTTAATTGCCATATCTAACGCCTAATTTCTGTGACTACTTCTTTCCGAAATAGAGAGATGAGAGTAAACTTTGATTTCTAAGTAAGACAAGGAGCTAAATTTCAACTCAGATCAATTACTTTCCCCCTGAGATTCTAATTAAAAAAATCTCTCAGCTTCTCTCTTAATTTTTTGGAGAAGCAGTTTTTGTATCGGTCAAAGAAGAATATTAGAAAAGATGCTATCTAAGGTTCATTTTTACTCTAAATGTTTTGATTTATGAAAAGGTTTTCTCCAGAATATGAGGAAAACTTACAAATTCTTATGATGTATGATACTGAAAATTGATGACAAGGATTTGGGATATGAAGTTCAAATATGTTTTGCTCTACTTCTTAAAATATAATTAAAATAGCTAAAGTTCAGTTGGGGAGACATGGCACTTATCATAACAAAGGCCACTAAATTCCTGAATAATAAATTAATTAATAATTATTTAATAAATGAAACAAGTTTGAAGAACAGAATGCAATTCAATCTTGCACAACAAAAAAACTCAAAATTTAGTACAATTTCAACTTAATCTAACATAATAAGACAAAATAAAATTTCTTAAGTACTTGTGTATAAAGCACATACCTATTGAAAACACAGTGGTAGGTACTGGCAATACAAAGGTGAAAAATTTTCCCAGAGATATATAGTGTATATCCCAATAATGACTAAAAATTAGAACGTTAACAACTATATAACAAACGCTAATGGAGAAAGATAAGAACTATGAGAAAGGGAGGGCTCATTTCTCTCCCTACTACTTTCAATACCAAATGCATACTCCTTTATTTGAAATTTAAAATTCTGAACAGCATGACAACCATATTCTCAACTTTAGTATGTATTACTGCCTTTCACAAACTCTGTGGTTTAGTCAGAGCTACCTTTTTGTTGTTCTTCACACAAGTCACCCCATCTCCTTTCATCATGTATTTCCTCAGGCTATCTCTCATGTATTTTATATACTCCCTCTTCAATGTTGTATCTGTCTCTCAATCAAAATTACTCTTTATTATGGATATATTTACATATACTTAAATGTATATTTGTTTTCTCTCCCCTACAGAATATAAACTCCTTGAGGACAGGGGAGTATATTTTCTTTTCTTTTTTTTTCCATTCTCAACACATAGTAGCTCAATGTCTAAAGCATAATAAAAACTTAATAAATGCTTATTGATTGACTGATATTAGAGAAACCATAGAATATAATACTACAAAGGAACAATATGATATCATAATATAATTTAAAGGTCTATAAAATTAAATTAGTATTTTTATTTTCAAAATCATCATCATTATTATTATAATCACATTTTATTTGTCATTATTTCATGGTGTCAGTTCCATACTCTGATATCAATATAACAAAGAGATGATGAAATATTTTGGAATTTAGAGAAGAGGCTATATCAGCATTAATACCTAATCAGGACTAGTAAGATCATGTACACAATAATAACCTCAAACCTTTCTTTTTCCAACCTAGGTGTCTATAACAATAAATTGTTTGATGCTATAGGACGGAACACAAATGTCACGCATTGCGTTTCCCCTCACCTCCCCCCACCTTGCTGAGCTTGTCTTCAGCAAGATCTGACAAATATTGGCATTATGTGTCACTAAGAAGTAAAAGATCATGCTCTGACCTTCAAGAATCCTCACAATATGTACATTATGTTGATGTGCCCTTTGTTTTGTCTATCTTGGTTTACTTTGGCGGCCTCAGCTATTTCAGAGCAAGTGAGTTTGTTTTTTCAAGTTTCCAATGGCATCATTTTAGCCAGCAGCTTATTTGAAGAATCAAACAACTTTTTGGTGCTATTTATTTATTCCACTTGGACACAGCTGGGAGACAAGATATGAAGAAGAAGGAATAAGTTGCAGATACCTCAAAGACCAAAAGTCTGTTCCCTTTTTTATGAAGTTTCTTGATTTTAATCCTTTTTTGAGTTCCAATTCTGGTGTCTCCTCTATGAAGCCATGCCTGATATACACAAATTCTGTCTCTTTCTGTAAATTCTACATAAAAATTTGCCCACAGCTCAACTTTGACTCATCATAATCTGTCATTAATCAATGAGAGATAAGAGCATGTATTTGAGAGATGTTATTAAAGTAAAAATGGCGAAACTTGACAACAGATTGGTGATAAGGGTGAGAGTGAGGAGTCAAGGATGAAACTAAGTTTATGAATGTATGTGATAAGGATGGTGGAGTTCCTGTGACTGATATATTTACATATTTTTACCTATTAAAGGATAAGCTCTTGAGAAGCAGTTTGGTAGAATAGAAAGAAAATGGACTCATTCAAGTCAGTGAGCCCTTTGAATGCTGTTCTCAGCATTTGACAACTATAAAACTCAACTGTAAAGTGGAGATTATAGTAAACACCTTACAAAATTTAATTATTAAATAAAATAAATATCAGGATATTATAAACATAAAATTTGTGTTAGCTATTATTATGATGATGATATAATTTTCATCTTTTTTCTATTGAGTTCAGACAGAAATAATTCTGAGATAGCTCGCTATCCTATTCTTTTGTAGTTCATTTTCCATTGATTCTTGCAAACAGATAAAATAATTTCTTTATAATTGAGTGAAAATATCAAAATTAGTTGTGAACATTCTGAAAGTATCTATAGCACAAAATTAGTATCAGACTTGACAATAGGGATGGTGTGCACTTCCAATTCTGACATGATTTTGATACCCTTTGTCACATCTCTCAAAATTCTGAAGCTTTTACCACCATATAGCTTGTGGATTAAGAATAGTTTGTATGAAGGTATACTCTAAAAGCATAGCTCCTAATTTTTTTTTAATTTTTAAAATTTAGCTTGTGAATTGATGTTTTATGTTAATGATTATAGGCAAAAAGTTTGTTCTTTGATAATTGTCTTATTCTACTTATATAATTGCATCTCTCCAATATATTTTTAGATATTTATAGTATGGATTGTTTTATCTTTATCCATGAAAGAAAGATTCTTATGTCTAATTCTAGATAACAGGTCATGCTTTTAATTAAAATTTTGTAGTAACTAAAATGATTTATTATAAAATTTCTATTTCTTTGCATAATCTACATTTATTGAAAAGGCCAGGTTATTTCAGGAAAATCCTTTTGTAATTTTTGATGGCTATTATTTGGTCCTGATTTGCTATCATAAATTCTTTTGTTTGCACAAATTCACAAATCCACATGATTTAATGACTTATTTGATACTTCTTCATGAACATATTGAGTTAAGTTTGTGTAGATGTCACCCCTGATGGTCCTTTTATATGCATTCTCCTCTTCAATCATTTCACAGATTCCATTCTAAATCACTCCTGTGAATATAACTATGGTAAGTTATGTTAGAGAAATTGAAGGACAAAAACCTGTTATCAATTTCTACTATTATTGAGTTGATAGTTATTCCTTTCAATTTTATTTGGTTAGGTTTTTGACTTGTTTATTATACATATCATAAAATGGCTTTCAATACTCTGTCTCTTCTTTGTAATAAAGAAGCACTTATTGTTCTTTAACTGTCTTGGAGTGATGGTCCTTGTTTTTTCATTAAGCTTACATTCTAATACATTATATCAGTATTATTATTCTTAGGATACAATTAATATCTAATGATAACATTGGTGGTGGCTATTAGTATTATGGTTTTCTTATTATTATTAAGTTTTTCAATAGGATTTAGAAAAATGGTTTTGGGTCAAACTGCTACCCTGTTTTTAATATTTTATATTCAAGATTAACAAACTAATAAATAGATGAATGGAGTAGGACAAATGAACAAGTATTTAATTAAATGTCTACTACGTTCTGGGCACTATACTACATGTTGGGAATATATAGAAAGGCAAAAGGTAGTTCTTGTCTTCAAGGAGTTCAAAGTCTTATAGCAAAAACAATATACAAATAACTATTTCAAAACAAGATAGATATGAAATAAATTGGAAATAATGATAATGGGTATAAACTAGAATTAACAGCATAAGTAAAGGCTTCCTGTAAAAAGTAAGAATTTTAGCTGAGATTTAAATAAAGTCAGGAGATAGAAAAGAGGAGAAAGAGAATTCCAGACATAGATAGCAGCAAGTGAAAATGCAAAAAGTCAAGAGATGGATTGTCCTCTAAGGGAAAACAGCAAGGAAATCAGTGTCACTGTACTGCAGACTACATGAAGGGGAATAAGGTGTAACAAGATTAAAAACTTGGAAAGACAAGAAATTATGAAAGATTTTAAATGATAAAGAAAACATTTTATATATGATCTTTGAAGTAAAAGGGAGCCATTAAAGTTTTGTTGAATGGATGTGTAACATATTCAGACTTCTGCTTTGGGAATATCAATTTGACACAGGAGTATGGGATATACAAGAATAAGGGAGAGGAAAAAAATGAGGCAGGATGACTAACCAGAAGGCAACAGTCAACATATGCCGGTAATGGATTGCATCAGGATACTGGCAGCATGAGAGAAGTCAGGGATAATGAGAGATGTTAATAAAGTAGAAACAGTAGAAGTTGGCAACACATTGGCAATAGGGGTGGGAGAGCATAAGGAATCAAGTTTGAGAGCAACCATCATAAGGAAAATGGAATTGCCTTTGACTATAAGAGAAAAAGTAGAAAGAAAAGAAGACTTAGAGGGGGAGAATAATAAGTTTAGCTTGTACACATTTTAGTTTATAGTGTTCATGAGATATCCAGTTCAAAATTAGGCAGTTGTAGATGAAACTGAATGTCAGGAGAGAGGTTAGCAACAGATAAGTATGTATGAGATTCACTGGAGTTTCACAGAGATAATAATTGAATTCGTGGGAGCCGATGAGATCACCATAATATAGAGTGAGAAAAGAAGGCCAGGACACCTCCAGTTAGTATGTCAGATATGGATGAAAATTCAGCAAAGAGAACTGAGGAGGGATTGACAGAAAGAAAGGAGAAGAATGAGAAATACTATCTTAAGAAAATCTTAAGAAAGTATCAAGGAGAAAGGGGTGCTAAAATTTTTCAGTCTTTAGAGAGGTCAAGAAGGATGAGGGGGTTGAGAAAAAGCCATTAGATATGGTAATTAATAGATCACTGGTAACTTTGGGAACAATTTTGTTTAAAAGTCAGAAGCCAGATGGCAGAGAATAAAAATCATCCTCTGTAGATCTTATTTGTCTTGTTCTCCAGGAATGTATTTCAATTCTCTTCCCTCTTTTTATCATGGAAATGCTAATGTTTCTATAGCTGTCTTAAGGCACCCAACCCTATTTTATTAATATTGTGGTAGATTTCACTAGTATTATTAATTTAGTGAGTTTCTCATCCTTTAGTAGTATTTAAGTGATCATATCTACTAAGAAAAATTTAAAAATTAGGGTAGGAGAGGAAAATAGTAAAGATCTTGCTAGTTATATATAATTATGAAAAGCTTTATTCAATAACCATAGCTCTTATGGGAATCATAAGTGTAGACCTACAATAGACCTTGGAGTCTAAAAAGTCTAATTTCCTAAAATTATGTATGGAAAAACTGAAAGAGGTGAAGTTATTAGTACAAAATCATACAACTAATAATCTGTAGTAGAATTTGAACTTTGGATTTCCTGTCTTCATATCAGACCTTTTATCTACAGCTGCATCTAATTTTTTTAATATAATTCCAAAGCTTTCTAATTTTCAGAATGACTTGGTTTCAGTCCTTTCTGTTGACATAATTACTTGGTATTCAGTATAATAATGATGCACACACAAACATACACATACACTGTTTCTCATTTATTCCATTTTATGCTTCTTTTTATGCTTTTGTCCTTGTAACCAAATAAACAATTAGAATTTTTTTCAAATCATCTTTCTATCAGAGTTCTATCTTGTTTCTGAGTTCTTTTCTTAGCAATCTTCATTGTAATGTCTTTAACTGATGTTGAATTACTTATATTCCTTTTGTATTTCTCTGACTGCTATATATTGCCTTAGCCTTTGAATTTTTTTCTTTTTGTTTTTGAGAAAGAGAATGTAGAATTATTAATATAGTTGTCTTTTGCAAATACCTTTTACATATTTTTATTGCCTTTAGTTGAGTAATCAGATGTTCAAGTTTTATACCGTTGATGTTAGCTAGATATTTATGCAATCTTTAAACATGTTTCCACAGATGATGGTAGTAGTGATGGTGATGATGGTGATTATCTGTTTCTTTTCATCTTTTTCAATAAAGTTCAGATAGAAATGTTGTGTGATAAGTTACTATGCTATTATTATTATTATTTTATACTTAATATTGTGAGTATCATGGAATATAGAAAAATAACATTCTTATAATTGAAAAAAGATTTGGGGAAATAAACTGGTTTTTATGCTAATAGAAAGTATTTTAAGAAAACTAGTAGCAGAGAAGACAAAAGAGATGATACATAGTTGTTTTTTTTTTTTCCCATGTGACTTATTTATTTGTTTTATATGTTTATATTTGCTATCTAATGTAATTAAGTCATCATGAGCATTTGGGAAGACATCTATTTTAATTTTGTTTTCCTTAAGCTTTTATGAACCATAGTTATTTCTGGTCAATTACAGATAATTTCTTATTGTTATCCTTATTACTTCATTTCTGACATCTCTTTGAGTACACATACAAATGAGAACAATTTATTATCTTGGCATTATCATTGATATAATAGTCAGTATTATATAAACTGTTTACAGATATATAAAATTGTTTATTACTTTAGTTTAATAAAAAATATGAGTATACAAACTCATCTTCAACATCATTGAAAACCTTGGTACAAGTTTAGCAGCAGACAGGATAATAGAATCACATGAAACTTATCCTGATTCCACATTACTTTAAGCTCCTCTGGTAAATCATTGGCATTATCACATTTACTAGTGCTTATATATAATATACTATTTTAAGGTTTGCAAAGTACTTAACAAATATTTTCTCATTTTATTCTCATAACAATCCTAAGAGGTTGATATAATTATAATTCTCATTTTATAAAAGTGGAACTTGAAGCAGATAGAAGTTAAATGACTTGTCCAGAGTCATGCAGCTAATGCTTAAAATAGGATTTGAATTCAGGCCTTCTTCCCTCTTGGTTCAGTGCTCTATCCACTGTGCAAACTACTAAATGTTTGTAAAGCATTTTACAGATATTATCTTACCTTTCCTAACATTGATGTAGATTCTGTTATTTTTACATATTTTTTTCAGATGAGGAATCTGACATTGAGAGGATAAGTGACTTGTCCAGGGAAATAAAGTAAAAAAAAAATTATTTAGGAAAAATTTGAAATCAGGATTTCCTGATGTGAAAACCTATGTTTTATTCATTATACCAATTCTATGCTTCTATATTTTGGAATCTTTTATTTCTATGTAGCTTGAAGATTACAAGTATGCGAGAGGGCAACATCTTAAAAAACAAACAAAACAAAAGTATTTTTAAGACTTTTTTTAAAAATTAATTTTATTACAAGTCAATTGTGGGCAATAGGTTGGGGTTTATGATACTAATGCAGTTCCATTACGATTTTTTTCATTGAACTCTTTGGAATATTTTGAGTTCATTTGTGCTGTTTATTACTCCACGAATGACAGTGAGCTTCTCTTGTACAATTCTTCTCCTTAGGTAAAATCATTGGGGTATTTCCTTGGTGGTAAATTTTTACATCCTATAGTGAGAATAATAAAGTTTCTACCATTTCTTTATATAATTCATTGATAAATTTGATTTAACAATAACTACCATATCTGTCAAAATATTACCAACTTTCAAAACTGTTTCAAGTCCTACCCTGATCATCAAACCATTCCAGGTATAGGTGATTTTCTTTAAATCCAAAATTCTAGCAGTAAGGGTTGTACTTCATAAGCTAACACTTAATTAAATCTTGGTTTAGTATTGTTTAATAGTATCATCAATCTTGAATGAATGAAAAGCATTGATGAAGAAAAGCATAATATAATAATAATGATATTCCAAGAACTGTCATGCTATTGTTCCTTCAACAGACTGTAAAGTTCTTGAGGGTAGGGGTTATGTCTCAGGTATTATGTAATTTATTCCAGATAGCAACTAATTTATTCCATGTCGCAACTAATGTGAGATTGAAAAAAATCATAGGCATAACATGAATAATTTGAGTTTGATTCCCATTATTGATGGAACAATTATTAAATAGGCATTAGGGGAGGCAAAAATAAAAGTAATCACAAGCCATGCAAATAGTAATTTAAAATAATAATTAATGTTGCTTTGGCAAGGAAAGCATGGAAAAAACATGTGCAACATGTGACTATAGACTGTAAAACAAAATTAGGATCTAACAACTACTTAGTAAAGATTGATGAAGAGCTGTTTACTCACATCCTAAATTTTATTGCTGATAAAATACATTCTATATTCCACATACCTTGACTCAAGAACTCCATGACTGCACTACTCTCTATGCTCATCACCACCTCTTTAAGGCTCAGTTCAAGTGACCTTTCTAAAGAAGGCCTTTTCTGGCTCCTTCAGGCCTCTAATGCCTCTCCGTGCAAAGCTAATTCAAATCTCTTTTGTGTTTGCCTTATATTGTCTTGTGCATATATGTTGTCTTCTCCCATAAAATCTAAACTCTTTGATGTCACCAACTATTTTATTTTTTGTTTTTGTATCCTTGCTGCCTAGCATAGTGCCAAAGATATAGAAAATCTGGTTGTTGATTGCTTGATCTGTTTTTACATCATTTCTCCACTCTTCACCATGTCCTAATTCTCCCTTTAATTTAATCAAAACAGACCAACCTCTCCATATCATTTACATTCAGTAATGCATCAATGACTCAGAGTATTTTCTTCATGCCACTATAGATAAACCCATATTCTGCCTCAGAAAAAGCATAATATTGCCTCTTCCTCACAGCAGAATCCACGGTTGGACTGCTATTCTATTTTCAACAGAATCCTGGAAGATGAGGTTTTATTTTGATAATTCATGTGGCTAGATATAAAACAGCTGCCAGGATATCTACTGACATCTGCTGTCTAGTTGTTATCAGTCCTTCCCATCTGGCCTGCATTCAACAGGACCCAAATCAAGACAGAACAAAATCACAGGACTTTCAAAAGTAATTTTTTGTTATCACCATATTCTTCTTCACTGTTAGTCAGGAGCCTTGCTACTATGTCTTTTGTCCTTTATAACATTCTGAAACTTATCTGACTAAACTTTTTCTTTCCTCCTACCATATCTTAGCATTTCTATAATATATATCTTGACATGAATTCACATGGGGTTTTGGATCGCTCCAGAGAGATAGTGGTTCTAGGAAATATAATAACTAATGGTCATTTTAGCATCTTAAGAATTCTATATTTAAAAACACTTTGATTATTAATATAAATACATAAATGTATATCCTAGAGGATTTCTCATATGAATCATCTCTGAATATATTCCTCAATTTTCCTTTCACTTATCCATCTTTCTTCCCGGCTTACCTCAAAAGCTACAGTTAAATAATTTCCCTCCTTGACTGTAATCATACTCTGCTTTTCCATAGGCCTCAGCTACTTAATCAGCTCCCTTATTTGTATCTAACAAGGATGAAAAGGGAATTATTATGGTAAGGATGACTTACATCCAGAAGCATAGACCTTCACTGGGAAGTATCCCATTATTCCTATATTCTGCACAGAAAATAATTAGTTTCAAAGTTAATATTTTGTCTGATGGCTGGCATTCATCCCATGTTAAATAATAAAAAAGACAACAAAAATAAAATACTTTCTGAAAACCACAAAGTAAATAAATAGCTGGACAAAAATGAGACTTCTCAACTTTCTATCATGCACAGTTATCAAATTATTATCAACATCAACAGCACAAGATATCGTTATTAACTCCGTTTTCACATTAGAGAAGAGTACTACTGGTGAAATGGAAACATCTTTGTGGAGGAGATCTTTCATCTATTTTTTTACAAAGTTGCTAAAAGAGAGAAATATATACTTTGAAGGGATTTTTCCTCAGAACACCTTACAGTGAAGCAAATAGAAAGGATAGAGGTATCTGGGATCAAATCCTAACCCTGAAACTCACTACCTATGTAACCTTGGGCAAATTATAATTCAACTTTCCTTAAGTTTAGTTTTCTCACCTGTAAAGTGAAGGTTATAGATAATAGTTTTCTGAGGTACATTTTAACGCTAAATCTATGATTTTAACATAATCTAAGCCTTTAATATTCATTACACATTAAATAAAAAGGTTGCCAATTATATTAATCATTCAAGTCATGATTTAGTTGGTTATTTCAAGCTAAAGTGATAGCATTATTTGTCCTGAATTTTTTTGCATAATTTCCTTATTTTTCCACTCTATTTTCTATGAGTAAACATAAGTTCCCTAAATCTAATAATTCCCTTGTTTCTACCATTGGACTCCATGGTGTCATTTGGAAATAGAATAAAAAAAGATGGTTTCTAAGTTGTCTTCCAGAGCTAACATCATATAAGTGATGTGACTATGAAGTCATCCTGTATTAATATTCTACAATTAGATTTTTTTTCTCTCATTTGGCAATTTTGCAACATAGCCACAGACTTAGGAATTACAATCAATCTGGTATCTGGCTATCTGGCTTTCTGACAACTGTTGCCACAATAGACATTTTCGGGCTCCTTCGGGAGGCATTTTCCTTAGACTCTGGATCTCTGAATTAAGCTGGGAATCTATAACCAAGGTTTGATCTCCTCTCTCATATCAGAAGCCTTCTGTATACTTGAGATGCCCTCACATTAACTATAACAACATCTTCCCTATGCTCTAAATGAATAACAATTGAAATATTTCAGGGATACATAAAATGACATCCAATTACTCTCTCTTTATGTTGTTTTGATCTTGGGAACTATGCAATAATTTTGTCAGGATTGTCTCCAAATCTCATCACTTAACTTCCAAAGTATCCATTGTGGTAAAATAGCTGCAAACATAGGGAAGAAGTGCTCATTGTTGGAATTTTTTGCTTATCAACACAATCAAAACACAAATTATGATCTTCTATGGAATTTCAGGTGCAACTTAACATTTTCACATTAACTATCTATTTATTAGAAATAAATTTATTAAAATAATATCAAAGTACTTCTTGATATTAAACATAATGAGAACTTAACACGTGTGCTCAATTGCAATGGATTGTCTGATATAATACAGAATGATTTTTCAACATTCTTATTTTTTAAACTGACTGTACCCCAAAAGATCACATCTATAATCCTGCTCAGGCTAAGGATGTAGTTCTTCACTTTCCCCAAATAGCCCTAAGATTATAATTTTAAAGGAATATATGCATGTTTTTTTTTCTTGAGGCCCAACTATCAACCAGTAATTGTTTTGATAAAGTATTACAATAATGCTTTGTGGAGGTAGCAGGGGGTTAAGGCACCACAATAACATGTCAAAGGAATAATATTGCTATGGTTTTGACATGTAAGTATAACATATCATCAACCTAACAGTGACAGGGAGTAGAGGAATAGTACAGATAGACTGACATTAGAAGTTACAAAACACATGAAACAATTTCAATTGAGTTCTAACAAAATTGAAAATGGAATCATTAATGTTTTAGAGCTGCAGTGGACCTTTGGGGCCATATAGTTCGATACCCTTATTTTCCAGCTGAGGAAACTGAGGCCCAGAGAGATTAAGTGACTTCTGTAAGGTCATCCAACTAATGAGGAGCAGAACTGGGGCTAGAACTCAGTTCCCTAGATATTCAGAATATAGCTATTTCCATGCCAAACTCCCAGTTGCTATAACTTAAGAAAGGAGTCTGGGAAACATTTTCATCTATTCACAAGCACTGTCCCAGGGGAAATATCATCTATGAGATGGATAAAAAATTTGTAAGCAGAAAATCATTTCTAATGCTATCCATTTTGTAATCTGCAAAACTCTTGACCGAAGTCATATAAAGAATCACAAATTGTCAGAGTCTTAAAAAGCTTGCAAGGCCATATAATCCAATTTATAACTAAGAAGAATACATATTTCAACATTACTAAATGGTCATCTTCTTAAAGACCTCTAATTGTGTAGAAGATCCAATCTTCCTAATAACAGGTGCTTCACTTCTGAACAGCTTTCTATTGGGAAGTTTTTGTCATAAGAAAAAAATGAAAAATATTAAATGCTTTAATGAAATAGGTGTACTATGTCTATACCATTCCTCTCATCTACTAGTGACTTCATTTTATTTATGAAAAAGTACTAATAATTTAGCATTGCCCATTCTTAGTGAAGTTATGCCGTGTTTTAGTAATCACTATTTTCCTTTTTTAAAAATGTTCACAAATCACTATCCAATTAGTTTTACATTCTGTACTTTTTACCTTCCCTTTTTGGAAACATCAGGACAACTGCCCTTCTTCAGACAGATATCATTTCTTCTATTCTTCACAATCTTTTAAATGTTACTGAAAGAAGTTCTCTAATCATATTTGCCATGTAAGTGCACTATGATATAGTTTATTTAGTTCTAGATACTTAAAGTCATACAGAGCAATGAAGTACTCTCTTTTCAGGTCTTCAGCTCTTAAAAAGCATTTTTAAACCTCAGTGTAAATGCTATTCTCTCTAGAAGAGAAAGCAAAATCAAAATAAGTTTCAAACATATCCCTTTTTTCTATCATCCATTGGCATTTTTAATTAATTTTAGAATCTAATCAAAACTTTAAGCTTTCTTTAAATGCCAATATTGCTCTGAAACAAAATAAATCTTTTTTTTAAAAATTCATATTATTTGACTCATTGTGAGTTTTAAAGATATTGGCAATTTTTACAAAAATCATTAAACTGTGTAACTTATTAGTATTTACTTTTTAAAACTGGGATGGGTTATAGTCACACATGATTTCAAAAATTGAGGGAGCTCCCAAGTATGAAAACTTTCTCAACTAAAGCAATATCATGATTGCTCCATAACCTTATGACTTAAAGAATTTCCTTCCAGGAAAAATTTATGGCCAAAGAAGAACTAGAGAACATTGTTACATGCAAAATGGATAGTTTTGTTTACATTAAATGTCAATGGTTTTGCACAAGCAAAACTAATGAATCCACTATTAGAAGAAAAGTGTGTGTTTGTGTGTGTGTGTGTGTGTGTGTGTGTGTGTGTGAGAGAGAGAGAGAGAGAGAGAGAGAGAGAGAGAGAGAGAGAGAGAGAGAATTACAGCAAGTATTTTTGATAAAGACCTCATTTCTTAAATATATAGATAATTTACTTAAATATATAAGAATACCAACTATTTTCCCATTGATAAAGTGTGAAAAGATATGAACAATTTTCAGATGAAGAAATTAAAGCCATCTCTAGTCATACGAAAAAATGATCTTAATTATTATTGACTAGAGAAATACAAATTAAAACAAATCTGGGGTATCACTTCATACTTCTCAGATTGGTTAAGATGACAGGAAAAAGGTGATGATGAATGTTGGGAGGGATGGGGGAAAACTGAATATTAATGCATTGTTGGTATAGCTGTTAACTGATCTAATCATTCTGATGAACAATTTTAAACTATGCCCAAAGAGCATACACTTTGATCCAGCAGTGTCTTTAGTAGATTTGTATCTCAAAGAGATCATAAATGAAGGGAAAGAACCCACATGTACAAAAATGTTTGTAATAGCCCTTTTTGTAGTGACAAGGAAGTAGAAATTGAATAGATGCCCCTCAGTTGGGGAATGGCTGAATAAGCTATGATATATAAATGTAATGATAATATAAATATTACATTACAATTAATCTTCTGTAAGAAATAATGAACAAGCTGATTTTAGAAAAGCCTGGAAAGATTTACATGAACTGATGCTAAGTTAAGTGAACAGAACCAAGAGGACATTGTACATAGTAACAATAAGATTAAGTGATGATAAAATGTGATGGACTTGGTTCTTTTCAACAATGAGGTGATTCAAGGCAGTTCCAAAAGACATGTGATGGAAAATGCTTTCCCCATCCATAGAGAGAACTATTGAGGCCAGATGTGGATCAAAACATAGTATTTTCAACTTTTTTTGGTTGTTGTTTGTTTTTTGTTCTTTGTTTTCCTTTCTGGTGTCCTCCTTTGGAACTGATATATTTTGTGCATTAGGATGAATGTGGAAATATGTTTAGAAGAATTGCACATGTTTAATCAATATGAAACTGTTTCTATCTTTGGGAGGAGGGAGGAGGGAGGAGAGGAAGAAAAATTTGGAACACAGAAAGGTAAATGTTGAAAACTATTTACATACACACACAATATATATATATATATATATATATACATATATGCATATATGTATATATATATATATATAAAAGAAAAGAAAATACATGAGTCAGAATGATTGTCAGAAGTATGACTTGAACAAAGTTCTTTCTGACTGTGATGGCAATTCTTCATTAACTGTACAAGGCTTTCTGTGTTCTATACATCATTTTAAAAAGAAACTGATAAGTTTTGTGATAAGATTTTTTAAAAGAAACTGATAAGGTTTTACATTTCTTCCTTCTCTTCATTAATGGAATTATTTTTTGCGTCTCTAGAATTTCTTCTTGAAAACTTCTTATTCTTCTTGAAGTTATTTCCCTCATGAAATATTAGATTATATGATCTTATTTGTCCTTTCACTGAATCTTTTGATTTATGCTCTCCCCATAAATAACCTGTATGTCAGATTCTATCCATATCTATTCTCCTTCTGTATCATAAATTCAAAAATGAAATGTTAACTTTCTTTCAAAGTTCCCATAATTTTCACTTCATTATTAATTTTCTCTTTTATAATCAAATTCAAGTTGAGGGCAGTAGTTGCTTTTGTAGATTCCTCCAGTTTGAAAGAATAAACTTATTGAATGTATCTCAAATGTAATATAGAGAGACTTTTAGTAGATATCTGGATAATTGAAATCCATTATTTCAGCTTTGATGGGTTGCAAAACTTTTGCTCAAATTTCTATTGTATTTCTTCTGTCTAAATACTTTGTGACATACTCCCTTTTATTCTACAAAAAGTCTCATTAAAAGCACACATTTTATCATGCTATTTCCTGAGATACTAATAAGAGTATATTTTGCTAAAGAATATTAAGTAGATACATTTCATTTCCTAGCTTTAAATCATTTATGTCAACCATACATCCCAATAAATATTACTTTATTTTTCTGGAGAGATCCACTACACATCAGCCTACATACCCAGTATCCATTTTTTGGAAGTTCAATTCAAGTCACAACTTTTCTATAGAGTGACTCAAAATTTTGGAAAGAATATTGAAAGAGAAATGATGATAAAAACAATTTTCTATTTTATATCTCACACTAAACAATATAGAAATGATAACAAAAGATCAAAATATTAAATGTTGAAAGTAATGTGGAAAGTGAGGCACTAAGGTATTATTGGTGGGATAAGATATTAAAAAGACAGGATCCCTTCCTTCAAAAAGGCTACATTCTTTCTAGAGTGACTACACATAATAATTCTTTGAATATTATATCCATTCTGAAAAGAAGTTTGAAATTAGGCAAATAAAGTCATGAAATTTTCAACACTCTTGCCAAGAGCTGTTACTATTACATTTGTACTCCAAGAAGATCATTGACAAATGTTTTACATACATGCAAAATATTTGTATACAACAGTTTGTGTGGCAGCAAAGAAATGGGGGAGGTAGAATGGGAGAAGCAGATAAACATTGAATGGAGAATGTTGTAAATGAATATAATATAATATGTTACTTTGCTGTAAGACAAAATGAATATGAGGATTACAGAGAAGCATGTAGAAACTTAAAGGAACTGATACAACAAAGCCCAGGGAAAAAAGTTTTAGAAAATGAGTATGTCAATGTAAATGTAAAAAACATCCAGCATAAAAATAACAGCAATTAAAATTTACATAGAATTTTAAGATTTACATTGGTTATTGTTTAATCAATTCAGTTATATCTGACTCTTCTTGCTTCCATTTGGATGGTTTTGGGTTTTGTTTTGTTTCGTTTTGCCAAGAGTACTAGAATGATCTGTCATTTTCTTTTCCACTTCATTTTACAAATGAAGAAACTGAGGCAAATAGAGTTAAGTGACTTGCTCAGGGTTACACAGAAAGTAAGTGTTTGAGGTAGGATTTGAACACAAATTCTCCTGACTATAGACCCAGTATTCTATTTTTACCTATTTTATGTTTAAAATAATCTATACCGAATGTTGTGAAATTATAAAGATCAAGTATAGCCATAGATAAGAGATACAATAAAATATTTTACTTCACTCCTTTTTTAGAGATGGGAGTCCAAAGCTATGAGACATTGCACATAACATCAAGGTTTTGATGTTGTTGTTATTGTATTGATCCGTTTTATTTCTCTGGTGTTTTTTTTTTTTTTCCTTTCTTTTTTTCTAATCAAATTAACCAAAAGTTTATCAATTTTGTTGGTTTTTTCATCCAATTTTTAATTTTATTAATTTGTTCAATAGTTTTCTTAGTTTCAATTTTGTTAATCAATTGATTAATCCTTTGAATATCAGAATTTTTAATTTTGTATTTAATTGGTGAATTTTGATTTGTGCTTTTTTAGTTCAGTGCCCAATTCATTTATCTCCTCTTTCTCTATTTTGTTCATGTAGCTATTTGGAGATTTAAAATTTCCTCTAAGAACTTTTTTGGGGGCAGAGACAAGCTGACAGAGTATAGACCAATTTTTATTTAAGTTCTTCCTTGCATTCCTCAGATCAACCTAGATCAAGCCTATGAACTGGTTTTGGAGTGACAGAACACACAAATATTTAGAGTGTAATAAATTTCCAGCAGAAGATATTTTGGAAGAACTTCAGAAAAGATCTGTTTGAATCTGGAAAGGAGGGAGGTGGACAAGTGCAGTCACAGCATAGGAACCCAAGGTGGTATGGTATCCACATATTAAAGAATATACCAGGAAAATTGTTAGGGTTACTAGGTGAGAACTCAGGTTGTCTGGACAATGACAAGTTGAGAATTCAGAGGTGAGAACTCAGGTTGACTTGATAGTTCTCTGGCTCATATTCTAAGAGGAGCAAGCTCATTGGTTGGAGTACTTCTTCCCAGAAGCCCTTGCATTATCCCACACCCATTCTCTGGGAGGATAAATGAGGCAACATTGGGCCTGGACAAGCAGTCTGGACTGGGGAAGGACAAGAGTTGGAGGAGATTCAGAGCCAGGATTCAGGAAGAAGAAGAGGCTGGCTGGAGGCTCCAGAAGCCTCCCAAGAAACCTGCTCATAGAGGAAAAGATTATACAGAAAAGAAACCTCCTCCCAAAGAAGGATCACAATTGAGAGACGATCAGAGCTTTACATTTGGCGTCCACACGTGGGGCCAGGACTTTTCCCTATCCTGACAAGGACTTATTCTGAGTCCTTCAGAGGAGCTAGACTGGACCATAGCAGAAACTCTTAGCTAAAATACAGCAGCATTGTCTGTGGATCAGCAGATTATCTGTAAGACATCCAACATTAATATAAAAGGCAAATAATGAGCCAGGGTAATGTAGTACTTGGCTAGGCCCACACAGCACCAGAAGGAAGTCAGCAGCACTGTCCCAGGACAGCCTAAAGCCACTGTCACCTGTAGAAGAACCTTGGGACAATCTCTCTTTTCCTCTAAAAGCAGACCTCAAGCTTTAAAAATGAGCAAACAAGCAAAAAATAACTCTAACCACAGAGAGAGAAAGAAGAACAGACCTAAAACCCTGAGGACAATAAAGGCAAATTGTCTTCAGATGAAAGCCTAAAGGATGATATGAGTTGGTCCCCATCTCATAAGCCTCTCTTGGAAGAATTCAAAAGGGATGTTAAAAGAAAGTTAGAAGAAATATGGGGAAAGGAAATGAAAATTTTGCAGGAGAATTTGGACAAGGAAATAGAAATTATCTGAAGAAAACTTCTTAAAATAGATTTGGTGAAATGGAAAAATTATATAAATCCTTAAAAAATAGATTTGTAAAAGAAACCTATTCATTGAAAAACAGAATTTATGAAATGGAAAAAAATACAATGACCAAAGAACTAATTTAAATTTGGCCAAATGCAAAGGAGATAAAAAAGCTATCTAAAGAAGAAAAAAATCCGTCAAAATTAGAATTGAACAAATAGAAGTGAATTTCTTAATGACATCAAATTTCAGTCAAACAAAACCTAAGAAAATGAAAAAATAAATAGAAGAAAACCTGGCAAATAAATCCAGAAAAGACAGTCTAAGAATTGTTGGACTATCTGAAAACCATAATTTTAAAAAAGAGTCTAGACATCTTTCAGAAAATCATCAAGAAAAATTGCCCTGATATTCTAAAATTAGAAAATAAAATAATATGAAAATATTTACCCTTTATCTCCTGAAAGAGACCTCAACATGAACACTCCAAGGAATATTGTAGCTAACTTATAATATTATCAGATCAAGGAGAAAATATTGCAAGCAGCCAGAAAGCAACAATGCAAATATCAAGAAGACATAGCATCAAGAAGGTCTAGCAGCTTCCACTGTAAAAGATCAAAAAGCCTGGAATCTGATATTACAAAAGGCAAAGGAATTTGGCTTTCAGTCAAGAATCAACTATTCAGCAAAATTAAACATTATCTTTCAGGGAAAAAGTTGAACATTCAATGAAAGATGTGAATTTCATTTACTTCTGATGAAAAGATTAGAGGTGAACAGAAAATTTGATCTTCAAATACAGAACTCAAGAGAAACATAAAAAGTTAAAAAGGAAAGAAAAAAAATTGCTTCTTTTAAAAGTTAAAAAGTTTATATCCCTATATGGAAAAATGATATATTTAACTCTTGAGAATTGTATCTCTGTTATGAGTATACTTAGTGCAGGTGTAATTTTATTTTATTGTGATGACATAAAAAAAGAAAACTAGAAGTGGAAAGAAGATAATACTGGAAGAAGAAAAAAATGGAGTAAAATGAGGTAAATTACATTTCATGAAAATCAAAAAAAGACTTATTACATTTGGAGGAAAGAAGGCAGGGGGTGAGAATTGTGTGAATCTTAACTCTCATCAGATTTAACTCAAAGGGAGAATATCAGACATATTTAGCTTCACAGAGAAATTTGTCTCACCTTATAGAGAAAAAAAAATAAAGGGGGAGGCTAATAGAAAGGAAAATAGAAGTAGAAGGGGAAAGGTATAAGAATGGAGAAAGAGCTATAAAAGAGTAAGGCTGTTTGAGAGAGGTGATAGTCAAAAGCAAAAGACTGAGGAGGAGATAAAGAGGGAAAGGAAACAAAAAAAAATATAACTGGGGAAAATAAGATGGTGGGAAATAGAATTAGTAATTTTAACTGTGAATATGAATGGTGAATGCTCCCATTAAATGAAAGTAGATAATAGAGTGAATTAAAAGCCAGAATCCTATAATATGTTGTTTACAAGAAACACATTTAAAGTACAGTGTCATATTCATAGTAAAGATAAAAGACTGGAGCAAAATCTATTATGATTCAGCTGATTTTTTTAAAGGCCTAGTGATCCAGATCTAAGACCCAGGAAAATTAAAATTAGATTTAATTAAAAGAAACAAGAGAGGAAACATCTTACTAAAGGATACCATAGGTAATGAAGTAATATCAATACTAAACATATCTACACTAAGTGGTATAACATCTAAATTCCTAGAGGAGAAGATAAGAGAGTTGCAAGAAGAAATAGACAGGAAAACTATACTAGTGGGACATCTCAATCTTGTTCTCTCAGAATTAGATAAATCAAAACACAAAATAAATAAGAAAAAAGTTAAGGAGGTAAATAGAATTGCAGAAAAGTTAGGTATGATATAAACCTTAGGTGTGGAGACAGGTGGTATGAGGTAATTACATAAAAAATTAACATGTATTAAGGCATAAAAACCTCAAAATTAAATGCAGAAAGGCAGAAATAATAAATGCATTTTTTCAGATCATGATACAATAAAATTTACATGCAATTAAAGGCCAGGGGAAAATTGACCAAAAAATAATTGGAATGTAAATACTCATCCTAAAGAATCGTTGACATAATCAATAATTTAATTCAAGAGAATGACAATAATGAGACAAAATAACAAAATTTATGGGATGCTGTCTAAAGCAGTTCTTAGGGGAAGTTTTATATCTGTAGATCCTTATTTGCATAAAATAGAAAAAGAAAAGATCAGCAAACCAAGAAAAAGAACAAATTAAAAACTGCCAATTAAATACCAAATTTGAAATACTGAAACTAAAAGGAAAGATTAATAAAATTGAAAGTAAGAAAACTATTGGATTAATAAACAAACTGAGTTGGTCTTATGAAAAAATAGATAAGCCTTTAGTTAATTTGGTTAGACAAAGGAAAGAAGAAAATCAAGTTGTTAATATCAAAAATGAAAAGAGATGATTTTCCACCAATGAAGAGCAAATTAGAGCAATGAAAACATAGATTGCCCAGATAACAGAAGAGGAAATAATTTACTTAAATAGTCTTATTTAAAAAAAGTAATTGAACAAGATATTAATCAACACCTTAAATAAAAATCTCCAGGGCCAAATGGATTTACATGTGAATTCTACCAAACATTTAAAAAACAATTAATGCCAATGCTATGCAAACTATTTGAAAAAATAGGGAAAGAAGTAGTATTACTAAATAGCTTTACAGATATGGTGTTGATACCTAAACCAGGGAGGGTCAAAACAGAGAAAGAAAATCATAATCCAATCTCCCTAATGAATATTGATGAAAAAAAATTTAAATAAAATATTAGCAAAGAGATTACAGGAAGTTATCCCCAGGATAATATATCTTAAGCAAGTAGGATTTATATCAGGAATGCAGGGCTGGTTCAACAGTAGAAAAACTATTACCATAATTGACTATATCAATGACCAAACTAATAAAAAAAATCATATGATTATCTCAATAGATGCAGAAGAAGCATTTGACAAAATCCAACACCAATTCCTATCAAAAACATTAGCATAGGAATAAATGGAGTTTTTTCTGTAAATGATCAGTAACATCTATTTAAAACCATCAGCAAGCATCATGTGTAAAGGGAATAAACTAGAACCATTTCCAATAAGATCAGGAGTGAAACAAGGTTGCCTACTATCACCATTGTTATTCAATATTGTATTAGAAATATTAGGTTTGGCAATAAAGAAGAAATTAAATGAATCAGGTCAAGTAATGGGGAAACCAAATTATTACTCTTTGCAGATGATGTGATGGTATACTTTGTGAATCCTAAAGAATCAACTAAAAATACTAGAAACAATCCCCAAATTTAGCAGTTTTACAGATACAAAATAAATCCATAGAAATCATCAGTATTTTTATATATTACCAACAAAGTTCAGCAGCAAGAGATATAAAGAGAAATTCCATTTTAAATAATTGTACGTCACTATTTCTAAGTCTGATTCTTTTTGTTCAGCAAAACAACTGTTTGGTCATGTATACATATATTGTATTTAATTTATCCTCTAACATATTTAACATGTACTGGTCAACCTGCCATCTGGGGGGGGGGGAGGAGGGGAAAAATTGGAAAAAAAAAAAGTTTTGGCAATTGTCAACATTGTAAAATTACCCATGCAAATATCTGGTAATTAAAAACTATTAGTATTTTTTAAAAAAAACAACATAAAATAAAATAATTGTACATGTTATAAAATATTTGGGAGTTTACCTGTCAAAGCAAAATCTGGAACTATATGAACACAATTACAAAACACTTTCCAGACAAAGTCAAATATAATCAATCTGAAAAATATCAAGTGATTATCAGTAGGGCAAACTAATATAATAAAAATGACAACACTACATAAAATAATCTACTTATTCAGTGCCATAACAATCAAACGCCTAAGAAATTATTTTACAGAGGTAGGAAAAAATAATAACAAAATTCATCTGGAAGAAAAAAAACTATTTGGTTTTTATGTCTAAGAAACATAGTTGATTTGTGGAATAGGTTAGGCTTATAAAACACAATAGTCAACAACTTTATGGTAATCTAGTATTTTCAAATAAGAATTCACTATTTCACAAAAACTGCTGGAAATATTAGAAATTAGTTTGGTAGAAACTAGACATTGACCCACACCTAACACTTTACGCCAAGATAAGGTCTAAATAGATTCATGATTTAGACATAAATAGTGATAGTATAAGCAAATTAGGAGAACAAAGGATAATATACCTCTCAAATCTGGGGAGAAGGAAACAAATTGTGACTAAAGAAGAACTAGAATAAATTATGGAATGAAAAATGGATAATTTTGATTATATTAAATTAAAAAGGTTTTGTACAAACAAAACCAATTCAGACAAGATTAGAAAGGAAACATTAAATTGAAGGAAAATGTTTACATTCAAGGGTTCCAATAAAGGTCTCATTTCTAAAATATATTGGGAATTGATTCAAAATTGTAAGATTTCAAGCCATTCTCCAATTGATGAATAATCAAAGGACATAAATAGACAGTTTTCAAATGGAGAAATTGAAACCATTTCTAGTCATATGATAAGGTCCTCTAAATTATTATTGATTAGAAAAATGCTAATTAAAACAACTCTGAGGTACCACTACATACTTTCAGATTAGCTAATATGCCAGGAAAATTAATGACAAATGTTGGAGGGGATGTGGGAAAACTGGGACATTGTAAGGGAAGTTGTAGACTGATTCAACCATTCTGGAGAGCAACTAGGAATAATGCTCAAAGGGCTATCAAATTGTGCATACTCTTTGTTTCAGTAGTGTCTTTACTGGACCTGTATCTCAAAGACACCAGAGAGGAGGGAAAGTGATCCACATATGCAAAAATGTTTGTGGCTGCCCTTTTTTGTATTGGCAAGTTGCTGAACACTGAGTAAATGTCCAAGAGTTGGAAAATGGCTGAATAAGAAAGGTATATGAATGTTATGGAATATTATTATTTTATCAGAAATGATCAACAGGATGGTTTCAGAAAGGCCTAGAGAGATTTACATAAACTGATACTGAGTGATCATTGTATATAGCAACAGCAAAATTATACAATGAGAAATTTTGATGGATGTGGTTCCTTTCAACAATGAGATGATTCAGGCCAATTCCAATGGTCTTGTGATGAAGGAAACCATCTGCATCCAGAGAGTGGACTGTGGGAACTGAGAGTGGAAAACAGTATTTTCATTCTTTTTGTTGTTGCTTACTTGAATTTTGTTTTATTTCTCATTTTTTTTTCTTTTTGATCTGATTTTTTCTTCTGCAGCATGAGAATTGGGGAAATATGAATAGGAGAATTGCACACATTAAAATGTATTGGATTACTTGCTATTTAGGGGAGGGAATTGGGGGAATGGAGGGAAAAATTTGGAACATGGGGTTTTTCAGAGGTGAATGTTATAAATTATCTATACGTATATTTTGAAAATAAAAACCTTTATTTTTTTAATAGTTTTTATTTACCAGATATATGCATGGGTAATTTTACAATATTGACAATTGCCAAACCTTTTGTTCTAATTTTCCCCTTCTCTCTCCCCCCAAGATGGCAGGTTGACCAATACATGTTAAATATGTTAAAGTATGCATTGAATACAATATATGTATATATGTCCAAACAGTTGTTTTGCTGTACAAAAAGGATCAGACTTTGAAATAGTGTACAATTAGCCTGTGAAGGAAATCAAAAATGCAGGCAGAAAAAATTAGAGGGATTGGGAATTCTATGTAGTGGTTCATAGTCATCACCAAGAGATTTTTCTCTGGGTATAGCTGGTTCAGTTCATTACTGCTCTACTGGAACTGATTTGGTTCATTTCATTGTTGGAGAGGGCCACATCCATCAAAATTGATCATCATATAGTATTGTTGTTGAAGTATACAACAATCTCCTGGTCCTGCTCACCTCACTCAGCATGTAAGTCTCTTCAGGACCTTCTGAAATCATCCTTTTGGTCATTTCTTACAGAACAATAATATTCCATAATATTCATATACCACAATTTATTCAGCCATTCTCCAATTGATGAGCATCCACTTAGTTTCCAGTTTCTGGCCACTACAAAGAGGGCTGCCACAAACATTCTTGCACATACAGGTTCCTTTCCCTTCTTTAAGATCTCTTTGAGATATAAGTCCAGTAGTAACACTGCTGTCTCAAAGGGTGTGCACAGTTTGACCACTTTTTGAGCATAGTTCCAAATTGCTCTCTAGAATGGCTGGATGTATTCACAATTCCACCAATCATGCATCAGTGTCACTGTTTTTCCACATCCTCTCCAACATTGAGTATTATCTTTCCCAGTCATGCTAGCCAACCTGACAGGTGTGTAGTTGTATCTCAGAGTTGTCTTAATTTGCATTTCTCTGATTAATAACGACTTAGAGCATCTTTTCATATGGCTAGAAATAGTTTCAATTTCTTTATCCAAGAATTGTCTGTTCATATCCTTTGACCATTTGTCAATTGGAGAATGGCTTGATTTCTTATAAATTAGAGTCAATTCTCTATATATTTTGGAAATGAGGCCTTTATCAAAACTTTTGACTGTAAAAATGTTTTCCCACTTTATTTTTCCCTTCTAATCTTATCTGCCTTAGTTTTGTTTGTACAAAAACTTTTCAATTTGATATAATAAAAGTTTTTTACTTTGTGATCAATAATGATCTCTAGTTCTTCTTTGGACATAAATTCATTCCCCTTCCATAGGTCTGAGAGGTAAACTATCCTATGTTTTTCTAATTAATTTGTAATCTCATTCTTTATGCCTAGGTTATGAACCCATTTTGACCTGACCTTGGTGTATGGTGTTAAATGTGGGTCAATGCCTAGTTTCTATCATATTAATTTCCAATTTTCCCAGCAATTTTTGTCAAACATTGAGTTCTTATCCCAAAAGCTGGGGTCCTTGAGTTTGTCAAACACTAGATTATTAAAGTTATTGATTATTTTGTCCTTTGGACCTAACCTATTCCACTGATGAACTAGTCTTTTTCTTAGCCAATACCAAATGATTTTGGTAACCACTGCTTTATAATATGATTTTAGATCTGGTACAGCTAAGTCAATTTCATTTGATTTTTTTAAAAAATTAATTCCCTTGAAATTCTTGACTTTTTGTTTTTCCATGTGAACTTTGTTGTTATTTTTTTCTAGGTCATTAAAATAGTTTTTTGGGAGTCTGATTGGTATAGCACTAAGTAAATAGATTAGTTTAGGTAGTATTGTCATCTTTATTATATTTGCTCGCCAAGAGCATTTAATATTTTCCAATTGGTTAGATCAGACTTAATTTGTGTGGAAAGTGTTTTGTAGTTTTGCTCATATAGTTTATGATTTTCCCTTGACAGATAGATTCCTAAATATTTTATACGAACAGTAGTTACTTTAAATGGAATTTCTCTTTATAACTCTAACTGTTGGATTTTGTTAGTGACATATAAGGATACTGATGATTTATGTGGGTTTATTTTGTATCCTGCAACTTTGCTAAAGGTGTGGATTATTTCTAATAGCTTTTTAGTAGAATTTTTGGGGTTCTCTAAGTATACCATCATATCATCAGGAAAAAATGATAATTTGGTTTCCTCATTACCTACTCTAATTCCTTTTATCTCTTTCTCCATTCTTATTGCCAAAGCTAACATTTCTAATACAATATTGAATAGTAGTGGTGATTGTGGGCAACCTTGTTTCACTCCTGATTTTATTGGGTATGGTTGCAGTTTGTCCCCATTACATATGATGCTTACTGATGGTTTTAAATAGGTGCTACTGATTATTTTAAGGAAAAGTCCATTTATTTCTACATTCTCAAGTGTTTTTAATAGGAATGGATATTGGATTTTATCATATACTTTTTCTGCATCTATTGAGATGATCATGTGATTTTTGTTAATTTGGTTATTAATATGACCAATTATATTTCTAAGGAAAAAAACAGAATTAAAGAAAAAATTTCAAAATTTTTGTTTAGATCTTTTTCCTTAGAAATAAATGTTTAATGAGTTATTTTCTTCATTAGCTTTTTTTACTTCTTTTTGTATATATCCAATTGAGTTTTTAAATGAATTGTTTTGCTCTATGGGATTTTTTTCCATTTCACTAAATTTGTTCTTTAGTGAGTCATTTTCTTTTTCCAATTCACAGATCCTACTTTCCTGTGATTTCTTTATCTTTTCCAATTCCCTAATTCTGTTTCCCTGCACTTCCTGTGAATTCTTTACCTTTTCCAATTCACATTTCAAGAACTTGTTTACCTTTTCAAATTCACATTTCAGGAGATTGTTACTCTCTTGCAGAGATTCTCTTTCCTTTCCCTATTTTTCTTCTAATCTTTTGAGATTTTTAATAGTTTCTTCTAGGAGAGTGTTATTCGGGATAGTGTCTGGAGGCTATTTGCTATTAATCTCCTTGGGTTTGGAAACCAGCTCTCTTTCTTATAGAAGCTATCAATAGTTCTCTGCATTTTTTTACTCATTTTTAAAAGCCTTTAGGGTCTGCCTTCAGGGAAAGGAGGTTACCAGCTTCCTCTGCAGAGCAAGGATGGGTATATGGAGAGTAGCTGTCCTCTCAATGGGCTTCAAGGAGTGGAAGTGACTAGGTCTGGGTATCAAGGGCCTGGCTGTAATGTACCCTGGGATGAGCCCCACTGTGAGTATTAGTGACTGCTTTGGGGCTTGAGGTTAAGCAGCAAAAGTATCACTCCCCCCCCCCCCACAAACGCCTGCTTTGAGTATTAACAGTTGCCCTATCCCTCACAGCATTGGAAGTGTCTCTACCTGGGGATTGCAGTCAAGCTGGGGAAATTCCACTACCCCAGGCCAAGCCCCCCACTGTGCACATGAGAGGCTGCCCTGGGCTGTGCCCCTGCTGTGCAGGTTTGTGACTGCCTCTCAACAAGAGCCCCTAGCTGCAGAATGCCGTGAAGACCTGTGTTATGGTCTGCGCTGAGTAACTTCCAATCCTACTTCCTGGGTGGGCGCAGCCAGATCCTTTCAGACTCTAGTGTCCCTCAGAGTACCCTCTACCCTAGGCTCCAATTTCTCTGCTGGTCCACTATTCTGCAACCAAAGCAAAGCAGTCAGGGTAAGGCAAAGAGCTCTATATAAACTTTCCAACTGCAGAGGCTGCCCCCACTCCTGATTCTATCCCTGCCCTGAGCTGGTCTGTTCCCACCACTCAGGGCAAACCTTTTCTGATTTTTCTGATTATCTTTGGCTGGTAAGTTGTTGTACTTCCAATCTTCATGAACCTTACCAGTCTAGCACTATTTTTGAGGCTGATTTTAAAAATTGGTAATGAGTGTATGAAAGGAGCTCAGAATCTCACTTGTGCCTTCTCCACCCCCCTCCCTGAAAATAAAAAGCTTTTTAAAAGAAAACTGCTTTGGGTGCATCCCTTAAGTTTTGGTTTGGTGTCTCATTATTGTCATTCTCTTGTAGGAAATTTTTTATTGTTTCTGTATTGTGTTGTTTAACCCACTTATTTTTTAGAATTAGATTATTTAATTTCTAATTGGTTTTTAGTCTATTTTTCTCTGCCCCTTATTGCACTGTAGTGTAAACAAGAAGTATTTACAATTTATGCCTTTCTACATTTGATTATGAGGTTTTTATGTCCTAATACATGGTCAATTTTTGTGAGGGTTCCATATACTGCCAAGAAAAAGTTGCATTCCTTTCTGTCCCTAATCCATTTTCTCCACAGATCTATCACAGAGCTATCATAACTACATTTTCTAGGATTCTATTAACTTCCCTAGTTTCTTTCTTGCTTATTTTGTGATTAAATTTGTCTTATTCTGAGAGGGGAAGGTTGACTAATATAGTCTTCCTGTCTATTGTTTTCCTTTAACAAACTTAAAATATTCTCTAGGAATTTAGCTGCTTTACTATTTGCTGCATACACATTTAATATAGTTACTACTTCATTGTTCACAGTGTGCTTTATCAAGATAAACTTTTCTTCATTATCTCTTTTAATAAAATCTATTTTTAATTTTGCTTTCTCTTGTCAAGGGCTACAAATGAGCAACTGCAAGGTAACCTGGCACATGAGGCTAATTACCAATTGGACAATTCTCTATTACCACATGTTTGGAGGATGACTCTCCCCAACTATTCTGTGCTAGCTGGATTGGTGGGTGTGGACAAAGAAGGGGAAGTGAGATCAGTGGGTGAAGTAGTAGGAGGAAATTGATTCATCCTCTTGGAAGTGGAGGGAGAGGAAGGTGGTGTAGAGAGTGCTAGATCTAATCCCCTGACTACGACCCCAAAAGACCAAGAATAAAGACTTTTGCTTATCCTGACTCTAGCTGACTCTAAGATATCCAGGGTCCAGCAGCAAAAGAGACAGCCCGAGTGGTCACTGAATTTCTTATTCAAGCATTTGCAATTATGGGTGTGCCACAAGCAATAAAAACAGACAATGGACCTGCATATACTTCTAAACATTTTGCACACTTTTGTGCACAGTAGAAGATTTCACATACCACGGGCATACACTTTAATCCTCAAGGGCAGGCAATAGTAGAGAGAAGAAACAGAGATATTAAGACACTCCTCCAAAAACAAAAGAAAGGGGGAGTCATGGATAACCCTAGAGAACTTCTAAATTTAGTTCTCTATACCATTATTTTTTTTAATTTTTGACAAAGATACACTGACTCCAGCAGACAAGTTTTATAACTCACCAGAAGGACAGTGTCCAGTGAGAGCAGCTCCACTATCTTTAGATAATAACCAGGTCATGTGGAGAGACCCAGAAAGTAATGAATGGAAGGGACCAGATAGGTTAACTGCTTAGGGGAGAGGGTTTGCTTGTATCTCTACAGATGGAGAAGGAATCAGATGGCTGCCAACGAGCCGTATTCACCTTGTCCATTGGAGAGAGACAGAGCAACCCTTGAAACGAAGGAGAAGATCCAAGAAACATCGGATGGTTCCGTTGCTGACTGTGCCCACCACTGAAAGAGCCTGGCAGTAATGGCTTTTGACTCATGGTCATCAAAAATTGTTGACTTGAAAACCCTCAGGAATCATTGGATTCTCTGAGACATGATAAGACTATTGTAGGACTTGAAAGCCCTCAGGAATCATTGGATTCTCTGAGACATCATAAGACTGTTGCAGGACTTCAAAACCTGCAGGAATCATTGGATTCCCTAACATATAAAAAGACTGTTGCAGGACTTCAAAAACTTGTGGGGATCATTGGATTCCTTAACATGTGAAGCAATGGACAATAGATTGGTTTTGGACTATCTCTTGGTTGCTGAAGAAGGCGTATGTGTGACTGATGTTTATGTACCCTCCTTCTAGGACTTCTGGAAATATTTTACAAGACCATGTTGATTTATATTGTTTGTTATATCACTCCTTGCATGTACAATTCATGTTTGTTACACCACATCGAGCCTGCACTGACTGTGGGGAGAGTCATCACTAATAGCCTGTGCATTATTGCTATGTGCTTGTGTAATACCTCCCATGTTGACGGACTTGTGCATACCTGTCTCTAATAAGATCTTTCAGCCCAGAAACCCACTAGCAATCCCCACTTCCTTTTGGTGCTTTTCATCTCCCTACCTGAGATGTCAGGGAGGCCATGATCATCTCCTTTTTAGTGCTTTCACCTCCCTTCCTGAGAAATCAGGAGGGGCACCTCTTTTTCGGTGTTTTCACCTCCATTCCTGAGAAGTCATGGAGGGTGTGATCATCTCCTTTTTAAGTTTCTCACCTCCCTGAGAAGTCAGGGATGGCGTGACCACCTGTGTTCTAAAACAAAAGAAAGCGGTAGATGTCAAGGGCTACAAATGAACAGATGCAAGGTAACCTGGCATGTGAGGCTAATTACCAATTGGACAATTCTCTATTACCACATGTTTGGAGGATGACTCTCCCCAACTGTTCTGTGCTGGCTTGATTGGTGGGTGTGAATAAAAAAGGAGAAGTGAGATCGTTGGATGGAGTAGGAGGAGGAGATTGATTCATCCTCTTGGAGGTGGAGGGAGAGGAAGGTGGTGTAGAGATTCCTAGATCTAATCCCCTGACTGTGACCCCAAAATACCAAGAATAAAGACTTTTGCTTATCTTGACTCTGGCTGATTCTAAGATATTCAGGGTCCCAACATTCTCTGAGATCAGAATCGCTACCTTTTTAATTCATCTGAAGCATAATAATTATATTCTAACCTTTTTTTTTACCTTTACTTTGTGTGTGTATCTGCGTAAAATGTGTTTCTTATAAACAATATATTGTAAGATTGTTTTTAATTCATTCTGCAGTTCGCTTCTGTATTAGGGGAGAGTTCATTCCATTTACATTCACTGTTATGATTACCAATTTTCTATTTCTCTCCATCCTATTTTCTCTCTTGTATATTCTTTTGTTCTCTCTTTCCACCCTCACTTTAGTCCTGCTTTTTTAAACCCACCCCAACCATTACTTATCTTCTATCTGCCCTTCTCCACCTTCTCTTACCTTTTTCCCTAGTGTTTCTGAGGTCAAAATAGCTACCCTTGCTTTTTTGGCTTCAACTGAAGCATAATAAATTCTGTCCCACCCTTTTAGTTTATTCTGTATGTCTCTGTGTCAAATGTATTTGTTGTAAAAGCATATTATCTTTTTTAAAGAATTCTCTTTTTTAAAAATCTATTCTGGTATTCACTTACATTTTATGGGAGAGTTCATCCCATTCACATTCTCAGTTATGATCACTAGCTCTGTATTTCCCTCCATCCTATTTTCTCCTCTGTATATACTTTTGTTCTCTCTTTCCACTCTGTCCTTCCTTAGTAGTGTTTTGTTTTTTAACCCCCCCACCAACTATTTGCCCTATCTTTTATCACCCTTCCCCCTTTTCTTAACAATTTCTCCTAGTGTTTCTGACTTCCCTTCTATTATGCCCCTCCATTTAATTTCCTCTTTCTCCTACTTATTTAAAGAATTAAATAAATTTCCATGCCTAAATGAATGATTAAAAAATTCCTTCTTAGAACCAAAACTGATGAGATTAAACTTCAGACAGTGTTCATTCTTCTCCCTTCTTTCCCTGAATTGTAATAGGTCTTTTGCACCTCCTCATGTGATCTTCTTTGTCCCATTATACCTCCCCTTTTCTGTTTTACAAACATAGAACTTCCCCCTTACCTTAATGTGCTTTTTTTGATATTGTTACATCAGAGTCCACTCAGAACTACACTTTCAGGCCATATAATTTCCCCCTCTGTCTGCTATGGTTCTCAAGTGTTCCAGATATCATTTTCCCATCTAGGGATATAAACAATTTAACCTTTACATAATATATATTTCCCCCTGTTTACCTTTCTAAGCTTCTCTTGAATTCTGTTTTTGAAGATTAAATTTTCTGTTTAGTCTGTTTTTTTTTCAATAGAAATGATTGAAAGTCTCTTAATTCATTAAAGATCCATGGCCTCCATCCAAAGATGATACTCAGTCTCTTTGGGTAGTTAATTATTGGTGGTAAACCTATGTCCTTTGCCTTCTGGTATGTGGTATTTAGGCCCTCTTATCTTTGTAGTAGAAACTTCCAGATGCTGAGTTATCCTGACTGTTATTCTTTGACATTTGAATTGCTTTTGCTAGCAGCTTGCAGTAAGTTTTTCTTGAATTTGTAGTTCTGGAGTTTTGCAATAATGTTCCTTGGGGCTTTTTCTTAATGTGATGTCTTTGCAGAAGTGATCTATGAATTTGGTCTATGAGTATTTCCCCTTCTGTTTCTAGAATATTGGGGCAGTTTTCCTTAATGATCTCTTGAAGAATGCTATCCAGACTGGATTTTGTTGGTCATTGCCTTCACATAGGACAATAATTTTTAAATTGTCTCTTCTAGATCTATTTTCTAGGTTGGTTGTTTTTTCTAATGAGATATTTCACAATATTTTCCCCATTTTTTTGTTTGTTTGACTGATTCTTCCTGTCTCACAAAGTTGTTAGCTTCTATTTACCCTGCTCTAGTTTGTAATGTGTGATTTTCTTCAGTTATCTTTTGTATCTCTTTTTCCATTCGATTGTTTCTAGTTTTTTAAGGAATTGTTTTCTTCAAACAATTTTTTTCCTTTCTTTTTCAAACTATTAACTCTCTCCTGCATATCTTTCATTTTCTTTCTCATTTTTTTCTTCTACCTCTCTTATTTACCTTTTAAAGTCTTTTGTGAGCACTTCCAACAAGTCTTTTTGGCCTTATCATATCACCCTTTGAAATTTCTTCTGTGCACATTTATTCTCCTCTGAGTTTGTGTTTTGGTTTGGACTGTCACCATAGCAGCTGTCTATGGTCAAGGTTCTTTTCTGTTTCTTGCTCATTTTCTTTCCTTTTCTTTTGTTATTTCCTAGTTTTTAAGGTCTAAGTCTGCTCATGGGGTAAAGGGGGTACTGTCCCTGTGCAGCTCTGAGCCTTGGCTTTGAGCACAGAGGCCCCTTGTATTTGTAGAGGATAGCATTGCCTGATCTGTTTAGGAAACAGACTGGTTTCCCAGAGTTTGCTTCTGAGCTGCAACTGTAATTTGCCCCACTGATTTGTTCGCCTACTGAGCCAGGACTGATGGTCTTAGTTTCTGCTTTGATGTAATTAAGAACCCCTCACCAGTTTTCCCAGAGTTTATCTCAGCTGGCCTGAACACCCTTTTCACCTCAGTGAAGCTGACCTTTCTTGAAGTTTTTTTCAATCTCTTTTGAGCTAGAGAGTGTTTCATTCCTTCAGATCTATTCAGAGGCTTAATCCCATGTCATTTTTAAGGGACACTGGGAATCCTCAAATGTCTTCCTGATTTTACCCCACCATATTGGCTCTACTCTTAGAAGTATTTATTTAATAATTTCAAGGTATTTACACATATTAATTTATTTGATCCTCACAATAATCCAATGAAGTAGGTTCTATAGGAATCATTACTCCCATTTAACAGATGAGAATGTTGTGGTTCATAAAGGTTAGATGACTTGCCCAAGATCATATAGATGATTAGTGTTCACAACGTTTTTGAATTCCCAAGTCTAGTTTTCTCTCTACCAAGTCATAAAAATAGAATTATTCAACTTGACTCCAGAAAGTATATCTATGTATATAATGTGTGGGAGATGCAGAGGAGTACATTTAGGCTTGATATAAGGAAAAAATTCCTGATAATTAGAAAGGTCCAAAAATAGAAAAACTGGCCTTGTGGAGTCAGAAATTTTCCCTCTCTGATAGTTTTCATGTGTAGGTTGAACAATCTTCAAAGAGAATATTGGATTATTATTTGGATACATATTGGAATAAGTAGCTTCCAAGGTTCATTGTACTTTTGAGAGTATTATTCTAACCCATTTGTATACTCCTTCATTCTAGTTTCTTTGTGTTGTCCAAAATACACCCCTCAAATTTTCCTTCAGTTTTTCATGTGCTTTCCTCTCCCAATAAAACCTCTATTTTCCCAACACTTATCCAATTACAAAAGGATATTATAACAATTTCTTCTATCTTCAATTTAACATATAACTGAATATTTTCTTTATAAAGAATTACATTACAAATCTCATTTCTTATACTTAAGACAATGTCACCTTTAAAAGATAATGAAAACCAGAAGGAAGTTATTATCTATAAACATATATTTTTTGAGAATGAGAATTTGGTTCTCCTAAATTCATAATTTGTAGGAAAACTATTTCTCTGCCTATGGATAAAGTAGAAAAGTTTGCCACTTGAAGAGATACTTATGGGTTTGATTTTAGGCTCTGAAATTTACTAATTATGTGATCATCAACAAATCTATGAACTTTGGTTCCCTTATATGTAAAATAACATTATCCACCTTACAGAAAAAAGCACAAGGCAAACCTTAAATTTCTATATATTAATGAATAATGGTTATGTGTCGTCACTCTAAATAGATTACAAGCTCCTTGAGAGAAGGAGCAATGCCTATTATCTCTATCACATTCCTTCTGTAGATTCCATTATAGTATATACTACAATTCAAAAATAAGTTAATAAATGTTATTGAATAATTTTCTCAGTTTTCTACATAATATGTTATAAACTATTTCCCTTTTAATTGTTGATTACAGGTAAATTTCAAAGAAAGTTAATTCTTCCTGGGTCTGATTCATTTGCACTTAACTCATCAAAATGTGTATGTGTCTGTGTATGTCTGTGTGTGTGATTGTTGTTGTTATTGCTGTTAAGAAATTATTTGATGTCTAAGGGCCTTTAAAAAAAAGCCATTTCCCTTTGAACAATGAAATCACGTTTCACTGGCATAATTGGACTGGAACGCAGACAGGCTTAAGTTGAGCTTTAAACTCAGAACCCATGAAGGTCGATTGGAAAAATGCAGTCGCCCATCCCAGTCTTAAGTGGCACTTTTTTCAAATGGTGTCACAAACATGCATACAAAACAAGGGCTAAGTGTTACAGATTACAGCCTAAACCTTTTTGGCCATGCCTGTTAAAGGAGAAAAATAAAAGGAAACTTGCAGTGCTTCTTTTTAACTTTCTTGCACAGCATGAGGACAAAAGAGGGTGATTTGAGTTTATGGAAGAGGTACAGATTTTAAATAAAAAATATCAATATGCATGTGGGTGTTTATTATCTCTTTTAAAAATTTCTTAGGACTATCTCACTTTCCTTCCTGTCAGATCAGTAAGAGATCAGCTTATGAAATATCAGAGAGGAATGGAACCAAAATGCAGGAATGCCTTGAGATGCTCCTTGAAGATTGCTGTATATGGAACAGATGAGAGTCAGGGTTGGCAATTGAATGCAAATTATTTAGGGAAGGCAATGTCTATCAGTTCCACTGGGTTTAGGAACATAGAATCATAGTAGCCTAAACCTTGAAGGAATTTTAGATTTATGCAACCTAATATGCCATTTCATAGATAAGCAAACTGAGATCCAATTAAGAAATTTTGGGGGGTCATAGGATAAGAGATTCTGAAATGGGAGACACCAAAGAAACCTTCAGTCTATCTCCTTTGTTTTACAAATGAGGAATTTAAGGCCCAGAAAAGTGAAGGGATTTACCTGTGAATATTAATTAATTAATTAATTAATATTACTAATATTAGGATATTAGTAATAGACTAGAATTCAGATTTCATAATTTATCCTCAGACCAGACCTCCAAATACAAGAGAGTTCCCAGATTCTCTAAAAAGAAAACACATAGAGCACACACACATAAGTGAACTTAACTGAAAGGAAATCTCAGGCAATTCTTTCTCTTAGTAACCTAATGCAATTGCATTGTTATAGGAAACTCCCAACTGATCTCTGATAAAAGAGGTTAGCATTTTCTCTACATTTGACAATCTTAGAAACCTGCATAGAGCAGAAGTGTCTAGTAGAGAATAGGACATGCTGTTATCTTGATAAAAGTTGGCAAAACTAAAAAGAGATGGCTTCAGCAGAGGTTATTCTTGATTCTATTAAGAATGGTAAAATTTATGCTTTAGAGTCTAGATTCTTAAATTGTAGTTCATAACTCCCTTGGGGATCTCATAATATAATGTGGAGGGATAACATCATGAATTATTATCAATAAATTTTTATTTGTATATATACATATATATGTATATATATATATATAAAGAGAGAGAGAGAGAGAGAGAGAGAGAGAGAGAGAGAGAGAGAGAGAGAGAGAGAGAGAGAGAGAGAGAGAATATAAATATTCTATTTTGCTATATAGGAGAAATAGGTCTATGTAGCCTACCTTCAATAACGTTTTTAAAATAGACAAGTTTAGTTTTTATATTTTCTTACAAAGGAAGAAAAGAAGGAAGCAAGGAAGAATTTGGTGGGGGTGAGTTAGTAGTAGATTAAGACAAGAAGTAAAGAAATTTTCGCTTTAAATAAGGAACCTTAGATCATTATTTTTAGGGAGAAGGTGTTAGTTAGTTCACTTGAAAATATATACTTATAGAAACTATAGTCTCTGGGACCTCAAAGGAAACTTGTACATTTATTCTAACAGTCAATTCAAAGCTAAGGAAGCTGAACAAAAGAGGACATTACTCAGTACCCCTAACTGTGTGAATCTGAACAAATTGTTTCACTTCTCTAGTCCTTGATTTCTTCATCTGACTATTTGGGTATCATCAAGATTGTTTTTCCAGAATGGTTGAAGCAAATAACATCTTTACAAATAGGGTGCTAGTTCTCCTCCAAAAAGCTGTCACTTTCCTTTTTGGTAATCTTTGCTATTTTAGTGGATATGAGATGGAACTTCAGAGGTGTTTAAAATTGCATTTATTTGATTAGTAGTGACAAAGAATTTCTTTTCATATTGTTACTATAATACATTTCTTCATTTAAGAACTGCCTGTTCATATTCTTTGACCATTAATCTATTGAATAATGTTTCTTGATCTGTAAAAGAGAGATAATACTTGGACTACTAAGCATCAAAGAAGGTAATATATGCAGAATCATTTATGGACTTTAAAATACTGCATAAGTGTCAACTTTTATTATCATTATTAATCAAATGACTTGTAAATTGCTTATCAACTGTACTGCTTAAAAAAAGAGAATATGATATTGAGTGACCTTACAATTATTTTCTTACATCAACTGAGCACAATACAGGTAAGGAAAGTAAGTTAGAGATCATAACATAGAACTTTCCCACTTCATATAATCAGTCTACATATATAAATCATAAGAAGAGAATGTTTTTAACTGAGTAATCATTCTATGTTAATTTAAGACCTTATGCTACCATACTTTAAACTTGTTCTCACACTGGTGAGAGGAAGACAGGAATAAGTATTTTTAACAACCACTGTGTGTTTGGTTTGGGGCTAAGCACTTACCAAAAATATATATGTAAGGGCAGCTTCAAATGTGTCCTCAGACATTTATTATTTCCTAGCTGTATGACCATGGGCAAATCACTTTACTCCAATAGCCTTAGCAAACACACACACACACACACACACACACACACACACACACACACACACACTGAAGGTGTTATGATTATCTCCATGTTACAACTAAGAGAAAATGACTGATTTGCGTAGAATAATAGTTATTAGGTTTCTGAGGCTGAATTTGAACTCATAACATTGTGACTCCAAACCTAGTGTGCTCTCTAGCTGACAAAACTGAAAAAGCATGAAAAAGTATATATTTTGTTAAAAGCTATTGAAAATTCATTTTCTAGGACTGGTATTCAAAAAAACCTTTCTGGAAACTGATTGTCATCAAATATTACTACTGAAAAATGTGCAAAATCTTTCAAAAGTTCTTAAAAATTTTCATTTGCAGAAAGCCTTTCCCAATCAGGTCTCCATTATACCTCTCCAAAATATTGTCCAAGACTTCTTAATGAGGTAGATGAGTCTCATCACTGCCTTCTACATAAGCCAAGCTCATTTCTGTCTCAATGCTTATTCTGGTCATTCTTTTAGGAAAGATTTTGCCCTTCTTTCTGGCTGTTCAGAATCAATTCATTCTTCAGTACCTCAGCCTCCTTTATAAAGTCTACCTTACCTCCAAGAATTAGGGATCTACTGTCTTCTTTTTCTATTGATACTTCTCCAAAAGAGACTTTTATTATTAATGACTTCGATCATTTCAGTGGTTTTCCAACTGATATATCCCTTTTCTGTCCATCATTATTTTTCTAGAATAATAGTATATGTCTGAGTATAGCCATGTCTCTCCATAGTTTAAAATATTTAGCAGCCTATTGCTAAATAGGCTTGTTGCCTATTGAGCAATATTCCAATTCCTTTGCTTAGGACTCAAGATCCAGCATAACCAAGTGCAGTGTGACTTTATATTTCCACTCACGATTCATGAAAGAAAAACTACTAAGCAGCAAAATATAAGTAATAGTTATAGAACTCTTCTTGAAGAGTGGAGAACTAGACACTTGGAGGAGGAATCATATTACACTCTAGAGAATGTATCCACAAGTGAAAGATCATTCAAAAAGTGCCAGAGGATTAAGATACCAATTGTGATAGTGAACAACTTCATGCAGAAAGGTATTAAAGAATGTACTTATTAACTTGACATTAAGAATTGAGAAGTCTGCTATTTTTAGAATGAAATGACAGACATTGCCCCAATACTTGTGAAACCTGAAAAAACTTTTAATCACTTTTAATGATTAACAAGAATAGACATAATATTGCCAAGCGAAATCTAAAAATATTTCTAAGGATTATGGAATTTTGGTCAAGAAACTGAAGACCTTAGAGAAATAGGTATTGTTTTGATCAACACTGCCAATCTTAAGTAAGAATATTTCTGTTTAAGATGATGTTATATGGTAATGGTTTTTCAGAATTCAGCCAAGATGCCAGAGAAAAATCTTGCAGTACAAGGAGTTTTCCCTCATATCTACTCCATAAAAATTCAGAAAACACATCACACTGAATTTTCATTACTAAATTCAAGGAATTGGGGGAGGGAAAACAAATGAGTCATTTTTTTTCCAGTTCAGGTTATCACAGGGAGATAGAAAAATCTAAAAATATTGTTTTGGGGAATTCCTTTTTGAAGATGTTCACAGAAGAATGTAGAGGTTTCCAGAATGTAGACTGAAAGAGGATCTTCCTGAGGTCTTATTTTCTGTTATGACCTTCAGAGTCTCTAAGCTGTGAACTTAACAAAATGTAAGTACAGAAGCAAACAGCAACTATGGGCTATGATTTTGGAAGTAGAGTAGAGGGTCAGGTCTAGCTCTCAGGCCAAGCTGAAGCTGTCAGTGAATTAATCAGGTCAGGAAGCCCAGACCTAAGGGGAACCTATGCTTCTTTTGCTCTGAAGCTACACAGCTTTTCAAGCAGCTGACAATAACTCAGTATAGCAACAGTATACTAGAGTTTCAAATAGAGGCAAATTTATAGTTATGTTATAAATCTTAGTAATAACATTTCAAAACTCATACCAGGAGATATACTGAAAACTTAAAGATCTCAATACCCAAGAAGCCAAAACCACATCAAAAACAGTTATACCATTCCCTCCAGGAATTCATAGAATCTGGCCATAAAACAAAATCAGAACTCAAGATGTCTAGAAAAATCAATAATAACTTTAAGAAGAAGAATAAGAATTACACCATAAGGAACTATTGTGAGAAGACTGCAAAAGACAAAAACCTAGACGATGAAAATGATTCAAAAAAAAATCTTCATTTAAAGTGAAGTAGGGCAGAAAGGAAGGAAAGGAGGGAAAATGACTAAGAAGCAAAAGAGAAGAGAAAATAAAAGAGAAACAAAAGAAAAGTTCAGACATAATTTTGAGTTCAATTAAAATTCCTGGAAGAAATCAAGCAAGAATTTTAAAAAATATATTATTAAATTTGATAAATGAAATGAGAGTACTAGAAGAAATCATTGGAAAAGTAATGAGAGAGCTGGTGAAAATTTAGAGGGGGGTGATAAAGATAGCTAGGGAAGAAAAAATGGAACAAGAATTAAGAGCTTGGCAAAAGAGATACAAAAGCTTATCAATGCAACTGACTTTTGGAAAATTGTAATGACTCAATAAAAGTTAGTGTTTGCGAAACATTAATAAATATTTAAAAATAAGGTTTAAAAAAGTCAAAAGACAAAAAAATAGAAAAAAAATGCAATGTTTTTCATATTAAAAACATCTTACCTCAAACACAGATCAAGAAAAAATAAATAATGAATCATTGGATTACCTGAAATCCATGACCAAAAAAAGGAGTCTATATTTCATATTTCAAGATATCTGACATGAAACTGTTCTCATCTCTAAGACATAGAAAGAAAAGTAAAAATAGGAACAAATAAACAAAAACAACCAGTCACATCCTTAAAGAAGATGCAAAATGAAAGTTCTCATTAATATTATAGCCCAAAATCCCTAAAATAAAGAAAAGAAAAAGACAAACAAAAAATTCAGCCAGTCAGAAAAAAGATGTCAAGTAGTAAAGCGTCATAGTCAGGATCACAAAAGATTCAGAGTTAGTGCAATCAAAGAATAAAGAACTTGGAACATGTTCTGCAAGTTTTTGTTTTTTAAATCAAGAATAACTTCCCCAATGAAACTGAGAGTAATTCAATAGAAGGAATGTATATGTTTAATGCAATTAAGTTCTTCTAAACATTCTTGATCGTAAACTTTATAGAAACATTGAAATACAAAAACAAGAGTCAGAAGAAATATAAAAAGATAAATGTGAATAACCAATCATAGGATAATAAACAAAGATGAATTATTTACATTCTATTAAGAGGAGATGATAAATTTTCCCATCAGAACTCTATCACGATCAGAAGTGAGGAATCCAATAAAACAGAGTAAATGGAAGCTTTTTTAAATGATATAATAAAGAAGGGAAAGACAAGAAAAAATAGACTTGTGGATGGGGGGGAGAAAGGATAGGGAAATCACCATTCTTAGTTGGAATGTGCAAGTAAAAGAGCATATAAGTAAAGGGAAAGGACAAAGCAACATTTGAACATAACTTTCACTTGAACTTGTCAAAAGAGAGAACAAAATGCATAGATAGACTGAAGCAGAAATTCATTTCACTCAATAAGGAAGCAGGAAGAAAAGGGGAGAAAGGAAGCAGAAGGGAGATAAGAAGGAAGGTTAATTAAGAAATGGATTAATCCTAAACAAAATGTACTCAGAGCTGAGAGTCTGTACTTCAAAGAAAGGTCTGAACAAAAAACAACAAACAAACAAACAAAAAAGAATAAAACTTTTATGATTGAGTATAACATGAAAGAAAGTAAAAGAAATCAGAGGAGCTAAAGCAGATTGCAGCAAACCTAAGGCATTGATAAAAACATTCTTTTCTTTGTAACAATCTCTTTTCTTTTATAATGAGAAGCCCAGAAATGCTGATTAATGCAATGCTAAATCACAATTACAGGGGATTTGTAAAGTTACCCATCTCCTGACAGAGATGATGAACTCAGAGTACAGAAGGAAATCAATACCAATGTGAGATTTTGCTTGACTATATGTATTTGTTATAGTTTTGTTTTCTTTTTCACTGGGGTAAAGAGAAAGATGGAAAAGAGATAAGATGAATTTTTATTAATTTAAAAATTGTTTTTGTAAAGAAAGATGGGGACTTCAAAGGAAGGAGCCAATATGGAAGAACAAGGAAAGGACTTAGGCAACCTCTCACAATATTCCTCTCTGAGCAACTTTAAAATAATGCCTAAAATCAAATTCTGAAGTGACAGAGTTATCAAAAAATTTAAGGCATTCTTACAGCATAAGACAACATAGGAGGTAGGAAGAAGAGATCTGTCACTTGGAGATAGAAATTAGCCCAGAGTCAATGTGTATATGAAATACTAATGATAACAGAATCAGAAATAGCTTTAAGAGTTCTCAATAAACAGTCAGAGTACTTGAAAATTGATTTAAAGAAAAGGAAAACAGAGAACCCCTATGTTATCACTGAATGCAGGACTAGAAGTTGTTTGGCAACTCTAATGCATATGTCTCCTTCTGGGTTTCATGTTTGTTCACGTGGGAGCAGTATCATTTCTAGTCAATAGACAGAGGGTGCCATGAGGAGCAGTGTTTATGCAGCCCTAAGGTATCTTTCAATAATAAGGACTAAAGTAAAGATCAAAAGAACAATGGTGACACTGATTCTACAACCTTGGAGGCATTGAAAACTTCCAAAATCCTAGGATTAGGTCTGAAAAGGTTAATGCAAAAAAGCCCAAACTTGAGAAAATACCCCTCTCTCCAGTGCTAGCAATAGAGTACAATTTTAACATAAATAAAAAATCAACATGTAAGCTGGAAAATGAGCAAGTAAACCAAAAAACAAAACAAAACCTAAACACAAAAAGCTACTGTGGTGAAAAAATCAAGACACAAACTCAAACGAAATTGAACTTAAAAAAAAATACAAGCAAAGCTTCAAAATTGAAAATTGCACACAAAGCCAATATGAACTCCTGAAAGAGTTTAAAATGATTTTCAAAAGCAAAAAAAATATGGTAGAGGAAAAATAGACTAAAAATATGAAAGCAAAGGGAGAAAAGTAAAAACAGACAATTAATAGCTTAATAAAAGAAGTACCAAAAATATTGGAGGAAGGTGGGAGTGAAATTGTTTTAAAAAGAGAGAGAGAGAGAGAGAGAGAGAGAGAGAGAGAGAGAGAGAGAGAGAGAGAGAATTGAGAATTCTGGGAAGATGACAGAGTAGGTTGTTAAATTTCAAGCCCTCCAGAATTCCCACAAATAGAACAAAGTTGCACCTCAGGGTAAACTTAAACTGGTGAAAATCAAGAAAATTTGGAGCAGAACAGGGGTCCTTCAAGTGCAATACCAGAAGAACTGAAGAAAAACCCTGAGCTAGAGATTAATCCATGTGAAGTGCAAACATCTTCGGGCTAGCTCCCTAAAACTCAAGAGGGGAACTCTGGCACTAACTGGGTTTGGCTGGAGTCTCAACAGGAACCACCAAAACTTTTTATCTTATTGATTGTTTGAGGAGACGCAGTCTGAATCTAGGAAATTCTTGACTGATTAGGAGCCAGTCCCACCTGTGCAGCAAAGCCAAGACCCTGGGAGAAAAGGAATCAGCACTTCTGGTGTGTTCCCATGAAATGTGACAAGGGAACCCTGCTAGCTATGAGAACTTTCAGGAGGGTGGAGTTCTTGGTTTGGGGTTCTAGGGAAGAAGCTGAAGTGAGGCTTGAGACACCATCCCCACACTCCATGATTAGAGATGTTTACACTAAAATCTCTTATTAAAAAAAAAAAAAAAAAAAAATGAACCACCAAAAAAGAAAGAATTTCCTCAGAAAAAAACTTACTATGGGAACAGTGAAACACGGGTTTATCTTCACAGGAGAACACTGAAGTAAAGCAAAGCTTCTACCCCAAAGTGAAATGTAAAATGGCTCCTTGCCCAGAGAGAACTTATAGAAGAACTCCAAAAAAATTTAAAAATCAAATGAGAGACATTCAAGAAAAATTAAAAAATAAAATAAAATAAAAATCATCCAAACAAAACAAGAAGATTATAGGAAAAAAATGTTAACCAACTAGAAAAGGAGATAGAGTATTAAAGATGAAAATAACTGTTTGAAAATTAGAATTGGGCAAGGGGAAGCCAATGAAACTATGAGAGACCAAGAAATAATAAAACAGATTATAAAGAATGAAAAAATAGAACAGAATGTGAAACATTTTATAAGAAAAAAATGCAGATCTGGATAACAGATCAAAAAGAGAAAGTATAAGAATAATTGGACTGCCTGAAAAATTATGACCAAAAAAAGAAGCTTGACACAATAATGCAAGAAGTAATCCAAAAAAAATCATCCTGAAGTGATAGAAGATGAGGGGAAAGTAGAAATAGAAAAAATCCACTGATCACCTCTTCAGTAAAATTTTTTGGGGAAAATACATAAGAATATTAATGCCAAGTTTCAAAATTCCCAGATCAAAGAGAAAATTTTGCAAGACACAAGAAAGAAACAATTCAAATATTCTGGAGCTACAATTAGAATTGTACAAGATTTAACAGCAGTCACAATAAAAGACTGCACGTCCTGGACTCATTTCTACCAACAATCAAAAGAACTAGGCTTGTGGCCAAAAATGTCATATCCAGCAAAACTATTTATAATACTGAAGAAGAAAAAATGAACATTCTGTGAATTTGAAGATTTTCAGGACTTTCTATCATTCAAACCCAAATTTAATAGAAAATTCTGCATATAAGAGTCAACATCAAGGAACAATTTCAAGGAACTCAACTTGAACAAATTGTTTGTGTTTTTTTTTACACATATTTAAGATTGAAATCAACAACAGGGTAGCACAAAAGAAAAAGATTGGGACAGAGTTAAGATAAAAGGAAGAATAGACATAGAGGCGGAAGTGGGTGCATAGTTCTAAAATGCTATTCTCATCAGAAATGTGTTAAATAGGCAACACTACATATATACCATGAAAGGTATAGTACCCTCCAAAATCTATAATGAAATGGGTGGGGGGGGGGGGAGATGAGCAGGTAGGGAAAAGGAAAAGGTGAAGGAAGAAGCAGGGGAATTATCCATTTAGTGGGGGAGGTTAAATAATAGCAAGACAAGTAAAGCAGCAGAATTAAAACTAAGAATCAACAGGAATAGGAAAGATTTGTGTAGGTGAGGAGGGCAGTGTGTATATATATGTATGTGTATGTATATATCTACATATGTTACATAAATATGTCCTTTCTTAACTACAGACTGCTTTGGGATGGGGGGATGAGAAGGAAAAAAAAGAATAAAGTTTAAAAAAAAAGTATGAAGTAGAGAACAAAAGAACAATTTATAAGAAAGTAAGAAAAGATAGACTTCATGAATATAATTTCTTCTACTAATATGTATATTATATATACATACATATATATATACATACATATATATATATACATACATATATATATACATACATACATATATATATATATATATATATATATATATATATATATATATATATATATATATACCTATGTAAAGTATGTATATCCTTTCTTGAGATGGTAATTTGTTTTATATTTTGAATCCTCCCTGATATTTTATTGGGCACATGACAATAGTCTCTTTTTAGAAAAAGATTGTTTTGTATTCCTTTTCCATTTGTCTTTTTTCTTGTTTGTTTTTTATTTATTTTTCCCCCTGAGGCTGGAGTTAAGTGACTTGCCCAGGGTCACACAGCTAGGAAGTGTTAAGTGTCTGAGATCAGATTTGAACTCGGGTCCTCCTGAATTCAAGGCTGGTGCTCTATCCATTGGGTTACCTAACTGTCCCCTTGTTTGTTTTTTCATAAAATAAAATATTTTAGGAGAAAACAACAAAATTGGCCAAATGGGGAAAAAAAGGTACAGAATTTCATTGATGAAACTAAAACAAAAGTGGATAGCAGAATGGATTAGAAACCACAATCAATATGTTGTTTACAAGTAACACACTTCAAACAGAAAGAAATACACAATTAAAGTATTAAGCTAGAACAGAAACTATTATGCATCAGCTACATTAAAAAAACCAAGGGCAGCAATGATGATTTTTGACAAGATAAAAATAAGACCCTAATTAAAAGAAACAGAGAAACTACATTTTGCTAAAAGGCACATAGACAATGAAGTAATAACAATACCAAAATGAACCAAAAAGCATATCATCCAAGATTCTATTGAAAAAGGTTAATGAATTACAGAAGCAAGTAGATAATAAAACCATTCCACTTTCACCCAATCAGAACTAGATAAATCTAAACATAAAATAAGTTATATAGAATGTAAGGAGAATAAATTCTTGTAGACCTCTGGAGAAAATTGGATAGGCACAAAAATAATTATACTTTTTTTTTTTTTTCCCTCAGATGAACATTGTACCTTTGTAATCATTAACAATGTTTTAGGACTAAAAATCTTACAACCAAATGTAGAAAAATAGAAATATTAAATACTCTTTTCAGATCATTATATAATAATAATTGCATTCAGTAAGACTGTGAAAGCATAATATAAGCATTAATTATAAACTAAATGATCTAATTCTAATAAATGAGATGATACAAGAACAAATTAAAAGAACAATCAAATTCATTAAAGAGAATTCAGCAATGAAACAACAGACCAGAATTTTTATATTTGATAAACACAAAGATCCAAGCTTTTTGAGTACAATCTCACCCCTGACAAAGATTGCTAAAAACTAGAATGCAGATTGGAAAAATATAAGCATACATCAACTTCTTACACCCTATACCTAGTTGAGGTCAAAATGGATAAATGATATAGATATAAAGTGTGTTATCATAAGTAAATTAGAGGATCATAGAAAAATGTCCCTATCATATCAACGAATAAAGGAAGAGTTTATGACCAAACAAGAAACAAAGGAATTAAATGGATAATTTTGATTACATGAAATTAAAAAAGGTTTGCACAAACAAAACTAAAGTAGTTAGTTATAATTAGAATGCAAACAGAAAACCAAGCAAAAAAATTATGCAGCTGTCTCTGAAAAAAATACTCATTTTTCAAAAAATATGGAACTAAGACAAATTTACGAAGAACAATATATGAGTCATTATCCAGCTTTTAAATGATTGAAGTATATGAACACACTTTTTTTAGAAAGACTATCAATAGTCACATGGAAAAAATGCTCTAAATCATTTTTGATTGGAGAAATGCAAGTTAAAACATTTCTGTGATACCACCTCAAATCTTTTATATTGGCTAATATGACAGAAAAAAAAATGACAGGTGCTTGAGGAGGTGTGGAAAATTGGAACATTAATGTATTGTTGATCAAGTTGTGAACTAGTCTAGCTATTTTAAAGAATAATTTTAAAGAATAGACCTAAAGTCTATAAAATTGTATGTGCCCTTTGACTCAGCATAACCATTACTCTATCTATATTCCAAAGAGATAAAAGGAAATGAAAAAATACCAATTTATACTCTTTTTGATGGCAAATAATTGGAAATTTAGAGTGTTCATCAATTGGAGCATGATTAAAAAGTTGTGATTATGATTGTAATGAGATACTACTATGCTCAAAGAAATGATAAGGAGGATGGTCTCAGAAAAATCTTAGAAGTCTTATGTAAACCTGGACAAACTGAAACGAGCAAAACCAGAAGAATGTTATACATAGTTACAGAAACTTTGTAAAGATGATTAATTGTGATAGGCTTAACTACTCTGATCAAGACAATCATCCCAGGCATTCACAAAAGACTCATGATGAAAAATGTTATGTAACTCTAAAGAGAAAACTGAACAACGCTGAATACACATTATTCTTTTCTTTCTCTCCCCTCATTTTTTTTTCCCAGAGGAGGAGTGGAAAGGAAAAACATCGATTTATAAAATATGTAATTAAAATTTTTAAAAATCCACCGAGTTCTTTAAAACATAAATAAATAGGCTTTGGATATGAAATATAGGCACTTGACCTTAAGTGAAGATCACTTAGCAAAGGTGAAAAAATATATTTGACTACAGTTTTGCCAATATTAATAAAAAGTCTCAATAGAAAAAGGATTTTTAAGCAAGTGACTAGGGGAAGATATCCACCATGCAGAGATTAAATGCATTGAACTGTATAGGAGAAAGAAATAGCAGGAAAGACAATGAGCATAGAGAATTGGAGAACAAAATGCTAGAGATCAACTTTGTCCTCATAGAAAAAACTGAGTATTGGTTTTAAGAAACCTATAACTGAAATATAACTGTGCATAGCTACACATAACTAGATGGTGCAATGCAGGGAGGACTGTGCCAGTATTCAGTAAGCACTTAATGAAACTTCTTCCCTTCCCCTTTATTTAAAGAGGAATACATTTTGAAAAAAAAAAAGTATGTAGGTGAGGCCATTGAGGAATTTTATTTGGGAAAAATTTTGAAAAGCATTTAATAGAGTTCAATGAAGGCAAAATCACAAGTGATATTGTCAATGAATTAGCCATCTAGAGAAGCAATAAAAAATTGATATGGACTTTAGAAAACTGATCATAAGCCTGATATGCAGACAACATTTATTGGGGTACATGAACTACTTAAATAACTGTTGTATCTCTCTGTCTCTTTCTGTCTTTTCTGTCTCTGTCTCTCCAAAATCAGAGTAGCTAAAAATCTTTGACTTGCCATAGTAATTATTTCCTCCTCCAAAAGGTCGATAAAGAGAAGACTACTATTCAACACCTGAATCTCAACTACAAAGAGAAATTACTTGGTAAATTAATCAAAAAGGGAAATCTTGGGAGGTGGTGGCAATCCCATATTAGAACTGATGATAAAACTCTTCAGCAAAATTGAATAAATATGATATAGATCCTAGATTTTTGACTGAGTTTAAAGGTTTTGGAGAAAGGATAAATAGGATTCTGTATATCAAAATTCTATTAGGGGAGTTAGACAATAGTATCAAAGGTACTAAGGATCAAAATCAATAAAAGTTATTGGAGGAAATTAAGGAAAGTTTCACTTTCTTTAAATTCTTAGAGTTTAAAAAGTTTTCAGATTTATTGAGGAAAGGGGGGGAAAGATCAAAATTGAAGTAAGCCTATTTTTGATGGATGAAAGAGTGATAAAGGCTGAAAGAAAGAAAACAGAACTATTCAATTCTTGTTTCATTTTGCTTTGTTAAGAAGAATTTGTGTGGTTTGGACAAAACAAAGGGACAAAACAAAATAAAACAAAACAGATTAATAGAGAGTTGAAGCACAAGATAAGAAGGGAGAGAGAAAAAGAGAACATTTAAAGAAAGCATCCAGAACACCTGGTTCTTGGACTTCATTAGTCTCAAAATCTTATCATCCTGCAAGATCACATCAACTCTGAAACCCACACTGTTATCAGTACCTGAGTACAGCCTCAAGTAAACTGAGTTCAGTTGAAGAACCTAGCTTAAAAAGGCCAAGGACTCTCATTTCATCCAGGGCCATCTCCAGTTGTCCTGATTTAAATCTGGTCAATGGACCTAGATGGCTCTGGAGGAGAAAGTGAGATAGGTGACCTTGAACAGCTCTTCCCTCACTTAAACCCAATTCACTTGCATGTCATGGCATCCTGATGTAATGGTCCTCCCAGAGAACAAAGAACAAACAACAATAACTTTCATTACTCTAATAGAAGAAGACAGAGGATGAATATGGGCCAGCTCCTCCCAGGTCTTTCATTTAAGGGAGGTGCCCAAGGTATCCATCTCATTATCCCCCTATCACCATTTTATTCTTCTAAATTCCATCATGTTATTTACCAGGTAGAACAATAAGTTGTCTTCCTTCATTAAATTGTGAGTTCCTGTTGGACAAGATTTATCTTTTGCCTGTTTTGTATATCCAGCACTGAATACAATCCTTGGCACAGTTAGGCACTTGATATGTGTTTATTAACTGACTAACAAAAAAAGCAAATGAAAAACAAATAACAACAATAGCAAACAACAACAATTCTGCTTTCTTGATCTATTTTAATTCACTAACTATTACTGCCTTCTCTGTGCAGTGTACTGTCTATCTGTCTATTGCCTGGAATGTACTCTTTCACTTCACCACAGTACTTCCTTCTTCTTTCAAGATATAAATCTTCTATAGGAAACTTTTCATGATTTCCAACTTTCAAGAATTCTCCCTAGAACATTACATTTCAGACCTTTTGCACAACTACTTTTTGCTTATTTTTATTTATTTTTTGAATATTTATTGTGTTTATACTTAAATATGTTCTTAGCATTTTCCTTATTAATATGTAAGTCTCTTTAAAAAAGATACTATTTCATTCTTGGTATTTATAATCCCTTTGGATAGCAATAGCCAACAATTAATTCATGCATATTGATTAATCTGATTGCTTTATTGATTGATTGATTGAAGTAAATACCTAGTAATGGAATATCTGGATCAAATAGTATGGATATTTTAGTCTCTTTTTCCAAATTGATTTTCATAATGTTTGGGCAATTTACAGCTCCACCAACAATGAATTCATCTGCCTATTCCTTCAACATCAACTTTTGTTGATCTTTTTTCATCTTTGCTGACATTCTTGGTCTGAGATAAAACTTTGATTTGGATTTCTCATATTAGTGATATGGAAATTTCTTTTATGTAATTAGTTGATAGTAATTCTTTTAGGAACTGTTTGTTCATGTCCTTTGATCACTTATCTGTTAAGCAATGATTTGTAGTCTTATATTTTTATCTGCTTATATAACTTCAATTTTAAAAAAAAATTCTTGGTAAGCAAGCATTTTTTTCTCTTTCACTCAAAGCCCAGAACCTTTCACCTCTTCTTTAATGCTTTCTTTGATGACTCTCCTCCACATAGTTGTTAAGGACCACTCATAAGTATGAAGGGGCAGGTCAGTTCTCCAAAAAACCCCACAGCTGTGAATCATAACAACCCTGAAGGAATTGCAAATCAGTCTTTATTAATACAGATGTTGCCTGTGGATTGGGGATGAAATAAATTGGAGGGAAGAGGGAAGAGGAGAGACATACATACATACAATGCAACTGCTTCTTAATCTCCTTGTATCATTATCATCCTCTGAGTTGGATCCCCAGCAGCCACTGGCAGGTTGCTCCCATGTCAGTTAGTAGCATAAAGCTTATTACTTACCTGTTCTCTTATTTTTCATGTGCATTTGGCATTTTTCTTTAAGTATTCTGTAAGGCAAAGCCAAAATCTCAATAAAATGGGTGTGATTATTATCCTTTGTGAAAGAAGCCAGTGGATTTCTAAGACCATCTTATATTATCCCCTCATTGATTTGCCTTTTTTTCTCCATCTCTTCTGTCCATACACTGTGTGGTTTCTAGACATTCTGTTTGACTTTATCTAAAATCATACATTGACTTTTTAATATCTCTCCACAAAGAGAAACAACTTTACCCCATCCCTATATTGTACATTCAGATCTCTTCTTTATTAACTATGGATTATATTTCTTATCTGCTTTATATATTTCTAAAATTTTTTCCAAACATAATAATCCTTTACCTCATGTACATCATTATCCATCTCCATCTTCTAGAATCAGTCTTTTCTGTTTTGGATTGGGTTAATGATTAGATAATATGATTCCATTTGTTTCTGAAAATAAACAAACATTAATGTCTCCTCATATATGGATGGATTTTCCCTCAACAATCAATTTAATAATCATTCTTCCCTATCTCAATCTCTTACTGACAACTAAATGATACATTTAGAACTCAATATCTTTCATTTCTAGAATGACTTTAATTCTTCAAAGCATCCTTCTTTAGAGCAGATATACCTATTTTAATATTATATATATTGCATATAATACATACACATTTAAACTATATAGTATAGGGAAATTAAGTGGCTTACCTAAGATTATACAACTATGCAGTAATTTAAGGGAAAGAGAAAAAGACATTCATAGCAGCCATCACTCTGCTAACCTATGGCTACAGAGCTTTCCTGACTTACTTTAGACTTTGCTCTGGAGCTAACTTCCAGACTCACATGCATGCTGGAGGCTACTGGCTTTTTGCTTCTCCTTTTGAGTTATCTCTTCATTTATCATTTTACTATGGCACCTACCATGGCTCTAGACTTACATGTAGAAGGCAGACCTTTTAAACCTGCCATAAATCAGACACATTTTACCTTGCTGTTGTCTGTGGTCTTTGAAAAATCTATTTTTTAGTTAAGACATTTTTCTTAGGTGAGTAAAAGTCTCTTCTAACTTTAATGAAAACATTAAGCTCAATTTCATCAGATTTTTCCTTTACCACAAAGTCTGTCTTGCAGTGAATATTTTTGGTCCTACTAGTGACAAGGAGCACACGTTTTCTTCCCTTTCTCTCCCCACTCTTTCTCAGTTTCCCCCAGACTCCTTGTTTCCAATTCATATATGGAATTTTTAAAATGTATATTTCTAAAAATCTTGGAATATCTCTCCACTGTCACTAAAACTGTGCATAGAGTCATCAAAGCTCTCTCTGCCTCATTCTTCATCTGTCTCTCTTCCATTCATCTGAACTGGGGGGGGGTGCGCAGAATAAGTGGGTTGTGGAAGAAATATCCCAAAGATAACACTTCAATAAAAAGAAGATATTCAGAAAGAGAAAGAAGAAATTTGACAATAAGGGAAACAACCACATTTTCTAGTACGTGTAGCTCCCCCAGAAACTTGAAAACTATCATTGTATATCATTCACTCTGTAGCATTCACTCTAAAACATTTTGGGGTTATGAAACAAAGAAGAATATAATTAAACCCTGAAGAAATTGTCTTTGTGGGAAGAATAAAGTGGAAAATCAAACTAATGACCTTGCCTGAATGTAACCCTGATTTCTCAAAGCAGTTGCCATAGAAGTACAATTTTTGAAAGGTTATATACCAAGATGAACAGTTTTAGGTACGAACCAGGATAAGCTATGCAGTTCTTACCTGAGGACCAATCTAGCAAAGTTCAGAAAGCTCATCATCGAAAAGTTTGGACATTAGGTAATTATCTATCTATCTTATCTATCTATCTATCTATCTATCTATCTATCTATCTATCTATCTATTTTTTGGGTTTGTGTATGTATGTGTCTTTTTGCCACAGTGACTTATGAATGCAGGAAGACCATTTATTAACTATTATAAGGAGCAGATTCATTATAAGTTGAAAGGAGAGAATACCCATATGAAATAAAAGTATTCATAAAGTTCACCATAGAAGCCCAGAATCATGTGGAAAATAGTATAAATATCTGTAAGAATCCTGGGTCAGGATTGGCTTCTATGTCCAAACTCCTAAAGTTCTTCCCTTTCAGGCATGCCTCCATAGTGCATTCTCTGACTGTCCTTCTGTGTATGGACACTCAGTGGCTCTGATCCTTTAATAAGTAGAAGGGACCAAATGCAGATAAAGATTCATACTAAGATTTTATTCAAGAGCAAATCCTAATCAGTACATCACCACTTTGTTAAGAGGTCTGAGCTCCTACTTTGGAAAAATGATTCCTTTACCACCATTTAATTCCTTCCTTTTCTAGTTACTGATCCTGCTTTCTATCATAAGTAGCTGGCCACCCAAATATTCAGCCTATACTTGTGTTTTTCCATTTATATTTTATCTTCTCTCTATCACTCTCTCCTTTTAATCTAGATTTAAATGTAGAATGGCTTTTTCTGTTTTACAGGTATGTGTGTGTATGTGTGTGTGTGTATGTGTATACATATATAATCTTCTAATTTGAAGTCCCAAGAATATTCATATTGATCCTTGTTCTGCCACAATTGCTTCTATTACTCCCTTATTGGAAATGTTCTTCTTTATCAACACTCCTTCACCATAGTCCAAATCATATCTCTACTACAAAGCTTTCCTCAGATATTCATCTTCCTTCTGACTACCTTCTGCATACTCAGCACAAATTTTGTAAATGTTTGTTACTCACTTGTTTGTTATCATCTCCATTTTTAATGTGAACTCCTTGGGATCAGAGATATTTTTGCATCTCTGTGTTCTTAGAACATAGCACCGTGCTTGAAACATAGTAAGCACTAAATAAATGCTTAGTGTCTGACTGACTGACTAAATGCTTCTGTGCTAATTTCTGTTCTTAGCACTGATGCCCAGCTCCTTTTAATGCACAGCAAACATCTGTTCCTTCCTGCTGGTAGCCCAAGCATCTTTTTCCCCCTTGTTAATGTCAGTTGATTTAGCATTAAACTCCAAAGCTTTCATAATATTAGGAGCACTGTCTGAAAGACCTGGGCAAGTTTAACCCAGAGAAGAGAAGACTGGGGAAGGAAAGGAAGGGCATGTGAGTGTTTTTCAAATATTTGGCATGTAGGACCAGGATTTAGATTCACCTTTAAGCTAATGACTTCAAGATTTATATAGCCAGCCCTAACCTCTCTGATTCTGTTACAAATGATAAAGTACTTTAAGAGTTTTACAGAATATCTCCTCTAGTTAGAGCAAGTAGCATGATTTCAATTTACAAATAATGATTAGGGAATGTTGGACTTTAACCATAACCTGCTCAATACTACTCTCAATATGTAACCAACTCTATCTCAATTATTCAACCTTATTTTCTGTATGTGTGTGTGTGTGTGTGTGTGTGTGTGTGTGTGTATGCATTGTCTTCCGTTGCTATAATGTAAACTCTTTGAAGACAAAGACTGTCTTTCTTTTTGCTTATATTTGCATTCTCATTGCCTGGCATATAGTTGGTTCTTAATGTTTTATCCATCTATAAAACTAAAATGTATCAATACACACACATATATTATATTATGTCATGTCATATAATATCATATATTATAGTATATGTATATATATATATATAAATATAAATATAAAATCTTCTAATTTGAAGTCTTAAGATTGCTCATATTGACCCGTGCTCTGATACACTTGCTTTTATTGCTCCCTTTTTGGAAATGTTCTTTTTCATTTCTCCATATAAATATCACATCTCTATGACAAAGCTTAATTTGAACCTGTTTTCTCTTTTTGAAGCCTTGTAACCAAATGTTTCATTTATACAATTTGGGTTTTTCTATTTTTTTTTCATATTCGTTTTCTCCAACTAGATAATAAGGTGCTTGAGGTAGTCACTGTTTTGATGCTTCCATTATAACTCTCATAAAACTAAGCACGTTATAAGTGCATAGTAAATACTTGATAAAAAAAAATTCTGAATGATGGGTCAGATCAACTCTTTGTAGCCTTGTTTCACCATTTATGATTATGCCATTAACCAGGCCATTTCTACTCTCTGACACTCTGCTTCTTTTTCTGTAAAGTGGCGACAATGCTTGCTACCTAGAATTAGATTAAATGAGAATTTAACTGCAGAACACCCCATAACTGTAAAATAAGTATAAATGTAAGTAATTATCATGAAAGTAAACTTAGGAGATAAAACAGAAAATGAGATTTTTTTTGAATTGGATATATTTATGAGCAGAACCTCAATAATGGCATTTTATGACTGGGATGGGATCCACCTAACTGGAGATGGGAATTGGGAGAGTGACAAGAAAGGATGCTCCATGGGAGGGATGTGGGGGTGGCAGGAGATATCATCCTATTCACCCAGGCCCCAAAATGTGTCAAGGCTCTGAATCAACCAGGAAGTAGCTTCCTATTTTAAGTGACTATTCTTGAGAATCAGTTAACTATGTCAGTTGTCTTATGTTTTATGTCACCTGACATCTAAAATACCTGATGTCTAGGGTATGGTAGTATTATGTAAAACAGCAAAAAGACAATACATGCTAATGAGGAGGGAGCTAAGTTAGTGCAACTTTAAAAAAAAACAACCTTTTAAAGTATTATAATAGAATGTAAACCTCAAAAAGTTCTGAGAAATAATCTAAATACAAAATTAGATCAACTTCATTTGGAGATCTATAACTGGGAACATATACTTCTGAAAACAGATTAGAAACTATTATATAACTTTTACAAACTGAGGTTATATGACCTCCTCATAGCTATAGAACTCAGAAAAAGGACTTGAACACAAATCTTCCAACTATAATACTAGTCATTTAACCATTATATCAGCAGATCTCTTGGCTCCATTTTACAGAGGATGAAAGTGAAGATAGCAAACAGGGAAATGACTTTTCAAAGATGAGAGTAAAACATTCTTTCAATTTGTATTGAAATTGAAGTTAAGCTAAGATAGAGCACATATTTCATTTATTTATTGACTATTAGTGTATTAAGGCAACTTATACGCCATCTTGCCAAAATATCCTCCCCTCACAATTTTATGAATAAGAAAAAAAAAAAAAAAAAAGACCTAGGTTTTATCTGGTAGGTATTAAAAACCAGGTCTACTGACTTAGAGAAAGGAAGAAGGAACTCTATTGTTCTTTTTTGGTTTTCTGGAGTCTTTGGGCAGTCTTCATTTCAGTAATCACTACAAGAATAGCCAGGTGTTGAAGCCCAAAGTCCAAATTCTTTATTGTCTCTTTCAAAGTTTTGTCTCCTTTCCTGGGGCCTGGTTAGTTTTCTTAAATGTCTTCCGGTTTGGTTTCAGTAGAGAAAATGAAGGAGGAGATAATGCTGTGTGTGATGGAGTGAATGAATCTGAGTCTGAGGACTTGTGGTTCCGCTTCCAGTCCGCTTGTCTTCCCTAGCTCTGAATGAATCTGGCTGAGGCTCCCAGCTTATATGCTTTATACTGAGTATAAATCAATCATTATATCATTAGGAAACCATTATTTTTTGTAAGATTAAACCAATCATACTGAACTTAGAGAACTATAAATTACCATGCTAAACTAGATAACCATTGTCTCATCAATTTCACTGAATTAGCACCTTGTAAGAATCTGTGTTTCAAGTTCAAAGTTCTGGCCCATAACAAGGAACTAAATGCTATAAAATTTTATGGCCAACCATGGCATCTGGGCTCTGAAGAAGAGTTGAGAAAACATAGTTCATTTCTTTTGTTGAAATTATAAAAGCTACTGATATAGAATATAATCAGACTCTTGATGTGTTAGTCAATTTTGCTGAACTGCTTTTTTCTCTTTTTTTAATCTTTTTTATAGGGAGTCCCTCACAGGGGATGAAACTCTCGGTCTCATCACTAGGAAAATAAGGCCACTATAGTCAGCATTGAGAGATCTGATTTGCAGGAATTACACCTATGACTGAACTTCCCCCCTTCTGAGGTCAAGATGGAGTTCAATTTCTGCCAGTCATTGACTCTAACATTCTGTTTCTGCCATATTATACCTAGGACTGATCTACTATCAGATTCTATGCAATCACCTTCTATTTGCATTTTATGCAAATCATCTTTAAGAAGTATAACTTCTCTAGAAAATTGCTGTACCTGACTCAAAATCTTAGCTGTCCTAACCTAGATCCACCTTTATGCCTGAGTATTGTGGTAGTCAGTAAGAATGCTTGTTTGAGGAGTGCAAAAAATAGAAGTAATTAACTGTAGAAAACTAGAAGGTTGTATAATGGGAAGATTGTCTATTTTCATTTTCATACTCAATTTACATAGTAAAGGGGAAGGTAGCATTGATGAGTAGAGAGGGCACTGGATTTGAGATTGAAGAATCTGACCTCATTTCCCAGACCTACTACTTATATGAGTAAGCTGTGTCCTCTCTCTAGACCTGTTTCCTCATCTGTAAAATTAAATGGTTTAATTGGGTGACCTCTTAGTTTTTTTTCTATCCCTAAATCCTCTGATCTTTTGACTTATCTTTTGATCTTCTAACTATATAGGATTATAAGACAGAACTGAATGAGATCTAAGAGGTCATCTAATTCAAATGTTTAATTTTGCAAAGGAAAAAACAGTCCTGGGAAATTAAAGTGACCAAAATTTAAGTTAAAGTATATGTGTGTGTGTGTGTATGTGTGTATATACATATATATTTATATATATACATATATATGTATGTGTATATACATTTATGTATATAAATATATGTATAAGTATATAAGTTAAAGTATAAAGCATATAGCAAGATCAGCAATTCAGGAGACCTGAATTCATGGGTCTCCTGAATTCATTCTCATGTATATTTCTATATATAGTGTACATTAAAAATAAGCACCATTCAGCACTGTGCAAGTACAAATATCCAAAGAAAGAAATTTTGGAATGGAGATGTTCACTAAGTCACAGGATCATAGAGTCAGAGAGGAAGATATTAAAGGGAACTCAGAAGGCAACTTACCTTCCTTGTTTTAAAAATGAGGTATGACACAGGAATGTTAGATTACTTGTCCAGGGTCGCAAGAAGTGACTATAAGAGGTAAGATAAAACCCAAGACTTATAATCTAGTGTGTTTTTTTTCTTTTGGTTTTGTTATTTATTGTTATTGTTGTCTCCCTGTTAGAAAAGCTTTTTAGGAAAAACACAGATGCCCACTTGTCAGTAATGGTAGGGATAGAAATCTTTCCATGGAATGAATTGAACTAGATGTCCTATGAGGTATTTTCCAACTTTGAAGTTCTTAGTTTTTGTAATTGTAATCTCACTCCAGGTATCAGTGATCATTTGTCACAAGAAATATTGGAAGCAGCTAGGCAGCACAAGGGACAGATAGACAGTGATTACATTGAATGGTTTCTGAGGTTATATATCTCTAGATAGTTTTAATTTGATCTTTGAGGAATGGAGGGATAATTTGGTTCCCATCCCTCAAATCAATGTAAGGAACGAATGGCCAATCATCAATAGTTAATATGGGGATATTATTATTAATAATATTTATATAATATTAATATTAATAACCTGCATATATTTTTGAAGCATAAACATTTGTCTCTGGGTGAAGTTAGGTGACACCATGGATAGGGCATTTGATCTGGAATCAGGAAGACCTGAGTTAAAAAAAATTGCCTTAGATGCTTGTTCACAGTGTAATCCTAAGCAAGTCATTTTGCCTTTCTCAATCTTAGCTTCCCCATCTATAAAATGTTGGTAATAATAGCACATGTATCACTGAGTTGCTGTGAAGAAGTGCTTTGAAAACTTTATATAATGCTAGCAATTATGGAAAAGAGCCCCTTTTGGTTGTCCCTCTCTAATCATGTCACATTGCTAACCAAGTAGTTCACATGAATCATTCCACTTAAGAACATATAGAAGATGGTGGGGAGGTCTTTTTTATTTCAGTCAATCAGTTGTCCCAACTGATAGTAGAACTCAGGGTCACTAGAATCATAGAATTGAAGCTGGAGAGGAATTTACAATTTCTTCTCAAATTTCTTCATTATTTATATGAAAAAAAGTATTAAAGTGGTGAAGGGACTTGACATGAATATTAAGCATTAGAGCTGGGACTTCAATCCATTCCTGTGACTTGTAGATACCATATTCTTTATGCTACTCCAGATTCTTCTTCCAGTTTATTGTCTTCATTGAGAGGTATAGGAGAAAAAATACAGGAAAAGAAACAGATATATACAAAGGTAGACAGCCAATGAGACTAAGAAAGAAATAGAGATGGAGAAATAAAAATAGAGCCAGAAACACAGGAGAGAGAGAGAGAAGAAAAAAAAATAAAGAGAAAGGGCCAGAACCAGAGAAACATAGAGACATACACAAAAAGAAAGAGAGACAGACAAACATACAGACAGACAGACAGAGAAACAGAGACAGAGATGGAAAAGAAGAAAAGAAATTATATTTGTGAAAAAGAACAAACAGCAATGCAGAACTGAGCATTAGCAATACTGTATATGGAAATCATTACCATGCTTTTCAAGTACTGATCAGTTAGTTGAGAGACATGAAAGATTCAAAATCAAAAGTATCTATTTTGTTCCCCATCCAAGTCAGGAACAATTCAAATTGATTTTCATCATCCTCAAATCTCTACACTTTCTGGAATTCACAATGGAAGTTGTGAAGTATCCAAGGAAAGACTGCTCTGAGACTTTCATTAAACTTGGCAGCCTCCAGAGTCATACTTCTGGTGGGTGAGATGAATGCTGGAATGTCTGGGACTTTTCCCAATCAGAATATTTTGTCATCTTTTCATTGCTTCTTGTTTCCTCCTTCCAAAATGGCCTTCTGCCATGAACCATAGTCCACCACATACAAACTGCAATCAGTTTCCATGCACATTTCTGCTTTGGCATGTGTACCACCCTTCATGATTTAGGGCATTTGTCTCACATTTGTGATAATATATCAAAGGTCTTGCTGCATTTCTATTCCAAGTAAGAGTATGTAAAAGATCCATAACAGTTTAGCTTTATTTTGTGTAAATTGGATGCTCTGTCAATTCTCAGCCTCTCTTAAGGAATGAGCATGAGCAAATCCATTTCCCATGGTTTTTTAAGGGGCTGATTCAGCCCTAGGGACCAGAGACCTTCCAAATTTGAAGATTGGCATTCTCTTTGCTCTGATGTATAATTCAGAAGGAAATAGAGGGAGGAAGGGAAAAAAGAGGGAGAGAATAAAGAAACAGAGAGAGAGAGACAGACAGACAGAGAGAGAGAGAGAGAGAGAGAGAGAGAGAGAGAGAGAGAGAGAGAGAGAGAGAGAGAGAGAGAGATCAAACATGGGAGTTTGAAATTCCATTAAGAAACCACTTTTATAAGGTTGGTTACTTCTTCTACCACTTCCAATCCTGATTACTATTTTTGTCATTGTCATCAATTTTATATATTGAAGTCCCTAAGTCAGGCATTCTTGCCTAAGATAGTAAGTAGAGAAAATCACAGATTTTGGAATTCTTTGTTCCATAAAAAATGAAGAATAAACAGAACTAAAAACACTTAGACATTTAGAGCCAATGTAAAGAAAAAGCTCTTAATAATTAAATCTATCCAAAACTATAATTGACACTTCTAAATATAGTAGGTTGCCCATCAGTAAAGGTTTATGGGAAAGAGAAATTCATTTTGAATTATTTTGTTTTTTCCCTGGATGGAAACTTATCGGAGATATTATTGAATATATCAGTTCATTGGGCATATACTAGATGGTATCACAAGGACCTTTTTCTCTGAAATTCTGTGATCCTGATTAATATTCTTTTTTACATAAAAAAATCTTTCTGTAAATAAAATTATTTTTGAAGGTCACTTGTGGTCTAGAAGGAAATCTTCAGAGCCCCTATGTAATTATTAAAAAACAATACAAAATCTGAACCCAATCTACTATACCAGATTTTGGGACCATTAAATGTTTGTACTAAGCCAGATTGTTGGCTTCCTGAGGGCACAAACAAAGTATTTCAATTCTTTGATATTTAGTGCTAAGGATATAGAAGAAACAATAAATATTTCTTCATTGATTATAAAAATAATTCCTTTCTAATGAGGCACTAATTCTAATCCCATACCCTAAGAGATGATTATACACCATGTTGTATGATTCTGGTTTTGTTAACATGTGTTAATTGGCTGTCCCAATGAAGGAGGAAAAATTCTATCTTCTAATTCTTTTGCAACCCTTAAAATGGCTAGCAAAATTAGCACTCAATTATTAATGTTTCTTTTTAATTGATCATATCTGCAATACACCAATGAGTTTTACACTTTGACTCCTATATAATTATTTTCACAATATAGACTCATTAATTTCCTTCAGCCTATGACTCCTTTGCCTCATCCTGCCTGAAGTCTTTCCTGTTTTCAATAGCTGAAAAGCCTCTTCCTTTCTTAAAATTATTGTACTTTAGTCTGTATATATTATTTACTTATCTATATACAAATCATATCTGTCTAGGAGAATGTGAATTTCTTGAGGTCAGAGACAATTTCATTTTTGTGTGTGTATGCTCAGCATCTAGGATCATGTCTGTCACATGGATGCTTAATAAATTATTTGATCTCAAAAACTTTGGTGGATTCATTTCTTTACAAATTATTCTGAAATATACATTTCTAGCCCTAATGTTTCCCAAGTTATAATCCCATATATCTAGTTGACTTATGGACATCTCTACTCAGATGTCCTCTAGATATCATATAGTTAAATTTTCCAAAGTTAACTCATCATTTTTCCTCCTTATTCCACCTCTCATAATTTCCAATTTAGGTTCCCATCATCCCATTAGTCAGTAAGTTGTGTTTTCAATCTAGGAGTCATCTTTGACTCTTTAATCTTCACTCCAAGTCACCCACCATCTAGTAAGTTGCTAAAATTTGTCTGTTCTCTGTCCTCAATATATCTTTCAGTCATTCCCTTCATTTTACTCACACCATAGTCATCTTGGATGAGATCCTCATCTGTTTTTCCCTAGACTATTAGGACAGTCTTCTAATTTGTCATAGGATCATTAAAAGAGTCTTGCTGGCTAACACAACTCTTTATTATGGATGAAGAATCACAGAGACAAGTTCACACACTGGGAAAAAAATAAAAGTAAGATTTGCTTAGATATATCTATCGAAATAAATAGAACTAAATTAGATGTCTATGTCCATTCTCTTCAATGTCCTATCCCTTTTAGCTGACTTAGATGTCACTTAACCACCAGGAAATATGTTTTAAACTGTTACTGAACTTCCAGCATCTACAACATGAACTCATTCATGGAGTATTTACTCAGTCAATAGTTATTAAGCTATTTATTAAGCAATTACAATGTGCTAGGCACTATGTTAAGTTCTGGAGATACAAAAAAGTCTAAAGATAATCCCTTTCTTTAAGGAATTCACAATTTAATAGGGGAGACAATATAAAAGCAACTCTATAAATAATCAGTATACAGAATAAATTGGAAATAATCAACAAAAGGAAAGCACTAGCATCAAGGAATATCCAGAAAAGCTTCTTGGAGAAAATGAGATTTTAACTAGGGAACCAAGGGAGCCAGGAAGTAGAAATGACAAAGGAGAACATTTCAAGAATGCAGAACAATTAGTAGAAAGTGCAGAGTTGAGAGATGAATTGTCTTGTATGAAAAATAGCAAAGAGTTTGATGTCACTAAGTATTCATGGTAAGGAGAAACATGTAAGAAGACTGAACATGTGTAGAAGAGAAGCCTATGGAAAACCTTTTTTTTTAAAGATTTTTATTTTCAAAACATAAGCCCCGATAATTTTTCAACATTGACTCTTACATAGCTTTGTATTTCAGATTTTCCCCTCCTTCCCTCCACTCCCTTCCCTAGATGACAAGCAATCCAATATATGTTAATACATGTTAAAATATGTTAAATCCACTATGTGTAAACATATTTATACAATTCTCTTGCTGCACAAGAAAAATAAGATCAAAAAGAAAAGTAAATGAGTAAGAAAATAAAATGCAAGTGAACAGCAACAAAAAGAGTGAAAATGTGATCCACATTCACTTCCCATAGTCCTCTTTCTGGGTGTAGATGGCTCTCTTTGTCAGAAGATCATTGGAAATGGCATCGATCATCTCATTGTTGTAAAGAGCCACATTTATCAGAATTGATCATCTCATAATATCTATGTTGCCATGTACAATGTTCTCCTGGTTCTGCTCATTTCACTCAGCATCAGTTCATGTCTCTCCAGGTCTCTCCAAAATCATCCTCCTGACCATTTCTTATAGAATAATAATATTTACATAGCATTCATATACCATAACTTGTTGAGCCATTTTCCAATTGAAAGGTATCCTTCCAGTTTCTTGCCACTAAAAAAAGGACTGTCACAAACATTTTTGCACATGTTGGTCCTTTTCCCTTATGATGAGTCATTTGTGCTTTTGGAAGTTATACAGAGATAGAAAATTTCCTTTGGTCTTATTGTATCCATGACTCCTCATTCATGCTATAGAGCTAAACTTAGAATACCCGAATACAGTTCTCCCTTGGGTACCATGGATTTTATGGCTCAGATAGGTACTTTTTTCAAGTCCTATTCTCAAAGCATCCTCTTTAAAAGGCTTAGATCAAGAGAAGAGAAAAATGATGTGGATATTCACTAATAGTAATTAAGACTAATCAGAGTTTTATTTAAGAACACATACAAACACACACACACACAGAGAGAGAGAGAGAGAGAGAGAGAGAGAGAGAGCGCTTGAAGTTTTCCAAACTAGAATTTCCCATGAAGATATAGTCTAGTACATTTTCTAGATCTGTTTGTAAAGGTGAACTTATTAAATTGCTTCTCAATACTATGTCACCTTGGGTTCAGTCCTATTAGTTTTTATATGACTGTAAGCAAATATGTGAGTTTTTTGTTTATGTCTTGGATGAAAGTCTGAAGAACATACATCTAAAACTTTGGAGGAATTTAGAGACCCTTTAATCCAATTTATGTATTTTACAGATGGAGTAACTGTGGCTGAGAAAGGTCACATAGCAAATCAGAATAGAGAAATTTGAACCCAAGTTCTTTGATTCCAAATCTTTTGACTGTGTGCAACATTATATCTACTCTCTATTTTTATTTCTTTGGAAGTCTAATGCTTGAAAGATCTAGAAGGAAGTTTTGGGATACATGACAGAGATTTCATCGTTTCCAGGGTAGGTGCACCTTTTGCTACCTACACTTTACCTTCCTGGACAGCTTTTATCCATATATTATGCTGTCTACAATGTGTTCACATGTATGTGTGTGTTGGAGGGGAGACAGAGAGAGACAGAGAGATAGAGATACAGGAGAGAAGGAGAGAGAGGGAGGGAGATAAAGAGAGAAATATAGGTTTTAGGATATTTTGTACTGACTGATGGGTCTGGGTACTTAAATTTCTGTCTTTCCTGTTACTATTTTCAGCTCTTATTCTCCATTAACATTTTTCTTCTTCCTCCCAGAAGCCATTTACTTAAAGCCTTTTGAGTCCTGAGGGTGGGAAAGGAAAAGACAGGGAAAGACAGGGAAAGGTACCCCTAAGAGATTTTCATTTCTTTGTTTCATAACAGCCTCTGCTACACCTTTCACTAAGTTTTGATTACCCTTCTCAAGAAAACAATTCATTTTGAGGTCATTAGGAGATCTGAAATGATAAAGGAGCCTTGAGCTCATTGAATATTCTTTTATCACTAGGATTTAGGTTAACTTTCTCCCACTAACTCAAATGGATTCTTCCTACTCAATCTTGCAATTCTCAACTCTAGAGAAATGATCTTTTTTCTAGAATCTAGATTTTCCATATAAAAATACAATGCAGTCCTCTTCAACTAAGTATAGAGTCATTTAGGGGCATGTACGCACAAAGCTTGACTTTTATTTTCTTTTAAGACTTTTTTAACATTTATTTTATTTAGAAACCTATATTAGGGTCCCATCTACCTAATGGCATTATTTTCTCTGTAATGTATAGAAAATTATGAGCCCAGGTTTACAAAAAAGTCAGAAGTGCTTAAAGAAAATATTTGACAAAGCCATAACACAAAAGAATTGGTTGAAGAAACTGGGAATGTTTGTAATCTGAAGAAGAGACAGTTTAGGAGACACACAAAAGTTTTCTCCTTAATGCTATGTGGACTGGATTTTTTTTTTTTTCCTAAGGATTAGAGCTGCCTCAAAATTAATTGGACTTCCTCATTAGCTAGTGAGTTCTATCCCAGAGGAGTTTCTTGTTAAATTCCTGTTAAAATTAAATAGCTTTGGAGTCTGTGATTTTTGCCTCCATTTATACAGGGACAATTCCTTCAGACTGCAAACTAAGTTGTGTCAAAACTACACTGGAAAGCAACAGTATACTAGGCTTCTCTCTCCACCAAAGTCACAACTGGAAATTGCCAGATTATTTGACCAGCTATTATATCCTCTAACCTGCTTGTTCTTTCTGTTACTGTGATGTTACAAGATGTGTTCACGGGGAATAATCTTCTTTCAATTAGTTCCAAACAGACTTCCGAGGAAAAGACCTACCAACAACAGGGATCTCAGCAGAGATCAAACCATTTGTAACTTGTCCATTTCTCAGGTGAACTTGAATCCTCAACTTGAAGGTGAAATCCATCTTAGGAATCCACTGAGCCTTCCAGTCCCTTGGAACTTCTTACAATGTCTATAAAAATTTCTGTTCTTAACCTTTCTTGTGTTATAAAAAGCACAGCCACGTTCCTCATAACTATTTGATGTCTTATATAAAAACCTTTATAAAATAAAAAATCTCCCCAGATAGCCTCAAAAGAAAAGTTGCCCTGAGTTGTCTTTAAATGGCATGCTCATTTAATATTGACATGAATACAGAGTTTGTGCTCTTTGAATTCCAGACTGCCCATGCTAACTATGGAGGGGCACTGTTAAAACCTGCCAGTTGTTAAAAAATCCCTTCTACTCCATGGGGAGAAGGTGTCAAGAGTAAAAGCCAGAAAGGGAGAATTTTGGCTGGCATCCAAAAACAGTTGTAGAAAAGAAGGTTCTTTCTCCGACAGCATTCTGACATGCTTTCTTCAGTTTTGCCATGAAGTTGAAATCTTTCCTCAGGAGAGATGAGTGTATATATAAAGACAGCACGAACATGGTAGGCCCAGGAATTTCAAACATAGCCAAGTCTGACATACAGAAAAGAGGAAGGGAGGGAGTAATGGAGGAAAGGGAAAAAAAAAAAAAAAAAGAATATGTGTATGTTTCTCCAAATCTCCAGAAAAGGCTGTCAAAAGTAATGGTCAATTTCAACAAGTTTGTATTTGAAATATTTCAACTGCTCAACTGGTTATTGTTGATTCAAATATATATTTGGATCTAAACATAATGTACTTTGAAATAATAGCATTTTTCTTTCATTCTCAATAATTGAGTCCATGATATACACACACAGATTATATATGGATATATAATATATATGTATATAATTCTGTCTGTGTGTATATCTGTGTATGTGTGTGTTCCTGTGTGTGTGTCTGTTTGTATGTTTGTGTGTGTGTGTTTGTGTGTGTGTGATATGTTTGGAAGAGACCTCAGAAAATTTAGTCTAAACCATATCTGAAAAAAGATTGACTATTTTTTGCATTCATTTGTCTCTGATGCTTGAAAATATGTACCACAAATTGAAAGCTCCATTAGACCAGAGTAAAAAAGCCTTACACTTACTTTATATCCTTGTCCTTGATAAATAATTGTTGGATGAATTGGTTTAATGTTTTTTAAATGTAATAATCATTCTCTGTTACAAAGGTTAGTTCTCTGTGAGGGAAGAGGTAGGATACAGTGAGGTGGAGGGAGGGATTTATGTAGTATAAAACAATATCAATAAAACATTTTTAAAATGTAAATCTTCCTGGGGATGATGCTATATAAAATTATCAGTACTCATTAACAATAATATTAATTTATTAAATTCTTTCCAATTGAATATATAACTGAGAATAGGTTTTGATTATAGGGAAGTTGAAAAATTGGGCTCAAGTCACTTGTTGGCAGAACCAGAGGAACTGAGATTTTTGAGAGAAGCTGAATCCTTTTGGGTTATGGAGGTTAAAGCTATGGTAGCATTAGTCATACCAATTTAACAGCAACAATCTCATGTAAAAGTATGTATCATTTATAGACATTCACACATTAATGGTCAAAAATGTCTTTCTTCTTTAAATATTATTATTTATATATGTATATGGAGTTTATGTATTTGCATATGTATGTAACTATTGTGCCATTGTGTGTGTGTGTGCATGTATGTATGTGTGTGTGTATATAATCAGGTATGATTTCATTGGTTTACAGAACTCTTGGGGAGAAATTTCTGTCTACTAATGTTAATCAGCAGCTATTCTGCAACTTTGGATCCTCAAGAATTCCCTAGTAAATTCAAGGAGTGGAGTCAGTGTATTTCAGAGGTAGGATGTAAGCCTAGTTTTTCCTGATTCCAAGGTCCTCTCTGGAGCCACTGGACTACTCTTTATAAATATCAACTACTATCATAACTGATAATAAAACTGGGCCCATTAATTAGCTTTTTTTTCTGCCTAGACAAAATCAACTTTACAATTCACATGATGGAGGGACATCACCTTTAGGGAAAGACCCTCCCCTCCCCCCGCCTTTGACACTTCCCCAAATATTCACCAGTATTCATGGCAAATAGACATCCTAAACAGGGGCCTTGTGAAAATGTTTCAGAGGGGAGACTTTCATCATGGGAAACCAGGTTCCTTTCACAATCATTTAAAGTATAGTAAATTACTTAATGATTTTTCCATATGAATATTTTATCTTTCTATTGGGAACTGTGAAAGTCTACATGAACTTTTTATTATAATAGCTTTTTATTTTTCAAAATACATGCAAAGATAAGTTTCAACATTCACCCTTACAAAATCTTTTGCTCCAAATTTTTCTTCCTCTCCACCTCTTCTAGACGGCAAGTAATCCAATATACGTTAAACATGTGCAAGGAAGTCTGAGCAAATTTAAGGAACTTGTACTATACAATCATACATACAAATATTATATTCATAATGGTATCCTTACATATTGAGGGTAAACAAAGTCTAGTATTCATCAAACAAAGCCAGTCTGTGACAAAACAGAAAAGTAATATGATTTCTACCTGCTTAGTTGTTGAAGCTAATGAGCCCAAGGAATTCCTGAGTTCAAATCTTGCTATAGATATTTACTATTTGCCTCAGATTCATCATTTGTAAAATGAAAATAATAATAGCATTTTCCTCCCAGCATTGTTGTGAAAATTAAACAAGATATTTGCAATTCACCTTGCAAATCCAAAGAATCTCTAAATACTAGCTATTTCTGGCTGAATTATTAAACTCTTTAAAACTGCTTGCTTAGATTTATAGTCCCTTTCTAACTTTACTTACATCCCTGAATATTTTCCCTTGCCTGGATGGTCCTCCCATCTCCTTGGTCCTCATTTTTTTTTTAGTTAGTAACTCATATTGGTTCAGAATGCTTAAATGCTCAAAAGATGTTTCTTCAAAACACCTCTGTGAGCCTACAAGTTGTACAAGTGATCTTATCCACATTTTACAAATGAGGAAACTAAATCTTAGAGAATGTAAGTGATGTTTAAAAGATCACAGAGTTATTAAGTGTCAGAGTTAAGGATCCAGACTTAAGAAAAACTTGAAGTCATTGCAGAGGAAATGAAATCCCTGCCTATCTTCTATCTTTTACATTCATAAATCTTATAATCATATATTATTCCAATAAAAGTGTCTTTATGAAAAAAGTACCTTTATCCTACAAATACATTACATATGTATTAGTGTCTCTGTGTAGATATATAGATATATAGATATAATATGAATATCCTCAAATATACATGTATACATATGTATGTTTATGCTGAGGGAATAAATAAAGAATTCCTTACTATTATAAAAGAAATTCCAATACAAAATTTAACAACTTAAAACTGTACTAGCAGTTTTGGGACATCACATATTTTACCATCTATTATTCTAATGGATAACTGGGATGTGTTTTAGTTTTTTGTTATGTTTTTGGTTTTGGTTTTGGTTTTGGTTTTGGTTTTTGTTTTTTCAAGGCAAGGTTGTTTCAAATGTTAGTGAAATACAAAGAAAAAAAGACATTACAAAGTCTATAATGAGGTAAATTAAAAGGTAGCTAAAAAAAAAAAACATACCAATACCAATAAAAATGATGAATGTGAAAAACCCTAAAACTAAAAATGAAAAAGTCTTCTTTTTTTAAGATGTAAAGGACTACTTAGGCAGAATATCATACCCGTAATCCAATGTGATCATTTTATAAAGGTATTTTTGCTTAATGATTAGAAAATTCAGACCAGTCAGGAGGAGATATTGCCAGAATATCTGTGATATTAAAGCAAAAATTATCCCTCTTCCCCCCCAAAAAAAAACTTTATTAAAATATTATTAAAGAATCTCAATTAAATAATGAGTAATCTATTTAACTTGCTCCATCTCATATAAACATGCAGGTATTTCATAAATATATATGTTTATATTATTTGGAGTAGGGGTAAGTAGAGGATTTATCACAAATGTAAAGAGGGATATATTCACATATCTGAAGATGAGGATGATTTTATATAATTTTTTTTTCCCCTTGGTATAATGCAAAATGCCAAGATTTGAGAATGAGATTTAATTTAAAGCTATTTTGTTCCCTATGAAATGTGATATTTGCTATGTAAAAATATTCCCACTAATCATCATGTATTGTTCTCTCAGATAGGATTTCAAAAATACTAAGATGGTTAAAGGTATTTATAAGTTTGTTTGCTTATTTCTTTATTCATTTAAAAGGGAAATGTCCTTCCTTTCCCATATCTCTCTGACTCCCATTTCTATCATTTGGTTACTTGGGTCCTCTTTCCTTATCATTTTTACATTATATCCAGGCTTGGGTACTGTGGAGTAACTCATTTCCTTCTAGACCAGCAGTCCTATATCTCATAGAAGCAGAAATGAAACTTATGGTTCATTATCAGGAGAAGAAGAGAGAAGTGAATGCAATCCGGAGAAAGTCTCTATGCAAAGCAATTGGTTTGCCCAAAGTGCAAATCAGAGATTTATGGAAATGATCACACTATATAATTTTACTACTCTTCAGCCATGCAAATACCTCACATTAACTGAATTCTTATACCACTTCCGGGGTGGAGTTAACTATTATTATCCTGGGTTTATAGATAGATAAATGGGACCAAAGCACATAGAAAAATTGAGAATAAATTGCCAACTATCACAGTGGTCGATTTTGTTGGGGTTGAGATTCAAGCCCAGGAGTTTCACCTCCCAGTTGTCTGCTTTAACACAGAGACCTGAAATCCCGCTTAAATTAGCATAATCATTATGGGAGGCTGTCATTTTATTTCTTGGAGTTGTGCTCCTAGAAGCCACTGAAGTCTCCTGAATATACATACAGTTGAGTTGGTCTAACATTTACACTGCCAAATGTCTGCATAATTCTTCTCTCTTTCTTGCCTAGCTGTCAGCAGCTGCCCTACCTGACAGAATGTACCCACTTGGTCAGGAAAAATATATATTTGAAAAAATACACTATTATGTCTCAGCACTGGGCCAGGAAAGAACCATGCAATTGTCAACTGGTGAAACTTACCATATTACTCAAAGGAAATGTCAGACAAGATAAGATAAATCATAATGCTTTATTTTTAAGCACTCCCTCCCATACAAATACAATTTCTACTTATTCAATGTGATATTATTGGAGCAAATTGCCTAAGAGTGATTTTAGAAGTGGAGACTGGCCTATTATTTCAACTTCCAAATCTTGGGTTCATATTAAAAGAATTCTGTCAAAAATATGTTTGAAATTAAATCTCATTAAAATAAATTATGTCAATGATTTGATATTTAAGCTAATTACAATTATCCCTTACTTTAACTCACTTTCATAGAATTAAAAAAAAAAATTACCATCCTGAAAAAATTATTCACTTTTTAAAAGAATTCAGTTCCTCAAAAGAGGAGAATCTTATGACTAAAAAGACAAGTGGTAGCAGCTACTGCTGAGGTGTGTTAATCATTTTAGAACTGAAAAGAACCTCAGAGATCATTTCATAAATTAGTAAAATGAAATTGTTTGAACTAATTGGCTTTCAAAGCTATTTATCTACAATCCTGATGCTAATCCCATTTTAAATGTTATCTTTATATCAACATATCATTCAACTCATATAATCAACTTCCCTATGACCTCCAGCATTAAATACAAAAACTTGGCATTCAAAGCCCTTCATAACCCATCTCATTTCTCCTCTTTCTAGTGCAAAACATCTTGCCAGGTCTTATTTGTACTAGACACATTGCTGTTCATCCCACAAGATAATCCAAGATGATTTACCTCTTATTTTGGTCATTTTCAGTGCCTGTCTTTTATTTTTGAAATATTCTTTCTTCTCATCTCTACCTCCTGGATTCTTTCAAGTCAGAGCTAAAACCCTACCTTATATAGGAAGTTTTTTTTTTCTTGATTCTTCCTTAATTCTCATACTTAGTATAGTATCTGGCTCATAGTAGATACATAGTAGATGTTTACTGATTGACTGAGTAACATCATTTTAGATCCATATCCTTGAAGAGATTTTTTTCAACAATTCCTGAGTGCTTTATCTTTCTGTCTTCTGAATATCTGAAACTCATTGTTCTTTTTACTATTTGGCTATTATATCAACTCTTTTAGTAACTTATCTTTTTATGTGCTTATCTCCTTACTAGATAGGCCATTACAGGTAAAGGATATGCTATTTTTATTCAAATTCTCAGAGGTTAGAAAATGTTTCTGGTAGTAGGCATTGTTAATGGGAATGATGATTAATAACCTATGGCTTTCATAGACTTACTGAACCTCACTGACCTGAGATTTTATCATTTGTGAATGTGGAAAAATAATATTTGTTCACCTCTATACAAATTCTTCTACTGAAGAATTTGATAAATTTTCTCATGCTTTCTTTGTCATCAATACAGAAAGAGACAGGACAAATGAAATTAGATTGAGATAGATCTTAATTTAATTTACTGACTCAAGCCAACTACTTCTGATTAATGGGAAAATGCCACCAAATCACAGAATCACAGCTTGGAAAGAAACAAGAAAGACTATCTAGTCCAACCTATATCTGAAGATTTCCTTTTGCTGCATAGGTCTTCTGTCTTAGAATTATCCTAGAGGATCTGTCCTTGGTCCTGTTAACTGCATATTTTTGATTGATTTGTATGAAACCATAGATGGAATGATTATGAAATTTGTGATAAAAAATTTGAATGTTATAAATAATATATTACATTAATGAACTCGAATTCATAAATATCTTAATACATAAGAATAATGGATCCAAACTGATTAAGATAGTATTTTAAAAGGATAAATGTAAAGTATTACATGGGTTTAAAAATTAATTGCTTAAATATATTTCACAAGATGGTAATTTATTGGGGAAAGACTTGAGAGATTTAGTATACTGAAAGCTTAACTTAGGTCCATTGTAAAAAACAAAAACCCAAGAAGGCTAATATAATTTATATTGCATTAGGAGATATATAAAGTTATAAATAAAACTGCCAATATTTCCCCTGAACTTGTAAGGATTTATCTGGATTATTAGATTGTGTCCCAAAAATCTCATTTTATGAAATACATTGATTTTATATATACATATATATATATATATATATATATATATCATAAAGAATAGTAGCATTGGGGGAAATATGATCTTTGTTCAAATATTTGAAAAAAAATTTGGAGGGAAACAAAACAAGGACATCATTGATAAATAAGCTCCTGGTACCAAAAAGCTTCTGTAAATGTATATTGGCTTCTGTCCTGCAATTTATAGCAATAGAAATATGACAGGAAAAGATAATTATAAATGTTGGAAAGGATGTGGAAAAACTGGGACACTAATATATTGGTGGAATTGTAAACTGTTCCAATCATTCTAAAGAGTAATTTAGAACTATAGCTATAAAACTGTGCATACCTTTTGATCCAGCAATGTCTCCACTGGGTCTGTATCCCAAAGAGATCATAAAAATGGAGAAAGGTTCCACATGTGCAAAAAATGTTTGTAACAACCCTTTTTGCAGTGGCAAAGAACTGGAAATTGAGTGGATGCTCATCAGTTGGGGAAAGGCTAAATAAGTTATGGTATATGAATGTAATGGAATATTATTGTTCTCTAAGAAATGACAAACAGATTGATTCCAGAAAATCCTGAAAAGACTTGCATAAACTGATGGTAAGGGAAATGAGAAGTGAGTAGAACAAAGAGAACATTGTACACAACAATAGCAAAATTAACTGATGACTGAGTGTGATGGACTTGACTCTTTTCAACAATGAGACAATGAGGATATTTAAGGCAATTCCAATAGACTTGAAATTCAAAGTGCTACCCAAATCCAGAAAAAGAACTATAGAAACTGGATATGGATCAAAGCATATGTTTTGACTGGTTTTTGTTATTGTTCTTGTTGTTCTTGTTATTGTTTGATTCCTTCTTGTTTTCTTTTTTCCCTTTTCATCTGATTTTTTTTTTTGCACAGCATAATAAATACAGAGTGTGTTTAGAAGAATTTTACACATTAAACCTATATTGGATTGCTTGTGTCTAGGAGAAGAGAAAGGGGGAAAGGGAGGAGGAAAATGTGAAACACAAAGTTTTATAAAAAGTGAATGCTGAGAAATATATTTTCATGGATTTTGAAAAATAAAAATCTATTATAAAAATAGCAATACAGAATTGTCTAGGATAGTTAGGGCTTATTTGCTCAGTCACTCATGTATCCTGTGTGAAAAATAGAATCTGTACCTAGATCTTCTTGACATTGATGACACCTTTCATTCCAATACATCACATGGGCTTTCTATGAAGGGTGATTATTTAGAAAGGAAAGACATGCAGTATATTACATGCATCCAAAAGACAAAAATAGAATCTATAAAAAGGCAGATTTCTTCTCAATATAAGCAAGAGCTTCATCACTAACACAAAATTATCCAATACAGATTGAGTTAGCTAAGGAAGTAATATAAATATCAGCAAATATTGCTAGAGATTTGGTAGAAGTAATTTCCAATTTAGATCTGGAGTGATCTAAATTATATTATGGTGGTGCTTCCAAACTCTAGAATTCTAAGACATATTTCTTAATTTTGTCAACAAAAGCCAGAAATATTTTCCTTTTGCAATTTCCATGATATTTAGCACAGAGATTAAGGCATTTTAGAAGCTCTTATTAATTCCTTGTTGAATGAATGGGGAAAAAAGGAACTATCTTCCAGGGTTTGTTTAAATAATTAATTACATTTAAAAGAAACAGAATCTCAGGTAGACAACTCTCCCCACCCCACCCGCAAAAAAAAAAAAAAAATTAAAAAAAAAAAAAAAAAAAAGCTGGCTTGGTGGCAGAGTCTCTCAAACATATTTTTATTACACTGCATTTTGTGACATTATTTCTGCTTCACAAGGTCATTTGACCCTCAATGTTCATTTATAAAATGCCTTATGAAGCTATCCTGAATATTCTAATATGTACATGGAGAAGAAGAAAGCTTTCATGAGATACAATCATTACTTTGATAAATTTTACAGTCTAGGGAGAAATGTCATACATTGAGATAGCAGTACTGTAAAACATTACATGATAAGCAAATTATGATGTTAAAAAACAAAAGGTTCTGTGACATGGAAGGAAGAGAGCATAAATTTTCAGTACTTGCCATTAAGGCCCTAACAATCAAATAAAGTAAATCCTTATCTGTGGGATAAAAGGATTGAACACAAAGGTTTCTTCTATTGCTATTGAAGTTAATGATTCTAATTCATTGGTTCTAATGATTTTAATTTATTCACAAGCTTTTATTTAGCATCTAACATATGCAAGGCACATATACATATGTAAGTAAAAAAGGAACTTAGAACACTACAAAGGAACAAGCTGTCCATGTTCTCAAAAAGTTTAGGGCAATGCAACAGATAGAAGTGCAAGATAATTAGAGAGAAAATCATCTATAACAATAGAAGGATTAGGGGAAACTTACCATAGGAGATTGCATGATAGTTTAACATTGAGAAGAGGTTGAGTTTCTCACAGGATGTGAAGATGAGGAAGAAGTGAAATCCAAGCATGAGAAACAACATACAAAGAAAGGCACAGTGGTAGAAGATATAAAATATAAAATTTGGAGGTCAGTAAGCATTCTATACAATTCCACACCACCTATTTTTCTCAGCTCTATAGTGCTTCCACACTCCTCATTTGTTTAATCATTATCCAAAAATGTGGCATCAAACAGAGAGAGAAAAAAAAAATTTATATATATATATATATATATATATATATATATATATATATATATATATATATATATACATGTACATACACACACACACACACATACATACATACAAGGCCATCATGACTATATCTAACTTTTACCATCCTCACAACAGTTTCTTGATGTGTTTTTTTTTTTCTATATAACTATTGTCTTCTGCTTTATCATTGTTGTTTGTCCTTCATTCTCAAAGAGGAACACAACATGAGGGAGGTGATGCCATGACACACAAGTGAATTGGATTTAAGTTAGGGAAGGCTGTGCAAGTTCACCTGTCTCACTTTCCCTTCAGAGCTATCTGGGTCCAGTGGCAAATAAAGATCAAGATGATTGGAGATGTTAACTATCATTATGTGTTCCCTGAATCATTAACTTTAAAACAATAGAACAAATATTTATTGTGTCTTCCATGTGAAGAGAATATGAATTGTAGATGGCCAAATTTCTGAAATCATTTAAAAGTAGAACCAATATTAAAAAATAATTTCATCCAACCTTCCTTCATTTTATGGATGAAGGAAGTGGAAAATCATAGATACAAAGACTTGTTCAAGGTCATGTACCCAAAGTGTTAAATTTAGCATTTAAATACAGGTTTTTGACTAACTTTATATTCCAACCTTAGCAGTCAATCAGTTCAACTCCCTCAGAAAGAAGAAATTCATTTGACCATGAGATCATAAAACCGATTATTATAATATACTTTGCAAAGATAAGTGCTATACAAATGAGAGAAAAATAATGAATATTATTATTCCAGGGTCCCAATCTAGGCCACTCATTCAGTAACTATTCAATAAATAGTTGTCAGTAATGATATAAGTAATTTAGATAGATATTTGACAAAGCCCTCTCCCAAATTTTTCCTTCAGAAAGAGCTATATTGCACTTGTTTTTTAATCTTAGTTTTCCTGTAGTGAACTGCATGCCTTCAGGGAAGAGTATATAACAAGATCTGAGTCCCTCATATCTAAATATTTAACATGATTTCTTTGGATGCTTTTGTATAGATTTTGCTTATGTGTGCTTTGGCTTTTGTCTGATCAAGAACTGGGATATTCATCTACAATGCATATATTGGCTTCAGAGAGTCTGGCTAGCAAGAATAGTGGGGTTGCTGAGGCATTGAAGGCAATCAGAATGTTATTTAGAAAAACTGGCTTGGCGGCAGTCTCACACATATCTTTTTATTACACTGTATTTTTGTGACATATTATTTCTGCTTCACAAGGTCATCTGACCCTCAATAGGACATGTGGTCCATTGATAACACTGGCTGAGATGATTGCTGTGCCATGAATCAGGATTGTAAACAGGGATGGATAAATTTCCAATGGTCTTGGGTTTGTCACTGTGACGCTTTCTCAGTCTCTCTCCATTTTTCAAAAAACAACCTCTTCAACCCTGCATGGGGACATAGTACAAAAATAAAGCCAAGTTAGCCCAACGATGTCCTGTGTGACTTATGGGGAAAAGTAAGAAGGGCATAAAAGTCAAAACAAAGTCACTTGTACCTAGAAATGAAAAGAACCAAACTCCTGAGCCAGGGTTCCATTGTGAATCTCTTCAGCTGAAGCACTCTCAAATCTAGTGTTAATCTCCTTTGCTTTTGATCAAGTGTGGATATATGTGCAAATAGCCCCCTATTAGAACTCTTGGTCCTCAGCTCAGGGAATTAGTCACAAAAAGCATGATAAGCAAGTAAAAATCACAGAATCTTTGACTGAGAAGAGACCTTACACATCATCAAGTCCAAGAGATTTTAACCCCCCTTTTTTTTACAATCCTTTGGCAGTCTTGTGAAATTTATGCCTCTCCTCCTCCTTAAAAACATAAAATAAAATAAAAATCATGTGATGATAAAGGAATTTTGAAGTATATATTGAAATACAGTTACCCAAAACATACTAACTAGTTCACAGACCCCAGAATAAGAACCTTTGATCTAATAAAAGAGTCTAAAGATGTCATCATAGCACAATTATTACAATATTAATGCCTAATATTAGTACAGTTTTATATGGATAAAAAATATTTTTACAAACACTTTCTCATTTGAACCCCAGCATGGCTTGATGTCAGCGTAGATTTCATTACTCCTACTTTTTGAGATGAGAAAACTAAGACAAAGAGGATGAGACATTAGTCAAACAGTTAAGAAGTGAGAGAGCTAAAACTCTATTCTATATCCTCCTTGGGCCATTGATCTCATTCCTCTATCATGCTTCTCCCTATAAGCTATAAGATCCTATCTGATCTCCAACTTGTTCTTGATCACGGCTTGTGTACTATCTCATAATTTTCTTCTGACAACTTTTATTACTAATAACATTTTATCATAATTTAAACAAGTGAATATTCTATTTCTCCATGGGTTTTCCCCTAAGAGATTTTATCTATGATCAAAAGCCTGATGCTACCATATGAACAGCCTATAGAATTCTATCTGCGTTTGATCAAATTCAAGAGCTCCAAATTAAGATCTCCCTGATCAAGTTCAGAGTTCCAAATACCCAAAATAGGTGTGGCTTAGAATGAAGAAGAAACCTCATGAAGGAAGAGAGAATGTACAGTTCCTTTAAATAAACATTTCTTATGACCACCAGGATGAATATAGAGAGGCTTGGAAAGACTTACATGAATTGATGCTGAGTGAAATGAGCAGAACCAGGAGATCATTATACACTTCAACAACAATACTGTATGAGGATGTATTCTGATGGAAGTGGATATCTTCACCATAGAGAAGATCTAATTCAGTTCCAATTGATCAATGATGGACAGAATTAGCCACACCAGAGAAGGAACACTAGGAAATGAATGTGGACTACTTGCCTTTTTGTTTTTCTTCCAAGGGTATTTTTACCTTCTGAATCCAACTTTTCTTGTGCAACAAGAGAACTGTATGGTTCTGCACACATATATTGTATCTAGGATATACTATAACTTGTTTAACATTATAAGACTGTCTGCTATCTAGAGGAGGGGGTGGAGGGAGGGAAGGGAAAAGTTGGAACAGAAGTGAGTTCAAGGGACAATGTTGTAAAAATTACCCACGCATATGTTCTGTCAATAAAAAGCTATTAAAAAAATTTCTTAAGTGATTGCAAGATCCAAGGCACCATTCTAGGCAGTAGACAAGATGAAAATATTAGACAAGAAAGACTCATTATCTGCCCTCAAAGAGCTTATACTCTAGTAGGAAAAGGTTTTTATGGAAAACCCTTGTTTCCTCCTAACATTCACCATGAATTTTGGGCAAGTTTCAGACTTCAAATGTCATAGACCTCCACTCTAAGAGAAAGTGAGCATTATGAGGGTCGCCAGAAATCAGATTTCCTAATCCAAATTCCTTAATTTTATAGATAAGTAAACTGAGAATCTCAGTTTTAGAATCATACTTTTTTTTTCTAATGACTAACTTTCTTAGGTTCTTGAATTGCCAATTAAGCTCTCTGTGCTTCCATTTCCTCATCTGTTAAATGGGGATAATCACACCTACCCCAATCATAAGGTTATAACAAAATAGCCCGTGGGAAACTACTAAGAAAAATATAAAATTTCCCATGAATGCAACATGGCGATGATGCCATTGTTATTCTAAAGTATTTGTGTCCCCCACTAGCAAGATTTGCATAATAAATAGCCTCATTCCATTTCATTGATCAAAGTCTAATTTGGGAAAGGGGAACAATCACCTACACATGGTAGACTTGAGCCAAATGTCAATAAAACAGGTTAAAAAAAAATCATGAGTATTTTTTTTGTTTTGTTTTGTTTTTTTACTTCAAGTTACCACTCTATACACACACCACACACACACACACACACACACACACACACACACACACACACACATGAATGCATACATAGACACTCACTGCAGAGGTATAACCAACTCCCTCATACTTTGCTGCATAAAACACAAGGCAGCAGATATAGAAACTAGAGCTCTGTGGCCTATATCACCCTCCTCAAAACACACACACACACACACACACACACACACACACACACACCCCTCTCAAAAAACAGTACTTAAGACTTCAATTTTACAAGTAGGTGTTCTAGAATATATACTAATATATACTAATAATACTATATATTCTCTCATATCCTTCTCTGATTTCTTATAGGATTATAAAATACAGTTGAACAGAACATGATTTTTTAAAAATTGTCTACATCTATATTTGTCATGCTGTTCCACTAGTCTTCCTTATGACAAGGACATAATTAACTTCTTTTCTTATTACTCTCTTCCCATAATACCTAGAGTGTTGTTCATTGACCATTGGTTAATCAATTGATGAATGTTTCTGTCTGAGTTAGAACCACACATTTATGATTCTAGATTATGGATCCCTAATAAAAGTGAGAGACATCTCATCTTTGGTTCTTAAAAATGTGTACATGGAGCTCCCAAGAATGAATAAGATATTCTTTTCCATCATTCCATTTAGATTTTTTCTTCTCCTGCTTAGATATTTAGGGATAGGGAAGAAAAAATGGCAATGTCACCATCAGAAACTATGTATCACTCAGAATATAAAAGGCTAATAATGTCACCTTCTACACAGCAGATGAAAGCACCAGTTTGATATACATAAGGAGACTACATTCAATGGTTGTATGCAGTTCCAAAATGAATCTGTGACATAAAACACCTGGAGGACTTAAACTATATCAGTGGTCTCATAAATCTGGTGGGAAAGAATATGGGCATTTAGGTGAACAGAAGATTAAGGAAATTTCAAAATAAATCTTATTAACTTCTTTATCCCCACCATGACCCCAAAATGTCAAATGCATTTATTATATTCATTACACATAATTTCTCACTTAATATTGAGAGAAAATATATTGGTTATTCTGAAATTTTTTTTCATGGAAAATCTAATTACTTTTGCAGAACACTAGAGTTTCATGAGCATGTTTTGGATGATCTATTCTAACCATATTTTCTGACCCAAGTTCCCTCCCCAATTTGGATTGTTGTTTGTCCTTCCTACTCAACAAAGCAGCAACAAAATCTGGCCTTCAGTATATTCTATGAATCACAGGCCAAAACTTATTCCAACTCACAAGTATTTCTTACTTGGATGCCAACTTTAAAATCTGGGGATTTCCAAGGATCATTTAGATAAGGATAAACTAGATACTTGAATTCCCAATAGTCCTTATTATAATGCCTCCTACCTTCCCTAATTTTGAAAAATTCAAGATATTGTATTATTTTTATTTTCTTCATGATTTCTCTAGATATACTGCTGTCCCGAACCTCTGAAAGTCTGATAAAAAAAGTAACTACAATTATAGTGGAAACTGTTTAATAAATATTATTTTCTTGAAAACAAAGAGAGTTTAACATACCTGATTTTTCTTTGTCTGCTCCCCTCATATCCATCCACCTGAGGCCCTTTGATGAAAACCATTTCTACTATTTTTTTCATTATTATAGTCTGCCTTAGTAAAGGGAGAGAAGGAGGGATATAATACTAATGTGTTGCTTAACTGGGATTGCTTGTGAAGAATCATAATCCTCCCTTCTATTTTAGTAGTAAAGTATTGCTAAAGAGGATGAAATATCTAAGCAAATATGGTAAATTTATCCTTCTTTGCTATGACCTCCCTCCTCCACATGGGGGGAGAAGAAATGAACATATCACTAAGTAGAAAAAGTTTTCATGGACAATGAAAACAATGGACTAGGTCATTTAAAAAAAAAAAAAAAAAAACTTTAACAGCCTCAGAAATATGGAATAAGTGAACTCCCCATCAACTCCCATTTAGAATTTTCTGCTAATTTAAACTAATTATTCTCAGTCTACTTTCTTTTGTAGTCCAAAATAAAAATCCATCTCTGACTGAGGCTATATGAAAATCGGTGTGCAATTAACTTGTCATTTTTCTTGAACCAGGTCATCTACTCCTTACCTTTCAGTGTTATCGAGATAGTGCTTAAATCTATGATACACATCAGGTCAGTTCCTAACAATAATTGAAAAAGGAAGGCAAAGAACTTAGCAAGAGTTAATGGAAGAGAAACTAGGTGGAATGAAGCAGCAAAATTTTACAGAACAATCCCTTCTGTTATTAAGCAGGAAGGTAAATATACACACACAGGTACAAATTAATCACTCTTCTAAATGCAGACAATCCCTCTGTCTCCCACTATCCCCTCTTTCCCTAATCCAGAGACACCCAGAAAGCTATACCTTAGTGTTTCAGCATTGTCTAAGGTTCTACAGAAAATGGAGTCATTCATGGAGAGACAAAGGGTTACTTAAGGACAGTCACACAGCAGAGAATTATGTATTTTTTTTTTAACCTAAGTATAAAAAGCCAACTTTCAAAATTGTTCTGTTATAAAATCGTGCTCCAATTTTCTCATAGATGGGCACTTTTTTCTGCCTAAGATTTTCAGTAAATGGGTTATCCAGGCAGGTAAAAGGCAGAAAAACAAACACTGCTTCTGTTTTCAAATTATGGAGACAACCATGGCTGTTAGTAATCCTTGAGCAGGCCTGCCATGCTTCTGTTAGCTGTATTCCATACTCTTATTTCTCTCTAGTAATCTTTAATGTATGGGATGCATTGCTTTTTTATCAGAACCTTCAAAACAGCATTTATGGGGAACAGCAATCTGCTATATAAATTTTAGGTTTGATTCTCCTGGCAACAACTAAAAGAAGAAAAGACATTCAAAAAACAGTTGAGACCATATTGTTGGAAAAAATATATATTGAATCCAACTCAAGTCCTCCCCACCCCCACCCCTATCTCTCTCCCCAAGAGCTGGCATAGGTTATGGCTGCAGAGTCTGTCAACTGGAAAATTCTTCCTAAAGGGCAGAATTCAGCATTATGGATCACAAGCAACCAAAGGGGGAGGGGAGGAAGGAAATTGCCCTCCAAGCTGATAAAAACCCATCTGCCTCTTCTGACAAGGCACTGCTATTCTTCACAGTCTCCCATCCTGGAGACATTTAGTGGGTCATAATTTCCAGTTCCTTTTTCTTTTTTGCTCCCCCCTTCCATTTTTGAGGGGGTCTAAGAGGAGCTTGGTTGCTGCAGCCTAAGCGAAGACAGCCTAAACTAATTCATCTTGTGACCTTTTAGTGCCTTCACAGTAAGGTGATTTAATAGCACTTAATCTGTCAAAAATCTGAAGCTTTATAATAACTGTATATTAAGCCAGTTTTTATGGAGCATTAGTTGAAGTCCTTCCAGTTTACAAAGAAGAGAGGAAAGAGAGACAGAGAGAGACAGAGACAGAGAGGGAAAGAGGAAAGAAGAGAATCACTTAGTTTTTCCTCATTAAAAAAAACATATTAATTCATAATGTATTCCTCTAATAATGTCGATGCTGGAAAATAGACCAGTTAAGCTAGATAATGCTTCTCACTAGCCCTGAAAGAATAACCTACTGTACTATGGCATTTTAAACTGGAACAATCTCACTTTAAAATAGTACTTCCTATAGAAAGTTGCAATCTTGCTGCCTTTTCAAGAAACCTGAGGCACTTTAGGTAGTCTAAACTCCACGGAGACAGAAGATTTCATTTTATTTGTCTTTACACTGATATGTATGGATGGTTTGGGAATATCTTGAGTGGAACTGATCTACTACTATTCCTTAACTTGGAAGTAGCCCCACTCTGGCCAGTCTCCTTATTGTTCTGGCAAATCGAAGCAAGTCCTGAGGTTCAGAAGAGGACAACTAGAGTGATTAGAGAGGACTTAAAAATCCTACTTAGGGTAGAGAATTGAAGGTTCTAGGGATGTTTGCTTGGAGATGAGAAGACTTAGAAGGCCTTTTCCAGCTGTTCAAAGGCTGGTCATATGTAAAGGAAATTAGATTTTTCTACCTGGTCCTAAAGGTTGAATGGAAATTGTTGAGAGAAAAAGTCTTACATTATTTTATAAAGTCAAACTCCTTAAATTTAGAGATTTTGAAGGGCAAGAATAGGCCTCGTAGATAATAGCTTTCCAATCAGCAAATGAACAATTGTTTGAATCATTTATAAGGATTTGGACAGATTATTAGTTGGACAAATGGCATCTGAAGTCACCAAGCCAGACTGAGATTCTGTGATCCTTGTTTCTATTTAATTATAATTTGATTATAGATTTCTCTTCCTCTAAAATACTGTCTCTTGGCTAATAAAATCTGCCTACATATTGAAACATACTTTTCTTTTTTTTTGCTTTATTTTTGCAATATGGTTAATGTGTAAATATATTTTGCTTGACTTGACATGCATAATTGATATATTGCTTGCTTTCTCAGTGGAGGAGGAAGTGTGAGAAGTAGAGAATTTGAAATTGAAAAAAAAAAGTTAATGTTAAAAATAAATAAATATTTTAAAATAAATTAAAATACTGCCTCTCACCTGCCCATCCCCTTTTCCAAACAAATCTTATCAATTCTTTAGGACCTAGATTAAGCTCTTCTACATCCATGAAATTTTCCTTAACTAGTCTACCCGACATGATTATCTCTTCCCTCTAAATTCCTTTAGTACTTGAGGGTTATAGATTCTGAAATGTTAAAGAATATCAGAGCTTTCTAGGTTAGCTCTTATAACTTTCACTTTTAATGAAGTAAACGCATAGTCTAAAATGTTGTGGTTTTCTCAGTAGAACATTAAGAACCAGAATCCACTTTTCCTTACTCCCTATCTAATTTTGTTAATTTTAAAAATTATCATATTATAAAATGAAGTTCTTAATATTATACAGAGTTTTGAGAAGCCATAGTTTAGTTAATAGATTGCTAGACTTGGAGGCATTGATAACTGACTTAAAATCTTAAGTTATGTGATTAGGGAAAGCTAATTGATCACTCTGGCTTTTGTTTTACTTATTTGAAAATTTTCAATAATAATGGCAATAAAAAGGATTAATATAAGAATAAATTCAGATAAGTTATACAAGTGTCAGTTATTATATTACTATTCTGTTTCATATATATGTGATCTCTCTGTCCAAGAAAATATTGTAAAAATAAGTAAAAATTAAGATAAGGACCATATTTTCTCTCCTCTTGAATAATCTGCTGTCACTTGTCCCTTCTTCTCAAAGAGAATCATGACATCATGGAGGTGATGCCATGATATGCAAGGGAATAGGACTTAAGGGGGGAAGGGTTGCCTCATGTTCTCCTCCAAAGTCATCTAGGTCCAGTGGCCACATATAGATCAGAATGACTACAGTGCCTATCACAAAATAAGTATGTTGTGATTGATTAGCAAAACTTAAAAGAGCATGGGGTCAAAAAGATAAAGTGATTTCCACAAAATAAACTAGGATTTCCCAAAGCTATTGATGTTGCTTCATTGTTCTTTAAAAAGTAAACTTTTGAGTACCAGTCCTGAAATTAGGAGGACCTTAGTTCAAATCTGATCTCAGACACTTAACACTTCCTACCTGTGTCACTTTGGGCAAGTCACTCAACCCCAGTTGCCTCAACAACAACAAAAAAGTTTTCACTCTCAGGATACCAGGGATGACTTCTGGTCATCTTTAATTTTCTGTTTGAACCTAGGGATGTTCAAAGAACAAATGAAAAGGAATTTCTTCCTTAAAACTTGAACTTTCAAAGAATATCTTAATACATAGCCATATTAGAATTAATTATTATCATAATGTTTTAGAGTCAAAGATTAAAAAGAGAAACTGACTTTATGGGTTTTCTAGTCTAAACCCCTGATGTTTGGTAAGAAAACAAAGACTCATAGACTCCATGTGCCTTGTCCAAAATCAGATGAGTAGTAAGGAGTAGGACTGAGTAAAGAATTCAACTCCCACTGACTTAAAAGCCAGTAGTTTTTGTATAAAGCTAAAAATGGTTATAGCAGAATTTTTTTATTAGAGATACAGGGGAATCTATGTGAGATATTGCTAATTTATGTTCTTGAGGTTGTATCAGATGACATCAGTAAAGAGTCAATGAAGAGAAAAGTAGGAGTACAATTTGGATAACATATAAAATGATCCTGAAATAAGAGTTATATAATTTTTGGGGCAGTATTCATAAGCTATTCAAAATAACAATGTATGAAACAAAGAACATAAAATGGCTAATTATAAAATAGCTGAATATACAAAAGGAATAGCATACTTGTTAGGTGAAAATGTATATTATAGTTACAAGATATAGACAAAGGGAGCTGTCCTCTGAGAATAGTTAGTTTCATTATATCAGAGAAATTTCCCCATCTCAATTAGATGAGGCAGGGAGGAGAATTCTCCTAGGGATCTGGAATTCTCTACCTTTAACAGCTAAGTCTTCTTGTACCACAAAGAAGTAAAAAGGAGACATTGACGTACAATAGATGCTACAACAGGTCTTACAATGCACTAGGGATCATTTATAGCAAAATGGCTGGTACAGAGTAAGAGGAAGTCAGCATCCTTTGAAGTATGGCTATTTCTTAGGAAATAAAGGTCAATGGGTTACACAGAAATTCCAGAGAAGGCCGTAGTACAATAATAGGGAGTGTGTGAAAAGATTTTGAGGTAAGGAGATGAGGATGCTCTCTGGAAGCTGCAAACTGATGAAAATCTCTAGGATTTATCGGCAGAAGATAAATTTGTCTACTCTTCTTATAAAGTGTTTGTTTTTACCATTTCAAAATAGATTTATTGTATTTAAAAATGTAAAAACCATTCTTAGATCTGGAGGTGCTTCTGACCATCATTTCTATAGTCTAATTTCATTTCTATAGATAAAACAAATTCAAAGCAACTTGCCTCAAATCGCATGTATAATAAATTGGTATAGAGAGGATTTGAACCCAGGCCTTTGAAATCCACATCTATTGGTATTTTGCTATACTAGTATGATTTAAGTCCACAAGAAATAAGAATTTCTTAAAAAATTATCTCTTCAACCAGGCTGTTTTCCAGGGTACCTGAATTTACTTGAGGTATGACAATTTAGGTTAAAATATATGGTTTCCAGAAATAGCATATTAAAATAACAACTCTTCCAAGGCTATATATAACATATTAGCCCAGGGATCTTTTTTTTTTCCTTTCCTTATAAATCACATAATCAGAAATCCATCTGCACATGAACTTTATGCATTCAGTTATATAATGAATTACATTTAAACTTCAAAAATAATTACTAATTGATCAGTCTACTCATGTGACACATGGATTATTAGATTATTGGACCTAAAGTACCAGAGATTTAGAAATGCAAGGGACCTTATTGTCCATCTAGTATGTTGTAGGTGTATATAAACACACGAATATAATTGTATTATGTGTGTGTGTATATATATATATATATATATATATATGTGTGTGTGTGTGTGTGTGTGTATGTATAGTTATACATTATATTTAGAGTTTTTATATATATATATATATATATAGTTACATTATATAGTTTTATATAAAATGAGAATAACTTTCATTTTATACATGAAGAAACTGATATATATGTAATATATACCCAAGACATAGTGTGAAATTAGAAATAGCAGGATTCGGCAACTGAAACTGTATGTGAAGTAAGTGAGAGAGAAGAATTAAGAATAAAGCTGAGATTATGAACCTAAAACACTGAAAGAATAATGTTGCCTTTAAGAGGAATAGAAAAGCCTGGAAGAAGGGAGTGTTTAGGAGTGAGTTTAGTTTTAGACACGTAGCATTTAGAATGTCTCTTGGGACATCTGATTTGAAATATCAGACAGGCAATCAAGGTTTTGTAGAAACTCTAGTCAAAGTAGTGGTTATAGACAAAGATTTCAGACAGCCATTGTTTTGGTGACTATAGTTTGGTGGATTTATGATTTGAGTATGCAAGTAATATTATAGGATTATCATTCATTCATTCATTCGACAAGTGCTTATTTCACTGAAGAAAGTTATCATATGATTTAAAATTATAGTTGTGTTTATATGTGTGTGTTTATGTTTCTATGTGGGTATATATGATCTAACTATACAGAATAAAAAAATTTTGATGGCAGGAATTTTGTCTTTTTTTAAATCTACCATTGCCACTTCACTGTGCCTTCCTTGTACATAATCATACTCCGGATTAATTTACTTCCTAAATCAGTAAGAAAATAAAAAGAAAACTGTTGGTTCTGTGCTTTCTTTTTACATAATCATAAGTTTTACACCCTCAAAACAAATTCCCACCCACTCAAAAAGGGATGAAAAGGAACATGGAAACTTAAGTAGGAATGTTCCCAGCAATTAAATCCACTTCACATAGTCTTTTTAATTTCTAGAGAGTTTTTAGTCTCTGTGTAATATTCAAGAAACAAAGTAGTATGACTCAGAATCCTCAGAGAAGGCCAGTAGAGAAAAGGAAACATAGGTAATCAGTGTATGTGATTTAAGGCCCATACTTCAGACTCTATATAAATTTTCCTGGTCAGCATTAGGGTTGCTTAATATTTTATGTTACATTGCTTGCTTTTATGTAACATCAAGAACTACTCACAAGCCAAAAGACCATTCTTTCTGATTCCTTTTTCTAGTGGATTTGGGTGGGGGAGGGAAGGGGGGGGTGGAGAGAGAAGAAATGGGAGTTGTCTTGGAGATAAAAAAGAACTAGTAAGATTTTTTTTGCATACATTTCTTCTCTATCTTTTTGTCTTTAAGTAATAAAGACACTTGGTCATTCCAAAAATAAAATGTAACTATTTCCTCTTTCCCCAATCTCTTGATGATCACAATTGGAAATTAGTTATGGCCTCAGAATATCATGACACAAATCAAGAGAATAGTTTTATTTAAAATGTGCCTCAAAAGCCCGATGGAGTTTTCACCCAAATACTTGTCTTTGCTGAGAATTTCATTAATGTGCTCCACATGGCTATTATTACCTCTTCTAGAGGCGTCATATCTCTAGTAGTTACTGTTGAAATTCCCAAACCCCTGGGAAATGTAGCACATGAAACTAGTGTTAATGTAACTAAATAGGTAGCCTATATTGGAAGGGAAAAAAAGAGTGAGCTTCAAATACCAAGAAAATGGGACAAAGAAAAGGAAAAATTTGAGGATAAGAAAGAAAAGCAAACTAGAACTAATACCACAAGGTGGGATAATATCCTCAGAGATCATATCAATGTGGGGTACACTAAGAGAGGGCTCTGTGAAGGGTCTAGGCTGTGAAGGAAGAGATTGCAAAACCAGGGAGAAGAAACAGAAATTAGAAAAAAGAAGCAACTTTAATAGTAATAAATGAGAGCTTTGCCTGCTTCATGATTTTTATCACAGCACAACCTTGCTAAAAATCTTCTGAAATCCCATCATTAAAAGCCTTTGTGACTTTAGAATTTGGTCACAGAATGGATCAAATCATGTCTCCTGCGCATGACAAGGAATATATCTTGCTATACAAAGCCAATTATCTGATGTTATATTGACTTCCTTGCATGAACTTGGTAAGGAGGCTCACTATTAACCTTGAAATTAATAAATGGTATACCAATTGCTGCAAACAATATTTCAGTTCAATTCAAATATTTGTTAAATCCCAATTGAGTGAAAAATACTGAACTAGCTTCTTTTAGATGTAAAAATTAAAAATGGCATAGTCCAAAACATCAAGGAACTTGCTAAATAAAAAAGACCATTAGACATATATTCAAATTATAGTATACAAGTTAGAATATAATACGAAAAAAAAAATAAGAGGTCCAGATAAAATGTTAAAACATTTAAAGAAGGAAAGGTCCCTTTAAGTTATGACAGATAAAAGCAATTAGAAGTCAGGAAAGACTTTAAGGTGAGAAATCTAGTGTAATGATTGTGGTGATGATGATGGTAGAGGTGGTAGTAATAACAAAAGCAGCAGCAACAGGAGCAGCAGCAGTAGTAGTAGTAGTGGTGGTGATGGTGGTGGTGGTGGTGGTGGAAGTAGTACTAGATAGGAGGAGGAGCAGGAAGTGGAACAGGAGGAGGAAAAGCAGTAGGAGGAATAATAGTAAGAGTACTACTACTAATAATAATAACTACCATTTATATAGAACTTTAAGTTTTCAAAGCACTTTATGTGTGGTCTCATTTGATTCTCACAACCCGATGAGATAGATGCTATTATTATACCTATTTAATAGATAAGAGAGCTGAGACAGAGAAATTAAGTGACTTGTCAGAGTCATATGCCTGATGAATGTTTGAAGCAGGACTTGAACTTAGATTTGTCTCACTCTATGTCCAGAATTCTACCTACTCTATCCATACTTTCCCCCAAGCACTGGCTTCCTGAAAGGAGGATGATTATATATATATATATATGTATATGTATATGTATATATGTATATATATATATATGTATATATGTATATATATATGTGTGTGTATATATGTATGTATATGTATATATGTATGTATATATATGTGTGTGTATATATGTATGTATATATATATATATATATAGGATCCTTGATACAACTCTCCATCTTTATCTTTAACCCATTCTAGTCCTATTTTTCTCCTCTCACTTTTTTCTATTGTGTTCCTAGAAACCCCTTCTATTATTAATAGACATCCCTTCTTAGATATGATTCTTTCACTGGTTCCCCTTCGAAGACATGGCATTGCCTCTATTATCATATATCATATATCTTGGCCCTCAAAACATTAGACTAAGGTTGGCATCCTCCTTAATTCAGTTGTCACCTTCCAAATCCAAATCCTTTCCTCACATCATTCAGTCATATCTTATACTTTCAGGTTTGTTCCACAAGGCTAGGTATGGGACTTAATCTACTGGCTTTCCAAATCCTCACTCTTAATTTTTCATAGAATTCAATACCTGAGTCACAGTCTCCTTCCTAACTCTTACCTTAATAAATATGTATTGTGATGACAATTTCAAACTCATGGTATGTTTGAAAATCCATTTCTCCTGTTGCCCATGGGGTCTTACAAGAAAACATTTTGCAACAGCTACTATGACAAGTATTATAAGAAATCAATCAGATTTAAGACTTCCTGAAACCAAACTTCTGAAACTTGGGCTCCCACTTCCAGGATTCCACTAATTTAACTTCCTACCTTTAGCTGTACCTGAAAATATAATTGTATGCTTGGTCTTATAAATGTGTTTCCTTTATGATCTAGAACCTAGTAATTCTATTCTGTTCTTATAACTTCCTGCTTATCCATCTTCCTCTTAGTTTTAGTCTTCCTAATCTTATTGTTAATCCTCACTGTGATTCCTAGTCTTTCCTTTCCAGAATATTTATCTTTCCTTTCCAGAATATTTATTCCAGACTCTGGGTCTGGGCTGCCCTTTTTCAATTCCCTTAAAAAAAAAAAAAAAAAAAAAAAAAAAAAAAAAACTATAGTTAAACAATGTAACTATATTCCAATGTATGTGAATCCCTTCCCTCTTATCCTATTGCAGTTTATTTATTTATTTTTTTGCCTAATTCAAACTCTTCTACATTCTGATCATTTGTTATATAAACTACTTCAGAAAGTCACACCATTGGGCTGGTCCACTACAAAATAATGTATCTAATCTCAATGATTAGATGAAACCAGATGGAATAATATATTTTTGACCAATTAGTTCTCTATCTCACTCTCCACAAAGAATATTCCAAATATGCAATTCTGTTTCACTGTCACCACCAGTAATATCTCTTCAAGCCTCAAGCCTTAACTTTTTGTTTTTGTTTTTTTTTTTTTTCAGCAAAAGACCTAATTTTCCATTTTCTTGAAAAGTAGATGTAATCCATTATGAACTTTCCCTTTTCACCATTCTATACCTCAAAACCTCTAGATATCAACCTCTATTCTTTTGTCCCTTATTTCAGTCTCTGAGGAAGAAATTATTCTTCTCCTTGTCAAGGCTAATCCTTCTACTTTCACCCTTAATTCTATACTCTCTCATCTAAGAGTTTGCCTTGTCAATCATTACTATTCTCCTCACTCATAATCATTCCTTTTCCTATGTAATCCCTATTTCCCTGAAGCCTGCATACATATCCAAGTCTCTCCCATTCTAAAAATAAACAAAACCTTTCACCTGAACATAAATCTCCCTAAAGCTATTTTCCTGTTGTATAGTTCTCCTCTATTTCAGAGTCAAAATTTGGGGAGGAGGCAGGCAAAAGAAATTAACTATATCTATTACCTCCAATTTCTCCTCAATTTCCCAAAAATCTAGGTTCTAACTCGATCATTTTACAGATACTGTTCTCACATATTTCACCCTCATCCTTCTTGATCTCCTTATAATTCTTTTCTAGGTGATATATTGAATACAGCTCTGAGACTTGAGTTGAGATAGCCCCTGAGTTCAAATCTAGCCTCAGACACTTACTAGCTGTATGTCCCGGGAAAAATAATATAATCTGTCATTTTCTCAACTGTTAAATGTGGATAAAATAACACCTATCTCATAGAGTTGCTTTGAGGATCAAATGAGATATTTGTAAAGCTCTTAGCATTGTGTTTGGCACATAATAGACACCATATAAAGTGGTTGTTGCTTTCTTGCTTGACAGTATTGAATACGCCCCCCTCTCTCAGTTTTCTTGGTACTATTCTCTCTTGCTTGCTTCTAGACACTTTTTCTCTATTCTCCTAGCTAATCACCAGGGTCCCACATCCTAAATGTGTTTATCCTCAAAGGTCTACTTCTGGCCTCTTCTCTCCTTTTTCTGAAATCTTTCTTGTTATTTTTGTCAGCTCTGAAGGATCATGTCTATAAAGATAATTCCTAAACCTAATCTCTCTGTGAAGCTCTGGTCCTGAATCTCCAAATAGCTGTCTAGCATCTCCACTTGGTTATTGTAAAAGCACACCAAACTCAGAATGTCTAACATTGAATTGAATTTTGTTTCATGACTTATTCTAGCATCAGAGAAAAAGAATGGTAGATCATAGTGGTCACTTAGACTTTTGAATTATGAGGAAAGGAAAAATGGAAGGACAAAGAGAAGAGGGCTTTAGGGGTAAAAGACAAAGTATTATTGAAATAGATGATTCTGGAACAAAAAGTGAAGTCAGGGAAGGGATCAGAAAATAAAGACATCAGATACCATAATCAGGACAAGAATAAGGAGTCATGAAGTGATGGAAGAGGTAAAAGAACAAGAACTTTCCATTAGAGAATTCAGTTTAATGATTTTAGTTCAGCATTTTGAAAGTGGAACAATTATAAGAGTTGATAGTTCAAGATATTACTGGTGGTGACAGTGAAACAGAATTGCATAAAATATGTGTTTAACAGAAAAAGGTGCTATCAGAGTGATATGTCTGAAAACTGAAACCCTGAACAAGGCTGGAGATGAAGAGGAAAGGAGACTAACCTTAAAGACACAGAATGTGAAAGTTAAAAGTTTGTTCATTTATGTCTGAATTTTTGTGACCCCATTCTTGGCAAAGATGCTGTAGTGTTTTACAACTTTCTTCTCTGTATCATTTTATGGATGAGCAAACTGAGGCAAAGAGGATTAATTTACTAGCCCACCCAATAAGTATCTGAGGTCAGATTTGAATTTAGAAAGAAGAGAAGTCTTTCTGACTCCAGGCCCAGAACTTTTTCCACCTTGCCAACTAGCTGCTATAAAGGAATATTAGAAAACATCCATTCCAAAAGTCTCATTTTGCAAATGAGAAATCTCAGAGCCAGAGAAGTGAAGAAATGTGCCAAAAGTTACACAGATAGTTACTGGCAGAACCAGATTTAACTGCCATTGTACAACATTGCCTCCTTCAGTTTGAGTTCTATCCTTTTTTCTCCTGGTCCTCTTTCTTCTTCCCATCAAATTCACACCAATGCAACTCATTGCATTCCAAGGTGAGTACTCTCACCCCACCCTCTCCCTACTTCACCCAACTAAAATGTCTGGTCAGTAACATGGGAGTTTGAGTTTGCTTCCTTCCATTTCACTTCTGATCATGTGGAAAAATAATAGTGGATCTGGTGACACATTCTAGGAACAAGACAAAAGCAGGAAGGAGATGCTTACTCTGCAACACTGATTATAACAGACACCAATTTGGAGCCATGAGGTTGCCAAGTGGGCTGACCTTGGACCTTCTACAATGAGAAGTGGTAAGGCTGGGACTAGCTGTCCATCAACCTCTTTCTCTCTCCCATAAGCCTTGGAGTAACTAGAAATGCCTTGCAGGTGGGAAACAATTGTATTACCATAAGCCACCAATTAGAGAGCCTCCCGGGCAGACTGATCAGATCCCTTTACAGAGGCTGTTGATGATGAGCCAAATTCTGGCCTCATATATGCAGATACAACGTGTGCAGAAGATAAAGGGAGTTGGGGAGAGGAAGATGGAGGGAGGCATCAGCCAGTGTGTTTGGCACCTGAGGGTTGCTCAGAGACAAAAGCTTCTGGGAAGGGGATTAGAAATTAGTAAACTGTGCAGTGTCCCAGAGTTTTAATGAGCTAACTAGAAGAAGCTGGCTCTTAGTTTCTGGAAGAGAGCTTTGGCTCTGGCATGCTCTAGTAACAGAACAGAGACTCCTTTAGACTAGAGGGCGATGTGACTGAGCAGGATAAAGCAGCTGCAACAAACTATACTAAAGCAAAGAGAAAAATCAGTGACAAAAGAACTGAGACAAAGACTACAATGGTGTAGAGTCTTTGGTATAAAACATATATACTGAAACCTTTACCCACATCATTCTAAATCAAAATGGGCTTCTCTGGAATTTCAGCATAATTTACTATACCCTATCTAACTCCTTCCCCCAGCTTAGTAAATTCTATCTATGCATTTACTGAGCATTGACCATGTACCAGGGGTTATAATGATCATTGGAGATGCAAAGGAGAAAAAAGATAAAACCAATGTTGCCTTTAAGGATATTACATTTTATTGAAGAAAAGAATAAATTAATAATAGTATATATGTATATATATGTGTGTGTGTATATATACATATATATACACATATATGTACATAACAGATTAAATATTGATGGCTCTACAAGATTCTCAGTCACCAAGTAAAATTTTAGAAATGATTATTGGGTTCACTTAAGACAAGAAAACTAGGCTCATGATTTTTTTTTCAGTAACAAGCATTGAAGCACAATGAGTTTTCTGACATAAATTTTCAGTGGCAGTCAATTTCTAACTTTTCATTTAGATTACAGAATTAATTTTTTTCAGAACCACGTACACATTCATATGTACAATTGAATTATGTTGGTGCCATTTGATGTTTCATAAGAAAGCAGAATGGCACTACTGGCTCATGGTAACATGAAGACTACACTGTACCAAATTCAAACTCTAGTGATTCCCACAAATATATAAAGTCAGAGTATAGGACTGATTATAGAATGGATATTCTTAAATTTTAGGAATCACTTTGTATTCTAAATTGACCACCAAAAAATAGCTCATGAAGATCATTACAAAGGTAGAAGTTATGATTTGTAAGAGTAACAATAGTGGGGGGGAGGGCAATTTAGTGTGACTCTTTGATATACTGTTCAATCAAGCATATATTAAAAATCAACTATATTTCAGATACAGTTTATGAAGCATTTCCTTTATAGCAGTGCTAAGTATGAGAAATACAAATATAAAATCAAGATGTTGTTGACAATCAAGTTTATAGCCTATCATAAAAGATGAGTGAAATAAGTGAACAATGAAATGGAAGGAAGGAAGGAAGCTAGGGAGAAAGGGAGATGGGGAAGGAAAAGAGAGAGGGAGGAAGGAAAGGAGAAAGGGAAGAAGGAAGGAGGAGGAAAGACTATTCATTACATTTGTGACTTGCTTTGATATATTTATGAGCACAATAGAATCTCACTGATATAGATATGTCAACCAAGGGTATATATTTCAATCCCTTCATGCTTTCTCATACTATGACACTCTTGCCCATGTTTACCAGAAAATCCTCCATAAGGGTCCCACCTCATGTGTTACAGACCTTCTTTCAGATATTTAATATAATATGGGTACCAGTGCATCATTCAGACTACCCACTCCCATTATTTTTTATTCTTTTTTTATATAGGCAATCCACCTTGTTTGCCAACCAAACCTAGTAGAAATCTGTTATACCACTTATTTCCATTATGCTTTTTCCAAGCATCATGATTATTTATTGCCTACTACTTAAATTTTCTATACATCTTCCAGTTGGGACAATTTGGTGGCAGAGTGGATAGAGTATTTAGACCTAGAATTTAAATCCTTTCTCAGACAATTATTAGTTTTCTGAACTAATGGAAATCACTTAATTGCTCTTAGCCTCAGTTTTCCTTATTTGTAAACTGAAGATAATTATAACCCATTTATTAAGGTTATTGTGATATTCAAATAAAATAATAAATGTAAAGTTTATTGGTGAACTTTACAACACTACATAACTATTATTACTTTTTAAATCACACACAACTTTGACTCTTTAAAGATTGTGGTAACCCATGCCAGAAAGAAAGTGGTATTAGAAAGATGGATTTTTGTTTTAGTGAGCAATACCAACTGCCTTAAAAATGGTTAAAATCATTATTTATTGATTCTTCCCCTTCCAATTCTCTCAGCCTTAATTCAACCTTTGTTTTATAAGGAGAATTCTCTGAAAAGAAAACAGTGAGGTTTTCTTCATTTACATCCCCTTCCAAGATACTTAATAGAGGACTATTTCCTATGTTTTATGCATTATTTAATTTAATTATTAAAATAATTTAATACTTTGGGTCATTTGGGGAGGCAATTAACTAATATATTGAAGAGGGCGCTGAAGAACTGAAGAGGGTGGTAAACTCTGGGCAGAGATGAGTCAGTGGTTCTTTTCTGGCTGGCTGTCTCTCTATCTCTCTCTCTCTCTTTCTTTCCTCCTCATTACCAAGGCCAGATTTATATGGAATGAATTCCCTACTCAAAGCTGTGATAAAACAAAATCTTTATTGATTAGGAAAGGAACCCCTGATTAGGAAAGGGATGCCACAGGGTCTGCTGGCAAAAAGCAGAGAAAAGCCTATTTGCAAAAAATAGAATTTTGGAGGTTCATTTTGTACACAAACAGGATCATAAAACAGAGTTTGTATTTGCAAAGGACTTTTCTGCTTCCTTCAGATATAGAGAAGTTTGTATATCAAAGAAGTTCCTCAGGAGGTGTGTAAATCCTTTGAAGTTTGTATAAGACAGGAATTTCTCTTGAGGATGTAAGATTATGTTAATCATTTGTGTCTTGGGCTATCTCCTTTGATCTCTTCATCATGACAACTTTATTTAGACTGGTAGAAGGTAAAATAGATCATTTGATTTTAGTTTGTCTATTCTTAGAGATAGTTTGTTTTATATTCCCCATGTTCTCTCACCTGTAGCACATTCTCATCAAAGACAACAAAATAGTCTGAATTAGGAATTGAGTTTATGACCAAAGAACAGGAGAAGAGTCAGCGGGGTTATTTGGGAAAGAAGCAGAGGACTGAGAAGAAAATCTCATTTTAATATGTTTGAATTTTTGCTTGTATATTTGCTTTTTACTTTGGATAATTTAAGCTTTCTACCTCATGAGTAGTGATCCTACCTTCCTACTTTATCAGTGAAATGAGGAAAAATTTACTGAATAATTAAAGTATTTTCAGAGTTTAAAATTTTGTATTTTTAGACATTACTAGACAACCCCAAGTTATAAGATATAACTGAGGATGGTGAGGGTACCGATGAAGAGGTTAGGCAGGAATGGGTATGGTTCCTTCTCTCCTAGACTGGAGTTCTGAGCAAAAAAAAAAAAATTAGCCAAATCCAGAGGCTATGGTAAAAAGGCTTTATTATTAAAGAAACACCAAGAGGGATTCTCTTGGTAGGCATAGAATTCTCCAAGAGAGAAGTGATCTACAAAGAATCATTTTTGAAGACCCATTTTATGTATGAGTCTAAGGGAAGTCTCAGATAAATATGAAGTCTTGCCTGGGGTTATGACTTCCCCCAAGAAAGCTTATCTTGCTCTGAGAGGATGCAAGGCCATTTGGGTTTGTAGATCAAAGAGGACATTTTTTTGTGTGTGATTTTACATAATTTTATTGGGCTCACTCAGGTCATACAAAGTTCACTCTTGTCAAGGAGACCATAAGTGAAGAGGTATCTCAGTGACTTAGAGGTAACATATGATTGCTGGTAACCTAAAGTGAAAAGGGGAATGAAATCACAATTTCAATAGTATAGTAAGTTCCCAGCTAAATAATTTTCTCTACCAATGCAAATTGAGATCTCTTTTTGTTTTTGTTTTCTTACAATTTGTAAAATTAAAGAGCTACTTAGGACACTGGAGATTAGTGGATTTGCTAAGGGTCCTACATTCCATATCTGATAAAGACAAGATTCAAATTCAGATCTCCCTGACTCTAAAGCAATCTTATTATCCACTGCACCATACAAATAATCAATGAAAACCAAACCAATTATATCTAGTCCTGCCTCTGCAGACTACAAACTTCCATTAGAAAGTCTGTGTCAATCACCCTTGATCTAGGGCTAGAGGAAATGTGAAAGAGGAGGGCATTATAGCCTTGTGACATATCTCCCTCTTTGTAGACACATATCTAGCATTTTCTTTGAGGAAACATGAGAAAGATGTGATACTGATGATAATGAGTCCCGAGTCCTCAATACCATAACCAATAGAACACCCTGCCCTTGTGTCCCTAATACATTGTTTCCTGCTGGAAGTTGTGCCATGTCAGGATAAACATTATGAAGTAATATTGCACACAATGGGGAGGGAATTAGCTGTGCAAATCCCATTAATGTAAATGAGACTTCAGTGGTTAATTTCCCATGCATTGGCTGAATATTTACCCCAATTAGTTATGTTAAAGTTTCACACTACACTCAGACCACATTTCCAACTGGGAAGGGGATATAGAAGGGGGAAAATTGTCCTCAACCTGTGTCTCAGTTTCATATAGGACAAACAAGCTTAAAGCCACCTAGATCATTTTATTTGTCTTCTCATGTATTCTGAAAGCAGAACCCTTTGCCCAAACTTTGAAATGTACAACCATTGGGAAATCATTGTTTTCATTAGCAAGCTACCTGCTGGGGCATTCTCTTATACAGGACAGGTTTATTTTGGTTTATTAATTCCATTCTGGTGAATAATTTCATTGCTAGCCTTGTTAGACCTGTAGTTTGTTTTAACATTGCAAATACTTTGATGACTGCAAGGGTGCTCCAGATAATGGGAAATTAGAGAAGATGTAGACGTGATATTAGCAGAAATGCAGTAGGAGAGATTAATCCACATTGTAGTTTAATTTTCCCAATAGCAAAATACTAGGGAAATTAATGTGGACGCTCTAATCCCATGGCACATTGTGAACTTGCCTTCTAGAGTACTTTTCACATTGTAATCACATTAATAACATATTTATACAGCCTTCTGCAATTTATGAAGCATCTTTCTTATGAGAAGCCATGCTTGGTACATTAGAATGAGTGATGGCTCTGGGATCAAAGAACTTGGATTCAAATAGTATTTCTGATGTTAACTATTTACATGGAGGTGTAGGGTATGTTCAGGGAAGACTAGTACCTCTGGGGTGAAGGCTATAGAAACACTTGAACAGGATTGCTCAGTATGGTGTGTCCTCAGCAGAAAAAATGCTATTCTGTATGAGCAAAGCAGAATTAAATTAGCCCAAAAGAAATGCTAGATGAACAAAATTAGAGAAGCTACTTCAAATGTTCATATGAACTATTTGTGTCTGAACTGTGGCAGAGCATTCTGAGTTCGAATTGGTCTGATCAACTATAGTCAGATAGACCATAATTGGATTTTAACATAGTGATGTCATTTTGGTCCTCTCTGAGAAGTCAGATAACAACCAACCAATTTACATGACATGAGGTATGCCATTTGACCTTTCTGTGCCTTCATGTTCTCATCTTTAAATAAAAACAATATTGAACTAGATGACTGATCAAGTCTCTTCCAGTGAGAAATCTGACCCTTCAGAACACCATAGATAGTCCATACTGTCATGGATAGTGATATGCTCATTTATATTGAAGAAACTTCTAAATCTCTAACCTCAGAGTATCTCTATCTTCCTCATATCTCCATGTCCACATTGTCCTTTATCCCCTCTACCACATACAAATACACACACACACACACACACACACACACACACACATACACACACACACACATCTGATGATCTAATCTCCTATTGCACTGAGAGTTTAAGGACATAAACATAAATTACCTTAATGCCTATTCTCAAAACTTCTCTGCATCATCACCCTGTTTTTACTCCTACAGTTCTAATCTTCATCAAAGCTAATCCATTCACCTGCTCCAATTCTGCTTTGCTTTTTTTTTTCCCCTGTGACTTGGGGAAGTTATGCTCATTCTGAACCATTCATTATTTTTCTTCTTAATAAACAGATTTTTATTGATAGGTTTTGATTTTATATCATCTTCATTTCATACTACATCCTTCCCCGTATTCCTTCACAGAGAGTCCTTCCTTAGACTAAAGATTATTCATATTTTATCCATCTTTGCCTACTTTCTGTGTGTGATATAAAATTTGAAGATTATTTTTATCTTCAGTTCTTATTATTCATGACTTGGAACATTATTTTGCAGGGTTTTAATAGTATACAATTCTTTGAAGAACTGTTTGTATCATTGGAGAAATCATTTTTGGCATATGTCCCTATTTGTGGTATTACATGTATATGGGATTCTTTTCAGACGTATTCTTTTTCCTAGTAAATTTATTTACTTTTAATACATATTGCTTTATGAATCATTTTGGGAGAGAAAAATTAGCACAAAAGGGAAAAACCATGGGAGAGATTAAAAAAAGAAAAAAAAAAAAACAGAAAAAAAAAAGAAAGGAACATAGCATGTATTGATTTACATTCAGTTTCCTTAATTCTTCCTCTGGATGCAGATGGCATTTTGTTTCCAGTCTATTGGGATTGCTTTGGATCACTGAACTACTGAGAAGAACCATATGTTTCATAGTGGATAATCACACATTCTTGCTATTTTTGTGTACTCTATTTTAAAGGGCTGAAACTATGAAAAGGTGTACTTGAATCAGACAACATTCAGGCATTTAAGGCTAATTACCTATTCAATATAAGACAGTGACTCTATTAGCATATGTTTAGAAAAATAGCTCTTCTCACTGTTTGGTGCTGACAATGTTAATGGGGTTAAGATCCAGCAGTGTTATTACTGAGCTTATATCCTAAAAAGATCTTAAACAAGGGAAAAGGACCACATGTGCAAAAATGTTTGTGGCAGCCCTTTTTGTAATGGCTAGAAACTGGAAACTGAATGGATGCCCAACAATTGGAGAATGGCTGAATAAATTGTGGTATATGAATGCTATGGAATGTTATTGTTCTATAAGAAATGACCAACAGATGATTTTAGAGAGGTTTGGAGAGACTTACTGATGCTGAGTAAAATGAGTAGAACCAGGAGATCATTATACATTTCAACAACAATATTATATAATGGTCAATTTTGATGGACATGACTCTCTTCGACAATGAGATGAACCAAATCAGTTCCATTTGTTCAATAATGTAAAGAACCAGCTACACCCATTGAAAGAACTATGGGAAATGAATGTGGGCCACAACATAGCATTTCCACTCCTTCTGTTTTAGTCCTTTTGCATCATTGTTTTCCTTCTCAGGTTATTTTTACTTTGTTTCTAAATCTTATTTCTCTTGTGCAGCAAGATAACTGTATAAATATATTGTATTTAACATATACTTTAACATATTTAACATGTATTAGTCTACCTGCCATTTGGGGGAGAGGCTGGGGAGGAGGGGAAAAGTAGGAATAGAAGATTTTGCAAGAGTCAATGCAGAAAAATTACCCATGCATATGTCTTGTAAATAAAAAGCTATAATAATAATGATAATAATAATAAAGATTGGTATAGCAATGAACAAATAGGCCAATTTAGGCAGAAATTAAGGCTCTTATTTCTTCCTGTAACTAGTTTAAAATCTCTAGGAATTTGGCTGCTCTCCCACTTGTTGCATACACATTTACCATCATTAATATTTCATTATTTATGATACCCTTTATCAAGATGTATTTTCATTCCTTATCTCTTTTAATAAGATCTATTTTTAGTTTTGCCTTATCTGAGATCAAAATTGACACCCCTAATTTTTTTTCATTTCAGCTGAAGCATAATAAATTATGTTCCAGTCTGTTCCTTTTGCTCTGTATTTGTCTCTGTGTCAAATGTGTTTTTTGTAAACAACATATTGTAGGAGTCTGTGTTTTAATCCACTCTATTTGCTTCCTTTTTATTGGAAAGCACATCCCTTTCACATTAACATTATGATTACCAGATCTATATTTCCCCTCCATCCTATTTTCTTTCCTGTGTATACTTTTGTTTTCTCTTTCCACCTTGTTCTAAGCTTGTGTTTTTAATCATCTCATCCACTACCTTGTCTCCATTGTTCCTGCTCCTTCTCTTACTAGTGTTTTGTTTACCTACTCCACTATCTACTATCTACTAAGCTACTATCTTATCTTATATCACCCCTCCCCCCTTCTCTTAGTAATGTTTTTAAACTCACTCCACCCACTACCTTATTTTCTATCAACTCTTCCCTTCTTCTCATATCTTTTTCCTTAGTGTTTCTGCTCTCCCTTCTATTGTTTCTAACTATCGATAGCTTCTATATGGATAGAGAGCAGACTTTAAACCCTGAGGAGACTAAAAACAGACTGTGTCCAGATGAATCCCTTAAGGGGGATAGCATCTGGCCCTCAGCACACAAGACTCTCATAGAAGTTTAAAAGGCTCTCACAAGAAAGCTAGAAGAAAAATGGGATAAGGAAAGGGAAGCTTGGTAAGAGAGTCTGGATAAGTCATCTCACTCATTTAAAGACAGAGTGGAAAAAAATCAAATCCTTGAAACACAGAATTAGTGAATTGCAAAAAGAAAATAGCTCTCTAAAAAATAAAATTGGCAAAATGAGAAAAATTCCGTAGAATAAAACAACTTACTTAAAAACTCAATTGGACAACTAGAAAAAGGTATAAAAAAAGTGAGTGAAGAAAATACTTCATTGAAAATCAGAATTGAACAAATGCAATTGAATGATTCGAGGAGACACCAAGAATCAGTCAAGCAAAACCAAAAAAAATGAAACTGGAAAAAAAAAATCAAATACTTTCTTGGGAAAACAACAGGCCTGGAAAATAGATCCAGGACAGACAATCTGAGAATTATTAGACTCCCTGAAAAATATGAAAAAAAGATCCTGTACACTATTTTCCAGGAAATTATCAAAGAGAACTGCCCAGATATCTTAGAAACAGAGGATAAAATAGAAATTGAAATAATTCATTGATTACCAACTGAAAGGGATCCTAAAATTAAAACACCAAGAAATATAGTGGCCAAATTCCAGAACCATCAGATGAAGGAAAAAATGCTGCAAGTTGCTAGAAAAAAATCAATTCAAATATGGAGGAGCCACAATAAAGATTACCCAGGATCTAGCAGTGTCCACATTAAAGGATTGAAGGGCCTGATATATGATATTCCAAAAGGCTAAGGAACTTGGTATGCAGCCAAAAATAACTTACCCAGCAAAAATGAGCATCTTTTTTTCCAGGGAAGAAGGTGGACATTCAACGAAATAAGTGAATTTCATCTATTCTTGATGAAAAAACCGAATCTAAACAAAAAAAATTATTTACAAATATAGAAATCAAGAGAAACCTAAAAAGGTACAAAGAAATCTTGGAAACTATATTTCTGCTATAAAGATATATGAAGAACACATGTATACATTGTTCTAGAAACTAGAGGTGGAAAGGAAATTGTACCTAGCAAAGGGTAACATCTCACAAAGAGGCAATGGAAACCTATTATATATGGGAGAAAGAATGTAGTGTATACATACTGTGTATCATACTGCCATCAGAATTGGCTTAAAAAGAAAAATTTTAGAAATATTTGATTTATGGTGAAACTTCTCCCACCTCATTGAAAAGTGGGAGAGGAAAAGTGAAAAGGGAAGGAGTAAGCTAAACGGAAGGGATTACAGAAATTGTGAGAAAAAGGAGTAAGATAGGGGGAGGAACTGTAAAGTGGGGGTAGGGATACTAAAAAGGGAGGGCTGTGAGAAGCAAGTGGTGCTCATAACTTTAATACTGGAGATGGGGGGAAGGGGGAAGGAAAGGAGAAAAGCATAAGCAGGGATTAACAAGATGTCAAGTAATACAGAATTGGTAATTTTAACTATAAATGTAAATGGGGTAAACTCTCCATAAAGAAAAAACAGTTAGCAAACTGGATTAAAAGCCAGAATCCTACAATATGTTGTTTGCAGGAAACACACCTTAAGCAGAGTGATACTTACAGAGTAAAGATAAAAGGTTGGAGCATAATCTACTATGCTTCAGGTGAAGTAAAAAAAAGCAGTGTAGCCATCCTCATCTCAGATCAAGCAAAAACAAAAATTGATCTAATTAAAAGAGATAAAGAAGGGCATTATATCCTGCTAAAGGGTAGCATAGATAATGAAGCAGTATCAATATTAAACATATATGCACCAAGTGGTGCAGCATCTAAATTCTTAAAAGAGAAATTAAGAGAGCTGCAAAAAGAAATAGACAGCAAAACTATAATAATGGGAGATCTCAACTTTGCCCTCTCAGAATTAGATAAATCAAACTACAGAATAAATAAGAAAGAAGTCAAAGAGGTAAATAGAATACTAGAAAAGTTTGATATGATAGATCTTTGGTAAAAGCTAAATGGAGACAGAAAAGAATATACTTTCTTCTCAGCAGTTCATGGAACCTATATAAAAATTGATCATATACTAGGATATAAAAACCTCAAAATCAAATGCAGTAAGGCAGAAATAGTAAATGCATCCTTTTCATACTACAATGCAATTAAAATTACATTTAATAAAAAGCCAGGGGAAAATAGACCAAAAAATAATTGGAAACTAAATAATCTTATACTAAAGAATGCTTGGGTAAAACAGCAAATCATAGATAGACATAATTAATAACTTCACCCAAGAAAATTACAATAATTAGACATCATACCAAAATGTGTGGGATACAGCCAAAGCAGTAATAAGGGGAAGTTTTATATCTCTAGAGGCCTACTTACATAAAATAGAGAAAGAGAGGGTCAACGAATTGGGCTTACAATTAAAATTGCTAGAAAAGGAACAAATTAAAAACCCCCAGGCAAACAGGAAACTTGAAATTCTAAAAATAAAAGATGAGATTAATAAAATTGAAAGTAAAAAAACTATTGAATTAATTAATAAAACTAAGAGTTGGTTCTATGAAAAAACCAACAAAATAGACAAACCCTTAGTAAATGTGATTTAAAAAAGGAAAGAGAAAAAGCAAATTGTTAGTCTTATAAAAAGATCTTAAAGAAGGCAAAGGGACCTATATGTGCAAGAATGTTTGTGGCAGCCCTCTTTGTAGTGGCCAGAAACTAGAAACTGAGTGGCTGCCCATCGATTGGAAAATGGCTGAATAAATTGTGGTATATGAATATTATGGAATATTATTTTTCTGTAAGAAATGACCAGCAGTATGATTTTACAAATGCCTGGAGTGACTTACATGAACTGATATTGAGTGAAATGTGCAGAATCAGCAGATCACTATATACTTTAATATACATACTATATGATGATCAATTCTGTTGGATGTGGTCATCTTCAACAATGAGATGAACCAAATCAGTTCCAATAGAGCAGTAATTAATTGAATTAGCTACACCCAGAGAAATAACTCTAGGAGATGAGTTTGAACCACTAAGTAGAATTCCCAGTCCCTCTATTTTTGTGCGCCTGCATTTTTTATTTCCTTCACAGGCTAATTGTACACTATCTCAAAATATGATTCTTTTTGTACAGTAAAACAACTGTATGGACATGTATACATATATTGTACTTAACTTATACTTTAACATATTTAAGATGTATTGGTCAACCTGTCATCTGGGGAATGGAGTGGGGTGAAGGAGGGGAAAAGTTGGAAACAAAGGTTTTGCAATTGTTAATGCATTAAAAGCACCAATAAATTTTATTAGAAAAAGTAAAAAAAAAAAAAGAATATATGCATTTTCATGTTTCTTTTGGGATTTTCAGCATATCCTCAGCTAAGATCTTGGATTGAGGTAAAGAAAGGAGAATGCTGGGGTCAGTATTAGAAGCAACATGTCAACTATCATGTTATTGTCGTTTAATCATTTCAATCATGTCTGATTCTCCATGATGCCAGTAAGGGTTTTCTTGACAAAAATGCTGGAGTGACTTATCATTTCCTTCTCCAGCTCATTTTATAGATGAGAATTTGAGACAAATGAAGTTATGTGACTATTTGGGGTCATACAGTCATATAGTCATTAAATATTTGAAGTCAAATTTGAACTTGCAGAGATGGGCTTTCCTGACTTCAGGCCTGGTATTATATCCACTGAACCACATAATTGCCCTTAATAAATATATTATCATTTGATTATGCTTTACTTCATTAAAGCTCCACTTTGTTTTAACAAGAAGAAATACTCCCAGCTTAAAAGTAGTGTAGAGGGTATTATTAAATGATTGGTATGTTTCCGAAGAGTAAAAACTTGAACTAATAAAATGATTAATATTTAAGATTCTTCTAGATCCCCACTGTGACATTTCTATGAAATGCTCACATAATCTCACCTGAACTTAGAGGCCTCCACAGCACAGGTTTGTAGAGTAAGAAAATTAGAAAGAGTACTAGTATGAGGGTCAGCTGGGTTCAAATCTTGGTTGTGACAGATGTTAGGCTATAAATGATTATTTAACTTCTCTGAAGATAAATATCTGTAAGAAGTAGATAATTATATTATTTCACCACAGTTGTTGGGAGTGAAGCTCCTTGTAAACCATGAAGCACAACAAAAAGAAGTTTCCAAGATTATTTTTCATTTCAGGGTCCCTGCCTGTACAAGCCATGTCTTAAATATGCCTGAAAATAAAAGCTACTTTAACCCAACATAATAAGGAACTCATTTGACCAAAAACCCTGGCATAATTATCTAGAGAAGAGCCAAAGACAGTCAGTTGTGGTCTGTGACTGACTGTGGTATTGAGACACAGAAAAGAACAATCATTCCCATTGCAGTTTGCACATTCCTGCAAGTTCCTCCAAAGCAGTTTGCAGGTCAGTAAACATATTAACTGTATCTGCCTCAAGTCAATGTTAATGCTGTCAGTTTTGTGAGTGCAGCCTAGTGCATCCACTCATTCCAGGACACAGATCTGGAAAAAGAGGGATGCCTTGATTCCTGGTGTTAGCCTGCCCCCAATTGAATCACTCCTGTGCTAAAGAACATGCCAGTGTGCTGCTTGAGTCATGGTTAGTTCCTCTATTTGGATACATGAATCTCTAATAGCCTCTGGCAGATGAGGGTTCCCCTTGAAGTACCCATAGGAATAATGGCTAAAGGGCACCTGGATGTTCATGATGCTAGACTGAGTGGGAACCATGACATTCAGGTTCTGAGCAAAGTGCAGAACATAACTTTGGGGAGTAGGCTTTCCACAAGGAATTCTGTGATTAAATAATCAATCAAGAAACATTTTAATGCACCTATTATATGTGGGACTCTTTTCTAAGCATTAGTTATAAAATAAACTATCCCCTTCCTTCAAAGGGTAAGGAGACAGACATGCAAATATATGCATATATGTGTATATATATGCACATATACATATATGCATGTAATTCAGTAATTCATTTGTGTCTGGCTCTTCATGAATCATAATGTCCATGGAATTATTTTGGCAAAGACACTGGATTGATTTGCTCCTTCCTTTTCCAATTGATTAAGGTTAAGTAATTTATCCAGAACCATACAACTAGTATACATCTCAAGTCCAATTTGAACTCATCTTCCTGACTCCAGGACCAGCATTCTATCCACTGACACATCTTATTGACTGTTATATATGTATATGCATATGTATATTTGTATGTATATATATGCATATATATACATGCACATACATTGACATAGATATGCACATGTGTTATGTATATTATATATATATATATACATATATATATATATATATATATATCTGTGCATGTATATAAATAAATGTTTTGATTGTGTGGAAATCTTGAAGAAGAAAATATGTTCCTCATGTGATATCAAGTCTCTAAGACAGAGGATCTTAACCATTTTTATTGTGGTTTTTTTTTTTTATGTCATGAACTCCTTTGGTAACTGGGGAAAAGCACTAACTTCTCAGAATAATGTTTTGAAATGCATAAAATAAAATACAGTGACTTTAATTTAGACAATCTTCACATATACTACTGTTAGCAAGTATTCTTAAGAAAAAAATGGAGTATCCCTCATAGACAATAAGTAAGAAAAGCAGTGCTTTTCAACAATCCAAAAGGCAGCTCTACTCATTGATATCTTCACATGGTCAAGATAGAATCAGATTGATTATATAATTTTCAGCAAAAGAGGGAAAAGTTCTCTATTGTTGGTTAAAAGAATCCCTGAAGCTGACTGTTAATCAGATTTGAACTTAATATTGCAAAATTAAAACTTAAAGAAAATAAATAAAATCATCAGATAATACAAGTATAATGCAAATAACAGTTTCTATGAACATGCAGAATTATATCTTGTAAACAGAGTTCCTGAAGAACTATGGACAGAAGTTCTTGATATTTTGCAGTAGACAGCAACAACAACATTGTACAGACAAAGAAGAACAAAGAAGAAAAATGGCTATCTGATGTGGTTTTACAAATAGTTGAGGAATGAAGGGAAAGAAAATAAAAAGGAGAAAGGGAAAGATATATTCAACTGAATACAGAATTTGAGAGAAGAGGAGATAAGAAGGTTTTCTTAAATACCAATGCAAAGAAATAGACAAACACAATAGAATAGGAAAAAAACAAGAGATCTCTCCAAGAAAATTAGTAATATCCAAGGAAAGTTCCCTGCAAAATTGGACACGTTAAAAGGCAAAAATGATAAGGATTTAACAAAAACATAAAAGAATAAAAACATATAGCCAGAATACACAAAAGTTATACCAAAAAGATCTTAACATCACCAATAACTGATAACCATGAAGGTTTTGTTACTAAACTAGATGCATAGATTCTGGCAAATGAAATAAAGTGAACTTTAGGAAGCATTGCTAAGAAAAAGGCTAATGGATATGATAGCATTCCAGTGAGCTATTTAAAACCATAAATGATGATGTTAGGTGCTGCACTCAATATGCCCACAAATTTGGGAATTTCAAATGTGGGCTACTGAACTGGAAAAGATCATTTTACATCCAAATCCTAAAGAAGTAGGAAGCCAATGATTGTTCAAATTAGCAAACAATCACACTAATTTTATATGTCTTAAAATTCTGCAATCGTGGCTTCAGGAATATGTGAACCTAGAATTATGAGAAAAGAAGGCTGATTTTCAAAGAAGCAAAGGAATTAGGAACCAAATTACCAACATTTATTAAATTTAGGAGAAAGCAAATGAATTCTAGAAAAAATAATCTCTTTCTGCTTCATTATCACCCTAAAGTTTTTGTGTAGATCATAACAAAATGTATTGAGTCTTCAAAGAAATGGGAATACCTGCTCATCTTACTTGTCTCCTGAGGAACCTGTATATGGGACAAGAAGCAACAGTTAGAATTGAACATGGAACAACTAATCAGTTTAAGATTGGAAAAGGAGTACAATAAGGCTGTATATTGTCACCTTATTTATTTAACTTATATAGAGAGTATATTACATGAAGTGCCAGACTAGATAAATAAAAAGCTGGAATTGTTTGCCAGGAAATTTCAACAATCTCAAATATTCAGACAATACTATTTCAATAACAGAAAGTGAAGAGGAATTTAAAAACTTGATGAAGATGAAAGAGGAGAGCATAAAATGTGTCTTGAAGCTTAAAATTAAAAACAACATGACAACAAAGACCCAAAAAAACTTTTCCCATCTTGGCACATAGAAGAAAAAGAAATAAAAGTAGTGTAAGGTTTTATATTCTTGGGCTCAAACATCATTGCAGATGGGAAACTACAACCATGAAATTAAGATTCTTACTCCTTGGAAGGAAAACTATAGCAAATCTTTACACCATACTAAAAAGGTGAGACATCACCTTTACTATAGAAATTTATATATAGTAAAAGTTATGGGTTTTCAAATAACAATGCATAACTTTGAAAGTTGTTCTATAATGAAAGCTGAGTGCTACAGAATTGACACTTTCAAATTGTGGTGCTGGAGAAGACTTTAAAGAGCCCTTTGTACATCAAGAAGATCAAATCAATACTTGAAGAAATTAATTCAGGCTATTTACTGGAAAGTAAACTATTGAAGCTGAAGCTAAAATAAGTTGGCCACATAATGAGAATATGGGACTTTCTGGAAAAGTCCCTAATGTTGGGAAAGACTGAAGACAAAAGGAAAGGGAAACAGACCAAAATGAGATGGATAGACAGTTTCATAGAAATCACAAATATAATTTGCTCAGACGTCAAGGAATAATGGGGGTAAAAAAAGGCCTGGCATGTGATGATCCATGGGGCCATGAAGAATCAGACACAATTGAATATCTGGACAACAATATGTAGTATTGCAAGCAAAACAGTTATAGTGAAATGTAGCCATTGAATTCAATCAGCTTACAATTCTCAAGTTAACCAGCGCTTATGCTCCAAGATCCTTAAGATATTAAAAGATTATAGCAATGCTTAAAAAGCAAACATTGTTTGTAATATTTCTTTTAGTGTCTATTCTGTAGTTTTGTTTCTTTGAGTGAATTGCCATTGCCAGAGACATTGTTTATAGTGAGATAATCCTAGAAAGCACTAGAATTGGAGTCTTGAGACATGAGGTCAATTTCTAGGTCACTGGTTTTCTGATCTTGGGCAAGAAGCTTAATATTGCTTAGCCTGTTCTGTCATTTGTACAAAAGGCAAAATTAATAATAATGATAATAAATAATGATAATGCTAGCAATTAATCATAATAATAATAGTCCTAGGAACAATAATAATAGCTAACATTTATATAGTGCAATAAGGTTTACAAATTATTTCATAAGTATTAAGTTCTTTTATGTTCACAACTACCTTGTGAGATAGGTGCTATTATGATTTCCATTTATACTTAGGGAAACTGAGGCAGGCAGAAATGAAATTACTTGCCCAGGTTCACAGATTTAGGAAGTGTTTAAGACTACATTTAAACTCTATTCTTCCTGATTCCAGGTTCAGTGCCCTATAACCTCTACTATCATTGAAATTAGTCTTCACAGAATTCACAGTGGGTTTTTTTTTTTATTTTTTTCTAATTTGTTTAACTTATGAACTTTTACATTTAGATCATGTACTCATATGAAATTTATCTTTGTTTAAGGTGTGAGATAATGATTAAATTGATTTCTTCCATACTTCTGTCCAGTTTTTCCAATGATTTTTTTGGGAAAAAAAAAAAAAAAAAGATGGGGGTGGAAGATATGAGAACAATGAAAAAGAAAATGTAAAGGAAGAGAAAAGAAATAAGGTACATAATAGAGGAGTATTGAAGAACTCAAAAAGACTTGATAGAAAGATTCATGTCTGGGAATCATAGAACATAAAGTTGCAGAAAAAGTAATTTCAGAATTAAGACCTTAGAGATCTGTTTCAAACTTTTCATTATCAATAGGAAGTGGGATTCACAGAGGGAAGTGAGTTGTTCCTGATCACTCAGCTAGTAAATAGGAAATCTTGGACTCAGACCCACATTTCAAATCCAAATTCATTACACTATATTTACATTTCAAAAATTCCAGATATGAGAATGTTTTGCCACCTAATCCTAGGGCTCTTTTTACCCTGGCCCATAATCCACCCCATTATTATTAACAAGACATTGGTTATACCAAGCTTTTTCAATGGTTTCATCAGGTACAATAATAGTATATTACACCCATAGTAATTATAATGTACTACTTTACATTTATCCATACTGTATTATGTAAAGGACCGCAGATATTGGGGAACTCTGAGAAAAGTATACTTGAAGCAAAGATACTTACAGCAGGGTATTAACCCAATGTGATTAATGAGATGATGATTCTCTAGTTCACACATATTTAGTGTGCTGTAATGATGGAATCATACTGAGGTATTTAAGGGCTGAAGAGGACTGGAAATAGAGACATTTCATCTTTGACCATCCTATTGGTGGCTTTCCTGCCTCCTGCACTCCTCCATTAAGAGCAAGACTGAGTTAGACTATGACAGACACAGACTATAAAGAAGACAGACTGTGAAGGAGACAATAAAGACTCTAGATTCTATTCGTGATTATCCTTGTGGTGTCTATCCTGCTAAAACCAAGGCCCATCCAGAGAACCTCCAGACAGCTAGCCTGTTCATTACAGTATTATTTTGAAAATACATTCACATCCACTGACTTATTTAATTCTTATAATATTATGATAGAATAAAAATTGTTATTCCAATTTGACAGGAAGAGAAACTAAAATTCAGAAAAATTAAATGATTTTTCCAAGTCATTCTCCAAAATCAATAAATGAAAGAATTGGAATAGGTAGAGGTTTTGACAAAAAACAACATCCCAATTAAATCTTCCTTAGATGATATAGCCCCTCCAATTGGTTTTCTACAATACCGAATATAAAAGATACAACAACAATTTCTTGCTAAGATTTGAAAAATATTATTATTATTATTATTATTTTGCTGAGGCAATTGGGCTTAAATGACTTTCCCAGGCTCATACAACTAGGAAGTGTTAAGTATCTGAGGCTGGATTTGAACTCAGATCTTCCAGACTTCAGAGCTGGTAGTGTATCCACTTTGCTGCCCCCCAAAAATATACATATACATGTAAGGAAGTTAAAGCTCAGTGATGTGAAATAGATTTGATCAGTTTTGCATAGGTAACAAGTGGCAGGGAGGCAGGGATACTGAGCTTTTTTTTTTTTTTTTTATGTCAAGTACAACACTTACTCATATCAACCTAAATGCTTATCTTTTCCAACATTACAAGACCCTTTCTAGGTCTTACTTTAGATATTTCCATTTTATTTTTAGGAACAATTATTATATTTGAAAAGGATGAAATCATACACTTTATACAAATTATCCATAATGAGTAAAAATAATATATAAGCAGTTGACATAATATTGAATGGTCATATACCAACAGTTAAAAACAAAGATATTTTACTAAAGAAAATACATCCAAGATGACCTTGCCACATCTTAAACATAATTATGTGTTTGGTTTGCTATTTATGATGTTTCTTTTTCAAACAAGGGTATAAAGTGTAGTAAAGTTATATGGAAACTTTAAAATGAACTAATGGTCACGATTCTGGGAAGATAGCGGAGTAGGTCAATAAATTTCAAACTCTCCAGATTTTCCCCAACAAACAACAGATTTGTGCCTCAGGACAAACATACACTGGTGAAACACAAAGATTTGAGGCAGAACAAGGAGTTCTACTGGGACAATCCAAAAAGACAAGAAAAGACCTCAGGATGGGGACCAGTGTGAAGTGCAAATACCCCCAGGCTAGTTCTGCACAAACACCAAGTGGGGACTTTGGGGGCTGGCTAGGTTTGGCTGGAGCCTCAGCAGGAACTTCAGAAATTTTCAGCTCCCAGACTACTACAGAGTTGAGGTCTGACTCCAGGAAAACTCATTAGGAACTCTGCTGATTAGAAATTCCAGGCTCAGCTGTACTACAGAGACATGACCCTATGTGAGAAGGAACCAGCACACCAATGAGTACAGAAGCAGAGGGGCAGGGTTGCTGCTGGCTGTGGTCATTAGTCACTGTCAGGAGAATAGAGCTCTTAGTTTGGAATTCTAGTCTAGAGCTCAGTGGGGAGAGCTGAAGTGAAGCTAGGGGTACCATCCCTCCACCCCAGGATTAGAAATGCTTACATTAATATTTCTCATTAAAAAAAAAAAAAGGAACTGGCAAAGAAGAAAGAACCCAACTATAGAAACTTACTATGGGAATAGGGAAGCCAAGGGTTTATTTTCAGAGGAGGACACTAAAAAAAAAAAAAAAAAAAAAAAAAAAAAAAGCTACTACATCAAAATGTTAAATGGCTCCATGCCTAAGATTTATAAAAGGAACTCAAAAAAGCTATAAAAATCAAATGAGAGAATTGAGGCAAAACTAAAATAAGTAAATAAAAACTATCCAAGAAAAACGAGAAGAGTGTGGAGGGAGGAAGGGAAGTTTACTAACTAGGAAAGGAGAAAAAGAATCTTAAAGAAGAAAAAAAATACCATTGGGCAGACAAGCCATAAAACTGTAAGAAAACAAGAGATAACCAGAAAAATGAAGAATGAAAAGATAGAATAGAATATAAAATGTCTTGTGAGAAAAATTGATCTGAAGAACAGATCAAAAAGAGATAACAAGAGAATGATTAAACTATCTGAAATCTGTGACCAGAAAAGGAACCTTGACACAATAATGCAAGAAATAATACCAAAAAATTGTCCTGGAGTAATAGAACATGAGGGAAAAATAAAAATGGGAAAAAAATCCACCATTCACCTCTTCAAAAAGATCCTTTTTTGGAAAACACATAGAAATATTACTGCCAAATTTTGGAAACCTTGGATCAAAGAGAAAATGTTGCAAGAAACAAGAAAAACATTCAAATATGCTGGAGCTACAATTAGAATTGTTCATAACTTATCAACAGCCACAATAAAAGACCACAGGTCCTGGGATCATATATACTAGCAATCAAAAGAATTAGGCCTGTGGTCAAAAATATTGCATCCAGCAAAATTATCCATAATATTTTATGAAAGAAATGTACATTCAACAAACTTGTCTCAACCTAACCTGAACTTAATAGAAAAGTTAACATATGAACCAATAGCAAAAACTGGTTTGTTATTTTTAAAAAAATTGCTTTTTATGTTTTTAAATTCATGCAAAGAGTTTTCAAAATCCACTCTTTAAAAAATCTTGTGTTCCAAACTTTCCTCTCTTCTTTTCCTTCTCCTCCTTTCCCTAGACATCAAGTAATCCAAAATAGGTTAAAAATATGTGAAATTCTTCTAAACATATTTCCACATCAATGATCCATAATCAATTTAGATCAAAAGAGGAAAAAATGAGAAAGAAAACAAACAATAATAACAAAGGTGAAAATACTATGCTATAATCCATGTTCATCCTCCAAAGTTCTCTCTCTGGATGTGGATGACATTTTCCATTTCAAATATTTTGCAACTGCTTTGAATTATCTTGTTATGGAAGAGTCAATTCCATCACAATTGATCATCATATAATCTCATTATTTTCTTAGTTCTACTCACTACATTTAGCATCACTTCATATAAGTTTTTTTTTCCTTTCCTTTTCCTTTTCTGTCTTTTTTATTCCTTTTTAAAAAAAAATTATATGTAGTCTAATTTAAAATGAGCTAATTATTATTTATATGAATAAAAAATATTAAGCCACATTTTGAATTTTGAATAAATACATAGCAGCAAATTTAAAATCCTGATTTAATTATGACTAAATCCCTATTTCAAATTATCCTCTTTTCAATGTCTGACTTTAGCACCTCATGACAATCAGAAGATCCTTATTACAAAAAAGTTATGCTAAAGTATTTTAAGAATCTATATATTATTACTATTATCCTGATTCTGTTCATTCTTGAAGTTGTGTTACAGAAGAGCAAAATAAGTCTGTTTCTCAGCACTCCATATTTAATGATTTTTATCAATATCCACTTTGTTTAATTAAAGTTCAAATTATTTTTAGTAGTTTTTAAGGTTGATATCTAAAAATATATCAAAAACAAACTGTATTTGATTTATTAAATGTCTATACAAGGCATACAATTATAGTGAGGTACACAGAAACAAAGCTGAAAAGTAAGCATATGCTTTATAATTGTCCTATATGTGTGGAAGGGTGGGGGGTTTAGGGAGAATGAAGGACAAAGGCCCAAGTATTTGGGCTCCAGCCACATAACTCACAAAGAATTTGAACCCCAGCTCCCTGGTCCTCAGAACTGTGGTCTCTCCCTCAGCCACATAAGAAGTTTGAATTGCAGTTCAAAGAGAGCCCCTGTGACATAAATTATGTAAAACAACCATTTCAGGATGTTAAACTGAACTGGAGTCAGTCTGAATTTAACTGCCCAGCAAATCACTGGAAAAGGACTATGGCAATATCTTTAATAGACAGTATAAATACTTGGGGCATAAAACTGCCTATTCCACTTATTTCCATTACAGTAATCCCCTTTCCAAGTTCTGATTAGAGATGGATAAACAGATAAATAGATTTTTTTTTAACTTCTATTCATTGAGGCATCTGACTCTACCCTATGTGTATTGCCCAGTTCTCTTCCCTCATGTCTAATTTACATTATATCTAGGTTTTCAATCTAAAGATCCTATGGATATATGATAAATAATGTTTTCTGTCTCATATAGGACAACTGAAAACTTCTCTTGCTACATTTTGTTTATTATCAACATTTTCAAGTGAAGAAATAAAAAATATTCCATTCTAGCCAGATGGTATTTTTATTATTGTTTTGCTTTTTTTTTTCTTAGAGTCTTCACCTCCCAAATAGATTCTTAAAACACTTCTGTGATTCCTATTCCCTCCCTCTAGAGAAGTCAGTAACCATTTATTAACTATCTACTGAGTGCAAGGCATTGTCCTATATCTTGTGGATACAAGGCAAAATAGGAAACAGTTCTATCAAACTTTTATAAGTAAACTTTGGTTTGTATTCTACTAAGGGACATTCCCATAGAGAAATGAATAAGATGAAAAGTAAATACTAAATTATTCCAGGACAAAGAGGGGTCTAATAACTAAAGCAAATCCAAAAGGCCTTGTGGAGGAAGTAACACCTGACAAGTATCTAGAAATAGGCTAGAAATTAAAAAAGAAGAAATGAACTCTCCCTTCTCTGAACATCAATTCTACTAATTTCTTTCGAGTTTGCTCTCCATGTATTTGTGTCACTTACCTAATTTCTTAAGAACAGAGATCATTCCTTACATTTGTTTCAGTGCCCTGCATGTAAAGGACTCAAAATAGATTTGTTGCCTAGTTGACTGATTTCAAGGAAAATTTACCACCAATGAAATGATGGGAATGAAGAGGGAAGTACATCCATGTTCAAAACTGATTTACCAACAAAATACTAATAAAAGCTCATGATGTTATAACACAACATAAAGATTAAAAGTTTCCTGATCTTGGAAAGAATAAATTCCCACCCTCAGGGTTGTATAAACAGAGGCTAAGTGACCATATTTTAGAGATTTTACAGAAGGAATTCCTGTATTACATAATAGAATCCAAAAAATTATCTCTAAAATCTTTTGATGCTTTAATATGCTATTCAGAAGATCAAGATTTGCACTATCTCTTCTGAGGTGTATCAAAACCAGAATTTCACTTTGCCTTTCTTCTTAAAATACTTAATTTTTTTCAAAACAGTGCCCAAGATTGACTCCCTGAAAATACTTCCCAGATTTACTTCTGCTATTTATTTCTCCTCTAACAAAAAAAAAAAAAAAACAAAAAACAAAAAAACCCTCATATTATATGTGTATATGTGTGTGCATTCATATAGGCTTATATATACATTTTCTCCCCAAAAATGTAAGTTCCTTGAGAATAGAAATTGTTTCATTTCTATCTTTGTGCCCCAGTACTTAGCACAGCATCTGGCATATATTTCATGATTACTTAAAGAAGAGTTAATGAATCATTAATTAAATTTAAAAATGGAGTGGGTTTAATGAAAATCTTTGCTTATATATTGGAATAGAAATAGACCCAGAAATATACATACACATAAATTGTACTTGCCTCTCTCAAAACTAATTTCCATCCTGAATTCAAAGACAACTTTTGCCCTGTGTTTTATTTTAAATTCTTTTTTGGAGACAATTGGGATTAAGTGACTTGCTTAGAGTCACACAGATAATGTCAAGTGTCTGAAACTAGATTTGAATTCAGGTCTTTCTGACTGTAGGGCCAGTGTTATATTCACCGAATTCACAGACTAACTGTACCTCATTTTAAACTTTTATTGCTATCTTTTGCTTTTACTTCATTAAGATTTCTGAATAAATCAATGTTGTTTCTTTTTTTATGTCCAGGAAATAATCCCTTGTAACAAGGTAATTCTTTTCCTTTGTTTTATTTTGTTTCAAAGAGTATATCAATTCTGCAAAACATAATAATATAACAACTGAGTCTAACAGTATACAAAGCATTCCAGACCCATAATTTGACATTAGTCTGGGAATTTTCTCATCCCTTATTTAGGGATGAATTTCATTGTTATAATTATATGTTATTTTAGTTTTGTTGTACCCTTATTTCTATTTACATAGTTGTAGCTATTATGTAGATTGTTCTCTTGGTCCTACTTATTTCACTTTGCATTAGTATATATAAGTTTCCTCATGCTTCTCTGTATTTTCCATTTTCATCATTTCTTACATTTTCTATTACATTCAAATGATAACACCAATTTGCTTCATTTCTTTCCAATTACAAAAAACATACTATTATAACTACTTTGGTGTGTGCAGGGTCTTTTTCTTTGACTTCTCTGGGACATATATGTTTAAGAGGGAATCTCTGGGTCAAGCAGGCATGGATATTTTATTCACCTTCTTAGCATAATTCCAAATTTATTTCTAGAATGATTGGACAACTTCACAACTCCATTAACAATACAACAATAATCAGCAAGCATCATATGCACTTGGAATAATCTAGAACTATTCCAAATAAGATCAGGGGTGAAATAAGGTTGTCCACTATCACCATTACTATTCAATATTGTTAGAAATGCTAGCTTTGGCAATGAGAAGAAAAAGAGATTAAAGCAATTAGATAGTGAGGAAACCAAATTATCACTCTTTGCAGAAAATATGACGGTATACTTAGAGAACCCTAGAGAATCAACTACAAAAACCATTAGAAATAATCCACAACTTTAGCAAAATTGCAGGATACAAAATAAACCCATATAAATCATCAGCATTTGTATATATTTGTAATATATTTGTATATATTATTTTTATATATTTGTAATATATCTGTATATATTATTTGTAATAAAATCCAACAGCAAGATATACAAAGAGAAATTCTGTTTAAAATAAAAATCAATAATATAAAATATTTGGGAACACATCTGCCAAGGCAGAGTCAGGAACTATATGAGCAAAACTATAAAATACTTTCCACACAAATAAAGTCAGAGCTAAGCAATTGGAAAAATATCAAGTGCTTGTGGATAGGTCAAGCAAATATAATAAAGATGACAATACTCTCTAAACTATTCTATTTATTTAGTGCTATACCAATGAAACTCTTGAGAAACTATATTACTGAACTAGAAAAAAATAATAACAAAATTTATTTGGAAGAAAAAAAGGTCAAGAATTTCAAAGGAATTAATGAAGAGAAAAGCAAATGAAGGTGACCTAACTGTATCAGCTCTAAAACTATGTTATAACTATATTATGACAGTGGTCATCAAAACCATCTGGTATTAGCTAAGAAATACAGAAATTCATCAGTGGAATAGAATTGCCAATGACTATTACCAATCTAGTATTTGACAAATCCAAAGGCCCCAGCTGTTCGGATTAGAAGTCTCTATTTGACAAAAACTGCTGGGAAAATTGGAAGCTAGTGTGGCAGAAAGTAGGCATAGACCCACACCAATACCATATACCAAAATAAATTTGAAATGGGTTCATGATCTAGACATAAAGAATGATATTATAAACAATAGAAGAAGCTAGTATAGTTTATCTCTCAGATTCGTGGAGGAAGAAGGAATTTGTGATCAAAGAACAAGATCATTACTGGTCACAAAATAGATAATTTTGATTATATTAAGTTAAAAAGGTTTTGTACAAACAAAACTAATGCAGATACGATTAGAAGAAAAGCAAAGGCCTCATTTCTAAAATATATAGAGAATTGGCTCAAGCCATTCTCCAATTGATAAATGGTCAAAGCATATGAACAGACAATTTTCAAATGAAAATATAGAAATTATTTGTAGTCATATAAAAAGGTACTCCAAATCACTATTCATCAGAGAAATGCAAATTAAGACAACTCTGAGACACCACTCCACACCTGTCAGATTGGCTAAGATGACAAGGAAAAGGTAACAACAAATGTAAGAGGGGATGTGGGAAAATTGGAACACTAATACGTTGTTGGTGGAATTGTAAACAGATCCGACCATTCTGAAGAGCAGTTTAGAACTATGCTCAAAAAGTGCATATTGTGCATACCCTTTAATCCAGCAGAGTTTCTACTGGGCTTATTATATCCCAAAGAGATCTTTTTTTTTTTTTTTTTTTCTTATAATATTATCCCTTGTATTCATTTTTCCAAATTATCCTCCCTCTCCCTCTACTCCCTCCCCCCGATGACAGGCAATCCCATACATTTTACATGTGTTACAATATAACTAAATACAATACATGTGTGTAAATACCATTTTCTTATTGCACAATAAGCATTAGATTCCGAAGGTACATGTAACCTGGGCAGACAGATATTAGTGCTAACAATTTACATTCACTTCCCAGTGTTCCTTCTCTGAGTGTAGCTACCTCTGTCCATCATTGATCAACTGGAAGTGAGTTGGCTCTTCTTTATGTTGAAGATTTCCACTTCCATCAGAATACATCCTCATACAGTATTGTTGTTGAAGTGTATAGTGATCTTCTGGTTCTGCTCATTTCACTCAGCATCAGTTGATGTAAGTCTCTCCAAGCCTCTCTGTATTCCTCCTGCTGGTCATTTCTTACAGAGCAATAATATTCCATAACCTTCATATACCATAATTTACCCAACCATTCTCCAACTGATGGACATCCATTCATCTTCCAGTTTCTAGCTACAACAAAAAGAGCTGCCACAAACATTTTGGCACATACAGGTCTCTTTCTGCTCTTTAGTATTTCTTTGGGATATAAGCCCAGTAGCAGTACTGCTGGGTCAAAGGGTATGCACAGTTTGATAACTTTTTGGGCATAGTTCCAAATTGCTCTCCAGAATGGCTGGATTCTTTCACAACTCCACCAGCAATGTATTACTGTCCCAGTTTTCCCACATCCCCTCCAACATTCATCATTATTTGTTCCTGTCATCTTAGCCAATCTGACAGGTGTGTAGTGGTATCTCAGAGTTGTCTTAATTTGCATTTCTCTGATCAGTAGTGATTTGGAACACTCTTTCATGTGAGTGGATATAGTTTCAATTTCATCATCTGAGAATTGTCTGTTCATATCCTTTGACCATTTATCAATTGGAGAATGGTTCGGTTTCTTATAAATTAGGGTCAGTTCTCTATATATTTTGGAAACGAGACCTTTGTCAGAACCTTTGCTTTTAAAAATATTTTCCCAATTTGTTACTTCCCTTCTAATCTTGTTTGCATTAGTATTGTTTGTACAGAAACTTTTTAGTTTGATGCAATCAAAATCTTCTATTTTGTGATCAGTAATGATCTCTAGTTCTCCTCTGGTCATAAATTTCTTCCTCCTCCACAGGTCTGAGAGGTAGACTATCCTCTGTTCCTCTAATCTATTTATGATCTCATTCTTTATGCCTAAATCATGGACCCATTTTGATCTTATATTGGTATATGGTTGTTAAGTGTGGATCCATATCTAATTTCTGCCCCAAAGAGATCTTAAAGGAGGGAAAGGGACTCACATGTGCAAAAATGTTTGTGTGGCAGCCCTCTTTGTAGTGGCAAGAAATGGGAAACTGAATGGATGCCCATCAACTGGAGAATGTCTGAATAAATTATGGTATGTGAATGTTTTGGAATACTATTGTTCTGTAAGAAATGACCAACAGAGAAGCTTAGAGAGGCCTACATGAACTGATGCTAAGTAAAATGAGCAGAACAGGAGATCATTATACACAGCAACAATTATACTATACTATGATCAGTTCTGATGGACATGCCTCTCTTCAACAATTAGAGGATTCAAACCAGTTCCATTTGTTCAGTGATGAAGAGAGCTATCTACACCCAGAGAGAGAACTGTGGAAACAGTGTGGAACACAACATAGCATTCTTACTTTCTCTGTTTTTGCTTCCATTTTGTTTTCTTTCTCAGTTTTTCTTTTCCTTCCTTCTTGATCTGGGGAGATGGGGAAAAGAGGGGGAAATTTGGAACAAAAGGTTTTGCAAGGGTCAATGTTGGAAAAATTACCCATGCATATGCTTTGTAAATACAAATTAATAAATTAAAATTTAAAAAAGAAAAAAATACAATAATGAGTTTATATTTCCACAATGTTTACAGCATGAAGAGTTTTCATCTTTTGTATTATTTGACAATTTGCTTGGTATGAGATGGAAATTCAGTTATTTTTATTTGAATTGTTCTAATTATTAGTAATTGGTCCATAGGTACTTAATAAATGTTTATTAGTTGGTTAATTGATTTGGAGCAATTCACATGGCTTTTTAAAATCCATATTTGCTAATCAACTGCTATGCCCTTAGCACTATTTGAACACCTATAATAAGCCTAACTCCATTCTAGATGTCTTGAAAGAGATAGACAAAAGAGAAAATATAGGCTAAATCCATATTACATGAAATGGTCCTAATCTTTGGGATCTAAAAGAAGACATAGACCCTGTCCTCAAAAGGTTTATTTTAATCAAATAGGAGAATGAGATATTGCAAACATACACAATACTCTACATACATTTCTCTCCTGCATAACTTTCATTACTTCTACTCACAACTAGATTGAAACATTATAAGCTACCTAACACAAAGAAATCATAACTCTCTTTTTTTAGTTCATTTACAAAGCCTAGCACAGGCCAATAAAAATAGTTGTTAATATATAATTGTTAAATGAAGTTTCTCATTTTAAACCACAGCAGAAATTATTCTCATATATGCATATGTTTAAACTCTAAATTACAATGCCATTGTACAGAAACAAACATTAGGGGAGTACTCATAAGTCTAAATGTGTTTAAGTTGAGAGGTATAGAAATGAGGATACAAATATGTAAAATCAGCATGATTCATTGTGTCCCTCAGTGTTTGTTTTTTTTTTCTCTCTCCTGCTTAGTAAATTGAAAAAAATATTTAGATACATTTTTACACACAAACACCCATGTAAGAATGGAATGTGATGATTTGATACCCCCAAAACAAAGTAAAACAAAACTAAAAAGCCACAGAATAAGGCAAGTCCTACCTTTTGTGTCTGTATCTGGCAACCAGTTACTAGGCAAGGACTAATTTTTTGCCCTTGGATGCCCGAGTGTACTTTCTGTTGCACTAACTTAAGTGAAAGTTCCAAGGGGAGAACATGACCCTAAAGATTTATCTGACTGTATGGCCACATTAGATCCTTTCAAATCCTTTAATTTGCAAAAAGCCCCAAAGTCAGTGAACCAAACAAACAAAGACTCTCTCACCATGCTGTATAACTTGGGTGATATTTATAGTGAGGGAGAAGGTCTGTGTTCAGCAATTTCCTAATCAACTAAGAACAAATGGAGAAAGCAAATCCATGAAATAGGAAAGGGCAAGACCACCGAGCTATGACTTATAAGTCAGCAGAGAAATGTTAGAGCCATTATGTTACTGAACCTCCTACACCAGTTTCAATGCATACATCAGAGATTCTAGGGGAACTGAAAATCTGGAAATGCCCTGAGGTTGTTAAATTGGGAGTCTTACTGCCAACAATCCTATACTCTAATATGCTATAATCAGAACTGGATTTACCCCAGTTCCAAACACTAGCCTTGTGCTTCCCTGGCTTCATTCTTTGATCTATGGACATCATCCATGATGAGCTGCTTCTAACAATCATTTCAGATCAGTTGCCAAGTCCTCTATAAGAACACACATGATCTTCACAATAACACTGTAATTGTTAGTAGTTTGCCTATTTTATAAATGAAGAAATTGAGGTTGAAACAGATTAAGCAATTCACTAGAGCCAAGAAAGATCTGAATCAGGATATAAATTTAAGTTTTCCTGTCTAAATCCAGCACTTTCTCCACTGTTACCTAGAAGAGTATGTATCAGTGAAATGAATGAGTTGTTTAACCGTCACACAGCAATTTAGTAGAAGGAACTGGAGTTAATATTCTAGCCGAGGCATCTTGGTTCTACAATATGTGGTCTCTGTCATTAATCCCCCTAATTCCCATCCTAATATCTTCTTTTCTTATTCTCCTTTTCAATTTAGAACCCGTCCCTTTTTGGTAACTGGTGCAAGAAAATAAGCAAATGTAAATGCATGTTAAGGATAGGGTAATGGACATATACCATTTTATAACACAAGGTAAGGGAATGTGAACGATATGAAATAACTGTTTGATCCAAGAGACAAAACAAGAGAGAAAGACCATAGAAGCATATACTCTTACTTGTATTAAAGCTCCAATTTGGGAAGAAGAACTGAAAACATAAAATACTAATCTAAGCTGTTCAGCATATTGAGGAAGAGGCAAGCAGAGCTTTGAAAAATATATGAATGGAAAACATAGCCTATAGCATTAAAAATAGGTAGATATTTTATTTTCTTTCAGATTTATCTAAGTTTATCTTATCTTTTTTAATTGGGACCTTCCACATTCATGTCCTCTTCCATATTGGCTCTGGATTGCTTTCATGATCTCCCTTTCCTACTTTGCCTTCTACATCAAAACTTTTATCTCATATTATCCATATTCCCTTCCCTTGCAACATTTACAAATACATTTCCTTTTGTATACAAGGAGTATAGAGTATGTTTCCTTAACTAATAGTTTTGAAGAAATGATATGAGCTGATAATGATTATATACTGGAATCACATGCTCAGAGTTGACTGTATTACATTCTTCTCTTTGCCATTTGTGAGAAAATGTTCTTACTAAAGTACTACCCATTAAAAGAATAGCAGCTAAACAGAAAAAATTCAATATGTCTTGAAAATGGAAAGTTTTAGGTGAGAGGGATAAGCTACTATGCTGTTTGACAAAACATTGGGTTAAATCTAATATAATAAAACTGAATAGAAATAAACATAATGTCTTACACTTGAGTTAAAACAAAATCCAAATCATAAGTATGAGATAGATGAAACATAGCTAGATAGCAGTTTGTCCCCCCCAAAAGTTGGGGGAACCTGGGGATTTTAGCAGATTGTAAGCTCAAATAAACCAAAAAATATATGTCAAACAATAAAAGTAATTCAATCTTGGGTTGCAATTTTTAAAAAGATATATTATTCAGGTAATATAGTTTCTTCTATATTTGTCAGATCATATCTAGAATATTGTGTTTAAGTGTGGTACCATCTTTTAGAAATGATATTAACATTCTAGAGAGTTAAAAATTAGAAACAATGAAAGTTTCAAAAAGGTAAATGGCATATAATGGATATGACAAAATTTCCTAATACTTGAAACTATTCAAACTAAATAGTCTAAATGAATAAATAATAGATTCCCCTTGGGCTCTACAAGAAAAGGGAAAAGGACAATTCCTTCACTACTCAATAATGAATTGTACTAGATGACCATTGACATCCATTCTAGTACTATAATTTTATGTCTTTTAGAAGAATCATTGTCATATGAACTAGGAAGGAACTCAAGAGACCCTTTAATTCAGCTCAATTCAACTTAACAAATTTTTTTTCCCTACAACATATAAACTATTCTTCTCAATGCTAAGGAATCAAAGATAGAATATTACCTAATCTTTGCCATCAATAAGCTCATAATAGAAAGGAGGGGAACCTAAGGACAGGGCCTAGGAAAATGTGGCCTATCTACAAATCAATAAAGAGTGAGGAAATATGTGGTATGTCCACATATAAGATACAAAATTGAGTGTGAGAGGAGTAAAGGAAGACTCAAATAAAATTCTCCTTAAAAGTCTGAGAAGAGCAAGATTGCTTTCAGCTGAATGGACCAATAAGCACTTCATAGAAGAAATGAAGATAGAATGAAGAAAATAATATCAACATGAGAAAAGAGGGTGTATAGGGCAGCTTCATGCTTTACTGTACATTGGAAGAGTACTCAGCCCCAGATCAGGGAATAGCTAGCAGTCCTAGTTAGACAGAAGACAGAATGTTTGATGAGAAGTAATATAAATAAGCATGAAGAAATAGGTTGGTGGGCTTCATGGGAGTACTTAAGTGCCAGAAAAAAAGATGTTTATCTTGATCTGATCCCCTGCATTCAGGAGGTCAAAGTAAATTTTGTAAATGAAACAATTCTCTGTGTTATCTTCAGTTGTAGGAAGCATTAAGGAAGGAGGAATAGAATTCTGTCTTTTTCTAGAATTCACTTCTTCCTGGGCAGTATTCATCCCACTCAACCATATGGACTCTTGAATGTGAAATAAGAAGGCATGACACATACTTATAGAAACTTTAAAATCAATTAACATGTTGGTTTCTGAGAAGATATTGTAACCTGTCCAGAATAATAAAATCAGCAAAGCACAGCATTACTTTCCTCTATGAAGAGCTTGAATAAATAAGACATTTATAAAAATGAGTGGAAAATCTGAAATGAATATCCCAAGAACCATGAAAAAAATAAGCTAAGAGAAATTGAATTTTCTTTTGAGTTTCTAAGAGAGTGAGAGGCAGCAGTTGTGAATTTTATACATAATTTATAAGGAAAATTGTCCAGTTCACTCAGGTATACACCATATCAGTTTGTGGTAAAGATTAAGTAAGCTGTCTTTTTTTTAATTGAAATCAAAAATAGGTATGGAAGAAAATGAATTCTGACCAAGGAAGAATGTGGCAAGTCACATGGAATTTCCATAAGGTTTTAATTTTTTTTTTACAAAGTAAGTTTGACTCTCTTGTTAAGCTGTAATGAGAAGAAAGACCCAAAAGGCTTAATGTTTGATTTAGTATGTGGTGGGGGTAGGAGGTGGAGGCAGGGTTTGCAATTCTTTGCTCTTAAAAGTTGATGCTCTTGAAAGACAGAGTGGTATATTAGAAATCAACTAGGACTTATAATTAGGATGCCTTTGTCTAAATTGTATGTCTTGCTGTTTGGTTTGGGGAAAGCCAGTGATCCCCTCTGTGTCTCAGTTTCCCTATCTGCAAGATAGGGACAATAATATATGTTCTATATCCTCACAGAATTATTTTGGAGATACAGTGCTGTAAAATTTCCTGTATCTTATAAATTTGAATTAATTATTGCTGGTAGCATTCATTCAAATAGATTTCCCCATCTGTTCTGGAATGATTAGCATTATGCATGGTTAGAGTATGTGTGTATGGGAGATGGGAGAGAGGTAGCTACTAGGGTATTCCTTTTCTCTTAATTACCCTACTAACTAGTCCTGAAAATCCATTGTTAAAAGTTTTGAGTTACTCTCTCCAAGGTTTCCTTCTAAAAAGAAAATATTTCTAAGAGGATCATTAAGTTGTTAATTGTTATTAGAATTGCTATACTGAGAATAGACAAATATCTATAAGTTTAACAAGACTGAAAGCCTTGGATTGTAAAGAAAGAGGGGAATAGAAAGGGTAGAGCCAAGATGGCCAAAGTATAAGCAAGAACCCAGGAGAATTCTCCCAACATTCCCTTCCAAACAATATTAAGATAAATTGCTCAAATAAAATTTTTGAATGTCAGGGAAAACAAAAAGTCAGTGAGGCATTTTTTTCTAGCCTAAAGAAAATTAGAAGGTTGTTATTAGAGAGGTATGTGATACTGGGGAAAGAACCAGGGAGGAATGAAGGAGGAAGTACCAGCATGGGCTTTGGAGGCAGTTGACCATGGTAACAGTAGCTTAGGAACTTTTTAAACCAAAGCCAGTAAAAGAGTTGAAAAACTGATCAGAAAACGAATACAGGGAACTCATTGCTAGTACTGGGTCCAGGTGATGCTGATTCACAACTCTATTGTCCCTCAACATTTCTGGGCCACAGTTTTGGGGTGTAGAGAAATACTTATGGTCCATTACAAACCTGCAGGTGCCCTGATGATGAAGAAAAGAAGCACTTGCAGGTGTCCTGGTGATGAGGAAAAGTAGCACTTGCAGCAGCAGGAATTCAAGGGACCTGGTCACAGTTCCAGAACTAAGGCGGAGCTACAGAAGAGCAGGGATCCTGCTTGAGCAAATACCAGAGTACAGACCAGAAGAGGAGTAACCCAACCTCTCCTGATATCACACAATCTTGGAAGCTCTGAAAACAGGTAAACCTCCAGAACTAGCTTTGAATACAGAAACATGAAAAAAGTCTGAAGCTTGGAACAGACCCTCATGCCACGGTTAGCAGAATCCAACTTTAAGTTCAAAAACAATAAATAATGTGGAAATGTGAGCAAACAAACAAACAACAACAACAACAAAAAGCTTGACCATAAAAAAGTTATTATAGTGGCAGGGAATATGAAGTTATAAACTCAGAAGACAACAATATGAAAATAGCTATAAGCAAAGCATTAAAAAATGTTAATTAAATCCAAACCCAAGAAGAATTTTTGAGTTTAAAAAAAAAAAAGTGATGAGTGATAAAAGAAAAATTGGGAAAGAAATGAGTGATGCAACAAATAAAAATAATAGCTTGGTAAAAGAGACACTCCTGATGGAAAAATGCTATTTACCTCTAGAGAAAAAATTGATGACTTTGAGGACAAAATTAAATATAATTTCATTATTCTCTTGCTTTTTTTAATATGACTAATGTGGAATTATGTGTTATATGATTTCACATGCATAACTGATATAATTTTGCTTGCCCTCTCAATGGATGGGAAGTAGAGGGAGAGAAACAATGTTACAAATTATATAGAGAGATATACATATACAAACATAAATTATATATGTATAGTATATATATATATATATATATGTGTGTTGCAAATTATATATGTTTAACATATATGTAATACATATCTTATATATACATGTATGTGTGTATGCACACACATATATAAAAGAAATAAGGGTAGTATGCACTGAAAAGAAAGAGGAGAGGACAAGAAAAAAAGGAACCAATGTCCAGAGTTGCCAATTTCACAATTTTACTTCAAAGATCACAAATAAGGAGAAAGAATAGGCCACACTATCGTTTATTACCTGCCATTCCCAAAGGCTATAAAATTATACCTTACATTTTTACAGCATTTTACAGTTTATGAAGTACCTCCTTATCTCATTTAATCTTCATAACAATCCTGTAAGGTGGGACTACTATCCCAATAGTCATTCCACTGCATCACATGAGTTTTCTTCTTTTTTTCTTTTAATATCATTTTCTTCTCTATGTTTTCAACTGGGATTGAAGTGGGGGAATAAATAAAAGACAGCATATTCTAAATAAAAGACATAAATAAATAAAAGACAACAAAAGACAGACAAAAGACATATCCAATTAGAAGTAGCTCATCTTTGCCTCCCTCTAATCTCTGATATGAACAGTACAGTTTGCATTATAGTCATATAACTTTGCTATTATTCCTTGTGTCTTTGCCTTCTTTTCAAAAGTCCATTCTTAAGAAGAAGTAGTCCTATTATTAACTTTAAAGGTGGAAACCATATCTTCCTTCATAAGTCTCAGTGCACTGAAAGCATTACTAATCTATCAGTCAACATTTCTGAACACTCTACTATGTGCCCAACATTGTGTGCTAAGTACTAGGGAGATAGACAAAAGAAAATGAAACAACTCTTAAAGAGATTTCTGTGTAATCAGTATGTGGTGGATTCACAACAGATATTCAGGTAAAACTTTTAATTCCAATCATGATAAAAAATAAATTTATATCAAGAGATATATCCAGATGATTCTGATTTCCAGTTCTGACAAATGGTGATAGATTCTTATCTTGGAAAGAAAAAAGAGAATAATAGAATCTTAAATTTCAACAGTATGTGATAGGTTTCTAGATGCTTGTTAATTGTTGTCTTTTGCTTTGTTTTATTTCATTTCAAAAACAAGCTTGTTAAAAGAAGGAAATAAATATCCCAAGCATTCTGGGTTGACCTAGCCATATATGCACAAAATTAAAAGACTTTTCACTGAAAAGTCTTTCATTATGGGGAACATATAGAAACTCATTTTGATGAAGGACTACCTTACTAATCTTTGAGGATTATAACAAAGAAGAATTTTATCTAATAATGAAACAAGGAACTCTGAATTGTACTTCAAACACTTCCGTTAAATTTCCTTTATAACTCTTGGACTTGGACATTACATATATTCTTATGAAGTTAGAGGAATATATTTCTCTAATGAAAGATAGGTGGCAATTTGTTTATTTCTGTTTTCTTCACAGGAGATTGTTTGAGCTCCTTGTTCAGAATTCATGTGGAGAATTAGCAATAGCACAGGGTAGTGAGATGGGACCTAGGCAGTCCTTTGTATATATGAAGATCTCCTGAGTGTACAATGTATGTTGTGTTGCTGATTTCTTTTATCTGATGTTGAGATTCTAGTTTCCCTAAGACTCTTTAACCAGGTAAACTGAAATTATCAAGGATCTCCTTTTTTCTCCCAGATGGTGCTCCCATACTTAATGTGACCTTTAGGATGGTGCCTCATACAAACATGATGCAGGAATCATTCCAAATGTCTATTGGCATTGTGGCTACACCCGTCTCCCTCCCATCAGTAAGAATGAATGCAGGGTCATAGGATCATGGAATTAACTACTGGAAATGAACTGAGGAATTATCTAATCCCAACCTTTTATTTTACAAATTAAGAAAATGAGACATTGAAAGTGGGGCTGACTTCTTGTCACATTTCCAGAAAATAGCCCAACTGGGAATTGAACCCAGGATCCTTGACTCTGGGTCTTATCTTCTTTTTTCATTATATATTGCTTTACTTTCCACATCTTATGATAAGCTTACTGTATTGTCCTATGAAGATGTATGTTAAATGGGAAATTTTAAATTCTCTGAGCCTCAAGGAAAAATGAAGCTGAAAATTATCCAGTTATTTTTATCAAAGAAAATGATCTTGGACAAGATAATTATTACAATAACTTATGACTTTATGGTTATTGAATATTGTCTTCCCAACAGATTAAATATTATTATTCCCATTTTACATATGAATGACAATAAGGCCCAAAGAAACAAAAACAACTTCTCCATCATCATATCTAAGTGAAATAGCCAAGATTCAGAGCTATGTCGTTTGACTCCAGGTCCAGTTTTCTTTCAATTCTCATTTTTAAAATAATGTTTTATTGATTTTATCATAATTTCTCTCAATATCCCTAGTCCAGGAAACTATCCATATATATGTATAAATATATGTGGGAATATTTTCATACTTTTTTGACGTGTTGATCATCTACTGATTTTGGGGAGGAGGAGTCTTGAGTACTATTTTTATGTTACATTTATGTACACATACATACATATGCACACATACATTCATACATTAGGTTTGCTGTATTACAACAGGTTGATGTTACACGAGAGCTTCAATACTATAGGTTATTCACTCTCTTATCTAGGTACTGAATTCAACTGAAAAACTGAAAATGTCTAAATTCAGGGAATGTATCTCTGAAGCAATAAAATAAAGAGCAGAATGGAAATCACATCAGTTATTTCATCAGGTAATCCTAGGAAGTGAATACATACAAAATTAGACCAAACATCCTAATAGTTCTAGACAAAAGGAACCACTGAGTTTAACAATTCCCCTGTAATATAATCTAAAGGTGCTTGTTAGCTATGGTAATATATCTATACTTGATCCTTCCAATAAAGTTATTGAAATAGAATTATAAGAACCAAATATGCTCAGCATTGCTATTGAGCAAAATTTCTTTGGGTCCTAACTTATCCCATGTAATTAATTAGCCACTTGTAAACATGCATTAAATATGTCAGGTTATTAAATTATCACCCAGCATCCTATACCTATTTTATAGATCTAAATGTTTAACACATTACCAGGGATATACTTAGGCAAGGAAAACCCCACCAAGGAAGTGTCTGAGGCCAGATTTGAGCTCAGGAGATTCTGACTCCAGATCTGTACTCTATCTACAGCAACATCTAGCTGATATATATATATATATATATATATATATATGTATACACACACACTCATATGTAGGTAAGAGGAGTGGATAATTTTCATAACAATTAGGACTTAAAAAAAAAAAAAAGCAGAGTGGACTATCTCAGAAGTAAATGAATTCCCATTGACTAAAAGTCTACAAGTACAGAATCAATGAGGAAGCTATTATAAACTTATATGATGTTAAATAACCATGGATACTGTCAGAACCTGATTCATACCCAGTTTTAAAAATTACAGGTCTATTCTTCTATCACTGTACCACACTATCTTTCATAAATAACCTTTCAGGGTCAAAAAAGTTATATATGTGAAACATACAGTCTGAGTAGAAAGGATGGAAAATAAAAATCCAACCAATTTACTCCAGTAAAAACAAATCTACTCTTTTTTGTGAAGATTATTGAGCCTACGCAAGTGAGCATCATCATTTTTATCACTAGCAGGTAGTTTCCTTAGCTTTCTCAGGGCCCCTACCCAATTGCTTTTTCTCCTAGATGACAGGAAGATAGACAATACATTAAATATAGTGCTAGATCTACATTTAGAAATATCTAAGTTTAAATCCAGCCTCAGACTCTTACTAGCTGTATGACTGAGGCATGTCACTTCATGGTTTCAGTTTCCAAATGTATAAAATGAGTATAATTGCAACTACATTTCAGGCTTATTGTAAGGATCAAATAAGATAATTTTAAAGGATTTAATGTACTTCCTGGCCAGCTACTTTACACAGTTATGGACTTCAAACCTTCCCCTATCTAAGTCATAATTCAGGGCTCACAAAAATTGCATTAATTCACCTTTCCAGAACTAAGTCCTGGGTGGCAAGGAAAGCCAGAAGCACTAATAGGATTATAATACTCCAAGGCAAGCAGGGAACTGAGGAGTTGGGATTCTCTCAGCCTTAAGTGGAGCTTTTGTCCTTAGTCTTTTTGTTCAAGTGGAGATTTGATTACAGTCCTATTCCAGGTACAGGGTTTCTAGAAAACCCCCACCTTCATTTTACCCAATCAGAAAGCCAAGTTTATGATATCAAAACCCTTGAAAAAATATTTCTCTATAAATTGTAGATTTTTTTTGTCAAGAGTTTCAGCCCTTTACATTTCCCCTTCTATCTCTATTCTCCCTTCTTTTAACCACCCACTTTTCTTTCCCCTTTCCCTTTCTTCTTTCCTATGTGAGTCAAGTTTCTATATCAAACTAATTATGTAGCCAAATCTGATGAGATTAAGGTTTAAACAAAACTCATTCCCCTCCTATCTTTCCCTCAACTGTAAAAGATCTTTTTTTTTTCTCTTCATTTGATGTGATTTACCCCATTTTACCTCCCCTTTCCTTTTACCCGTACAATCCCTTTCCCACCCTTAAATTTTTTTAAGTCATCTCATTAAAGTCAACTTATACTACTTCCTCTAAATATTAACAAAGATATGATTTTCAAGAGTTACACATATCTTCCCATGTAGGAATATAAATATTTTCACCTTTAAAAAAATAGGGTTATTTTTTTCCTTTTTCCTTTCTTATTCTTTTCTTGAGCTAAAAGCCTCATACTATATTCCTCTGCAGAGCATCTCCACCTTGGTGCTCCTTGTACTGCACCTGCACTGGGCCATGTGCTTTCCTGACTGATTGAGACAAACCTTTCTTGAAGAACTTCCAAGATATCTTCTGCTGGAAATTCATTACCTTCCAAATATTTGTGGGTTCTGTCACTCCATCAAATTCTAGTATTGATTCTGAGGAAATCCAGAAAGAGTTCAGGCAAAGTCCTATCTACTCCTGCCTCTGTCTCCTAGGTAACTCTTTGTAGGATGCTAAATCTCTTTCGGGATTAGGCCACAAGATAATGGCTACACCCTATTATGGCAGAACTTATTAATTTAACCTTCCAGTTAATAATGTAATCCTACCTCATAGTCTTCCCCTTAATGGTATTTTCCTCCTGGTTGCTACTAAGGAACTTGTCTTCCACCTTGTTAATTGCTAAAACCCATTTCCTTACTAAAAACTCTTAGTAATTTACCCTGCTCTTAGCAGCAAAATAAAACTTTTGCCCCTTGATTTGGACAATACCCAAGCCAAAAAAGTCTTTGCAATACCCTCTCCTGACCTTAATATACTTTTGGTATATCACCTCTTATGTATCACATACACATCATCATTTGATGGCTAACCTCATCATTCTAGTGGTCTGGTATAGGAAGAGTCTTAACTGCACCCCATAACCTCAACATTTTTTGACCCCATATGACAAAACTAAATAATGGTAGTGGGCAAAAAATTACCAAGTAGTTGCTTATTGATTAGGGAAATAACTAAACAAATTATAGCATATATTTGCAATGGAATATCATTGTACTCTAAGAAAAGAAATTTAAGGATTTAGAAAGCATGGGAGGATTTATATAAAATGATAAAAAAAAAAATGAAGGAAATAGACCAGAAAAACAATATATGTTATGACTATTATAATGTAAATGAAATTTATATGAAAATGAAGTTACATGCTAAATAACTGCAATGTTATTGACTTGTCTTGACTATGGAAAAATAGTAGTAAATGCATATCTCTCCTTTCATCAGAGAAGTGGGAAACTATGGATGTTTCTCATAGTTGGTTTCAGATGCAAGCACTGTCAATCAATTTTGCTTAACTTTTTCTTTGTCATGAATAGGTGGTCATTGAATAAAGGTAATATACAAAAATTATTGTAATATGAATAATTTAGAATATAAATAAAGCAATACTTTAAAAACAACTCTGTTAATTTAGAAAAGTTACATGTCCTCTGTTAGTCTTGTTTTCTTGAAGTTTTTAAATAAGGATAAAATAATCTATCCTACCTTACAGGATTAAGAGAATTGTCAAATAAGATGGTTTATGGTGTGCTTTGGAAAGTACTATATAAATGAAAGGCAAAATTGGGCCAAATAAACATAATTCGTTCTTAACTTTGACTTGACCAAATAAAGAACTAGGTTTAGAGGCTGCTAAATGGGTCAGTAGATAAAGTGGTGGCCCTTCATTTAGGAAGATTCATCTTCCTTACTTCAAATCTGACCTCAGACTTTTAGTGGCTATGTGACCCTGTGCAAATCACTTAACCTTGCTTACCTCTATTTCCTCATGTGAAAAAATCTGAAGGATATACCAAACCACTCCAATATCTCTGCCCCACAAAAAACCCAAATGCGTTCAGAATGAATTGAACACAACTGAAAATGACTAAACCACCAAAAACAAGAATTAGATTTGAAACTCAGCTCCTCCACCTCCAAATCCTGTCTTCCCTTCAAGTTGCATCTGTGACATAGCAGCTTACTTTGCCCAAGACCATACATGTAATAAGCAACATAGTCATGGATTAAAACTGGATCTTCTGCATCTAAACTCTGAAAGGTTGTCAATTTCATGTTCCTGTTCTGTTCTGTGCTCTAGAATCATATTAATAACTCTATCATTGTTTAATACTTTACATTTTAAAATTACTTCCCTGGAAGATAATAAATGATAACATTTTACTTAAATTGTCAGAAAAAGATGTGATTAAGTAAAATAGATAATTGGATTGTGAGTCAAAAAGGAATGTAAAGGACCTGATTATCTGAAATATTGAGGTATTCTGATGTTCACAGTTATGATCCGTGGTCTCACCTCTTCCCTGGTCCAACTCCCTATTTTTGACTTTAGCTGTTTTGCTCCAAACCAGGGAACAAATTGAGCATTTCAACCCATTCTTAAACTTCAGTACAATAGTTGCTGATGCTTGCAGCCCCAAGCTGTCTTATATAAAGAACAAACCACTGCATTGACCCCCTGGGTTTACAATAAAAACCCTACCAAATCCCTGGTGGTATCTCAGGATCTCTTTGTCATGAGCACAATAAATTGCCTCACAAGAGCACTAATACTTTGAATTACTGTCAGCACCAATTCTTATCTGCCAGAAACTGATAAAATAATCAATAGGGCTTGTTTTGTTTTGCCTTTTCTTTTCCCCAAAAGGAATCTTGAGCAATGGGGAGATAAGAGTATATTCAGGTTTATTGGCCAGACCCAGTAATCTGGCCAGAGAAATAAGAGGAAAGCCAAAAGAGATGGTCCCTTTTGTGCCCAGTAACCTTGGCCCTCAGTAATCATTCTGACTTGTGGTCCTAAAGTTTTGCATTCCATAAAATGGGCAGCATAATAATCAGGCAAGGAATACAATAATCATCACATTGTAGGATTTGACAATTGAAAGTTTCCTTACGTTCTTTTTGTAAGTTCCTTGAGGGAAGGGACTTTTTGCTTCTTTTTTGTATCAACTCTAACATAATGATGTTAGTTTGGTCCTCTTCAAGTTTGAAGGACAACAACTAACAACCAAGCAACCATCCCAATACTTAGTACAATGCTTAGCCTTAGAAGGCACTAAATAAATACTTATTGATTGAGACTGTAGGAATTCTGAAAAAATATTCATCTAAATTGTTTGAATATCAAAAGTTCATTGCTTTTTCAAATAGTCCTCTTTCTTTCTAGACATTTCCTACTGTGTTATTTACATTAAGCAGAAATCTGTCTCTCTATAATAAACTGAATCACATAAAATAGATTTGTTTTTGTAAAAAAACTTTCAGACTTAAACAGAAGTATCCTGCTCTCTGCCACCCCATCCCCATCCTCTGCCCAAATGATCTCCTTTCCAAACTAAATGTCTTTGGTTCCTCAATTATGATTAGTTATGCCTAATTATTTCAAGGACTGACTTGTTACATTGTCGATGAGGTTCTTTATAATCACCTCCTTCTGGTTGAAAGTGCTTGTCATGTTTTTCTGTTTCTCTTTTTTAATATATGTGCCCCTGGTGTTTACTACAGAACCTGGAATGTAATAAGTGTTCAATAAAAGCTTCCTTCCTTAATTCCTCAATATTTTCCTTACATGTTTTTTTTTTTTTTGCTTCTTTCCTTTGTCCCTGCTGTGGTGGGGCAGGAACACTCCTAAACATCTCCAAAGCAGAAAAGAGGGCTTGTGGTCAGGTACATAGAAAGATTTCTGAAAACAGCTGCACAAAACCTCTGAAGCTTGGGGCAGAGCACTTTCCACCCTGGAAACAGAATCTTACTTTAACAAAGAATCAAAATCCAAGTAATAGGAAAATAAGCAAACAACAGAAAAAGTTTCTGACCATAGAAAGTTACTATCATGACAAAGAAGATCAAAACACACATTTAGAAAAAAGATAAAATTAAAGCTTCTACATCTAAAATACCCCCCCCCCAAAAAAAGAAGAAGAATTGGTCTTAGACTATGGGAGAGCTCAAAAGGGATTTTGAAAATCAAGTAAGAGAGATAGAAGAAAAATTAGGAGGAGAATTGAGAATGGTACAAAAGTACACACAAAAAGTAAATGAGGAGAAGAATGCCTTAAAAAACCAAATTGGCCCAATAGGAAAGTTACAAAAGCTCACTGAGAAAAATAATTCTTTAAAAATTAAAATTGGGCAAGTGGAAGCTAATTGACTTTATGAGTTATTTTTCAATTATGCCCAATTCTTTGTGATCCCATTTGGGGTTTTCTTGGCAAAGATGCTGGAGTGGTTTTCCATTTTCTTCTCCAGTTTATTTTACAGATGAGAAAGCTGAGGCAAACAGGGTTAAGTGATGCCTAGGGTCACACAGGTATTAAGTGTCTGAAGCCAGATTTAAACTCAGGAAGATAAGTTTTCCTGATTACAGATCTGCACTCTCCTGTATCATCTAGCTAATGTACATGCTCATATGTACGTAAGAGGAGTTGATAATTTTCATAATATTTAGAACTATTTAAAAAAGTAGAATGGACTATCTCAGAAGGAAGTGAATCCCCAAATATGCCTATTGTAAAAGATAGGCTTGTTCTGTTATGATTTACATCACAGAGTCTCTAAAGGTCTTTTTAATTATTGTAGTCTATGATTCTGAAGGGCTGAATTGGGCCTTCCAAAATATGTATGTTGAGAAGTTGCATGTATGAAAGGTTGCATGAAGTGGAAGACATAAATAATGAGAATTAGACTAACATTTTCAGGGGACTATGATTAAGTCAGCAATATAATTTGAGCTGGAAATTCAGATAGGACAGCAGTAAGAGAGAAGTTGGAGCTACTGGTCAAACAGCCTAACATTCTGCTATAAAGGACCTCAAAGCACTTTTCACCAGTGATAAATGGATTAAGACCAAGTTTAAGTTTAAAAAAAAATGTTAAAATTATGGGAAAATAATATATATATTTGGGCAAGTAATATATATATATATATAAAATACCCAGAATTCCAGGCACTATTCTAGTGTGACCAGTACAGAGTGCAGTGGAGCCATCATGTCCTTGGTCTTAACACTACCCAGTCAGCTTTAGCTGTTTAACAATCATTTCACTGTTTATACTGGGGTATGGTTAACTAGTAAAATCCAGATTTTCTTCTTTTCCTTCTATATGACTGTTAAAAAGAGATCTCACATTTTGTTCTTGTTCAATTGATTTTTTTAAAATCCCGAAACGAAATATGCTCTGTAAATTCCAAGATAGGTTGTTTTGTTTTGTTTAGCTTTTATCTATATTCACTTTAGACTGTATTTCAGGCAATTCCATTGTTTCCCTATTACCATTGAGGTAGCACAATCAGGCCACTTGAACCTAAGATAAATAAATAATGTGTCCATTCTGTAGGAATGGAGAGAAGTATTAGGGTGGGGATAGGGTAGAAAACTTGAAAAACTGTTTTACCCTTATATCAGAGTGCAGATCTGTAATCAGGAAAACTTATCTTCCTGAGCTTAAATCTGGCTTCAGACACTTAATACCTGTGTGACCCTAGGCATCACTTAACCCTGTTTGCCTCAGCTTCCTCATCTGTAAAATAAACTGGAGAAGAAAATGGAAAACCACTCCAGCATCTTTGCCAAGAAAACCCCAAACGGGATCACAAAGAATTGGTCATAATTGAAAAATAACTGTACAACTACTTTATAAATAGAGAAATAAAGAGATAGAAGGTTATAATTATATGTGTGTGCTTGTGTGTATATAAAAATATTGTTTTTTTTAATAGATAATGAAAGACATATATCACCCAGAAAGATTTCTCTAGTGTAAGGTGGAGGGACCTGCGGTGGAGGTAAAGAAATGAAACAAAGGAAAAAAATATATATATAGGAAAGGTTTTTGTTGTTTTTTGGGTTTTTTTTGGGGGGGGGGATTAGAAATTTCTCCAGGCCAGACCTTGTTTGTCAATAATTGTTAGAGTAGACAATAAAATAAATGAGACAGATGCCTTTACATGTTCTGGTTTCTCTTATACCAAAAATGAACTAAAGGATTTTTATGTTTGGGGGAATTTATCTTAAAACTCAGAGTCACATTTATCTCCCAGCAAGGTTATTTCAATCCATTGGTATAAGAGAATTGCCCCAGTGGTACCAGACTTATCTAGTATAGTATCTTGCCTTTGAGAATAGCCAGTATAAAATGGTTTTGGAAAAAAAGAGCCCTCCACTGAAATGCACCTAATTGTGCAGTATCAGCACAGGGGGGGTATAGTGAAATCTCTTTCTGAGCTCAGCTGGTGACCAGCTTCTGCCCTGAAGCATGAGTACTTATAGCCCTTGTAATTCTTAGCCTAGCAAATGTAACTGCTGACTTCTTTTTAGAACATGATTTCCTTCCCCTAGTGTCTTTAGCAAAAAGAGTTGGGCATTTACCACCCAACAAGTTTGTTGCTATTACATTATGGTAGAGCTATTAGAATTAACCTATTAACAAAGGGGGGAAAATCTTCAGGGAGAAGGGGAGTGTAGTTCTAAAAACAGTATGATTTACTATCATTTCTCCCTATTTCTCTGCTATTCTTAGGATGCTACTCTTTGAAGTGAAACCCCCTTAGTAGGCTGCTTTGGTCTATACAACATTCTTAAAAGGAAAACAAAACAAAATAAAACATGATGTACAGAAGTTTGTCTGAAATTCCTGGGCAAACTGGCTTTGGCAATCACAAAATGATAAGCAGCCTAAATACTATCATTTAGGATGTGGCAAGAAAACCAAAAACATCACCCCGGTGGTGTTGTTCCCATTATTAGCTATTAAATTATTTTGTGTTGAGTCCTTGAAGGCTCACATTAATTATAAATATGTTTTCCTTTTTGGTTATGAATTCAATATTATCAGATGAAAAATGTAAATGTAAGAACAAAGATTACTTTAAAAAGAAAAAAAAAGGAAAGGGGAAAGCATAATACAGGAGAACATATCCTAACTCCAAAGTCAGAGAACTAAATTTATATCCCATTTCTACTGCATTTTTACCTATGGCTTATACTGAGCTTGGGAATTCACTTTGTCTTCCCCATCCCTATCCTGGGTCTCAATTTCTTTATTTAATAAATGAGGAAATTGAAATAAAGGACCTCTAAATTCTCCTCCCCCTCCAGATCTAATAAGCAAATAATAGAAAGTGATAGTAAATAATTAATAAGCTTTTATGGATGGAACATATAAATATAAATAAAGATCTATGAATGTATGCTTATTTGGTTTTGTTATTATTTAAAATTAAGAGTATAATAAATTATATAAACTAAGTTATCTTGGAAGTATCATATTTTAAGTCATTATCAACTATTCATACTTCAGAAGAAATGTTTTTTTATCAGAATATTTTACCAGTCTCCTATCAAAATAACTCTTAAGGGAAATGATCACAATACAAAAAAGATTGAAACATCCAATGAATTGAACAATGTGGCTTAGGAGATCAGGCCAGGGTAAACATCTTATATGAGATTTGCCAGTGGGTAGCATGAGAATGCTAAAGATTGGTCTGAATATATAGGAACAAATGGAAGAAAACAATATAATGAATGGAAATGGAGTATATGAGGCAGAAGGAATACTAAATTGTGGGGCTCAGTTAATATAAATTATGGTCTTGAATGTCATTAGCTAAGTTGGAAGAATCATTTCTCTCTGATCGTCAGTTTCCTCATCTTTAAAATGAGAGGATGTACTTACTAAATTCTAAGGTCTCTTCCATTTCTAGAAATGTAGAATTCTAAAATTTGAGAATTTCATTTTAAAATATTGAGTGATTGCCTTTGGATGCACAGATTATATTCAGAAGGAAAAAAGAAATAATAACAGGAATTTTCAACAAATTAATTTTTGAACATTTGATAGATATAAAGCACTATAATATGCAAACTGCTTTGAAAGTGCTTATATTTTATACTAATAGATTTGGAGAGACAATCATTAGAATGGAAGTGCTAGGAATCAAGAACTGTTTTTCACTTATCTTTGTATCCCCCATTGCCCAAGATAAAGCTTTTCATAGTAGGGTTGATTGCTGAATCTTTGTTGAATATAAGCTACTTAAAGGCAGACACTGATTTGTGACTTTGAAAGCCCATCAACTTGTTATGTGCCTAGAAAAGAATTATTGTTGATGGATTAGATTGCTTGGAATTGAAGTCACAATAAAGTACTGAATTGAAGTAGCATACCTTGGCCCCTCAAAAAAAAAAAAAAAAGCTATAGAAAAGGTCCCAGGGAAGAAGAGCAAAGAAAATCATAATTAAAAAAGAAAATAAGTCTTATTCAAATAAGATTTAGGCAAACTGAAATGGGAACAAAGACAATTTCTCCCTTGAACAAAAGGTAGAATGCAGATATAAATATAAGATATGTCCTTGAAACATTACTAATACTAATTCAAAGAGATAATGGAAGAACCAAATGTCTGTTGATTTGACTGATAGACTAATTGATAGATACAGTTAGAAAATATGATGAAGTAAGGATGCTGGTCCTTTAATGCTAAACTGAGAAGTTAAGCATTTAATGGGTTTTTTGGGGGTATTATTTTTCTTATGGGCAATATATTGGATTTTAGAAATTCCCTATACCTCACAGTCCACCTCCAGATATAGGTACTACTACAAAGAGAAGCAGCCACTCTAGAACCCCAATGCACTATTGGTCACTCTGTATGACTAACTTCTACTTCAATGTTTATATAACACTTCAGTGATCAAACCATGTTAATATAGCTCCACTGGACAGGCAGTCCCTGAGGCCCTCAGTGAGGTGTCTCCATCATTCTCCTTCAATTTGCAAAAGATAATTTTTCTCTTATGTTGCAAACCATGAGATTTTGAGCTAGCTGAGTCACTGGACTTTTAAAGCAATTTCTTTCATGCCATTTCAAGACGGGATTCTGTATAAAAGTTTACTGACATCTATTGTATCCTATCCTTATATATTAAAGCAAAATTATTTCAATATGCAAATTGTATGCATCCTTCAAGATCTCACCCAAGTACTTTTTTCCTCTATGAAGTCTTATCTGACTAATTATCATCATCTCCCTTTCCTAAATTCTTAACATCTGTTATTCTTCAATAGCACTTGATCAGGAAGTAATATAATCCAAAGGAAACAATTAGATCAACAAACATAGAAGACATTGGGGAACAAAGTGATAGGAATGAAAAAAGGAGAATAACAGGAATTAAATTGAGATGGCTAAGGACAATCATGAGTATTGCTTAGAAGTTTAATCTTAGATACAATACAAGACAATGCAAGGGGGAAATAGTGGCCAAAATAATTTTAATAATATTTTTTCTTCAGTTACATATCATGAAAAAAAAGGTTTTGAGTTCATTTTTAAAAGATTTTGAGTTGTGATTTTCCCCTTCATTCCTTTGCCTCCCCTCTTCCAAAGATGGTAGGCAATTTCATATACTTTATTCATGTGTTATCATGTAAAATATATTTCCATTAGACACAATTTTGAAAGAAGAAATAGAACAAAAGGAAAAAAAATCAAGATAGAATAAAGTAAGTAAAAAATGTTTTGATCTGGATTCAGAGTCCAACAATTCTTGTTCTGGATATGGATACATTTTCCTTTGTGAGTTCTTTGTACTTGTCTTGGATCACTGTGTTGTTGAGAAGCAGAGTCATTCATAGCTTATCATCACACAATGTTTCTGATTCTATGTACAAAGTTTTCCTGCTCCTATTCTTTTCAGTATGCATCAGTTTGTAAAAGTCTTTCCAGGTTTTCTTGAAATCTACCTATTCATCAATTTTTATTGCACAATATTGTAAGCATACACTATAGCTTATTCATGCCCCAAATTATTAGACTCTTCTCAACTTCTAATATTTTTACTACAATGAAAAGAGGTATTATAAGTGTTTTTTTTGCATATGTAGGTCTTTTTTTTTCTTTTTTTTTCATCATCTCTTTGCGATATAGACTTAATCAAAGGCTCTGCACAATTTAGTTGCTCTTTGGACATAATTCCAAATTCCAGCATGACTGACTCAGATCACAAGTCCTTTAACAATGCATTAATGTCCCAATATCCTCTCCAACATTTTTCCTTTTTTTCATATAAGTCAATCTGATAGATATGAGGTGGTATTTCAAAGTTATTTTAATTTGCATATGTCTAATCAAAAGTAATTTAAAGCACTTCCTCATATGATTATAGATAGCTTAGATTTATTCATCTAAAAATTACCTGTTCTATGCTTTGACAATTTATCAGCTGGGGAATGGCTTGTTTCCTAATGAATTTTTGTCTCAGTTCTCTCTATATTTGAGAAACAAGGCTTTTATCAGAAACACTTGCTGTGAAAATTGTTTCTTACCTTTTTGTTTTCTTTCTAATCTTGATTATATTGGTTATGCTTGTATGAAAGAATTTTAATTTAATATAATTAAAATCACCTATTTTATATTCTGAAATCCTATCTCTTGTTTATTCATGAATTCTTTTCCTTTCCATGGATTGACAAGCTGGCTATCCTTTGCTCTTCTAATTTTTTTATGGTACCTCCATTTACATCTAAATCATTCACCCATTTTTACTTATCTTGATTCATAGTGAATCATAGTTTATGTCCTGTTGTTTTCCAGTTTTCCCAGAAGTTTTTCCCAAATAGTGATTTCTTATCCCAAAAACTGGATCTTTGGGCTTATCAAACAGTGAGTTATTATGTTCACTGACTATTGTGTCTTTTGTACCAAATCTATCCCCCTGATCCATCACTCTATTTCTTTGGCAGTACCAGATAGATATGATAATTACTGCTTTATAATATATTTGAAATATGTTCCTACTAGACTACTCTCTTGTATTTTTTTTCATTAGTTCCCTTTTGTTTTTCCAGATAAACTTTATTATTTTTTTCTAGCTCTGTCAGATAATTTAGTTTAATTTGTATGGAACCGAATAAGTAAATTAGTTTAATAGAACTTTTATTTTTATTATTTTGGTTCCATCTCCCCATAAGTAATTGATATTTTCCAGTTGTTTAGATCTATCTTTATTTGTATGAAAAGTATTTTATAATTTCTCATATAGTTCCTGGGTTTACATTGTTTATAGTTATTTTAAATGGAATTTCTCTATCTCTTCCTGGGCTTTTTTTGGTCGCATAAAGAAATGTTGAGGATTTATGGGTGTTTATTTTTTATCTAGCAACATTGCTAAAACTGTTAATTCTTTCAAGCAGTTGATGCTCTGGGGTTCTCAAACTATATTCTCATATCATCTGCAAAGAGTGATAGTTTTGTTTCTTCATTGTCCATTCTATTTCCTTCAATTTCTTTTTCTTCTCATTGCTTTGCTAGCACTGGTAATATTATATTGAATAATAGTGGTGATAATGGGTTAATAGTGGTGATAATGGGCATCATTCCTTCATCCCTGATTTTAATGAGAAGACGTCTAGTGTTAGGTTCTTACTAAGTGCTAATGAGATAATGAGATATTAGGTTCTTACTAAGTGCTAAGTCAGTACTTAACAATTCTCTGGTTCTGGCCTTTACTGAGCTTTACTTCTGTGACCTCCTGGGGAGGAGCTTGCATGCTTAGGAGGAGCAAGTTCATTGGTTGAAGTAATTTTTCCCAGAAGCCCTTGCGTTCCACGCCCATTCTCTGGGAGGATAAAAAAGGGCAGCACTGGAGAGATAGAGAGAGTCTTGTCTGGGCCAGACATAAGGCAGTCTCTAGACCAGAGAGGGATCGGCAGTTTCTGGAGACGACAGCACATTACATATTGGCACAACAATGTGGGGCAAGAACTTTTGCTTATCCTGACAAGGACTTATTCTGAGCTCTTCAGAGGAGCTAGATGATTGCCTTTTGTCAAAAGATTTTTGAGTATCTATTGAGATAATTATATGATTTCTATCAGTTTTGTGATTTGGTCAATTATGCTGATAGTTTTTCCAAGATTGAAGCAACCTTATATTCCTCCATATATTCCATCTGATCATAGAAACTCTAGTAATATATTGCTGTAATCACCTTAACAGTATTTTGTTCAAAAATTTTGCATTCATTAGGGAAATTAGTCTATAATGGTCTTTCTCTGCTTTAGTTCTTCCTGGTTTAGGTATCACCACCATATTTATGTCAAAAAAGGAATTTGGTAGGACTCCTTCTTTATCTATTTTTCCAAATGATGTATATAATGCCAGAATTAATTGTTTTTTTAAAGTTTGGTAGAATTCATTCTTGAACTCTTCTGGCCCTGGAGATTTTTTTTTTTTTTTCTGGGTAGTTTATTAATCACTTTACTTTAATCATTTATCATTTACATTAATCAGTTACTTTTTCTAAGATGAGGTTATTGAAAGTTTCTATTTCTTGATCTATTTTGATAATTTATATTTTCATAAATATTCAGTCTTTTTCAAGTTTTTTTGTTTCTTTTTGTTTTTTAGTTGCATGTCTAATTCATTGATCTGTCATTTTTCCATTTTGCTGGGCTAAGAATTTAGGGAAATAAATTTTCTCCTAAGTACTACTTTGGTTTCATCCCATAAACTTTGGTATACTGTCTTATTGTCTTCATTCTCTTTAATTAAATTATTGATTGTTTCTATGATTTATTCTTGGACTCACTTATTCTTTAGAATTAGTATATTGAATTTCTGATTATTTTAATTTTTTTTCTTTTCATTGCCTTTTTTACTGTAATTTTTATTGTCTTATGATCCAAAAAGAATATATTGGACATTTCTGTCTGTTTATATTTGATTTTAAAGTTTTTATGCATTATCAGATGGTCTATTTTTCTGTAGATACCATGTGCTAATGAGAAAAATGTTGTGTTCATTTCTGTTCCCATTCAGTTTTCTTCAAAAATTTGTCATATATAATTTTTCTAACATTTTATTTCCTCCCTTTTTCTTGTTTTTTTTTTTGTTTTTTTTTTTTTTTTAATTGAATTTAACAAGTTCTGAGAAGGCACAACTGAGGTCCTTCACTAGTATATTCTTGCTATTTATTTTTTCTTGTAATTCACTTAAATTCTCCTTTAAGAATTTAGATGTTATGGTTCTATAACACTTAGTACATATATGTTTGGTATTGATATTATTTCATTGTAGCAGGATGTAGTTTCTTTCCTTATCTCTTGTAGGTCTATGCTTGCTTTTACTTTGAGATCAGGATTGCTACTCCTTTTTTTTTTTTTTTTTTTTTACTTCAGCTCAAGCATAATAGATTCTGCTCCAGTCCCTTACCTATACTCTGTGTGTATCTCTCTACTTCAAGTGTGTTTCTAACAACATGTTATAGGATTATGTTTTTCGATTCACTTTGCTTTCCATTTTATGGGAGAATTCATTCCATTCACATTCACAATTATGATAATTCATTTTGTATTTTTCTCCATCCTATTTTTCCTCTCTCTTCTTTCACTGTTTTCCTCCTCAACAGTGTTTTGTTTCTAACATCTTCCCTGATATGTCCTCCCTTCTATCAGTCTCTTAATCTCTGTATCACCTACTTCACTGTGTGGCAAGATAAATGTTTTTGAGCCAAAACTGATAAGAGTAAAGTTCAAATGATGCTTATTGCCCACTTTCTCATCTTCTGCTCTTTCATACTTTTCCATGTAAAATAATTTACACCATTCTACCTCCCCTTTCCTTCTGCACTGTGTGAACTTCTCTTTCTCATCCCTTAATTTTTTTTTCATTTTATTATCTCAAATTCAGCTTATAATCATTGTCTTTATGTATATTCCTTCTAGCTGTACTATTAGTGATACAATTTTTAAGAATTATAAGTATCATCTTCCTATGTAAGGATTTATATAGTTTAGGTCTGTTAAATAGTTTATGTTTTTTTTGTTTGTTTGTTTTGTTTTGTTTTGTTACCTATCTATGCTTTTCTTGAGTCTTGATTAGAGGTCAAGCTTTTGGTTTACTTTTGGTCTTCTTATGAAAGCTTAAAATCCTCCTATTTAATTGAATGACTCTCCCCACCTCATTGATATATTAGACTTAATTTTGTCAAGTAAGAGGTTCTTGGCCATGCCCTCTGATCCTTTAATGCTGCAACTACCAAATCCCATGTAATCCTGATTGTGACTCCCTGATATTGTTTTTTGTTTGTTTGTTTGTTTGTTTGTTTGTTTTGGTTTGTTTTTTGTTTTTTCCTATCTGGCCAGTTGTAGTATTTTTTTCCCTTGATCTAATAGTTCTGTAATTCAGCTACAAAGTTGCTTGGAGTTTTTATATTGAGATCTCTTTCCTTAGGTGATTGGTGGATTCTTCCAATGCCTATTATGTCCTCTGGTTCTAGGACATATTTCTTTGATAATTTCTTGAATGATGTTGCCTAGATCCTTTTAATTAGAGTTTTCAACTAATCCAATGATTATGATATTGTCTTTTCTGGATATATTTCCCAGTTCAGTTGTTTGTTTGTTTTTGTTTGCCCATAAGGTATTTTACATTTTCACCCACTCTTTTTCATTTAAAATGTTTTTTGATTGATTATTGACCTCTCAGAAAATCTAACTTCCACCTGGTTAATGCTAACTTTTAAAGAGTTTTTTTCCTTAATTCATTTTTTTTGTACTTTCTTTTCCATTTGGCCAATTGTACTCTTTAAGGAATTGTTTTCTTCAGTGGATTTTTGTATCTGTTTTTCCATTTGGCCTAGCAATTTTCCAAATTATTGATTCTTTTTTCATAATTCTCTTGCATCACTCTCATATCTTTTCAGAATTTTTCTTTAATATCTCTTATATGATTTTAAAGCTCTCTTTTGAGTTTTCCATGACTTCTTTTTGGGTTTGATACCACTTCCCATTTTTCTTTTGGGTCTTACCCATAGGCATTTTGATATTGGTGTCCTCTTTTTGAGTTTGTGTCTTAATCTTTCCTGTTACCATAATAGCTTTCTATGCTCAGATTTTTTTTCCTTAATTTTGCTCATACTTTTTGGGGTGTTTTTTCTTTCTTTTATATTAAAGTTCTGCTCCCAAGGTGAAAGAAAAGCTCTCTCAGATTTCTTGTGCCAGTGGCTTCAGGTTCTACCTGTTTATCCAGTGCTACACTGATGTTCTGAGGTCCACAAGAGATTCTCATGTCTTCTGCTACACTGGTGGGGTTTGTTGGGGATTGCTGGTCCTGTTGGAGCGTCTAGGAGTCTGGCAGATTACCTGTTGCTGGAGTGGGGTCTTAGTGATGGGGTCTGGCATGTCCTAAGGCCATGTGATGTGTTTCTGCATTTTCCTAGGGCTACACTAAAGCATGTGTTGCTTTGGCTGCTGGAGGATGCCTGTTTGCCCAAGACTACACCAAAGAACTTTCATGGTTCCTAGATCTGGAATCCTTTGGCTCCCCTGGCAATGCTATGGCACATGTGGTACTGATTTTAATGTTTGCATATTCCACCACACTGAGGCTTAAAATCTTCTGCTGGTTTGCTGAGGTAGTGATTGTTGCCAGTTCCCTGGGGAACTTCCTGTCCCCAAATGCATCCCCAACCTCCTGTTGATTTTGCAAGTTTATGGCCTGATGACTGTTTCACCCCATCTCTTTGCTGGTTCTGTTGTTCTAGGATCTATCTTAGGTTCTATTTTATAATTAACTAGAGATTAATATAAGATAGTTACATGGATTTACCGCTTACTTAAGTCCCAAAACAATCTTTTAGAAGACCCAAAGTTGGGTTTGGAAGGCAAAATGTAATCTTAATATTGACATTTAATTTTGGACAGAAAAGAATATTTTTTTTGCTATATGAACTCTGAAAGACATGTATGAATTTATCTCTTTAAGAAGCTATTCCTTCTAATGACTTCAGGCAAGCTAAGAGACTATCACTGAGAGATACATGTAGAATCTGATAAATATTCAATTCAATATCTCTGAAAATGTCCTTTATGTAACACTTGGGATGCATTTTTTGTAAAGTTGTATTAAATGGATCCTGAGTTTTCTTTCACTATTCAAAATTGGAGGAGGAAGGAAAAGGAGAGGACAAGGAAAAAAGAAGGAAGATAAAGAGAAGAAAGAAAGAAGAGGGAAAAGGAAAAGAAATGAAGGAAAGGGGGGGGAAAGATAAGAAAGAGGAGGCATACTTCCTTGTGCCCAAATTATTTCCAGATGGAAATTTCAGACTTTATAAGACAAAGATACTTTTTAGACTTTGTAAGGCAAATATATTCTCTGGAGACATAGAAATAGTGTTTGAGGTAAAAACACTATCCCCCAGTTATTTAGGAGTACAATCTAAATGCCACTTCATCATCACTTTCTGTCTCTTTCCAAATCCCACTTGTTGCCAATTCCTATTGATTTTACTTTTCTAACATCTCTTACATAAGTTCCTTTCTCTCCTCTAACACTGCAACCACTTTTGTAGGCAAATATCACTTCATGCCTCTTGACTATTTCAATAGCTTCCTTATCTCCTTTCCCTGCAACAAGTCTCTCTTCACTCCAGTTCATCTACTCCTCTATCAAAGTGATCTTCCTAAAGTATAGCTCTAACAATTTTACCTTTTTTCACTCCTTGTCAATCTAAAGCATATGAGTCCCATGCTGTTCAATGGAAATTTTTATTTTATTATCCAGAACTTAGTTATACCATGAATAAGAAATCATGGTAATTTAGATAGAATAGAATCAGGAAAAAAATTATACCATTTTCAATTGTCTCCCTAAACTTCCAGAAAAAATGTAAAATCCTTTGGCTTTTACACCTTATATTAGTTCATCTTTACCTCCTGGTCTGGCTTCCTTCAAGTCCCAACTAAAGTCCCACTATCTACAAGAAATCCTTACAAATACCATTTCATAATTTCTTCCCACTATTGATTATTTCCAAATTATCTATCTATCTATCTATCTATCTATCTATCTATCTACATAGTTTATTTGAATCTTGTTATTTAAAATCATTTTTTTTTTCCCATTGGAGGGGAGACTATGAGCTTCTTAAAGGCAGACACTGTCTTTTGTATTCTTAGAGCTTTACACAATACCTGGTACCATTGTGCCACAGTTCTTTTATTGTCCTTTTTTATTTTATTACAGTTTCCCTAATTAGTCCTGCCTCAGTTTCCTAATTGTTCTAACTCAGTTTCCCTAAATTGGTTCTGTCTCAGTTTCTCTAATTCTTCTGCCTCATTTTCTCTAAATTGTCCTGCCTCAGTTTTCCTAATTGGTCCTGCCTCTCTTTTCTTGATTGTTCTGCCTCAATCCCTTTAGTTGCAACCTCCCCCCTCCATTTCATTAAGAGTGGTATAACTCAGAGGTTATAAATTGTCAATGTGTAAACTCAAAAAGGGGGAATTCAGACTTTCTGTCTCTAGCCAGACATTTTCTTATCTCCCAGTTAGTAAGAATTTATGGTCCTACCGTCCAGCTTGTCAGAACCTGATTCATGGTTCCTGCCTGGAAATTCCTGCTCACCAGAGTTTGGATTCCACCTCCCTGCCTTTGTTTAGCTATTGTGTATAAATATGTCATGAAGAACTCACATTCGCTGCTGGGTGCTGGATGCTGGATTCTTGGAGACAATAGTCTCATTCAGCTTCATGGATCCATTTGGCCCAGTAAATCTCTCCCTTTTAAAATAAAATATTAAAAACTCTCTAATCTCTATCTTGCTTCAGTTTCTTCAGTATTACAAATGTAGTAAATACTTCATTATTAATTATTGACTAAATGTCATAGGTTGCACCTAAAAAATAGTCTAACTTTTAAATAAAAAATTTAAAAAAAACTAATTATACCTCTAAATATCCAACTGTTTAGTGTGCTATGAACACATATCATCAATATTCTGTATGTTCACTTTTCTGTACCTTTTTGTAGAGTCTCTACAATGAGCATTTGATATGTTAAACTCTGACATTTCAATTATTATAATGTTGATACGTGTGTTGTGGTATATTAAAGAAGGGGAATTGTGTATTTTCACATAGCATCAGCTATCACCAAGTCTTAAGAAAGGTATATTAGCTCTTTGGTAGAAACACTGGTGATGACACTAGGAGGACTATAGCAATGTATTCAGATAATGTAAGAATTTACTAAAACTTTACAAAAGTAAATGATCCTTCCAAAGTGTCTGCTTGGTCTATATTTGATTCTCTTTAATACTGTTACTCTCTGCATTTCTGTCATGGAAGCTGTAGAAAAAGTCATAAGAGGAAATTACTCTAAGTAGCTTGAACTCTGCCTATCCCCTTGGAGGAATATAAGCACTCATCATAACACATTACATATGTCCCAAATTTCCTTCTTATATAATTCAATTCAGTTGTTCTATTCAATAATATTACAATTCATGCCTTGCTGTCCTTTGTGACTCTCATTCATGTTCTCTCAATATTTTGCAATAATTACATTGTTTGTTTGTTTGTTTGTTTGTTTTTCCCTCACTTTCCCTCGAAGTCATGAGAGTATTAATAAAGCATTCTGGTTATCTACTTGTCATTCCTTTCTCTTTTTCTCTCAAATACTTCTTTGTTGAGACCCTCTTGCCCTGCCTTTTTTTTTTTAAGTTCCTTGTTGATTATATGTTGAAGTCTACTTACAGCTCCTGTACACTTTTCCATTGTTCTTTGTGTGATACTTGTAGTTCTTTTAAGGTCATGGTTTTGAAGATCCCACTGCTATACAACAATATTGGCAAAATGTTTTATTGAAAACATGGATTTATTATTATTATTATTATGAAAAGCTTGCTCTTAGTCTTCAGCATCCACGTAGAACATCGTGTGGACCTGTTCTCTCTCAGATTTCTTTCCTCACAGTAGCAAATATTTGGGTAAGCATAGATATTCTTGTTTTATTCCTTCTGATATGTCATTATGTAAATGGCTAAGACACATCAATAAGAATTTTTCTCTCTTTTTCAAATTTCGTCATTCTCTAGTAAATTCTCCTCTTCAATAGATTGTTGAATTTATTGTCTAATCAGAAATACTCTCTCCAGTAGCGAGGATTATAATCCATACATATTTTCTAATCCTGTGTGACTCTTGTCCATATTTTTTCATGGATCCCTCAAAAGAGGTCCACTGAGCAGGCTAGAGGACTTTATCTGAAACTTTTGACATTGGACATACATGGTGAAACACAGAAACTGTCCGTTAGTTATCTCTCACTTCTGCTACATGGCCAGTCCATCTCTCTCTTTGTGTGTTTCAGTTTCTCTGTATTTTGCTCTTTGTGTCTCTGTCTCTGTTTCCCTGTATGTGTGTATGTGTGTGTGTGTGTCTGTGTGTGTATTTGTCTTTCTCTGTGTATATCTTTCTTTCCCTAGTTACATTGTTTTCAAATGGCTTGCTTTACTTTGTTTCTCTTCTTTATTTATTCTTTGACAACAGGTTACATCTGACTTACCCTAGTCATGTACTTCTTCATTGCTCTTTGCACAACTTTTCAAGACAGTAGTGCACCTTAACTTCTAGTCTTACAATATCAGCAGGAGTTGTTTTTTTTTTTTTTTTTTTTTTTTTTTTTTTTTTTTTTTTTTTTTTTTTTTCCTTAAGAGATAGATTATTTCTTCAGGAAAAAAATATTGAATTTATTTTAAAATACTTTGAAATTTTTCCTCAAAAAATTAAGTCCACTCTCAGTTTCTTGTTCTTTTCTAATTCTGTCATTGATTATCCAATAAACTGGCATTATTTCAAAGAACTAGATTTAAGAATTGTCATCAATTCAATAACCATTCACAATTACAGAGAACCAACACAAGGCATGTTATGCAGATCATTAACCCAAATGCCAAAGTATTAACAATAATACATGTATTTTGATATGGCCAATGAGTAAATTATTTTTACTTGACTAGATATATTTATTACAAGCCCCACAGTGGGAGGTGAAAGAAGTGGATAAAAAACAGATTTTTGTTCATTTGAAAATATCAAACTTATTTTTAATTGCCTGTTCAAGATATATGTATTGTTATACCAGGTGTGTGAGCTATTCATCCAACTATATATTTCAAGTTAAACAATAAAATGCTTTATCTACTTAGTTTGTCTTTAATAAATACTTAGATTGAGCTCTTTGATTTATACCCTAGAATTTCATTGAGAAGTCAAATCAAAATTCTTAGACTTGATATATTCAGCACAATGTTATCTTCAAACATGAGTGTTCACAACCTATAGGAAAGGCTTCTTCCTTTTGGATTTTACCTTGAACATCACTATGATAGTGGTAAATACATTGGTTGGTCTATTTCCCTGTGTATTTCCACTTCATAATAATATTCAAATATATATTAGTTATATCTGTCCTTATAATTCTCTGAGGGATTATTTATAGAAGAGAAAAAAATTTGCAGGAAAGCCTTTAAGATGAAATTTTGCCCTACCAAATAATTGCTTTTTATAGTCAACAAATAGCAGTGGAATCTGCCATTCATGTCTTTCATTCAATTTCCTTGGTAAGACATGATCCACTTCATTTGGAAAGGTCTAACCTCTTCTCAAGCTTTTATAAAAAAAAAATATATATATATATATATATATATATATACACACACACACATATATATATATACCCAAAATGCTTCTGTAAGTTATTTTCCTGAAATTTTATATAAAGATGAAGGCAGGTAGAGGTTTTCTAATTATCATATTTTTTCAGTTCTCTTTATGGGAAGGAGTGTCAGTAATGATAGCTTCTGTGGTTTCCACAATGTCCTATTCCAATGTACTAAGAACAGTACCTACAAAACAGAAGATACCTAACAAAACTTACTGACTGAAAGCCTATCTCAGCATGGATATAACTGTTCTAAAAGACCATACAACAAAAGCACAAGCTCTCACAGGATAGTGCCTAGAAAATGGGAAAAGTACTGACTCAATTCAAAAAACGTGGGTTCAAATCCAACTTCTGGCTTTTACTACCTGTGTGAGACAAATCAGTGAACTTTTGTGGATCTCAGTTTTCTCTTACAATATGAGGTTGGATTAGATGGCCTCTGAGGTTCTTTCCAGCTCCAAAACTCATAGCTGACATAATCATACCATCTTAGAAAGACTTTAAGTATAATCCCATTAGTTGTTAGTCCTTTAGCAAGGATTATCCTAGTTAAGATTAGAAAGACCCAAACTATTCTAGACTTAAAACTATACTACAAAACAGCCGTCATCAAAACAAGTTGGTACTAGCTTACTAGCTAAGAAATAGAGTGATAGATCAATGGAATAGTTTAGCTACACAAAACACAATAGTCAATGACTATGATAATCTACTCTTTGATAAACCCAAAGACTCCAGCTTCTGGAATGAAAACTTAGTATTTGACAAAAATTGATGGGAAAACTGCAAAATAATATGACAGGAACTAGGCATAAGGTCAAAAAGGGTTCATGATTTAGACATAAAGAGTGATATTGTCAGCAAATTAGGAGAGCAAGGGATAGTCTACCTCTCAGATCTGTGGAAAAGGGAGGAATTTATGGCCAAATAATAACTAGAAAATATTATGAAATTGGATAACTTAGCTTAAATAAAACCAATGAAGCTAAGAATAGAAGGGAAGCAGAAAGTTGGGGAAAATTTTTTACACCCAGTGTTTCAGATAAAGGCTTAATTTCTAAACTATATAGAGAATCAACCAGTGGCGACCACGTTAGCACCCTAGATACCTTAGAATCAGCCGGACTCAGGATAAGCAAAAGTCTTTATTCTAGGTCTTTAAGCACTAGAAGTGAAGAGAGTGGATGCATAGGATCTCTGTGACCCCCCCACTTTGTCTCTTTAGCAATAGTGACCCTGGCTAGTCTCCCTGAACCTCCTAGTCCCTCCCACAATTCTCTGCATACACCAAATGATTGGGCCAGCACAGAACAGTGGGAAGGGTCATTCTCCAAGCACATTCTCATAGAAAATTATTGAATCAGCAATTAGCCTCAAGTGCTGGAATGTCCCACCTCAGTGCATTAACTCAAGAGTTTCAGCCCCTTACATCAACCCAAATATAAGCCATTTCCCAATTGATAAATGGTCAAAAGATATAAAAAAAAAAAACAATTTTCTGATGAAGAAATTAAAGCTATCTATATTTATATGAAAAAATATAAATTAAGACAGCTCTTAGGTAACCCCTTACATTTATTAGATTGGCTAGGATTATAGGAAAAAATAATGAATGTTGGAGGGGATGTGGGAAAGTGGGGACATTAATGCATTGTTGGTGGAGTCATGAACTAACTAGCCATCTTGGAGAGTGATTAGGAACTATACCCAAAAGGCATATATGATCTCTTGGAAGTGACTTTCTTGATCCTAGCAACCCATGAAATAGATAAAAATACAAAATAGCTCTCTATCCTGAGTAACCTCCTCTTTTGTCCTTACCACACACTTCCCACAATGTTTCTGTGATTATGGTTACATAATAGAAAACAAAATTTTCAGAACTATAAGTATAATTTAATAAAATAAGTACATTTACTTTCTAGGTATCTTTAATTATGAGATAACTGCCTAATAATTAATGAAAAGGAATCTTAAATCAGATGGTTAAATAAAGTCAATATTGATATTCTTGATATTAATGAAATCAGAAGAAAAAGGATGGTGCATCTAAATGGAAAGTGGCTCATATTCTTAAAGTGTTGGAAAAATTTGTTTTATCATATGCCCAAGTCAATGAGAATATAATTTGGTTATTTGGTCATTTTGCATGGCTGTGACCACCATAAGTATTTGCAAAAAGACCATAATGAAAATAATTTCAGTTCATACACCAATTCTATTATAAATGATGAAATAATAGGGAAATTTATTCTAAAAGCTTGATAAAATATCTCAAATTAAATAAAGATATCCTTTGGTAACAGGTAATATGATATAGTGGATAAAGATCTCTCTTGGAAGCAAGAAAGACCTGATTGAAATTGTATTTCTGTCACATGTGGATTGTGTAACCCTAAGTTAGCCATTTAAATCTTGGACAATACTCTAAATTGCAAAGCAGGTATGGCTATATCTGTAAAAAGTTTCCTCACCATGGAATCCTAAATCAATAAAATGAAAGATCCTATAAAGAAAAGAAAAAAAAAATGATTTGTTGACTTTAGTAGAAATGCAAAGGAGATAAAAAGAGGAAAAAATATTTTAGAAAATGTGGTTGAAGAATAAGGCAAGAGAACAAAAATTATCAAATATACAAAAACATTGTGATAATGTCTGAAAACTTCCTTTGAGAAAAGAACCAGTAGGCTATAGAAATAGAAAACACTAAATAATATCACAAAAATGGAAATGATGAAAATTTTAAAAAGCAGAAAATGTTGCATTTGTTGTGTGGAAGTTATTCCCCAAACAGCTGTTTATATATAGTCAGAGCATTGACTTCTTTTTAGCAGAAATTTCAATTCAAACCTGTTAAAAGAGAGAATACAAATGAGTAGCATACAGCATATATTTAAAACAACAGCAAGCAAGTAATTAACACATGATAGAGGAAAGGACATCAATATCAATTATCACAATTTTATACAGAAGTTTAATCACTATATATCAACTGGCTTAATGATGGTGGTGTTTAGTTGTTTCACTTAAGTGACACCATTTGTGGTTTTCTTGGCAAAGATACTGAAGGGGTTTATCATTTTCTTCTCCATATCATTTTACAGATGAGGAAACTAAGGCAAATAGGATTAAGTGACTTGCCCAGAGTCAGACAGCTGGTAAGTGTCTGAGACTTGAATTCTAGTCTTCCTGATATCAGCCCTGGCACTCTGTCTACTACGTCACTTCACTGCCTGTAATGAGCACACTAAGAGTATAAAAATTGCTTAAGTCAGAAAATACTCCACCTAGTGAAGATTTCTGGCAGCCCAAGGCATTCTTCACATATAAAATCATTTATAAAGTCTTACAAAGAAAGAATCTATAAGTATATGAAATGTATCACTTTATAAAACAATGAGAAGTAGCAGAGAAAATTAAAGAAAATTAATTACAAAACTCAATTAAACAATGTTATTAGGAGGCATTTAAAGATAAAACTGGAAGAGAAAGTGAGCAAATGGAATATTTGAAAAGATTTTAATAACCTTCTTGTCATTAAAGACAATGTAGTTAGCAGGATTTCTTGGAACAGATAGGTGGCACAGCTGGGCCAGGCCTGAATTCAGGAAAACTTCTTTTTCTGAGTTCAAATCTAGAGTTAAGTACTTTCTGGCTGTGTGACTTTTAGCAAGTCACTTAACCCTATTTACCTCAGTTTCCTCATCTGTAATATAAACTGGATAAAGAAATGGCAAGCCACTCCAGTATCTTTGACAAAAAAACAAAAACCCAAAACGAAACAAAACAAAAAATTTCCAACTGGGGTTTAGATAATTGAACATAACTGAAATAACTGAACAACAAAGTTTTCTGTCCATTGTGACATATAATTATACAGACAACCTATCTTTGCTTTGTCTATCAGTATATGTATATCTATATCTATATCGATATAGATATACTTATATAAGTCATAGAAATATATACTGATATAAGACATTGAAAATGGACAGTCAATAAGACTCAGAATTGAGAAAAAGCAGGAATTTCCAATTGACATTAGGAAATTGCAATTTTTTTTTAATGGCCTGTGTACCTGAAATAAAGGTTCTTTTCTTTAATACCAGTAATACTGCAGTGTTGGTCTTTAGTTGTGGGCTCTGAAAAAAAAATATTGGGGATCACCCAAATGTAAATGGAGAGGGTCATGTTGGCTATAAACATTACAAATGTGAAATTACAAAGGAGAAGAATTTTCTCAAGGAAGTATATTCTATTAAAAACTGAACTAAGTCACAAGGTGATAGAGCAGGCTAGAAGAACCAGTTGTTGCATTGGTAAACTCATGATGTCAAGAGAATTTGAGAAGCATCTCCAATATGTTAGCTTGGTAAGCTATGCAAAACAGGAAAGGACAATCATGTAATGATATGGACAAGTGATTGAATGAGTAGGAATCAATGGAGCAATCTGTATTATTGGAATATAAGCCCATATAGTGAAGTCCACAGATATTTAAACAATATCTATGATTTTTATAAGTATTTGTTCTCTTTGCTTTTGATAACCTTGAGAATTGTCCCTTCAGCATCTTGAAATCTGTTTTACTTTTTATATATTTGGTTTAGTCAAGCTCTTTTTCTCTTTCTAATATTATTTTGTCCCAATTTCACTTCCTCGTGTAACATACCTAGAACTGTGATATTAACTCAGTTCAGCAAGCATTTATTATGGCACTGTGATAGCCATTATAATTACAAAGCTTTTATTTTTAATTGTGCTGCTTCTATGGCATGGTGAAGTATCAAAATACCTCCTAGTCACAAATGCCAGAATATTTTATATAAGGAAGAGATATAATAATACGAATCTTATGCTCAAATATATTGTGTCTCCACATCACTCCTAGGATGAAATATAAATTCCCAGCAAAGCATTCCTTATCAGGCCACCATTTACCATCCATATACTTTATGTTTCAACTAAACAATATTACTTGTGATTTTCTAAGAACAATGTTCTATCTCTGCCCTCCAATAGATTTGTGCAAATATTTCTCTAAACTTGGGAAACCCACCCTTCCACTGTTGACACAGCAAGATTTTTATCTTCCTCTAAGGCTCTCAGCTCAGAGCTTTCTTTATGAAGCTTTCCCTGATCATCCTAGTTGTTAATGCTCTTCTCTGTCTCAAATTACATTGTATTTACCAATATGTGAAAATGTTATATTTCCCCAGTAATTTTAAGTTCCTTGAGGGCAAAGTCTATGTTGCTGTCTTCTGCTTCTTATCGCTAGCACCCTGCACCTAGACTTGTATCTAATATTTGATTATGGAATCCCAAGGAGTAAAACTTCAAGGACATAGCTCGAATGACAAAAGATGAATTAATTAAAGCCAGTGACCCTTCTGATTCCTTCCATTTTCTCATCCTACTTTAATTTTGCAACAAAACTACACTTTTTTTTTTTTTTTTTAACTTTGGCCATTTAATTCAGCTTGAGAAGTCATGGTAAATGCCACGCCCTGTACAAGGTATAAGAAAGGGAATGAAATTCCTACATTCAAAATGCTGACAATATTATTAAAGACAAGATTTACCTGGATGAAAGAGTTGTTATTTTAATGTGAGTGTATAATTGTGTCAAATTGAATGGTCCACACAGGAACTACTTCAGATAATCAGAGAAAGGAGAGATTAATGTGGAATTCAATATTTTGTAAATACATTATAAAGATATGGGGCTTGATTTGAACTCTGAATGATGACTAAGCATTCTCCATCAGTACTTTTGTACCACACAGTGAAGAAACCTCAAAACTGTTCTAAAAGCAGAAAATGTGTCTGAGGTTTCATCTTCTCTCCTCCATAAAGAACAGAAAATGGTAGACTGCACTTGAGTCTCCATAGCAGATACATTTCAGTGCATTAATAGGTTTAAGGGTTCAGAAGAGAAATACTTAAGGAAAAGCACTCTAGATTTTGCCATGCTTTTCATTGGTGACATTGGCATTCTTGAAAGGGGGCTGGATTCACCCATCCAAAAAGTCAGCAGTCTGAATTAGGGGATGCTAATTCTGAGACCTAGTGCTCAGAGACAGTTAAAAATCTCAAAGGAAAAAGCAATGAGGAGGTAACCTCCTCCTCTTGGTGGAAGAGAGGTGAGTGAGGACAGCCAAGTGAAGAGGAAAATCTCATAGATTTTGAAATATAAGGCACAGTCTCTAAGTTTGGATTGAACCTGATATAATCTAATTGAAGTCTGATGATTAAATTCGAGATTTGGGAATCATGGATCTATTTTTTTTTTCTTTCATTTCCAAACCATAAAGCTTAATGAAGAGGAATTCAAGACCTTATGGAGGATTAGAGACCAAAAATGCCCCCCCAAATCCCCTAAAAATAAAAAAAAGAAAAGCTCAGATGGTCTAGATACCTACTTTTAAAAGTTGGCTGCAGCTAACATTGCACAGGCCCTGGCCATTATTTTTTAATCTCTCATTGACAAGGCAAAGCTTCCCTGCAGACTGGGATTTGGGACTTGTTATCTCCATTTTATTGGCCTCTTTGCCAAGAATAGCAGGACTGATAAAGCCTGACTTCAGTTAGAAAGGAAGGGGGAATGGGCACTGAAGCCACTGGGGACACACACAGAGAATAGTCACTCATATGCTCAGCAGCAGCTCAGGAAATGTTTCTTATTTAGTATCTGGAGAATGACACAAGTGAAAAAAAAATTCTTTGGTTATTTAGAAGTTGTAAAGTGACAGAAAAGGAAAACGGAGGAAGGGAGGGAAGGGAAGGGAAGGGAAGGGAAGGATGAAAGGGAAGGGAAGGGAAGGGAAGGGAAGGGAAGGGAAGGGAAGGGAAGGGAAGGGAAGGGAAGGGAAGGAGGAAGAAGATCCATTTCTTTAAAATTCTTCAAAAAGTTTAAACACAAGACAATTTTATAACAAAACTCTTAAAATAGAAGGATTTCCAAGCCCATACATGATTACCTTTCTTAAGCAGCATTCTTTCCTATAGAACTTCACTGATTCATAATTCACTAATAACTGGGGCTTACACAACATGGGACATTGCAATCTGTTCTGTCATTTAGTGTCCGTTCTCTCCCAACTTGGAACAGTGACACTCCAATCCTGTATCTCCAAAGACCATTATGCATTCCATATTAATCCACCTAGTTTTGACTCCCTTTTGCTTCCACTACAGTCTTGATGTGTAGGTGAATAAAAACACACAGAAACTACACTATCTAGCTGCTTCTAGATCACACTTCTGATCCCATTTAGTCATTCAGCAAGAAACCAGAGACATTACAGTGTTTGATTTATTAATGCATCCTACCAGTACTCCCTCTTTACTTCGTGCTCTTTTTTGCTCACAGTAATGACATCATTGCTTCCAGTGGGATAGGAAAGGATTTTAACAATTGACTATGACATGTCTCCACTCTCAGTCCTTGTGACTTCTAATAAAACACTGTCTTCTTTGGTCTCTCTCCACTATATAGAGCAAATATCCCTTTAAGGACTTAAAGGGTTGTTTTTTGTTTGTTTTTTTTTTTCCATAACAATAACTGTCTTGGCTTTATATTTATATTCCCAATACTGAGCAGAAAGTCTGGAATATGATAGATATCTAACAAATGCTTGCTCATTCACTCATTCATTCATAATTTGAACCATCCAAAACTTTTGGCAAGAGAAAGGGATAAATACTTTAAAAGTATGAAGCATTAAAAAGGGAGGAGATTTGTGAATTACACGCCATTACAATTTCATCATTCCCTACAGTTATTCTTAAGAAATTCATGTTTCTTTCATCTTATTTGATCCTAATATTAATCCAGTATGTCAAATACTTTCCATTTAAGAAATATATATCCAAGATTCATTTTGCTGACTTCAAATCTAGCTTTAGACATTTTCTGATTGTGTGACTTTGGGCAAGGCATTTAACACTGTTTGCCTCAGTTTCCTCATCTGTAAAATGAACTGGAGAAGGAAATGATGAACCACTCCAGTATTTTTTTTTTGTCAAGAAGACCCTAAATAGACATGACTGAAATTACTGAATAAAGAAGTTCTAGAAATACTATCAGTTATCCTAGGTCATACCATGAGTTACATTAGTTAGAGAATCAAGACTATGGCAAATGTCTCTGTTCTCTTAATCCCCTGTTTCTCCTATTAAACTTTGGCTGAAGTTTAAGGAAAAGTGTAAAAGCCAGAATATGGCAGGGGGAGGGGGGAAAAGGGGGGTGTTGAAATTATCCAGTACAAATAACAATCTGTCCCATAAGTGAGGGAAGGACTGACCTCCAAACATTATCAATAGCATTACCCCAAACACCAAACTAGCTGAGTAATACTTTAAAGTTTGCAAAGCACTTTCCTCACAACTCTTGAGAGATAACAGAGGATTGCACAGTTTTATTCACTAAATATTGTTACCTAAAGAGCTCCAGACAAAATGGCTAAATTCCAGAGGATAGATCTAACCTCCCAAGTACCAGAAAAAAGATTTACTCTATATCACTAAGATGTAGTGGCTTAGATCTCCTAAATCTACAAGGCAAAGAGACTCTAGGTGAAGACCAATGAATGGTTCTGAAATTTGAATCTGTTTAGAGAGATATTATAGCTTAATTTTTCATACTTATAAAATTTTATGTATCTGATACATGTATGAACCAAATAAATAAAGGTGTTATGGTCTTAAAGAAATATATTACATGTTAAGCACATAGAGTAAATAGAACTGAACTGCCCAAACAACATTCAGTTGAATTACTACTTTAATTCAATGTATAGTATCACAGAACAATATGTAATCATAAAATCACCTAGGTCAAACTCTTCATTTTGGAGATGAATAAATTTAGGCTACCAGAAGTAAAGTGACTTGTTCAAAGCTACCTGCTACCAAGTAGCACAGATAAGTGACATACATCCTTGAAGTACTCTAAATACAAACTCAAATATGGTTTTCTAGGGATGTTACAAGTAAAAATTATTTTTTGAGGGGGATAGGAGACCTTATTTAAAGTATTCAGATATTTATCTAAATGTTGTATTTCACTTTGCATAGCACAAAATAGAAGCCAATAGCTATAATGACAATACTAAATTCTGTGATTCAAGAGTAGATACTTTGACCATGGCCCTTGATTTAAAAAAAAAAAAAAAAAAAAGTGTTGACATTTCTTAAAAATCCTGAGGTTGAATTCACTAATCTTTCATTACAGTAAAAGAAATTAGTCTGAGAAAATGCTTGCATTTGCTTACAGTTCTCATCAAGACGAAGTCTCTAGTTAAACAAATAATTAGACCTCAGTGTGTCAAATATAAACTAACAAAACTCACGCATTTACTAATTGTTCTTCCCTGCAGCAGATAATAACCTGTATTTGGTCATTAGCCATGACACACGTTTACAGGCACACACAGGACCCATTTGCTTATTACTTTTTAAACAGATAACCCAAGAGTGGATATTTGCTGTCAAGACAGCTGCCGCCTGTATAGCTCACCAAGCAGTTTGCACGATGTCTGCTATTCCATTTGTCACAGATGCCTTTATGAGAGTACAGAAGATACAACTTTGCCTCATTTTTCATTTCCTGTTATCTCTCAGATTGCGGTCTTCAGCTACTCTGTTTTACTGTACCTCAACTAGTGCCGACATTATCAGAGCACCACCTGCTACCAACACTGTGGCTGAGGTTCTGTCAGCATTTCCATTAGAAAGAATTTTTTTTAAGAATCTGTAAAAACTCCATCTAGGCTGAAAACAACAAGGTCAATGGTTGAGTCTACATGGTTAGTAAAGAAATGAGGCAATTATTTTGATAATTCAAAGGCAAAAAAAAAATCCCTTTTGAAAAATACCTTTAATCTATCAAAGTCCTTATTCATCCATAATTTTATTTTTTCTTCATAGCAATTCCCTTATGTAAAGAAGGTAATTTTTATCCCCATTTGAAAGATGAGAAAACTGAGACACAGGCTAATTTTTTTTTTGTTACACAGTTAGTTAATAATAAATCTGATATTAAATTTGTTCTGATATCCAGCCTTTGTCACACATTTTTCTTCTCTTACTTATATCTAGATATTTTAGGCAGCAGTAGATTTCAAACACCTTTGAATTCAAATAATTGCATAGTTTTCTACTTAGATTGGATGGATTGCAGAGTGTATAATAGGTCTGTAAAGTGGATTCATACCATGCAATTTAGATATATACACAAAAAGTTCATCTTTCTCATCATCATTAAATGAAACACTCTAGTATTAAAATGCCTTTAAAATTATTTAAAGCACAAAGATGTTTAAATGAAAAGTATAGTCATATATTTGCTCTGTTAATAATGCTTTCAAAAAAAGGATCTAGCTTGAAATCACAGAAGTTATAAAACTGTTTTTATCAATATCATCGATTATTTGCAAAGCAACTCATAAAAGCAAGTTGGGAACTGGAATTGGTGGTAACATTTTGAAGGGGGATTTTCTTATTTTGTTATTATGTTACTTCAACTTGTAGAGGGTGGAACTTCGGAGAAGTGTACTTGAAACAAGGTGTTGACTCAATGGAATTGATGAAACAATGGTTATCTAGTTTACATATACTTAGTACTTAGCATGGTGATGTAATAGTTTCTATAGCTGATGTAACTGTAATAGGGCATTTAAACTGGGAACAAAGTCAGACTACAAAGTCAGACTGGAGGAGATTAAGTTAGACTATGACAGATGCAGACACACAAAGGTATTTTTAGAGACAATAAAAATTTTAGACTGTTCTTGTCCATTCTTATGGTGTCTATCCTTCTGAGACCAAGGCCCTTCCAGAGGACCTCCAAAAAGCTAGCTCAAACATTGCATCAACTGTTAATGGATATATACTACTAAAAAAGTTATAAATACATATATGTAGTTTTATGTATATTTAATGCAAATTCATGGTTATTTTTATAAACTTTTTAAAAGAAAATTCCAATTCAATTTAACTTCCAAACTTTGATATTTCATTGAATCTATTGCATCACTTGTCTAAAAAATGCTTCCAAAAATATGAATCTCTATAATCTCTAGCTTTCTGGAGATCTTATAGAAGGGCCTTGGTCTCAGCAGGATAGTCACCAGGAGGATGGTCAGGAATAGAGTCTAGAGTCTTTATTGTCTCCTTCACAGTATGTTCACCCTAACTGACTGACCCTGTCCCCAGTTCTTTCAGCCCTTAAATACCCTATTATAATTACATCATTACAGCATAATGAGTATGTGTGAACTAAAGAACCATTACATCACCACACTAAATTCTAAGTATATGTAAACTAGAGAATCATCATCTCATCAATTCCACTGAGTTAACACCTTGTTGTAAGTATCCTTGTTTCAAGTATGCTTCTCCAGAGTTCCGGCCCTCTACAAATCTCAACCACTCAAGGCCACCAATTTTAGGTAATTTTTATTTATGTCCTTCCACAAACAATTGGGTCTTTCTGTTGATTTTGTATAAATGCAAATGAAGGTCATAAGTTATTTATGAATTGCATATTATTATTCTTTTTGAGTAGTCCATACTTTTTCTGGTAAATTTTTTTTTCTGATGACATAATGTATGCCTCTTCTGAATTTTTCTCATTTATGATGCATTACAGACTGTTCATCTCACCCATGTACGCTCTGTTTCCTTTTGAATGAGCCTGGCCTTCATTTCATTGGAGATCATCACATGACTTTGAACCATAGAATCAATTGAACAGTCTTTTGTTTCTGGCAGAATTTTGGGTCCATTAAAAGTATCACACATTTTATAAAAGGTAACTCATTCCATTTTTCTCCTTTTGTTCAATTCCGGATCCAAACTCATTGTCCATTTGTAGTGTCTGTACAAGATATATATACTGATGGACAAGCTCTATCGGTTGTCCACCCAACTGTGTATCAGACTTGTATTAAGTATTTATTATGCTTAAGACTGTGTACTTCCAAATGACAGTATGTGGTTTTTGTCACTGAAACCATTACCAGTGGTAATGCCTGAATAAACATATACAGCTTAATGAGCTCTCTGGTGACTAGAGAACAGGGCAGCTATTTCAAATGATAGGTATAAGGTTAAGGCTTGTCCTGTAGCTCTAACTGTATTCTAATGGAAAAAGAATTATGTGGACATACTTGTGAAATGACTGGCTGAGATTGAGGAATTAATTTAGAAAGATAGAGTTGTAAAAAGAATAGAATGTCCAACTGATGGAAAAATGTATCTCATTACCTCCCTCTATTCCCAGTCCCTATCTTCTTACCTTTGTAATGGTTCTAGTTTGAATTCTAGCTATATTACATACTAGATATATGATCATTGACTACCATTTAAACTTTATTAGCTTCAGTCTTTTTATCTGTAAAATTAAGTGAGTAATATTTACACTATCTAATCTACTGGATTGATGTGAGGAAATCACTTTGTTAACTTTAAAGCAATAAACTTGAGTTGTTTCTGTTATTTTTCTCCAAGTTGTTCCCTATTCGCCACAATATATCATACTCTGTTCCGTTTCACCATGGAAACATATTTTGTGTCTTTCTTCAGGTCCAAAATGTCTATAGGTAGTTTGTCAGATAAGTGCTGTACTTCTAATCAGAGAAACTTGAGTTTGAATACTGCTTTAGTAATTTGCTAGTTGTTTGACCCCTAGCAAGTCATTTATTTCCTCTATGCCTCAGTTTCCTCATCCATAAAATAAGGGCTTTGGACTCAATTGCTTCTAAGATCCCTTCCTGTTCTAAATATATGATTCTTTGATCTCATTCTTTCTATAGTGATAAGTAACTAATCAAATAAACTAATATATTCTAATGTACTATGGGAAAAAGCTAATATTCCTCTTTCCCTTTTAAATAAAAAGAGTTATTTCCCTCATGTTTTTCCTGGCTACCCAAAGCCCTCTAGTACAACTAGTTAACATAAACTTGCATTGTCTAAGCATCCCCTCTGGATCATTCATATCCTTTCATCTTTTTCTCCTTGCAATAAACATTACTATTATTTCATCCCATTTCTTTAAATATCTATTCTTAGTCAGCTATCATTCTCCACAAAATTAACCAGATAAACTGATTCATTGTAAATGCATCAGATGACTAAAGCTTAGTGAATTTCATTTTTTTAAGTTATTCACATTTTAACAAGGGGCAGAACATAATGTAATTATTGTGGAAATGTAACAAGCTACTGGGAAGATGTTTACAGAGAAAGAATTCCTGGTAAACCTCAACTAATCATATGAGCAACTATTTCTTCTATCTATGTCTAGGACTAATCCCTTACCCTCCTGTGATAGAAGTAGCCTCCTAGTAAATGAGGAAGCAAAAGTGGAAATAAAAAAGGTTGACTAAAGGGAAGTTGTGTCATTGCTTCCCCTTAACAAAAGTAATTCGCCATAGCAACAATGGTATATGTTCTAAACCACAGTTGAGATATTTTCCTCCATTCCTTCATTCTAGGGGAAATTCTGATTGGACCAATAGGAGGATGTCCAAATAATACTAATGTCATAGAATTGTAAAATCAATCAATTAAAAGGTATTTATTAAGGGACTACTTGACCAAGCACTGTCTTAATTTCTACAGATAAGAGAATAAAAAGTAAAATGATACCTAATAGCAATGAACTTTAATTGTAATGAGGTAAACAACAATTACATATAAAATGCATTCAATAAACATATGCATATGTTTACATATATTTATGTAGAGGGAATAATTAATTAACACAGAATAGTTAATACAATGTCCTATTGGAGAGAAAGCCCCAGTAATTGGAGAAGGTAGTAAAAAAAAGCTTTATAATGAAGATGATGTTTGTGCTGTATCATGAGAGGGACTCTATGAATTAGAGTTAAGGAAAGCAACGTGTATTCTGGGCACTAGGGTCAGCCAGTGAAAAGGTACAGGAATGGGAGACAATGTCCTTAGTAAGGAACAAAGATCAGTTTGCTATGGGAAAGGCTATAGTGTCCAAAGACACTAAAAGGAAAGGTGGGGGCAAGTCATGTAGGGTTTTTAAAGCTAAATGAAGGAGCTTATATTTTATTCTAAATGTAACAGGAAGCCATTAGAGTTGGTTGAGTAAGGAAATCACATCATCATATCTATACCTAAGGAAATTCCTTTGGTAGCAATGTGTAGCAAGATGGGTAAGTAAGAACTGGGAGAAACCTAAGGCAGAAAGACCAGTTAGGAGAATATTGCAATTATCTAGGTAAGCAGTGATAAGGTGGGAACTGTAAGAGTAGATAGGAAGGTTCAATGGCAAAAGATATTATGAATATAGATATAACAAGATTTGGCAATGTTGAAATAAAATATTAAAACTAAAAAGTATCCTTATGATAATCCAATATCACCTAATTTTATAAATGAGAAAAATAAGTGCCAAGGATATTGGAAACTAATGGCAGCTTCTATATGATTCAGATACTGCAAATTTTCTTGGATAGCTTATAAAATTCAAATCTTCACCATTTTCCAGATTATTAAGTCTTCTGTCTAAAACAGACCGTGACTTTAGAATATTCCTCTAGTACCAACTGATGTTTCTGATAGGAGTAGGGCTTAATGGAACTAGCTTAGACAATACAAGAAATGATTGTTAAATTTTCAATGTGAGTCTTTACACCTCAGAAATTAGCAAATGCTTCCAAATCAAGACTATTATTTTTCATTGATTTTCTAGAACAAGAGTAATAAAAATATATTAAAAACATGCTTACCTTATAGATTATGAGATAAAACAGTCAGTGGGCCTGATTTGGCCCATGGGCCTATTCTAAACTTAAGAAAGTGATGGAGAAAATGTTAATTATGTATGTGTCCTGCAGAGAATCAATTCTTAAGCATTTGCCAGGACATCCCTCTAGTACTGGGGAATCTTTTTATTATGTCTCCAGTTTTTCTGCCTAACAACCCAAATCTTTGACAATCTGACCCTGTCATTTCTAATACCTCCCTGAGTAGGAAGCTTCCATTCCCTTTCTTTTTATCCATGATCAAGAAGGCTCATTCTATTTCATGAATAATTTCATATAGGGGATTATATGATTTATGGTTTAAAAAGGCATTAAAGATGATAGAATCATTGAGCCAGATCATCTATTTCAACTCTATGATTTGACAAATAAAGGAATTGAAATTCAAGAATGTTATAGTACATTGAAAAGAATCTTAATTCTAGAGTCAGAAAGTCTAAATTTAAATCCCATGTCTGATTATTTTAGACTGTATGACTTTGGACAAGTGACAATTTCCTTTGAACCTCAGTTTCTTCATCTATAAAAGTAGGAAGTTGGACTAAATGGCTACTAGTGTTTCTTATCACTCTACACCTCCTCTCCTATAACTCACCCAAGATTATGTAGGTAATAAGGATCAGATTTGGGATTTCAGCCCATATCCTTTGACCCCAAATCCAATATTCTCTATTACATCATGAGAATTTAGTCCAATAAATGCTTCTGATATCTCTGTTTTTAACCTTAAATTTTCAATATCCCTGTACTACTGTATAAATCAAAGCAGTTGCTTTGCTTCTGTTCTCTCTGTCTGCTCTCTCCCTAAATTCTTTGCCCCAAATAATTTATCAGTTGAATTTGTGGACTTGAATTGATTTGATTTTAGTTCAACAGTCTTTTTCAGCACCTGCATTTCATGAGTAACACCACATGTCTCACTAAAAGCTCATGGACACTTTGGGGACAGGGATTTCATCAGTGGGCAGTTCGCCAATCAATTGCCCTTTGTGGGAGTGAGAGGGGAAAGTAAAGATGGAGAATGGAAAATTCACTCCTCCCCCAAATACCATTGTTGCTACTCTCCAAAGACATCTACCCTCAAATTAAGGAAAGGAGGGCAAAGAAAATTAGCTGTCCCCTTCATGTGGGCACTGACCTTTTCAGAACAAAACCGTGTCTTCCCATTTTCATTGTTTCCCTTTTTTTCACATGCAATAACTCCCGGATATCACATTCTGTGGACTGTGAAATTTGGGTGCGTAAATCTTGAGTAGCACACTGAGGTCCTGATTTTTTCATTGTTTATAAAAAGAGTATAAGGGGACATAAAATGTAAGTGAATCAAGCCCTCAGCTAGCATTTAATTGATAAGAACTAAAGCTAATATTAGATAACAAATAAATGGTCTGTTGCACAGGCATTTAATTAAACACCAAATTAATGCAGTAATGACCTACTGGAACTAACAGCCAGGAATGCTTTACTGCAGCTTAGCATCTGGATGCTTTCACCTTCCACCCCCTCCCTCACTTCATGTAAAGAAACATTAAAAAGAAATACATTCATCTATAATTGATGTCCTCTGCATTATTCTCCATTCCTTCCCTTCTCCTCCCACTCCGCTTGGGACTTCATTGTATCTAACACTTTTCCTTTATATATAGCTTACCAGTAGACTAACCTTCTACTCAAGTCCCTCCCACAGGATCATCCCAGACTATGATATTGAGGATTCTTTGAAACTCCAGTCCTATAGCCTGTGGCTGATTATATGCTGCCTAAAGATTAATTGCAGACAGTGCTTTAGATAATGGTCTCAGGCAAGAAGCATGCAAAACCATGGAGAGGAGCACGAGAATCAATACACTGTTTTATCTGTACATGCCTATTTCTATCTAAAAGCTTTCAATCATACAATAAAGTACATGATAGGTGCCAGAGTTTAATTTCACTCAAGTTTATTCAAATCCTTTCTGGTTTTCTTACCAGGATATTGTTCTTTACAAACACCACCAGTCTTTATTTTGATCTTTTATCAAGAAATGATAAATAAGGGCTCTCTTTGCTATAGGAAATTTGCTCTACTAGGCACTGAGATTAAAAGGGTCTCTCCTCAAAAAAAAAAAAAAAAAACTACATTACAATTGGGGGAGAAAGGGGAAACCTGACCCACAGATTTTACACATTTAGGAATAATTAAACCCATTTTCAAAACATCTCAGAATACACTTAAATAAAACAAAAGAAAGCACTGAGGAGTAGAAAAGTAGAGGAAATGTGATGGGGAGAGAGAATAACTGAATCAGGTCAGGGTGACTTCAGAAAATTTGTGGAATAGATGAATTTCAAGCAGAATTTAGAAGGGAGAACACCACTCAATAAATCCACCAACAATGGTCTAGAACTTGCTTCTTGTGAAACACTGTGGGGGGGTGGGGGGGAGAGAAATGCAAAAAGTTAAAGATGCCTTGAAATTAATTTTATTTTTTCTGTTCAATTTTAATAGTATTTTAACTCTTCTAATTACATGTAAAAACAAATTTTAACTTTCATTTAAAAATAATTTGTCAGAGAGGAAAAAGGGAAGAATTAAAGGGAATAATAAATAGCATGAGCAAAGTTGATGAGGCAAGAAATCAAGATATTTCAGAAAGAATGAGCAATCATGTTAGAAGAGGGTTTATGTGGAGGTGTAAAATGTGATGCTTATAATGTGTCCAGAGTGCAGAGGCCAGTATCCCAACCCTCTGCACTCAGTAAATATGCTGATTCCTTCTCTCCCAGAGCTGTCTCTACTATAGCTGGGTCTGATGTTCCTAATTAGCCAAGGTTCATTCAGTCTTCCCAAACTCAGACCCCTGACTTCCCATTCTGTCCAGGAGGTGAAAGTTCATGTGGTTCCTGATGAAGCTCCAGTCATACCCAGCTAGCCCCAGAGGTCACCTCTTGATGTTTTTAAAGAGCTAGGCTAGAAGTGTTTGCTCTCACTCGGGTTAATCCTCGACCTGGGGTCTTTCTTTGGGTCTTCTTGAGTTGTCCAGGAGGACCTCTGCTCTGTTTGAGAAGTTTAAGAATTTCTTTGTTTTTAACCAGTCTTTGTTGGCTCTGAAGTGCAAATCTGCTCTGTTTGTGGGGAGAATGTAAAAGTTTGAAATTTGCTGACCTACTCTGCCAACTTCCCAGAATCCTCTAATGGGAAGTACTTTGTGCATTAATCATTGCATTCCCAAATCTCAGCTCCTTATGCTGCCTTGAAGATAATACCTTAAGATAATGGTTATGAAAATGTGGAATGAGGCTGCATTATTTCATAATAATACTAAGATATTATTTGCCTGTTTGAAAAAACAATTCTCCACTTTCTTCTGACTATGTATTTGTGTAAGGTCTATTTTCTTTACATACCTCCTGACATTTTACAACAGATTGAATGCAGAAACAGAAATGAGAATTCTACTATCTTCTATTAAGCCAAGCATTAAAGAAATTTGCAAATATATTTAAAATAATGACTGTTTTCATTATTTTCTAATTTGAAAAAAATGTTATTTTTCTTTAAAATGTTAATATATATTTATTATTTCATAAATAAACCTGTTTATTATTTTATTTTAGTGATTTTTTTACAAATTTGTATTAGCTTTAATTTCTAATATGGTAAATAGTGATATATAAAACACATATAAACAAAATATAGTTGTGGTCCCCCCCTAATTTCTTTTTTTAGCATAAAGAGTCTCTACAACCAGAATGTTTGAGAACAGTTGACGTAGGATATTGGGTGAATGAAGCATAACTTGTTGAGGGTAAAGGCAGGAAGAGCAAGAAAAAGATTTTTCCCTTACATGCCCACTCTTACTCCTATACCAACATCCACATTTTAATATATACAGAGATCTAACAAATTGAGTACATGACCTATAAATGTGTTGCTTTCCCGAATATAGTAGGTGCAGTACTATAAGTGATCAAACTACATGAACTTCATAAGCTTTCTTATTAATCTACATCTTATATCTGGATTAGCTTTTCATTGATTTAAATAGAATTGGTTGAGGGATTAGCACCAAAGAATAGTCATTAATGAGTAACTATAAACTAGGCTCTATTAGAGTATCCCAAGGGATCTCTCCCTGATCCTGTGTCATTCAAATTTTTTGTCACTGACTTGGATATATAACATGTGTATACTATTCCCAGATGACATGAATGGGAAGAATGGCTTGCATGCTACATGTCAAAATCAGCATTCAAAAGGACCTTGACAAGTTAAAATAACTGAATGAATAAAAATTTAATAGAAATAAGTATAAAGTCCTACATTTAGATTTTTTTTAATCAGGTTCACAAGTGTAGTATAGGTAGAAAATAGTTCAGGTGAAAAAGATTTTAGTTGACAAGCAGTATAAGTCAGTATTTTGACATAATAGTAAAAAATAAAATAACAATTTCACACTACATTGAGAAAAAAAAAAAGCTGTCCAGAATGAAGGATAAGATAGATCCACTTATTCTACCCTGGTTCTAAACCAATTGAATTATTGTGTTCACTAATGAGTACCACAATTTAGGAAGGCTTTAGACAATCTGAACAATGTCCAGAGGAGGGTAGTGAAGCCAGTAAGGTGACTAGAATTGATTTTTGTCTAAACTGATAGAAAGACCTGGAATGTTAAAGCTGAGAAGAAGAGCAGTGGGAGAAGATATAAGAAATATAAGTATTTGACAAATACAGAAGACAGAAAAGACACATTCTGCTTGACCTCAAATGGGCCAAGTTGCAGCGAAGCAGACAAGGCATCAAGAAAGGAAAACTTCTCTAAAATTAGATTTCTCCAAAAATAAAATATGCTACTTGCAAAAGTTTCCCTCACTAGCTGTATTCAAATGAAGGCTGAATGACCATATTTCAGGGTTGTCATAAAGGAGTTTCTTAGGCACAAGTTAAATAAGTGACCTTTGAGATCTCTTGTGATTGTGTTTCTGTACATTATAATTGTGTTTGTTTCATACTCTAAAATCCTAGTGTTTTCTGCAGTCTTCCCCATAGCATTCATGACAGATTTGCTACAATGCTTCAAATATTTCTTCTTTATTCAAAAATTGTCTGTCTTGTGTTCTAATATGTAAAGGTCAGGTTAAGTAAATCCACTTATATATTAATTGTTATCAATGGGAGAGCACTTTCATTTGAATATGAACTCTCAGGTCACATAATCGTTTAATCAAAAGCCATAAATCTCTATGTAGAACTTCAGGTTCCAACATAAAGGGGATATTTAAGAGATGTGGGGTTCTTCTCAAGACCTCTCAAAAAGATCATGTTCCTCACTGTCTAGAAGCAAGTCTTGTGGATTGGGGAATTGGGTTTGATGAGAAAAAAATACCTCTAAAAGGGATTATCTTTGTTCTACAAAGAAAACAGCACTGACACCAACCTTATGTATGAACTTTGGTCAAAGTAGAGTGTAGAAAGTGAAGAATAATTACTCATTAATTCCTAGAGTGTGTGAGGAAAAGTCTCTTCTCAAAGAAATAGTTACCTGGCCTATTGAAGAATCTATTTGTAGAAAAATGTGTAGTTTTCCAAATGTCCTATTTGCTCTTTCAGGGAAAACATTCTATAAATTTTTCCATCAGACTGACAAGTAAAAACAGGATGTAATTTAGCACTTTTAACTTTGCAAGATACTTTTGCTTTTTCTTAGTTTCTTCTTTTTACTTTTGTATAATTATATTTTACTTTACTTCATTTGAATTTCCCTATTTATTTCCATTTCCTTTCCTCTCTTCCTCCCAGAGAGTTAATGTAACAAACATTAAAAACAAATGGAAAAAAACTGTTTCAAAAACTAATCAAAACATCAAAGTTGCATTTTTCTATTAAATTAATTGATGATTATTATTGTGCTATCAAGTAGGAAAAAATTTTAGTTCCATTACCTTTTGACAGATAAGAAAATTGTGATCTAGAGAGCTATGTTGACATGTCAATGGCCATACAAATTGGTATACTAGAAATGAAATCAAGTTATCTGGCCTTCTACCTCTAGGGTTTTTTTTTTATTTTTTTCTACTTTTCCAAGCTAGTAGGAAAACTTTTCAACCCAAACCACTTCAAATGAACTCAGAAAAGTCAGTTGTGTCATAAAAAAGGTAAATATTAAAATGTCTCCTCTAATTTTGCTCCTCTGTCATATGTTTTATCCCGGGATATCAAATTGTTTACAAGCAATTACAGTAATTAAGCATAAATACACCCTGGTGAGGCAAATATTATTATCCACTTTTTAACAGATGGGAAAGCAAAGACTTGGAGGATTGGAGTGACCTGCACAAGGCCAAAGAGGGTGTTAGCTACAGATGTACAGTTAGAGTCTAGGAATCATGAATACCGGCTCTTGATTTTTCACTGGCTCCCCCTTCCCTCTTACTTTGTTACATTTTTTTTAAAATTTTGGGTGATTCTTTGTAGTTGAAAAAAGTTGAAAAAGGAAAATTGGAGATGGACATCTTACAATGACAGCAGAGTAGTTATATAAATAACAGTTACTGGGAGATGGTAGAGAAAGACAAAGTGACATAGTTCTGTCTGGGAAGCCTGTTGGGTACTGCCTAGGCTTCTTACCTAGACCCTGGGTTTCATAGCAGAGGCCAGTAATGGAATGTCAAATAATTTCTTCTTATGAATAAAGCAGTTATATTTTCTAAATCTGCTTGTTCAGAATAAGCCTGAGCTCATAAAATGAAGATGATTGGAACCACAAAATAAAAAGAAAGAATTCCTGTGTTTACACAAGCAATCACACTGCCCTTTCTGAAGGGCTTTGGAATTTGTAAGTCAAATGTATAGTTGCATTAATATCAGGGAAATTACAACCCAGGAAGAATGCCCAAAGACAAGGAGGCTAACTGTTCATGCTGTGCCTTCCTGCCCATTATCACATTTGACAAACAGCTTGAATTCAAGCAGAAAGCATAGGGCAAAATAGAATCGGACAAGAATGGAACAATGGAGTTAAATGTTAATGAAAACAAATCAGAAATGAAAAGTTGACAGTCAAGGTTCATGGCACATTCCCCACATCTGAAGCAGAAAAGCCAAAAAGAGAAAAAAAAAATAATTGTTTGATTTTTTTCATTGAAGCATTTGGGAAATTTTTTAGCTGATTTGTCATCATTTATGAAAGTAAGATGAATGCAGCCTACAATAAGCCAGGAAGAGTTTTAAAAGTTTCCCATAGATAGCTTTATGAAGTTCTGTATATAGGCTGGAAAAGTATCAAATACCCATTTCTTCTGAGAAGCAAATATTATTTATAGCCCTGATCAATTTTATGAAAACATATATAGCCACTATATACCAATGTTGATAAAAGAAAACAAGGCTTGGTGATGAGGAAGAAGGCTTGGAAGACGCATCTCACTGACCTTCCTGAACATGTGATCATTGTATTTATTTATTTATCAAACTCTATTTCTTCACATGAAGGGGAAAAAGGTAATAAAGTAGAACCATCCTAAACAGAAATCTCTGAGAATCCAGTTTGTCCAGGGAAGAGCATCCCCCAATGGGACTACACAAGCCACCTACTTTTCCTCAAATTATGCAGTCCTTATCTGCCTTATTTGATATACTCTCAACCATATCTATATGTCATCAGACTAGTTCACTCTATTAATTTTTTGTGTTTTAAAAGAGTGCAATGTTAGGTCAGGTTTTCCATTATTCATTTATTATTATTATTATTATTATTATTATTATTATAGATATTAATTGATTGGACAGCCCTGATTTTTAATATCATTTAGTTTAGGAAAATCCCATGTAGAAACTCTCTCCAGCTTTGCAGATTAGCAACTCATATTTAAACTATAGTCTTAGAAAACTGCTGAGGACATTGAGGGATTTATAAAATCATAAATTTAGAGCTTGAGGAGACCTCAAAGGCCATTCAGTCGCACTCCTTAATTTTAAAGATATGTAAATGAGACTTTAATCAGAGTTTAAGTGCCTTGCCCAAGAACACAAAAATAGGTAATTTCCCCATGATTACAAATTCCATACATAAAAGGCAGGATTTGAATCCACATATTCTTCTCTCTGTTTAAGGCCAGTTCATTATTAGTTACTGTAATCCTGTATCTTATAATAGCTAGATAAAAAAAGAAAGCAATTTTCACTATTTTAACTTAATTGATAGATATCACAGATGCATTCAATTAGACATTCAAGAGCAAGATGTGGAGAAGGAAGAGTAACATTATTGAAGTAGGGACCAAGAATTGCTTGTCTATGAATACGCACATGCCTAAAATATATATACTATATACGTATATATGTACATATATATATACACACATATAAATACATACACACATATATACAAATATACCATTGAAGATGACTTCTTGAAACTTTGATGCAAATGTATGTCAAAGAAAGCCACAGATTAAGTAAAAAAAATCTTACCTTTACAATTAAAGTATATTTATTTTACACCAACAAAAAAATTCTGGAAAATGGAAGTTTAGAGTTTGAATAATCCCAATAGTTCACCTATGGGTGAAGTGACCTTACTGTGCATTGTAGCCTATCAACCTAATATTGTATTGGGTCTTCTGAGAGAATGATAACACTGCAGAATTTCAATATGAGAGTGAGAGTCCCAAGTCAGGTTCTTCTTTGATTTCTTACCTTGTATCACATTTGGTTCAGGTTAAGAGGTTTTCCCATTTATCTGAAATAATGGGCACTAGTACTGATAGCATAGTATGTTCAGCCTTTGACCCTAAGTGCTTGGATGAGTCATGGTAGCATAGTCTATCTATCTCAGTTGAGAAGAAAAAGCCCCTCTGGAAGCAATTATCAATCCTGATCGTCAGTGGTTTTGTTGGAGTTCCAGTTCCCAGGTTTATAGTTCAACAATACAATCAAATGTCCACTTTCCCACAGAGCTGGTCATCTGCAGGATATTCAATAGATAACAAAGAAGTGGCTTCCTAATGACCTCCCCAGCTGAGAGAATCTAACTTTTTCCATGACATTTGAGTTTATGTTTCCCTATCTTGCACAGATATACAGAACTCAAGGGTCAAACTCATTGGTTTGAGAACCAGGCTCAACACTCTCTTCCATTGTACTGGTTTGTTTTGTTTTGTTTCTGAAAACTAACACAAGAATATAATGTTGCAACATCAGGTTATCACCAAATAGACAATGTAAATGATGTCTTATTGGTTAGTGTCTCTTACTACTAATTTTTCTCTTCCCCTTTACTCATTTAATTTGCAATTAGCTTAAATGATCTAAAACCTAAATCATTGGCCAGTTAATATCAAAGTACTAGTGAATCCCTAAATTTTATCATTCTCTAAGATTGTTACAACCCTCTCCCTAGATCAGGAATTTAAGGTAAACTGCTTCCCATGTCCCTTAGAGTGATCATGAAACTTCAGAAAAAGTCAGTTCAGATCTCATTAGGAAAAAAAAAAAAGAATTCATGGCATAAGGGAATAAGGGAAATTCTTCCATGTTTCCTCAATCTATCTTAGAGAATGAAATATTCCCATAAATTAAGATGTTGATAACCATAGCCAGAAAAAGCAACAGAGTCAGTAGCAGCTTAGTCATATGGCCATCTGGTTAGAAAATTCAATAAATGTAGTCACACCTGCTCTTCTCTACTAGTAGAATCTGGGAATGGAACACTTAAGAGAAATAGCCACTTAGAATGGCCTAAATTGTGGAGCCCTTTGGCAGATTCAATTATTAGTAAAGAGCACTTTGGCCAGTTAATTATTGAGTCATGAGATAGACAGGATTTCATTCTTCAGGACCCTCTGCAGTGCCTTATTTTATATAATTATGTTTCTGTGTCTCTTTTAGAATATTAACCTTTGGGAATATAGGCAAGGAACAACTTAATATTTCTATGTTTTCTATTCACCTAAGGCATCTTATTTGCTGTGTCTATAGTAAGTTCCTGGCACAAGTTGCCGGAAATTAGCTTTCCAGTCTGGAAATCTTGGGTACTGCCACTGTGAGACAGCATGGATCACAGCTATGACAAGGAAGTTTTATAAGAATGACCCCTCAAGCACACAGTGTTTTTGAGAGTCCCAGATACATAATATTTGTAATGATGATAGTACTCTTTTTCTGTTTCTCTGACCTTCTGTCTCGGGAAGGAAGGCTCAAGGAAAATGTGTGTGACTTGTAGGATGTGATTGGCAAGCAAGTATTGAAAGCAAGATCAAGCCATTTATCTCATCATGATGGCTAAAGCCCCAGATCCACATAAGTGTGATGTAATATTGTCGCTTGTATTAAAGGAATCATGAAAGCAAAGAATAGTTTAACAGAACAAGTAAGCTTTTAGGCAGTGTTTTGTAATTTTGCATCAGATTGAGCTCATGTGGCCCCAAAATAAATAAATCAAGAAGATTTATACTTAGGTAGATTGTTCCCTTAATATTTTAGAGAAACACATTATGAAGAGTTATAGGAAGTTTATTGGTTAGAGTTTTATGATGTGAGTAGTCACAACATAAATGGGATACAGTAGCCAGTATTAGAAATATAAAGGAAAATTGGTCACTAATATCTATATCAATAAAATTAGATAGTTATGACTGGTTATGGGTTGGAATTAGTCATGGAGAATACATTTGGAAAGACTTGAACCAGGAATAAGAATTGATTTTTGGTCCCTGAAGATTTGGTAGAAATGATAGAGTTACTCTTGACCTTTAGGATCAGCTGATTAAATTATAGGAATACATGCAAATCCAAAAAAGAGCATAGTAATAGAGAAGTTAGAATAAAGGGATAGAATCATAGAGCCATAAATTTCCCAGGCAAGAGTTTTCCAGTAAGACTCAGAAAATGAAGCAAACAAAGGAATATAACAGAAACATGCAGTTAGTAGAGAGAGACTCATTGAAAAATGGGGTAGGACAGGAAAACAGTGAATCACGTGTGACAGGTGGACCTGCAGGGAATAATCAATGGTATTTATGAAGCTTTATTTGGACACCTTTATCTAAGGGTATGTAAGCTACCTTGGGAAGCTGTTAATACCAATATAAATTTGTGCCACAAGAAATGCCTGAGAAGACTTAGGAGACACCCAATGGCCCTGTTTTGATTATGGTTCTCTGTCATACAGGAAAAATAGAATAAACTCCCCTAAGACTTGATGACTAGTTCTCTCCACATTATAATTACAATTTTCTCACAAACTGTCTTCCTGCGCAGTATATAGACCTCAGCCGACTCTCAAATAGACATATTTACAATAAATAGACAGGAAGTAAGGTAGGAATAGAGGGAGGGAGGAAGAGGAAGGAAGAAGAAAAGGAGGAAAGGGAAAGAGGAATGAAGAAAAGAAAGGAGAGAAGTGAAAGAGAAAGGAAGGAAAGAAATGAGGGAAGGGAAGGAGGATAAAGAAAGAAAAAAGGAAAAAAGAAGGGATGAGGAAAGGAGGGAAGAAAAGAGGGAAGGAAAAGGAGGAACAAATGGGGAGAAATGAAAGGAGGGGGAGGGAGGAAAGAAGGAAGAAAAGGAGGGAAGGGAAGAAGAAAAGAAAAGAGGGAAGGGAAGGACAAAGGAAAGGAGGGAAGGGAAGGAAGAAGGAAGGAAAAGATGGAAGGAAAGAAGAGAAGGGGAGTAGGAAGAAAGGAAAGAAGAGAGGGAAGGGAGGGGCGAAGAAGGGAGGAAAGGAGCAAGAGAGAGAGAGAGAGAGAAAGAGAGAGAGAGAGAGAGAGAGAGAACAGGAGAGAGAGAGAGAAAGAGAGAACAAGGGGAAAATGAAAAGTTTAAAAAATGTTTAATAAATGCTAATATGTGCTAAAGCACTATCCTAAGTACCAGGGATCTAAGTTTTGTTTTTGTTTTGTTTTATTTTGTTTTTTCCAAAAAGTAAAGAAAATCCTTCTAACACAGGAATATAAGCAAAGAACACCAATGTAGTGGTCTGGTGGACATGAAGGAATATTTTGGCTTGGAACATTACAGAACATGGTAACAGCAACATTACACAATGGTCAATTCTAATGGATGTGACTATTTTCAACAATGAAATGATTCAGGCCAGTCCTAATGGTGATGAAGAGAGCCATCTGCACCCAGAGAGAGGGCTGTGGGGACTGAGTGTGGATCACAACATGGTATTTTCACTGTTTTTGTTGTTGTTTGCTTGCATTTTGTTTTCTTTCTCATTTGTTTCTTCTTGATCTGATTTTTCTTGTGCAGCATGATAATTGTGGAAATATGCATAGAAAAATTGCACATTTAACATATATTGGGTTACCTGCTGTCTAGGGAAGGAGATGAGGGAAAGGGAAGGAAAAAATTTTGCAAGAGTAAATGTTGAAAATTATCGAAGCATATGTTTTGAAAATAAAAAGCTTTAATAAGAAAAGAAAGAAAGTTACAGAAATGGTGAGTGGAGTCATTGTAGACTGATATACTTTTTTTTTTCTTTTTCAGGAGTAGTGACAATTTTAATGACCTAGAAAAAAATAACAAAATTCATATGGAAGAACAAAAGGTCAAGAATTTCAAGGGAATTAATGAACAAAAAGTAAGATGAAGGTGGTACATCTATAGCAATCTAGTGTTTGACAAACCCAAAGATACCAACTTTTGGGATAAGAATTCACTATTTGACAAAAACTGCTGGGAAAACTGGAAATTAGTATGGCAGAAATTAGATATGGATCCACACTTAACACCATATACCAAGATAAGATCAAAATGGGTCCATGATTTAGGCATAAAGAATGAGGTCATAAATAAATTAGAGGAACAGAGGATAGTCTACCTCTCAGACCTGTGAAGGAGAAAGGAATTTATGACCAAAGGAGAACTAGAGATCATTATTGGTCACAAAATAGAAGATTTTGATTACATCAAACTAAAAAGCTTTTATACAAACAAAACTAATGCAAACAAGATTAGAAGAGAAGTAACAAAGTGGGGAAAATATTTTTTACAGTTAAAGGTTCTGATAAAGGTCTCATTTCCAAAATATACAGAGAATTGACTCTAATTTATAAGAAATCAAACCATTCTCCAATTGACAAATGGTCAAAGGATATGAGCAGACAATTTTCAGATGATGAAATTGAAACTATTTCCACTCATATGAAAGAGTGTTCCAAATCACTACTGATCAGAGAAATGCAAATTAAGACAACTCTGAAATACCACTACACACCTGTCAGATTGACTAAGATGACAGGAAAAGATAATGAATGTTGGAGGGGATATGGAAAAACTGGGACACTGATGCATTGTTGGTGGAGTTGTGAAAGAATTCGGCCATTCTGGAGAGCAATCAGGAATTATGCCCAAAAAGTTATCAAACTGCATATACCTTTTGATCCAGCAGTGCTACTACTGGGCTTATATCCCAAAGAAATACTGAAGAGGGGAAAGGGACCTGTATGTGCAAAAATGTTTGTGGCAGCCCTTTTTGTAGTGGCTAGAAACTGGAAAATGAATGGATACCCATTAATTGGAGAATGGTTGGGTAAATTATGGTATATGAATGTTATGGAATATTATTGCTCTGTAAGAAATGACCAGCAGGAGGAATACAGAGAGGCTTGGAGAGACTTACATGAACTGATGCTGAGTGAAATGAGCAGAACCAGGAGATCATTATACACTTCAACAACAATACTGTATGAAGATGTATTCTGATGGAAGTTGATATCTTCAACATAAAGAAGATCTAATTCCGTTCCAGTTGATCAATGATGGACAGAAAAAGCTATACCCAGAGAAGGAACACTGGGAAAGAAGTATAAAATGTTTGCACTATTGTCTTTCTACCCAGGTTACTTATACCTTAGAAATCCAATACTTACTGTGCAACAAGAAATTTGGTTTTACACACATATATTGTATCTAGGTTATACTGTAACACATTTAATATAATGGGATTGCCTGTCTTCGGGGGAGGGAGTAGAGAGAGGGAGGGGAAAATTTGGAAAAGTGAATACAAGAGATAATGTTGTAAAAAAAATTACCCATGCATATGTACTGTCAAAAAATTATAATTATAAAATTAATAAATTATAAAAAAGGAGCAATGACAGAAGTGAATTTATTGGTGTAATAAGGGAAGGGAGAAAAGAAGTCAAAGTAGTAGCTTATGATATAAGCAGATCATCAGTCTGGACAGATGCTCCTGGGCAGGAACTCTGTGGATGAAAGGGTTAAATACTCAGGTCATGGACTGTGATCTGATTAACAAGGTGGTTATGGATACGGCCTGAGACTTGGGAATTCTTATGGGCACAGATAATTTCACTTTAACAACATCCAGCTTCAACTGTTGTTGTCACTCTTTCCATTTAAATTATTGTAGTCAGTGTATATCTTGTTTTCCATGCTCTGCACTTTCTATTTTGCTTCAAGTTTTTTTCCTATTATGTAGTGCAGCAATAAATATTTTGATAAGTGGATAGATAATTAGATTGACAGACAGTCAGAGATTCAGACAGACAGACAGATAGACAGGTTAGATCTCCTTGGAACATAAGCTTAAAAGTGCTATGTCTACCTAGTCTCTCAATCTAGACTACTATGTGTGTACTCTCAAACAAACCCAAGGCTTATGGTACACGGTCTTGGGATGAGTTCCTATTTCCATAAGACCTTATTATAAAACCAACCTTCATGAGAAAGTTAGGGTCCTACTAACTGAGATGGGGCTTAGGGTATGGGAGTCAAAGAATACCATATACCCAAGGAAGAAAAACACAAATGTCTTTTGGCTGACTGGCACTTCAGGGGATAGGGAAAAAAGAAATAAGAAAATTTTTCTTTGAGAATCATAGATTACATAAAAATATATGTCTCAAGTTATATCATCATAAAATTAAATTTAAAAGAGATCCAAGAACCATCTAGTTATACCAGTTAATTTGATAAAAAGGAAATTGAGAATTAGAGAGATTATGGGACTTCTTCAGGATCACAAAACTACTCAGTTTTTAAGTAAGAATTGGAACTCAGGTCTTCTTGTGCTTAGTACCTGACATATATTAGGAACTTAATAAATCCTTATTGATTGCTTCCCTGCTTGTTTGATTTCTTATAAATCCTACAGTCTTCATTATAGAAATCCTGGAAGCTTATTTATACTTGACTCCCTCCCTTAAGTAATTAAATCATCAAAAGACCAGTTTTAGACTATTTAGGATTTGCTGGTAGCTCTCTCTAATGCTACCCCACAGTAGTGTGATTCAACAGGTCAAGTGATGCAGTGGGTAGACCACAGGACTTATTGTCAGAAAGTCCTAAGTTGAAATCCTTTTTCAGATAGAACTCAGTATTTTCATGTTCTCTGAGGTTATTTTGAATATTATCCATATCCAATCCATACCATTTCACCATTCAACAAGCTTATATTCCTACACTCCTATGGTTCAAAATAATTGGCCTTCAGTTTCCTCAGAAAGCCAGCAAGTAAAAGCTAAGCCACTAGTTTGTCAGCTCTCGGTATCTGTGATCTGTTCTGAAGCTTCACTGTTATATATCTGTAAACTAAAATCCAACTACGCTTAGAAATGTGCTTTGTGATATTCCGTGTAACATTTCAGTGTAATCCTGGGTGGTCTTTTCTGCCTCTAGTACATTTGAAAATTGGACCCTAAAATACTAGATTCACTGAGTAATTAAGATTCTTTAGGTGTTTCAGACTTATTAGTCTTGTGTATTTTGAGCATAATGTTGGAAGTTCACAACCAGTAATAAAATCAACATGTTTTATACAACTCATTTTGATGGGGAGGCTAGCCAAGATGGCAGATGGTAGGAGGAAGTAGTACAGATCAGCTCCCTGATCACTATTCCAACAACAATCCAAGGAGAATGCCAGACCAAATAGTGATTGGAAAATCAAAAGGGAAACTGAAGTGAGTCATCTTTGTAGTCTAAGATTATAAATTCAAGTTCCAGGCAAGAGAAACCAGAGCAGGAACCATGGAACAGAACTTGGCCAGGATCATTAACACAATGCTCAGAGCTCCAAACTAGACAAGCATCCCAGAAACATCCAGGGCTGATGTTCCATGTCAGTATCAAGAAATCTTCCAGTGGGCTCAAGAATATTGACCCAGTCCTCTGGGTCCTGATGTGGGTCAAAATTTGAAGATACAAAAAAGGATGGAAAACAGACTCAGTGTCTAGGTCACAAAACAGAATATAAAAAGATATCAAGAGCTAATTTCTGACCTGGACCTCTACACACAGTCCAGCTGCTTAGGATATTTCAGGGGAGCCAGAAACATAGATTAAATTCCAAGAACTCCAAGATCTCTTTGACCTAGAAAAGATTGTAGATAAGTCTACTGCCCAAGAGAGCAGTGAGTCCTAGTGTCAGTTCTCACATTTCCCACATCTGTTTGCAGAGAACAGAGAGGTAGAAGAATAATTTTAAAAATAAGACAAATATCTTTATAAGGTCAGAGATATCAAGACAAAAGCCAGAAGAGTAAATTAACAAATACCTATAACAAAGTCTTAAAAAAACCTTGTCCACTCAATTAAAATTCCTATAATTTGCAAAAGATTTTTATGAAGTCAAAATATTTTAAGTGAAATGAGAATGATAGATGAAATAATTGAAAAAAAAAGAAAATTTTGTAATACTGTTATGATCTTGAAAAAGAAAAAGGGAAAAGAGATGGAAAAGTATACACCATAGGAAAAACAGTAAGAATGGAGGTAGAACTTATTTTCTTACATGATAACAAATGAAAGTAGAAAGGAGTGAGAAAGAAGAGAGAAAGTGAGAAAGAAACAAGTGAGGAAGGGGCAGGGTGAGTAGACAGGCATTTGTTTCTCATTTTCAACTGATGCAGAGTGAAGTGAGCAGAATCAGGAGAATAACTTATACCTAAACAATAACTATATGAAAATAGTTAAGAAAGACAAAAATTCTGATGAATAAAATGATCAACCATAATTCCAGAGGACTGATGATTGAGAATGCTGCCGATCTCTTGACAGAGAAAGAAGTTCACATGGGAAATCAGAGAGATATAATACTAGAGAAATGAGTTAAGGACATAAGGAGGGTCCTAATGAAATCTAGGCCGTGATAAACAAACCTTTCTAGACACTGAATTGTCTATGTAATTTAGTAATTTAGTTATTTATTTTGCTCATATTTTCTTAATTGGAACAGAACCCTCCAAACAAGGCCTCCAGAGATCATGTCTACCTTCATGCACAAGTTTTTCCACTAGAATTTGAAATACTTTAGGATTAAATAACAAATGACCATAAACACACATGTAACTAACCAGCCTTATGTTATGCCTCCAATATTTGACCTTAAATTTCTTGCCATCTAATCTATTGGGAAATATATATCTTTGCTGTGTTACAAAGAAACATAATTAAATAAATATTATGTTGCTTTAAAAGGTATGACAATCAACTGTTCTATGGCTTTAATTACTGTTCCTGTAGCTCACATGGTAATAACTCTCCTCTGGCTATCCCTTCTTCCTATTTGCCATCTCTTTCTTTAGAATGTAAGCTTTAGGAGAACAAAATCTTAGCCTACTTAGAAATTTATATACCTAGAACACAGCACAGTGCTTGGCACACAAGGCACTTAATAAATACTTCTAATTCATACTAGTTAGGTAAATTTGAGAATCCTTTAGTCTCTCTGGATCTTAGTCTCAAATATAAAAAGGGAGGTGATCATTCTTAAGCATTCTGCCTTATAGGATTTTTATTTTTAAAATGTCATATAAATTACAAAACATTGTAGAAATATGTTTAGGATAGTCTCAATCATTGTAACAAGTGGAACAGCTAGATGGCCCAGTGAAAAGAATGGTAGGTCTGAAATAATTTCAAATGTAGTCTTAGAAATTTATTAGCTGTGTGACCCTCAGCAAATTATTTAATCCTGTTTGTCTGTTTTCTCATCTATAAAATGAATTGGAGTAGAAAAGGACAAACCACTCCAGTATCTTTACCAAGAAAACCCCAAAGTGGACCACGAGGAAACAGACTCAATTGAAAAATGACTAATCAGAAAAAGAAAAAAAGAAAAAAAAAAACATTATAAGGAATAACTTTGTTTTGTTTTTGTTTGTTTGCTGAGAAAGTAGAAGGTCCTTTGTCCTAAGAAGTGATTTGTGTACCCAGTTTCTAACTTAATGAGTGTCTAAACATGTGATAGCTGTTTATTCATTACCTAATTACTTTGAAACTTCTAAAGATCCATAAAGACTAAATTCATTATCACTGGTCATAACTGAAGTGACTTAGCTATAGCATAAGGATTCAGGGAAGAAAACATACTAATAATGACATTTCCCTTTTTTAAAAAAATTAACTTTCTTTTTAATTTAAGGGTTATCTTGCCTTCCAAAATTGCTTTATCTCCAGAAGTTTTCCTTGGTCAGCATAATGTGAAGTATTAAAAGTATGAACTCTTTTTTGAAACCACTATCAGTCACCATCCTCCAAACCTATGGAAAGAGAGGACATACTTATGATGAGAAGCAAATATTTTGCTAAATAAAATCAGACTTGCTTGTTATGCAAATGTTTTACTTGTCTACCTTTAGAAACCATGCAAGCTGATTACTTGCTGGTTTAAGTAAAATATTACATCTCAACAACATTAACAAAATAGACGCAGTTTTATTTCCCACAAGAATCTTTGAATTCCATAATACTATATTTCCTGCCAGTAAATACTTTTGTGTTCTGACAGTCTAACCAAAATGGAAGGATGTCTTTCAATTCAGTTCAGTTCACCAAACATATATTAAACACTTATACACAAAGCACTGTGCTTACTTCTGGGAATGCAAAAGCAAAACAAAATCTGCCTTTGAAGATTTTGCAATCAATGGGCAGGCAAAGTATGATATCTATACAAATAAACATTTTGCAAGATAGTTTACAATCAGAAAATGTGTTTTTAAAAATTTTGAGGAGGGACAAGCTATTTCCAGCAAAGATACTCATGGAACAAATTATACAGAGGATGGAATGTAAACTAGACTATGATGGAAGATTTCACTAGCTAGTATTGATTAGTTATTACAATAGTAACCAGTAAGAGATGATGAGGTCTCTTATGAGCAGTGCAGAAGGGATAGCCAACAGAGATGTTATCAATATTGAGCAAAATGTTAACAGTGAGAATGAAAGAGTTAATAGAATTTTAATATATGAATTTGCTAATTATTTTCTCTTCTCTGAATGTTAACCAGTGTTCTTATGGCTAGAAAATAGATAATATTGGTTAAAGTGTGGGTTGTTTGAGATTTTTTTTAAATTTTGCTCAATTTTGTATTATATGATTTGACTAATTAGTGATTTTCATTTTACTCCAGGCTAAGAAACTAAAGTCTATACCAACATATAGCAATTATTTATAAAAATGCTATTTTATCATTACATGGATATAGTTTTAGTCACAAGTTCTTGATATAATTGTGTTTTATTTCAACATATAAAGCCAAGGATCTCTTTTTAAGGAACATAGAAGAGGTTTGAAAAAAAATGAATTTCTCAGGCAATTAATTCTATTAGTCCTTTGTCCATCCTCTCTAGGTACCACTTCTTGAGATTCCCTTTTAGTACACAATAGAAAGTCATCTTGAATTTGTCCACAGCTATTTCTAATTTGTCTGATCTTCATCAGTCAGTTTAAAGGAGCATAAAATGTCATCTGCCTCATCCGTCACTGTATGTGTTAATGTATTTATCTGATTCCCTTCCCCTTGCTCTCTCAGCTTGATGCGATTCTGAATCTTTCCAATCACCTAATTTATTTCAGTCACTCTTTGGGCTTACTGAAGTTGAATTTCTCAGGTGGACTAGTTTGAAATGATGCCATGCTCTAGCAGTTCTATAAGCAATTATCATCCTAATAGCCTAAGTCCTGCTTTGTATATTCTCTTTTGGTTGAGTGGTAGATAGAGGTCTATTTTCCCCTAAGCCCTTGTCTTACTAAAGGAAGACTTCCCAATGAAGTCTAGTTTCACTTATTTACAATGATTTTCCAGCATAGAGATGGCTAATGATACTATCTACAACTGCTTCATATGAATCTTGATTTTAATGGCCAATGTTCTCAATGAAAGCTAACCTAGCAAACACATAGTAGCAGTGGCAAGTTCACATAGAAAATGTGTTCACCAATTGTGGTGACATTGCCTAGTATTGACATCATCAGTGTTTTATCATCATAAACAGCAGCAGCAGGAACAAATACTCATTTTTGATAATATGAAGACAGGAGAGTCAAACTTGGGAACACTATAAGTTGTCCTACGAAAAGCATCATTCTTTTCCATGATAGGGTTGAGAGTATTCATCATATAAAAGTAGCAATCTTCTTTACTTAATGGTTTATAGATACCCATATCGCACTGATGAAGAAGAAAATGAATAAAGTCAAGAGAGATTACTTTATGTGTCAGTGAAATCATGGGATTAGGTGTCCTGGAGCAGTGTTCCTTATATTTTTGTGCTGTATGTGCTTCTATAGAAATTTTTCCATCTTTACTTGTAATTGGAAAATAACAGACAATTAAAATAATTTTTAAATAGAAAAAAGTTTTGTGCTTTGAATCAGACTATAAATTGTCTGCAGTCTTAGGCATAGTTGGCAAAGGTGCTCTGATGAAGAATTTGTGACTATAGATCAAAGACAATGCCCCTAATACCACTTTGGTAATATTCCTTAAACTATTCATTCTAATATAGTGGCACAGTAAAGTTGATTATGATTCTAGAGAAGCAATTTGATGAGTTTGCTACTAAATTTATTAAGATTAACTACATATAGAGATATGTAAAGGGCATATCCCATAATCATACTTATGATACCTGAAACCTTAATGAATGAACATAATTTTCTCTCCTAATTAATTTTGGTGACTGGGTTGTCTCCCATATCATTGGCTACTGAAGTTAAAGAGGATGAAATGCGTTTGGAAAAGTTGCTTCTCTTCCAAAGTGTGATTACTTAGAAGAAAGAAAGTTGAAAAGCAAAGGCTATACAAAATTTAAATGAAAAGTAAGATAAAATGTTCTATGGATAATACGAGTCCCAGAAAGTAGAGGTATCATCAGACAAAGCAAAAGAGTAAAATAAAATGAAAATTAGCAATATAAACAAAAATAGATAAGGAAATTTTATATATATAGGAACTATATACAACAGACCAATATCAATAAAAACTAATACTTTCCAAATTATATAGCACTTTAATCACAAAATAAAAAATTAATCAAATTAACAAAAAAGAGGAATACAATAATAGCAGGAGACTTTAAAATGGTGTTTATAAATTTAACATACAATTTGTGATATGAACAGTCTGTATTTCCCAAAATGCTTGTATACTGAAAATGATACTGAGAAAATTTCAGGAGCTTGAATCCTTATGATACTATGTATGTAGAGAAGGAAAAATTGTGTTATAAAAACAATGAGGATAGTGAAAATCAATCAATTGTTCAACAAATATTTGTCAATCATCTACTAAGGCACAGATACTAGAGGTACAAAAATAAATAAAAAAGAAACAGTCCTTACAATCAAAATGCTTATAAAATATGGTGGTGGAGCCAAGATGATGGAGAGCACACACATTTCTTTCTGACCTTCTCCCATGACCCTTAGACTAATAACAAATCCAGCCTCTGAATTAGCTCTGGACTGGCAGAATCTACAATTATTGGAAGAGGTAAACTATTCTATGTTCCTCTAATTTATTTTTGGAGATCTCTTTTCTCACTTCAGAAAAATAGATCTTAGAGGAGTTGTTTGTTCAGACTTCTATAATAGGAATCATGAAAGAATTCATTCTCAAATGAATGCTGAGATATAGAATTGATTTGAAAAGCTTTGTTTTCTAGTCTGTCCTGATTAAATAATTTTCTATTTCAATGTTATTCCTCCTGGTATGGTAGTAAAGTGCAGATGAAATTTAGATAACTTCTAGATATCTATTGATAAGTGGAGAAGGAAAGAGAAAAAATTATAATCATTTACAACACCATCACATTGAACCCTAGCTCATTTAAAAAAACTGAGTATAATTGAAATGAAGACTGTACTCTCAATTTCCAAGACATTCATATTCCTCAGATCTGCTACTGGGGAAACAGATGATCCTGCTATAGAATAAGGAGCAAAGCACTTTTAGAATATATTGATACAAGAAAGGTAAGATAGAAGAAATTATATGGTTAAGCTAATTACTGAATACTGTTAAGCCTGAAAAATCAGACTCAGAAAGTCATCTTTTCCCCCCTTCAATAGCAGTCTGAACAATCCAGATAGTTGTCTTAAATCTCCCCTTCCTCTACTATTAAAAGGCATAGATTTGAGTTTCATAAACCAATAAGAATTTATTGGACACCTGTTATATGCCCAGCATTATAAAAGGGTTGGACTCAAAAGAAATATGATATAGTGAATCCCTTTAATTAAACAGAAACTTAAAAATTGAAAGTGAATTTGGAATAAAGAATAACTGAAATGTTTTCATTATTTGAGTAAAGGATTTACATTGAGCAGAAGAGCTTCCTGACACTGTGACTGGCATTTTTGCTCCCAAACTTGATTCAGTTGTAGTGTTCAGTCAATTAAATTGGTTCGATAAATTGTCCTTTTTCTTTTTAATATTGTCTCTCCAGAACAAGTCAATCCATCTCTTCCCCCCTCCAAAATACTAATTTGAGAGGAGCAAACTAAATTAAACAGAATTTTACATATCCTTAACATTTATCTTACTTTTCCATATAATATTTATTTTTGCTTGTATGCTGTCTCCCAAATTAGACAGTAAACTCTTTTTATTGTGTGTTTTTTGTTATTTTTTGTTTGTTTTTGTCTTTCTTTGTATCCCCAAAACATAATGCAGTCCATGGCAGTAGATGCTTAATAATTGCTATTTGATTGACTGCACATTTCCTTACCAATTGTACTTAAAAATGACCCAGCATCTAATTGAATTTTATACTAGGGCAAGGAAAATATATGATTTTGAAGAATCCATAATATGGATCAAACCATCATGACCAAAGTTCAAATTCCTGATCTTCCATTTGCTATCTATATGATCTCAGACAAGTAAATTAACCTTTGTGTACTCATCTGCAAAATGAGATTGGTTGGGCCAGATGGCTTCTAAGGTCCCTTCCCTTCTAAGGTACTATACCTTCAAAGCTATAATCCAATAACCTTTTCTTAGAATGAGAAGGAAAATATAATAAAGACATTCCTTCACAGGTGAAGTTAAGATATGAGAAAGAATTTGTCCATAGCAAAAGCCAGTGTGATGGGTTAATTCACTGGAAAAGGCCAGAGGTAAAATGTGATGTCAGATATTACAGAAAGCCTATACAATTGAGTTCTACCCTTAGGGTATCTACAATGTATTCTGCTTGCAGTCAGCCTTGATGGAAGTAGAAGAAGTAATAGTAGGAGCCTGAATCTGGAAAGCCATGACAAAAAGGGCCCAGATTCTCTGGATAATGCAAAGATACTGAATAACTGCTTACCATGTGGAAAGAAATAATTACTGACTCCTGAGCTACAACTGTGCTGAATTCAAGTCACTAACCAAACCTAAGTGAGGGGTCTTCTCCTTCCCTGATGCTGTGTTTGATGTAGTTAAGCATTAACCCTCAATGGTCCCAAGTATCCCAAAAAAACATGGCTCTGATGTTGCTTTTTCTCTCCTCTGCCTTAAAATGAACAAATAGAGCAGACATTGTGAGTTCATAGCAGAAGTTCAGGAGCTTGAGTCTTTGGGAAGTTTGTGAGAGACCAACAAGAGAACTAGCCACCAAAAACAGAAATAGTGACTCACTTGACCTAGTTCAGTGCTAACAGAAATGCAGATTCATCCATCCTTCAACTATACTATCTTTGGAAGTAAATTTAATGGGGTAAATGCTATGGAGAAATTGCCCTAAGATTGACTTGTCTCTCTATCAGGGACTGAAGTAGTACAGAAGAGGTGCCCTCAGGTGTTATGAGAAATGTTTTTTATGAGTTGTCTTATTATATGTTCCTTTATAAAAGCTAATTGTCATTTAGTTAAGAAAAACTGAGGCACTTTGTTATAAAGAACTTGCTGGAATGAGTGCTCAATCAGATAACTTAAAGAAACACTTCCCAATTCCAGAGGGATACCCCTTTAGAACTCAGAAATAAAGATGTATATGACCAAACTCTTGGAAACCAAATCATTAATGAAAGTAGAAGTTGAGAAAAGTTACTCAAAATTTAAAGGCTAAGCAGGGATAGAAACAGTTAAAAAACAGAAATTTACAATATTCAAATGGGGGAGTCAATGATTAGAAAAGTCAGGGTATCTATATGTTAGAGTTGAGAGGATCAGGATATGCAATTAATATAAATGTAACGTATTACTCTCCAGGACTACTTTTAGCTATATATCAACCAGCCCCATATTACATTTCCCAGGTGTCCTAACCAGCCAGAGAACTCCTGGTACTCATGCTCCCCTCCAGATAATTTACTAGATAAGACACCCCTGTTTGTAAACTCCTTGAGAAGCTTGTATTTTCTCAATCTTTGTGACCTCTTCATCTTGCAAAGTGCCTTACAAATGTTTGTAAACTTAATAAATAGCTACCAAAACTTAAACAAATTCCTAGACATAAAATATAAGAAAGATTTTCAGGTTGTTCTATATACTCTTTGACAAGGTGAACTCAAAAGCCTTCATTCTTTTCAAAAGCACTTACTAAGCACCTACTGTTTATACACCTCAGTGCCTATAAGGGACCCACAACTGTCAATGAGATGAATTTCATGCTCATACAAAATCACCCATCTCAGCAAGCCAGGCACCCAGGGATCTGGGAGGATTGACCCAGTTAGAACCTGGTAAGCCCTTTCATAAAGTTTCCTTCATCACAGCTACACAATGACCCCCTCTCAGCCCCATGTTGCTATGCGACCGTTTTCCCACTGGATTCCTGAAGTAGAACCTGCAACCTAGCAAATATATTTCAAAGAACAGAGGTTGATGTTGTAATCTCCCCAGAGATCAGAGGGTAAAAGTGACCTCCTGTCCTTCCAGAACTTTAGAACACTTAGAATCAATGCATATAGATTTTGGTTTAATTAAACTGAAGTGGCAATATTTTCTTCAAAGATGTTGACAATTACAGAAAAAATGAAATGATGGATCAGAGAAGGCCTTCAGCATCTTTTCCGTAAAAAAATAAAATAAAATATTGACACAGGAAAAAATGCATAAACAGAGAAACATATAATGCTTATCAGTTCAATTGAATAATAGCAGCTATGGTTACCTACTTCCACTTCACTATTAAAGTGATCCTCATTCTTTGGTCATCACTAATAATAGCACAATGATTATTTGGCTTGAACTGACCAAAATCTGAGATCACAGTTTCCTGGGCAAGTCAATGACTTTTATTTACAGTGATAAGATGACCTTTTCACTTTTTTTCTCTTTGGATAGATAATACACAACCACACATGCAAACATGCATGTATATGCAATGTACATATACCTCTATAAATGTAAGTAGAACAAGACCTACTATTTTTTCAATCTGTTTTTAATTATAGATGACAGGTGATGTTCATCTCTCTTCCCTTGAGGGCCATTATTTGTTTATTTATTTCTTTTTTGCCTCTCCAATTTTTCAATTGAGAAGGATAATTATGAAGTCCTGTGACATTTATTTTACTACCAACAGAGTTGTGATTGAGCATGGATAACTGTCATCTTGAAATCATTTCTGTAGGAACTTCTCTTTTAATTACTGTTTGATACAATACAAATTTTTAAAAATGCATATTTAATTTGAGGCACTATATTAGCTCTTTAGGTTAATTTGTTCCTCTCCACTAGGACACCCAAGGGAATTTCTGGAGAGGAAGGCTTGACTCCATCTGAAGGGACTATATAAAAATAAGAAAACACAATGATTAAAAAAAAAGAAAGAAAAAATTGTTCCTATTCTCAAGGACCATAAGGTAACTAGGAGGAGAGAGGAACTAGATAGTTATGGAGTCAGAGGACGGATGCAATTCTATGTATAGTTGATTAATTGAAAAGAAGCACATTTCAACTTGATATTTAGAAAAATAATTCTGATATTTAAGTTTCTAAAGTTATTCAAAAGTGTCACTCCTCTACTCAAGGAGCTTCAGCGCATTTTAGGGTTAGGGTTCATCTACTCCTTTTGAGTCTAGCATAAAATAGGATAAAATGCACATGTCTCTTTTTATTATTAAAAGCCCTTCACAATCTGGCCTCATCCAATGATTCTATTTCAGAGGTAGTCAAACTATGATCTGTAGGCCAAATCCAACTTAATGCCTGTTTTTATACAAATGGAGAGCTAAAAACACTTTTGGGAGAGGAGTCTAGGAAGATAGCTAAGTAGGTAAAAAAAAGTCTAACTTCTCCAGATTTCCCTCACAAGCAAGACAAAAATAGCACCTCAGGGCAAATGTAGAGCACTACAAACAAACAAGAGTTGGGGCAGCACAGCAAACTTTCTAGGACAACCCGAGAAGATCCAAACGAAGATATCAGGGTGCATTTGGCCCCTGTGAAGTATAAACACCTTCATACTGGTGCTGCTGAAATAGCAAGTGATGTGCTCTGGAGCTAGCTGGGTCTCAAGTTACCTGAGCCCCAGCCACTGGCATTTTCATTTCTCAGGTGGATGGGGAGTCAGGCATGTGAGTCAGAGAAGCCTGAGGGAACCTCTGCTGATGAGGGACTCCAGGTCATCTATATTGAACGGACATAATCTTAGGTAAAAAATAAAACCAGCACTCCTCTAGTGAATACAGAAGTTGTAGGACAGAAATTCTAATGTCTATGTTCATTTAGAGGAAGATAGAGATCTTGGGGGGAGAACTGAAGGAGGATTTAAGGCCAGAGGCACCATTCCCCATGCTTTAGGATTAAAGGTGACTACACTAAAAATCTGCTATTTTTTTTTTCAATGAGCAGGCAATGAGAAAGAACCAAACCATAGAAAGTTGCTATGAGAATAGAGAAAACCAGGATTTATTACCAAAGGAGAATAATAAAGTAAAAAAAAAAAAACAAAAAAAAAACTCTCCTATCCTAAAGAGTAATTTTAAATGATCACCTGTCCAAAAAGAATTCATAAAACTCAAAAAAAAAAAAAGACTTTTAAAATTAAATGAGGAAAATATAAGAAAAGAGAGAGAGAAAAAGAGAGAGAGAGAGACAGAGAAAGAGAACAATCCAAGAAAAAACAAGATTATGAAAAGAAAATCAGACAACTAGAAAAGGAGATCTGGAATCTTAAGGAAGAAAAAAGATGGCCTGAAAACTAGAACTGGGCAAGGGGAAGCTAGCAAAATTATATAAGACCAAGGAATTTTATAGCTAGATAGATAGATATACATATACATATACACACACATACATATATATACGTATACATATATACCCACACATATATATACATATACACACATACATGTATATACATATACATATATACATGCACACACACACACACATATATATATACATATACATACACACACACATATATAAAATAAAGAAAATAGAAGAGAATGTGAGAAATCTTATGAGAAAAATTGTAAAGGGTAGAACTGAGCAGATGCACTTAAGGCAAGATAACTTATCACTTAAGGTTAATTACCAATTGGACAATTCTCTATTAACATGTTTGGAAGATGACCCTACTTAACTCTGTGCTGGCTGATCTGTGGGTGTGGGCAGAGTAAGGGGAAGAGAGATCAGAGGGTGAAGAAGGACAAGCAGGATCATTCTTTGGCGGTGGAGAGAGAGAAAGGAGGTGTAGAGATTCCTATATCTAATCCCCTGACCTCGACCACAAAAGACCGAGAATAAAGACTTTTGCTTATCCTGACTCTGGCTGATTCTAAGATATCCAGGGTATTAATGCAGTCACAAAAAAAAAAAAAAAAAAAAAAAAAAACTGACTGGGAGAAAAAATAAAGAAGAGAAAACATAAGAATAATCAGAGTTCCTGAAAGCTATGCTCAAAAAGTGATCTTGATGCAATGATACAAGAAAAAAAAAAGTTATCCTGAAGTATTAGAACAAAAGGGAAAAGTAGAAATAGGAAAAGAAAAATTAATCCACTGATCTCTACTTGAAAAAGATTCTTCTAGCAAAACATATAGGAACAATATAGTCAAATTTGAAGATCCCCAGGTCAAAGAGGACAATCTTAAAATAAACAAGAAAAAACGCCAATTCAATATAGCAGAGCCACAATTAGAATCATACAAAACCTAGCAGTGACTTCCTTAAAAGTATATAGGAACATTATAAATTGAAGAGCAAAAGAACTGGTGTTACAGCCTAAAATATAATAACCAACAAAATTAAGCATAATCCTGAATAAAAATAAATAAATAAAATAAAAAAGATGTTCTAAAAATTGCTTGACTTTCAGAATTTTGTTGCAAAAAGACCTGAACTTAATAGAAAATTTGACATGTATGATCCAATAGAAATGTAAGATAAATATCAAAGGCTAATTACAAAGGACTCAATAAGAAAAACAATTAAAGTTTAATTTGTGGAAATGTCAACTATACATCTAAGATTATCATTAGTAATTGGGTAGTTTGAAAGGAATCTTGGGGGTAGAGCTGAGTATAATGTGATTCTAAAAAGCAAAACTATTTAGGAAAAGGTAAAAAAAATAATAATTTAACAAATGAGGTATGAGAGGAACTGACACAGAGAATTTAGATGAGGAAGGAGGGCTGATAATTCTGGAACCTTATTCTCATCAGGAATAGGTTAAATAGAGAACAATATGCTGTGAATGTGTAAATATACATATACATATATATTCATGTACATTAGATGTATAAACATCTAAATTTATAAAGAAATAAGACAGGAGAATAGAATAAAGGAGGATGTAGAAGGATGTGTAGATTAATAGGAATGGGATAAAGAGGGAGGGAAAAAGTAGAAGGACAAGATAAGGGAGGGATCCTTGGAGCGGGTAATAGTTAAATAATAGCAAGGCAAAATAATGGGTTGAAGTAAAGCAGAGGAGTCAGTAGGGATAGGAAATAAGAGATATATACAAAAATAATTATGATCAGGAGTGGAATATATTAGAAAAAAGCAAGTTTAATAACCATTGATTTAAAAAAAAGTTAAAGCTAAAATAGATTTAATCAAAAGAGAAAAATATGGAAACACTAGATTCAGCCATATTAATCAATATTTTTTTAAACTATTTAAAATAAGTAGGCAGTTTAAGATGGGAATATTGCTGTGGTGCAGGAATGAGTAGTGGATTTTTAAAAATATGGAAAGGATGCTATTTACCTTTAGAGAAACAGAAGAAAAACAAGCATAGTATGGTAAAATAGATGTATATGAATGTACATGTATATGTGCATTATTATAGATATCTATGTGTATGTACATGTATGTATACCTATTTATATATAAATATATATGTATATATTTACATATATCTGTGTGTATTTATATATATAAAGATATCCATGCTTAATTGTAGCCTTCTTGAGGGGATGGGGAAGACAAACAGAGAGTAAATAAAGTAAAAAAATGCACAGCAGAGAACAATAGAAAACCTATAAGGAAACAGCACTGGACAGCTCTGAACACAAAATATAGTTTTGGGTAGTTTTGTTTTTTGTTTTGTTTTGTTTTGCTGAGGCAGTTGGTATTAAATGACTTGCCTGGGATCACACAGCTGGGAAGTGTTAAGTATCTGAGATCAAATTTGAACTCAGATCATTCTGACTTCATAGCTAGTGCTCTATCCACTGGGCTACCTCGATGCCCCTATGTAATATATTTTTATATAGGTTTTTATTGTTTCATATTTTAAATCCTTTCTTAGATTATGCTGCATACATAGTGGTGGGTTTTTTTTCTCTTTTTCTGTTTTATATTTAAGTTTTAAATAAATAAATAAATTTTAAGTTAAAAAGGAATTGTTTTGACATTTAAAAAATTAAATTTTATGTATTTTAAAATGTCAAAAACATTCTTGGTTCCCAGGTCATATAAAAAGAAATGGTGAGTCAGATTTGACCTATAGACTACAGTTTGTTATCCTCTATTCTATACTGATTTGACATTATTTTTTTCATGAATTCTAAATTTCAAATGAAAATTTATTACTTGAGTTTCCCGATACATGATTTTCCATCTCCAGATTTTCTGAGTGAGTTTATATAAACTCTCCTACATTTCTATAATGTTCCTCATCTTTACTTCTCTCTCCTTGCATCCATCACTCTCTTATAGGCTCACATTAAGTGTCACATCATACAGAAGAATTCTCCTGATTCACAAAGTAATTAGTGCTGCCTTGCCTCACACCCAATTATCTTTTATATATTTGTGTGTAATTTATGTATACTTACTTATTTATACATGTGTTGTTTTCTTCTAGTAGCTCTTTGAATGCAGGCAATGTTTCATTTTTGCCTTTGTATTCCTATTATCTAGTACAATGACTGGTACAAAAGGGACATATATAAATGTATCGAATTAAAATTCTACTGTGGAATACAACACGCAAACAAACAAACATTAAACACCTACTATATATAAGCACAGTAGGATAGAGTGAGCATTAGGTAGAAAAGCTAAACAGTCCTTGCCCTTGAGAAGTTTAAATTTACTAGGCAAGATAAAACATGTTCATAAATATTATACACAGGATAAGTACAAAATAAATACACAAGGATTGGAATGGCTTATACTTACAAATTAGTAAATCGAGAAAGGACACTGGAAGGAGTTGATATATGTACTGAGACTTGAACAGAGATTGTGAAACAAGAAATAGAAGTGAGGATGACCAATATCAGCAAAGCAGGTTAGCAACAATACAAAAACCAAAGGTTAAGAGAATATCTAGGAGGGAGTAATTAATTTTGTCAAATATTGAAAATGTAGTTAGGATTAGTACTGAGACAAAAGCATTGAATTTAGCATTGTAAAGACCTTTGATTATATAGGAAAGAGCAGATTTAGTTGAGTAGTAAAGAAATAGGATTGCAAAGGGCTGAAAAGTAAATTGGAGACAAAAAAGTAGAAGCAATGGGCATAGGTTATCTTTTTCTAGTAATTTGGTTATCAAAGGGATGTGAGATCAATAAAGATTGATGAAGTAGGTGGTAGCATCAAGCTAAAGTATCATATTAATAAACATGTAGGATTCAGGAATGTTTATAATTAACAGGGAAAGAAATAGTACGCAAGGATGTGCTGAAAATAATTAAGGAGAGTAAGGGACTAAAGTAAAAAAGAAAAGCAATGGCATAAAAAAACATAAATGAAGGACATTAAGAAGGATCTTATTCTTCAAGACTAGAGCAAAGGAGAGAAAGGTATGGGATGAAGATACTGAGTTGATTCAAAGTTTTGAATTGTGAAGGAGAGAAAAACCTGAAATAGATGGCTTCAATTTTTTTTTTTTTCAGTAAAGTATGAAGCAAAGTTTTGTATTGAGGGAAAAGCAGTAGAGATGATGTTAGTTCCTTGAGGAAGTAAAAGAAATCTGGAACAACTACAATTCAGAGAAGAATAAAAAGCATCAAGAAAGAGTAAAAAGACAAATGTATGGCAATAAATAGTGAGTTAAGATTGAATAACATAGGGGAGCCAAGATGTCAGAGTAAGTAGTAAATCACTGCAATAAATCTTTCCTATTTACCTGCAAACGACTATAAAATAGTGTACCAAAACAAATCCTGGAAAGAACAGAAGTAGCAAAATAGATGGGGTGAAACCATCTATTAACCCAAGAATTTTGGAAGATCATCAAGAAAGGTCTACTACATTTTCTCATACTCATTGGTTTATTTAAAGGCAGCCAATCAAACCCCACCTTCCTTCCCTTTTTTTTTTTTTTTTTTTTTTTTTTTTTCTGTGAGGAGATCAAAACAGTCCTGATAATTCAAAGGTTAAAAAGGGGGATAAGAGGAAGGGGAGGAGAAAGAGTAATAGAGTAATTCCTGTTTTTAAATTCATACATCAGAGCAGCTAAGGGATACAGTGTTGACTCTAAAGTCAGGAAGACTCATCTTTCTAAGTTCAAATCTAGCTTTAGACTTTCTAGCTATGTAACTCAGGATAAGATATTTAATCCTGTTTACCTCACTTTCTCCTCTGTAAAATTAGCTGAAGAAGGAAATTGCAAACCAATTCATCATCTTTGCCAAGAACACTCCAAATGGGATCACAAAGAATCAGAAATGACTGAAATGAGAGAACAAGGACAAAAACTATACTGACACAATTAACATGAAATAAAATCATTCTATAACATTCATGATATTTTTTCTAATTTGCACATCAACTGAGTCATCAGATCTTCTACATGAAAAGCCAATAAGGGGATTATCTATTACTTTAAAGTATTTAAGGCTTTTGAAATGCTACATCTTTAGTTCTAGATAACACTGGGCTAGAAAGAAAGCTCCAAGGTCCATTTTTTGTTAGACAGCTACTATAGATTAATTCATTTGCTAGAAAAAGAAATATTGTATTTAAAATTTCAAGAAATGGTGGTATATTATTAGTGCTCCCATTTATCAGTTTTATCATTCTAAGCAAGTCACTTAATATTTCATGTCCTTATTTTCCTTAACTCTAAAATAAGAGGTAGAGAATAGAATATTATAATGTAGAAAATAGCTATTTGTGTTTGTGTTGCACTTTAAAGTTTACAGACTTAAATTTTTTTCCAACTCTAAAAGGCTAGAGTTTAAAGAGTGCTTCTTATTTTGAAACTAACCTTCCTGATACTTTTCACACTATTTTTTAAAGAAACAAAGAATATCAACTTTCACACTGGAGTCAATGGGGTCTAGCTGTTTGCTTTAGCTTTAAGAGTTAGATTGCAGTAATTTCATTTGGTGCCTAGTATTTCTGAGATTTAACTCTCATTCACTTTCACTAGACTATTAAATATTAAAGAAGTTAGGATTTGCTGAAGTTTTCTGCTGGACATAGAAATGTTCATTTAAAAGGTCAATGAAGTACTAGAGAGTCAAGAAAAAATATTCAATCTTAGTTTGCAAGAAAGTTTTGTTGACTATACTCACCTAGCCACATGATAGATAAAGAAACTTTAATTTATCTGGATCCAACTTTACACACACACAGAGAATTCTGGATCATTTTACCTCCTACCAGTCTCGTTTTTTTTTTTTTCCTCATATACACAGTGAGAAAATTGAACTAAATAGCTTCTAAAATCTATTTCATACCTACATTTCTAATTCTAACATCTTATACCAAAGTCTGGAAATGATATTTGAAGTCATCTAATTCAACTTCCTTATCATATTAGATGGAGAAACTGAGTTCCAGAATGGATTGTCCAAGCTAATCTTTTATCCTTTCATTTTACATATATTTGATTGATTTTCATTACTTTTAAAAGGTTTAATAGATATTTAAGTGACTTTCATTTTTTAATATCCTGCTCTAACCTTCCCTATGCAGGAGAGAAATTTCTTGTTACAAAGAATATGATAGAAGGGGAGGAAGAGGGGAGAAAAAGCATTTCACCAAAACATCAACCAACTTTGAAAGCATATGTAATGTTCAATGCCCATAGTTCCTCCACCCCCACAAATACAGGAAAGCAATATGTTTTTGTTTTTGTTTTTTTTTTTCATTTCTCATCTTGGTACAAAAGTAATCCTTAACATTATATAGCATTCAGATTTATTTTTAACTTTTCATGTATATTATTCCAGTTATTGTGTATATTTCTTAATTCTGCCCCATTCACTCTATATCAGTTCATATGTCTTCCATTTTGTATTTTTGTGCTTTCTACAAATCCATTTCTTATTGTTCAGCAACATTCCATTACATTCACAAATGTAATGTAATTCATTAACTCACTGCATTCAATGGCCAGTTTGTTTATTCATTCCCCAATTAATGAGCACTTACTTACTTAATTTCTGCCAAACTGTTTTTGTATTTTCTTAAATGTCCTTGTCAAATCAAGAGTTCTTTGAGGAATTTATGTTCTCTGGTTATTCAAGAACGGGGTTATTAATTCTGATTGTTTCAGATTCTCTCTTCTCTGGTTAATTCCACTAATTTCTTTTTTCTTTCTTTCTTTTTTTTTTAACCAGTAACAAGTAATCACTATCTCTTAATAAGAAATTGCTCATTTTACTATTTTATCACATTTAGAGGGCAAAATAACAAAACTCCAGTTACTTTCCTCAGATAGGATTGCATGAGAGGTTTGCATTGTCTCAACAATACCTATTTTGATTTCTTAATGATCTACATCTTTGCCTCAGCTCATTTAAATCCTTTTTATCCAAGTTCTCCTATCTTTTCTTACAAGAATTTTGTGAAATAGATAATTCTAACACTTGAGAAAAAGGTCTCAGATAGCATTTCTTCATGTAGTTTCTTATTTGAAAATGAGAGGGTAATTTTGAATCAACCCCAAGTCATAAATTCCTCAGGAGAAAGACTAACATGATCTCCAAGGAAGTCAATAAAAACCAGGCCCTTTCTTTTTTTAGATAAGAATTTTATTTTTATTTAATAATTTTTTTAATTTGCTTTTGGGTTGAGAAAGGCAATTCAAGCAATCAGGAAAAGCTCTTATTGAGTAATAAGCAAGAAATAATATTTGTTAAACTTTGTAAAATATCTCTTATTTGTCACATTTGAAGAATTTTAAATTGGAAGCAATTTTAATTTTTATCTGAATATGTGGAACATAAGATCATGTGACATTAAGTATTTTGATATTCTTTCTGTATAGCACTAGGGGGAGAAAGATATGAACAATGCTTTTTCCTCCCAAAGATCCCAGAAGATTGTTCTGGATTGGCATTTTGAATGGTAGATCCTAAATGGTCTTAGGAATTCACAGAAGATGGATGTCAGTTAACATATAACAGGACAATAAAGGCCATTTGGACCTGGACTATTAAAAATGTGTAAAATTCAAAATAAAAAAAGAGAGGAAGGAAGAGGGGAAAAGAGTAGAATAATGGGGAAGAATAGTAGACAGAAAAGAAAGGGTGGAAAGAAAAGAGAGTATAAAATTCTAATCTATTATGTTTGCCAGCATGTTTCCATACCAAACACTGACTTCTACAGGAATTCAGTCTTTTCTTATTAGGCAGGGAAATGAGCAGAGCAGATATAGACCTCTTTAATCTATAACATCCTAACTATTTAGCCACTGTCATTGAATAGATGAATGACACTTCCACTCATCCCTAACCTCAACAGTGGTTTTAATACCGCAGAGAAGATGTTTCCACCACAGCCAAATTAATCCATTTTTTAAAAATTAATAGATTTGTATTGATATATTTAAAGCCCCTGTCAGTCTCTCTGCAGCCTGCCAAATCATGTGTTAAATATAAGAATAGAACTAAACATTTAAAACTCATCAGACTGTACTAAATGAGCTAAAATTGAGGAAAGAAAGACATCTGATAGGAGACAGGAAAGAGAAACTGAATTAGCCAGGTCTCTCTGACCTTGCAAAGTTAGAATAGTTTATATCAGCTTTATTGATTAGAAGCCTTAAATTGGTCTCCATTGGTAGCTGCTATGCTTATTTTAATACTCAACCAGTAAGAAACTCAGATATTGTTAATGACCCTCAAATTTACCATAACAGCAAAAGAAATAAAGTATATCTTTCTTTTCTCCTTCTATAATACTGGAATAGCAAGATAATCCAGAAAAAAGAGAACCTGAATTTTCCCAAGATTCTTTGTTAATATGTCTAAATGACAGTCAAACTTTTAGATTTAACAGTCAACAGGAGCCCTTCTGAAATATTATAAATGGATTACACTGTGCATGTCATCTCAAATGCTTCAGTACATCTCACCAGTTCTCCCTAAACCTGCTTCTATCTCTCTTCAAGAAAGAAAAATAAGGAGGGGGGGGAGCTAGGTGGCACAGTGAATGCAGCCCCAGCCCTGAAGTCAGGACCACCTGAGTTCAAATCTGGTCTTGGACACTTACCACTGCCTAACTTTGTGACCCTGGGCAAGTCACTTAACCCCAAGTGAAAAAAAAAAAAAAAGAAAGGAAAAAATATGTGGGTATGTGGGTGTGTTTTGGGTCTTGATAAAAAAAGGGACTTTTTCTTAAGAGCCAAATCTAGGCTTATTTTCAAATTTGCATTTAAGTCTCAAATCACATCATTAGCTTGTTATATTAAGTCAAACTATCAATTATTTATTAAGTGTACCAGGAAAAATGCAGAGAAATATGAAAAGATCCAGTTTCTGCCCTTGAGGAACTTATAATATAGCTAAAGGGTAAAGATTCACATACATGAAACAAATGAGAAATATGGCAAAATATGATTGAAAAATTTTGTTATATAGACAGTTTTTTCCCAAATAGAAAGTTAAGTAACATTAGTTGTTAGATCTGGTGATATTCTATGCATATTCTACACACATGTTCCTCTTAATTGATCTAAATATAACAGAAAAGTGGTATAATGGAAGAATTCAGCACTTAGTGACCAACTATGTGATCATAACTTTTCTTCTCTTAACTAGTTTGGTACATTAGGACCTACCTCAATCTTTTTTCTGGCTTAAGAGGGCCTACTTGAGCTTGCTTTCCAATGTCATAGGTCTTCTACAACCTATATTCTCTATCAGACAAAAATAGGGTAGCAGAATAGAACTTTAGTCAAGAATAACAAATCTGGAGTAGTCCTTCAAATACTCAAAGATGACTGGTTTGTTCTCCTAACTCTTCTCCAGGCTAAAACATTTTTTTAAAAGATTTAATTTAATAAACATTTATTAAGTGCCTATTTTGCAGTACTGCCTTAAATTAAATTAAATAGAGATTAAATAAATAGAGAAATAAATAAATAATCTCTACATGCTTACAATCTAATGGAGGAAGACAAAAAACAAAAGGAAATCAGAACTGTGGGGCACCAGGGATCGTTTTGTTTCGTTAATTTGAAACAGAGCTTACAGATGAAAATGTACTGAGTTTCAAATACAAATGCTGCACTCTACATAGAAAGAGTTAGAAAGGGGTATAATGCCACTCAGCAGCCCTCCAATTTATCCAGTTTCTTCAACATATATATATATATATATGTATATATATATATATGTAGATATGTAGAGAGAGAGAGATGTATGTACATATGTGTATATGTAGATGCACATGTATGTGTAAATGTATATTGCATAATACATGTATTTATATTTATTTTTGTATATATACACACACACACACACACACACACACATTTGTAACAAATAGTAGATATAGATAAAAATAGATGATTTAGGTATAGATGATATCTCAAAGTATTTTGACATTTCTAATTTCTTCTTTCTTTTCTCTTTCTTTTTTAGTTAATCAATATCTTTCCTAAAATGTGATACCCCGTACCCGGGCAGAGTATGATGGGACTGTCACATCTATATTGTTGTACCCTATATTTCTCTTAATGTAGCTTTATACGATAATAATATTAGCTTTTAGAGGTCTGCTGCACCATAATGTTGGTGCTATATATATATATATATATATATATATATATATATGACATTTTAAGCTTTAAACTAATATAGAAATGAGCATTGTTATTATTAATAGTACCTTATTTTGAACTTGTAATCCATTAAAAGTCAGATTTTTTTTCATATGAACTGTGAACATTTTTCTTATGAATATATGGCTGTGAAGGCTACTAAATGATCCTAATGGATAGAGCACTGGACTTGGAATCAGGAAGACTCATTACATGAATTCAACTCTGTCCTCAGATACTCACTAGCTATGTGTTCCGGGGCAAGGCACTTAACCCTATTTGCTTCAGTTCCTCATCTGTAAAATAAGCTGGGGAAGGAAATGGCAAACCACTCCAGTATCTTTTCCAAGAAAACCCCAAAAGGGATCATAAAAAGTCCGACAACTGAAAAATGACCAAACAAAAAGCTGCCTGTGATGGGCATATTTTCCATATCTCATACATTTGAAATGTGGGAGGCTTCTTGCCCAAATATTCTTCTCAATAGCTTTCCAGGGCATCTAAAATTCTATCATATGAAGACATTTTCATCACAAAAACAAAGAAAAAGTCAATATCAGAGAGGGAGACATAAGAGATCGCAAAGAATACTTCAGGGTATCAGCAGTAACCAGAACATCGCTTGCTAAGTGGCAATTAATTGTACTTGCACTTCCAATGAAGAATGATTATGGGAATGGGATTGGTCGGGTAATACTAACCTATTCTTGGTAGTGAGGTGAGCACTTATAAAATGACATTTGGGGAAATATCTGTGAAGCCTGGGAGACTCAAAATAACTGAGGTATTTCCTCCTTAATCTTGTCTTTTTGTGTCACATTACAAAGGTATGGCTTCAAAATAATATTCTTGTATATCTGTGGTAAGTACACCACTATGGCTTATGCTGTTTTTGAGCCTACCATATAACATACTCCAGAATTTGAGAAATTTCACATATGATGAAGGCTGTGGTCAGATCCAGCTTTGTACATCTTGTAACAATAGAGGCAGCAAGGCATCCTAGGCCCTAGTAGAGCATTGCATTTGGAACAGGGAAATCTGAGCCTTGAGCACTACCTCAGATCCTTACTAGCAATGGTAGGCTGAACAAATCATCTCAAATTTCTCCTCTATGGGATGTGCACAATATTACAAACATATTCAAAGTGCTTTATAAACCTTAAAATGCTATGTAAATGTCAGCTATTGTTATTATCATTATTATTTTAGGTAAACTTACCCATTACTTTAAAGAAGAGGGCCTGGAAGTGGTCATTAAACTTTTGTAGGACTCAATCATTTCCACCTTGAAGATTTGTGTGATTTCCAAAATTCTTTGTTAAAATTCAAGTACACTAGGGATAGCAAGGTAATCTATTAATACTTCATTAGAATTTTGTTCCATCAAGCTACTTTCCAAAAGTTTCATCTAGGAAAGTATTATGACTTCCAAGACATATGCTGGAGGTGATGATAGTGGGAAGGAAAGATAGATAGAGAGATAGATAGATAGAGAGATAGAGAGATAGATAGATAGATAGATAGATAGATAGATAGATAGATAGATAGATAGATAGATAGAAGGGGAGGGAGGGAGAGAGAGAGAGAGACAGAGAGATATGAATGTGTATGTTTAGGATATAGACTGGGAAAGGGAGCTCTAAATTAATGCAGAAAAGCCCAGAAACAAAAATGACCAAAGCCAAACTTCAACAACCTCAGCTTGTGACAAAGTCTATGAACTCAAAGTGGAATTGTTTAGATTATCTCTTTATGCAATTCTTGTTAATGGTGAAGATGAATTCAGCCAATGTCAAAAGGCTGTATTCTTAAACTTCACTTCTACACTAGCAAGAAATGACCTTTCTTCTTCCCAAAAAGGTTAATAATATCTTACATTTTCTTTGTTTGAAGAGGTTGAGTAGTTGTGTTTTTAATTTTACATTTGTTTGTATATATGTGTATGTGTATGCATTTCCTTCCCTCCTCAATAGACACCATATTGGCTTTATCAACTTGAAGCATGGATAAATGTAATTGAAAACAAGCTTATTATTAGCATAGCACTTTGCAATATGGTGTTGAAAACACCAGAGTAAATTAAGAGGTAGCTGTACAGATTGGAAGCATTTGTTCTGAAAAATGAAGGCCAAGGAGAGTGCTTATCTGTGAAAAAGTTAATATTTTGGAATTTGGTCTAATATAGAGAAGAGAGTTTTTAGAGAAACTATCTGTGCCATGCTATTGTGTGGCTTCAGGAAAGCCAGCTGTAAAGAAGAAATTCAATTGAATTTTCTGGAGAGTTATGATAGGAAGAATAAAATCACAAGATCAGCTCTATCCATGAGAACTCAGATTTTCGGCTACCGCATATATGGATAAAATAATTTAAGTTATGCATTACCATAGCATAGTAAAAGGTGAGGACTTTTAAGCCCTGGTTAAGCTTCAATCTGCCACTAACCTATGCACATGTTACTCAACTTCTCAGTTTATTAAATTCCTCATCTGGAAAATGATGAAATTTGGATTAGTTGATTTTAAATATTCCTTCTTGTTCTGGCATTTGATAATCCCAGATCAATTCCCCTCTCTCAGCAATAGTTTCCTGTTAGGTCAAATGAGAATAATAATATTTGTCCCACCTCTTTCACAGACTCTCTGAGAGAATGCAATAATATAATTGTAGTATAGAAGAAAGACTACTGTATTTAAAATCAAAAGACCTGATTTTAACTCTGATGTTTATTAATTAAGGAAGTCACTTATTCATTCTTTCAATTGAGATGAGGTTTTTTTCCTAATTATCAAATAAAATATTCTCAAAAGACAAAATATTTGTGGAGGACAATGTATTTGAGAATTTTAAAACATTATATGCAAAAGTGCCAAATATATTCAATGTAGGTTCTAAAAAAGATCTGGATAAAGAGTCAGGAGACCTCATTAGCTGTATGACTTTCAAAAAGTCATCAGACTTCTCTAAAGTGGGAGGGTCTTGTTTGTTTGTTTTTCAGAAGCAATTGGCAATGTGGTAAATAGAATGCTGGTCACAGAGTCAGGAAGATCGAAATTCAGGATTTCATACAATTACTTGCTATGTAACCTTATATGAGTCACTTGACACTTGTCTGCCTCAGTTTCTTCAAATATAAAATGGGAGTAAAAATAGCACATACTTCCTAGGGTTATTATGAGAATCAAAAGAGACAATGTTAGTAAAGTACTTAACATAATGCCTGGCATATAGTAAGTGCTTAATAAATGTTTTTCTTTCCTTACTTTGCTCAGCAAGAATTAGAAGGGAATTAGATGGCCATTAATCTTGTTCCAGAATTATGGTTGAGTTAAATGTTTTGGAAAAAGAACTAAATGAAAATAGGAATTTCTGGGTTCTTAGATATTTGAGTTAATTTGTACAAATCATTTCATTTCCATAGCTTAGTTTCCACATCTGTAAGATAAGAGACTTGATCATGAGATAAATGGGCAAAAGACTGAATCAAGCAATTTTGGGGGGAAATGATAGTTACAAATGACTATATGAAAACATACTACACTAATAGAAAAAGAAATGTAAATTGAAACATTGAAGTTTCATTTCACTTGCTAAAACTTGGAAAAAATGACAAATAATAGAGACAGCCCCTGTTAAAGGGATCATAGAAAGATGCATCATAAAATTATTGGTGACGTTGCAAATTAGATATCAGTTTGGAATTATGCAAGAAAGTGACTAGATTGAACTGTCCCTAACCTTTGATACAGAAAAATCACAACCCTAAAGATATAGAAGGAAATCAAAGAGAGAAAGAAAGGCCCAATGCAAATCAAATTTTCACAGCAGAGCAACATTTTTTATAATATATTACTAGAAATACAAATATATATGGTATTTGAATGTTATAGGATATTATTACATCTTAAGCTGATGTAAAATAAAATAAATAGCACCAAAAGAATAACATACTCACTGATTTTCTTGAGGGCAGGAACTGTCTTTTGCTTCTTTTTGTATTCCAAGCACTAGTACAATATTTAGCACATAGTAGGAATTTTTAAAATGTTGATTGAGTCATAAAATGAATCATTAAAGGATAACTGAGTTCTGAATAATTGAAAGCCAGGAAAGCTCCCACAAATAAGTAACGAAGCATACGTCTCTGAACAAAAGAGAGAAGCAAAAAACTTTTTTGAAACACAAAAGTAAAATATTAACATTCAGTTATTACAAAAACATTTATTATGTAATTAGTTTTCTTTAATAAAAGGGAAAGCTAAATGAAATCATCTTTACAGAAATACCTATGAAGTTAAGAAAAAAAATTGATCTATCTATCCATCCATCTAACTATATTTTTATATCTAGGGATACATATGTGTGTGTGTGTGTGTGTGTGTGTGTGTGTGGAGTTTGAACAAAATAACGTCTAGATCACTTAAAGTTATGACATTCAATGATTCTGATCTTATGAGTTTTCAAGTTTTGCACTCTATAGCTAACAGGAATTTTAAATAATGTTGGTATTCTCTTTTTAAACACTTAATAAATTGAAATTTCAGGTGAAATCATATAAAATGTTGGGAAGTCAGCTGGTACCTGTTCACATATTTCAGGAATATCAGAACTGCAACACAGATAGCTAACCAGTCAATTAACAAGCGTTTATTATTGATCACTCTATATCAAACACCATGATAAATGGGGAGATAAAAAGAAAGACTAAAAACTACTTCTTTGGGGAAAATATTAGTAGAAAATACCACTGGAGAGGAATTGTATTGAGTTCTGAGGATGTGGTATTAAAAAAAAAAAAACTACCTTAAACTCTATCTCATTTATTTAAGCCTTTGATCCCCTTCAAAATTCTTATACCTATAAGTATAGAGAGACCAGGCCTAGGATTTCATTGACACAAAAAAGTTCCTGATGAGAAAACTTCTACTATCAATGTGGATCAGCACCAAATTTAGCTTCTTAAAGAGTGGACTCACTTATATTCTTTTAAATTCATTTTTAACCATTTATATCTTAAGAATAATACTCTCCTGTGCCTGGAGAATATTGGGTGCCTGAAAAGTTTGTATTTGGGTCAAAGACAGGAAGAATATCAGCAATTATGAATAAAAGAGAACAAAAGGGGAGATTTGGAAAATAAAGACATGCTTCTAGAGTTATGAACTGGCAATCACATTCCTTGGAAGTGTTTCTTGGAAAGAAAGCAGAAAACTGAGGGTTAGGAGGAATTTTATAGTAATTATTTCTGGAAAAGGCTTCATTTTTCAAATACACAGAGAACTGAGTCAAATTTTTATGAGTAGTACAATTCATTATGCAATAGATAAATGCTCAAAGGATATGAACAGACAATTTTCGGATGAAGAAATCAAAACCATCTGTGTGAAAAAATTTAATGTAGGCCATATGTGTGCGATCATGTAAAACCTATTTCCATATTAGTTGTGGAAGAAAAAATTTATAAAACAATTACACTTTGCAAAAGGAAAAAAAAAAACAAATAAAGTAAATGTAATATCCCTTATTCTGCATTCAGATGTTATTAGGTCTTTCTCTGTATGTAAATATGAAAAATGTTCTAAATGCACATTAAAATGGCTGTGCACACCTCACACCTATCAGATTGGTTAATATGACAGAAAAGGATGATAAATGTTGGAGAGGATATGGGAAAATTGGGACACTAATGCATTGTTGGTGGAGTCATGAACTGTTATAGCAGTTCTGGAGAGCAATTTGGAACCATACTCAAAGGGCAATCAAGTTGTGTATACATTTTGATCCACCAATACCCCTATTACTGTATCCCAGAGAGGTCTTTTTAAAGGGAAAAAAAACTTACATGTACAAAAACATTTGTAAAAGCTCTTTTTGTGATGGAAAAGAATAAGAAATTGAAAAGATGTCCATCAATTGGGTAATGGCTAAACAAGTTGTGATAAATTAATGTAATGGATACTACTGTGCTATAAGAAATGATAAGCAAAATTTCAGAAAAACTTAGAAAGACTTAAATGAACTGATGCAAAATTAAATGAGCAGAACCAGGAAAATATTACACAATAACAACAACATTGTATGATGATCAACTATGATCTACTTAGCTCTTCTCAGCAATACAATGATCCAAGATAATTCCAAAGGAGTCATGATGAAAAATGCTATCCCCATCCAGAGAAATCTGGATGCAGGTCAAAGAACACTACATTCACTTTATTATTGTTTTTTTCCTTTCAAAAGTGTCCTTTGTAATTTTTTCCTTTAACAACGTGACCAATATGGAAATAGGTTTTATATGGTTGCACATATAATAGTCTATATCAAATAATTTACCATATTAGGGAGGAGGGAGGGAAAGGAGAGAAGGAGAAAAGGAGAACTCAAAATCTTATAAAAATTAATGTCAAAAATTATCTTTACATATTATTGAGAAAAATAATATACTATTAAAAAATCTTTCTTGGTTCTCCAGTGCTTTAGAACTAAATTCAGAGAATACCAGGTATTGTATCAGACTTGTGAATATCTCCAGAGAGATATTCCCTATTTAGGCCATTGTTTGAATCAATTTATAAAATTATTTATAGCTGTCAAAATGAATGGTAGACTATAGTAACTTGCTAAGGAAAGAGTAAAATGGAGAGAAATGGTAATTTGATGGGCTGGAAAAAGAACATGAGAGCACTACAATAGTAGTGGGTTGTGAGGAGCAGAATCTAAGGGGGAAAAAGGGAGAGTAGTGTGCTCTGAGCAAAACCTCACTTCTTTTTCCTTGATTAACCTTGTCTTGACCTAATTTTAAAAAAGTGAACTCCATGAGTGTATATATTGGTTTTCCTCGTTGAATTTATAAAGAAATATTCTAAAAGGGGGAGGGAGCTAAATATTACTGCTGAAGCTTGATCACTCCATGGGATACTATTTTTTTTACAAATAAAAATCTGCTCCTTCCTAAATTAAAACCTGGGATATTTTCCTCATAAGTTTATTTCTGTGTTTTAATATAGAATGCAGGCCATCAGTATTCAATCATGAAAGAAAAAAAAAAAAAAAAGGAAGAAGTAGAGAAAGGAGAAGCAAAACTTGTTCAGTTTGGAACTCTTTAAAGGCAGTATTAAACCAGCTTGACCTCTTCTTACTCCTCCTGACCTCTCCTCTTTAAAACTTCTTCTCCCTAAGTTTTTCTCTATTCAATTCAACAAACTTTTAATAAGAACCCATCACAAGTACTATGAGCAACAAGGTAGCAGAGTGGATAGAGTGTTGGACCTGAAGTCAGAAAGATTCATCTTTCTTTGTTCAAATCCAGCCTCTTATGTTTACTATCTAGGTGACCCTGGTTAAGTCACTTAACTCTATTTATTTCAGCTTCTTATATGTAAAATGAGCGGGACATGGGAACGGCAAACTACTTTAGTATCTTTTCCAAGAAAACTCCAAATGGGATCACAAACAGATCTAAGTGAAATGATTAAACAAAAACATCAACAAATGTCTACTGTCCTTCTGTAAGTGTCTGTTCAATTCAGTTCAACTTAATAAAATGCTTCATAATCAAAAGGCTATGGTAAAGAATTTTTATTTGTTTTGATTTGTTTGATTTGAAACTGGCTCCATCTGCCTCTCAAATTGGAGGTCTATAAGTGCAGTGGCCACCAATAGATTCTACCCTATCACCACTCAACATGGGAATATAGAACTGCTCTGTTGCTACTGGTTCAAATATCCTGTCACCTTATCTTACTCTTCCTGGGAACTCTTGAGCTCAAGAGATCCACTAGCTTCAGCTTTCCCAGGAACAGGTATTGCAGGCATGTGCTACCAAAGTCAGTAGTATGTTTTCTCTGTGTGCTCGTTTGGAACAAAATCAATGACAGGTATCCCAAGTCCCCTGATGATGATTGAGATAGAATTGTTTTGGCCATGGTTGATGAGACACTGTTCAGCTTGGACTGGGTAGGGAATTTTGTTTGTTCGCTTGTTTGGTCTGGGGATTTTCTCAGCCACCAAATTCCCTGGAGAGTAAACAAGTAAGGAGTGAGGGTCTCACCTCGTGGCTAATACTATTATTAGAGCAGCCACGGGGCTCCCAGCTTTAATTGCCCATCATTTCAGGAATCCTGTCACTGTAGCCCTTGAATCTCCTCTTGACTTCCCCAAGTGTCAAAGTAGATTTGTGGGCAACTTTTCCCTCTGCCCCATGCCCAGGTATAGGTAAAAGAGCAGGGAGTTTGATAGCCTTTTCCAATAGCTCCCTTTGATTTGGGGGCAAGGGGTAGGCTGTCTGGCTACTGCTGAAAACAGAGCACAGCACATTAGCATTTCCAGTCTGCCACATAAGAGTCTCAGCGTTTTCAATATATATTTAAAATAACGGAGCGAGACAAGCCGCTGCCTTCCCCTGAAATTGCCAACGTATGCTCCGAGATCTCCTGCATTTTGCATTGTGTCAGTCTGTGTCAGAGGTTTCAGGAAAGGTAATATAGAAGATGAATGCAAGTCTATCATTGCAGTGCCAAGATGAAAAAGTGACAGCTCATAATGAAAAGAAAAATAGTTTCCATTTTGGGCCTCTGTAAGTAAGAAAGTGACAGAGTCATGGGAGCTGTGAGCCTGAAAAATGGTCCCTTTGACAGACATGCCTGTAAGTGAAAGTGCACCAGATATAATACTACCCATAATATAGGGAATAATGATTATTTTAGGGATCGCATGATTTTGAATAAATCCTTGACTACTCCCCACAAAATGGAGTTGAAAAGGACCTAGAAAGAATGGTAGATTAATTTAAGGAATAAATGACCACATCTTTTTTTTTCGTTCTTTCTTTTTTCTTCTTTGGAGGCTAACTTGGCTGAATTTATTCCTGTCAGAAGAGACAAAAAGCCAATACATTTTTTTTGAGTTCTGAAAGAAGAGTTGGTGGGAATGATGTCACTTTAGCATCTTCCTTCAGTTTTGTTTTTGGGGGTAAATTAAATTCTCTGAAGCGAAGCTGCAGTTGGATTTGAACAAATGGTCTATATATAACCCACAAGTCTATGAAAGCTAGAGTCAGGCTGTATCTATGCAATGCCAAACATAATTGGGAAAAAAAACTCAGATAAAATTCTGGATACATTCTTCTCACAACCCTAAAGATCCAAATACTAGACATTCTCTGAATAACTTGGTATTTCCTTCAAGTTTTCCCAGGTCCTTTTATTGATAAGGAAGCTGAGACTCAGAGAATATTAGTAGCTTGTCCTAGATGACAGAAACTAAGAAATGGCTGGGTATCTAGGACAGGTCTGTCTCTAAATCAAATGAACTTTTTTGTGATATCACATCACCTGCTAAAGGCAGGTTCTTATTTTGTTGTTATTTTCTTTTGATTCCCAGAATCTGGCATAGTGCCTACCACCAAGTATATACCAAATTAATGTTTGTTAAGTGAACAAATTATTTGATGTAGACCCTTTATTAGTTATTTCTGAGCTCTTTTGCACTGTGTTTAAAATAGTTCTCCTTATATAAGCTCCTTTTTCTGCAGCATTCCTCCTGTGGATAGGTAAAAACAGCATCCAAAAATGTCCTACATGGAGTTTTGACTTAAGGGATGAGTTACTTTCCGCATAATTTTTTTCTTATATTTCAGGTCAAAGGGATGCTAAAATACATAGTGTTTTATTGATTTTCCCCCCTACATTATGCACAGAAAATTCTATCAAAACTTTGAGTCCTTCAGTTTTCCATTCTTTTAAATTCAAGTATATCAGTTAAAATAAGTGAATGATCTTTAAAAGGCAGTGATCCCTACTGAAAAGTATGAAAATGGGGAGGCTTGGGAGAAAAGAGGATAAATATTAGTAATATCTTAATGTTCATTGAAGGAACTTTACTAATTATCCAATCTAACTACCCCCAAACAATGCTAGAATTCAATTTAAATATATTAAGAATCTAGTTACCTGAATCAACATGTATTCAGTGTCTACTATATTTAAAGTCTTTGATAAGTACTGGAAGAAAGACTTGACCCACTTTCCTAGAGCTTACCATGTAACAGAGGAATTTAAATAAATACAAAAATTGATAGATAGATGAATAAATAAATTATATATCAACAAATTGGAAATCAGATTGTTATAAGTGCATTATTTTAGAGCTACATGAAAAACAAGTCTGATTAATGCAATCAATGAAATCATGGCAGAACTAACTTGTGAGTCTTTCAAAATGTAGAGGATTTTAACTGTTAGAGATGAGTGGAAGATAAAAAATTATATTCCTCATTGATTATCACCCCAGATATGCTTAAACACATATTAACAATTGCTAAAGCAATTGTTAATTTTGCTCAGATAGAAAATAACCCTAATATTGAGCCAAAATTTGTCTGCCTATACTTCCACTCATTACTAGCCAGTTAACAAGCTTTCCTTATGTCCTTATTATGTGCGAAAAACTACTCTATGTATTGGAAATACAAACAAAGATGGAAAAGTCTCTTTAACTAAAAAAAAAAAAGTCACAATCTAATGGGGTAGACAAAATGTAAACAACACAGTGTATATAAAATATGTACAGAGTAGATTAAGGTAATCTCAGAAGGGAAGGCCCTAAATGTTGGAGAGACTGGGAAATATCTCCTACAGAAAAAAAGTATTCCTAAAATGATCTTTCTCATGATCGTTTTTAAATATCTCTGGTCCTTCCTTCTACCCGAGAGAAATTCCAATATACTTTTCTTTTAAATGAACAAAATTTGTCTTATTCTCCTCACTGGACAAACAAAATGGTTGAAAAATGCAAATTGTCCAGATTAGTGACCCATAGAAAGATGGTCAGATCACTGCTGCAGTTCATCAATATGCATTTCTTGGACAAATGTTACACATGGATGATGAGGTAGACTCATAGATGAGTAGTAGGAAGACTATATTTGGGATAATAAGTAGTACTTTCAAATAGCACACTCCATTCATTGTCAAAAAAAAAAAAAAAAAAAAAAAAAAAGGTCTATCTTTCTATCATCCATGTTCACCTGGTGGAAAAATAGGCCTATGAATCATGAAGAATCAATTATATCTCAGAAGAATTAAAAATGTCATTTAACTAAAGAACAATGAAAAATGCATTAGGATTTTAGTAGGCTATAGTTAATCTTACTAAAAATGCTTGGTGAACATTTTGTTCACTATGTTCACTATGTTAGAAGTAACATAAACATACAATATAAAAATAACTTCTAAAAGAAGGTGAGATGATCATGTGAAAAGAATTAGAGAAAATTAATGGACTGCCCCAGTCATAAAGAAATATCAAAAGTACTAGAGGAAGACCTCTAAAATGCTTAGAGAGGATTTATAAAGAGTCATGGCTAGAGTAGGGTTTGTGTGGATAGAGGAAGTAAGCTATTCAGAGTGGGCTCATGGATCCATGAAAATCATAAATCTAATTAAAATGAAAACCAAAGACAGATTTAGATAGGAAAAGGATTGATGAAAAAGGAATATATAGTATTGGGCAATAGAGAGTATATAAGGGGGAAAGTATTGACCTACTTATTTTACTTTTTTGATAGTATGGTTGAACAAACTATAAAGAAACCTCCAGACTGTTTGTTGACTAATAACTGTAGATCTTTATCTCTGCTCAATCCTTGACCTTGCCTCATCATAGGAATACTACTAGACTTGAGATTTCCTTAATATAGGGAACTACTAAGTGAAAGTACAAGAGATATGTGTGTTCTGACAGAAAATTGTTTAGGATGGTGATAACCTGACCAAATGATTAAAATAAACTCCTGCACTCAACACCTGCTAAATTCTGACTGGATAAAAGATTTAAAAAAAACCTGAATAAATAAATGGAATGAATAACTCAGAACAAAGAGTAGGAAAACATATTGACATGTCTTTTCTATTCTTATACAATTTCCTCCTGGTTGAAGTAACCACTAAATAGTTCTATTTATTCCCAATATACAATTTTAATCATATAAAAATATATATTCATGCACATACATGTTTGTATGTGTGTACATGGACATACATGAGACATACAATTCATGGATAGTAGGGGGAAAAACTAGATTTCCCTTCAGAAGATCTGAATTTGGTTTTAGCACCTAAGTCAATTATCTATAATATTTTGGTTAAGTCACAGTGTTGGGGTTTTGGAGATGAACCAGACCTCAGAGATTATCTAATTAAACCCCCTCATTTAGATAAGGAAACTTAGGTATAGGAAAATTAAATGCCTGTTCAGGATAATACCAATAGTAAGTATCAGAGATGCTACAAAACCAGAGTTCCTTCTACTGTGTCAAATCCTCTAATCTCTCTCTGTCTGTTTCCTTATTTTCAAATAAGGATAATACTTTCATTACGTAAAGAAAAGGTACCAGGGGCAGCTAAGTGACACAATGGATTGAGGACCAACCTGAAGTCAGGAGGACTGAATTCAAATTTGATCTCAGACACTTAACACTTCCTGACTCTGTGACCCTAGGCAAGTCACTTAACCCCAATTGCCTCAGCAAAAAAGAAAAAAAAAAAAGAATCAGTACCATCCAATTCAAGAATGTTACCTACAAAACATTTTGCTAACTATAAAGCATGATATTAATCCATTGATTTTAATGGTCATCTAAATATTAATATCATGATATTAATCCATTGATTTTAATGGTCATCTAAATATTTCATGTATCTAAGACTTGTCTTTACCAGAGACGCTTGGACATTAGTTTCATTTTTTGTTTGTTTCTTTTCATATATCTATCACTCAAAATGTCTTACACTATGTTGGGTGTACATTAGCTGCTAAAAAATGACTTGTAAAATTGAATTTCACAGGAGTCAGCCCAAGAGAATCCAAGAACTTGGATTCAAATCCCTCCTTTTATGTATACTGTCTGTTAAGCTTTTAGTGTTTCTAAGCCAATAAATTGCAAGACAGATATCCATCCACATTGGGAGAGAGAGTAAGTGAGGACAAAGTGAGTACAAGGGGGAGAAGGATAAAGTGAGAAAGAGAAGAGACAGAGAAAGGGAAAAAGAGAGACAGACAGATAGAAAGATACAGAGAGAAAAAGAAAAGGAGAGAGGGATTGGCATGGTAAACTCTTACTGTATGACATGCCAGGCACTTTTGTTAGGCATACAAGCATAAGCTAAAGCACAATATTTAAACACCAACAAAACATACAATCTTTATAGTCCAATGGTAAAAGACAACATATAGAGGAGTTATATAGCTGAAGGTATGTAAAAAGTGAGGAGAAATCTACAGAGTGTCTTTACTATGACTTCCTTTTGCCAATAAAATCATAAGGTTAGTCCTTATTTTTTTTTTAATATTGAGAGGAAATGGTAAAGATAGAGGGGAGAGAATGTCTGATATGTTTGTGAATACACTACATAATTAGGGAATGGGATTGCACAGCAACATTCCAGAGGATAGGATTGAGGGAGTGGAAAAAAGAGAATATTCAAGAAAAAAGAAAATAATGAAAGGGAATTTTAGGAATGACAGGAGAGCAAAAAGAAAACAGTGGTAGGGAGAGAGAGGATTATAGAATAAAAAAGAAGATAATGTAGGAAAAAGAATGTTGCAAAGATCTATTATTCTAGGGAATCGTTAAACAAATTGTGATACACTAATATAATGTGATATCATTGTACTGCAAGATATGAATATGAAGAATGGGAAGGCTATAAATATAAACACATATGTACTTTGTATATGAAGATATAAGTATTTATACATATTTGATTACAACAATGAAAAAACAAAAGCAAAAACTTTGAAGAGGTAGGAAACTATATCCCTTCTTTGAAGAGGTGGGAAACTAAGGCAGTGGAACTTTGAATATACTATCAGACTGAATTTGTATAATTTTTTTATAATATCTGTTCCCTCCCTTTTTGTCAAAAAGAATGGCTCTCCAAAAGGGAAAGGAAAGATTTATATATTTGGAAATAATGGTGATTAAGTACAAAAGATCAATATTTTTTTAAAAAATCAAAATGTCTTATTTTTCAAATAATTAGATGTCACTTTTTCATCACAACTGTTCTCTTATAAATACTCTATCAATTCTTCTGATTATATAAAACATAAAGTCTCCTTTAAGTCATACTGGTACTTGACATCTGTTCACCTTTCTTTTAAAATCAACAAAAATTAGAAGCTGACAAATCTGAATTCACAAATCTAAATATTTTCCTATTCAATTTTCCTACAGCTATACTACTCAGTTCTTGATCTGGTCTGATCTGACTTTCTATTCTCATCTCACTAATTCTTCCCAAGTACTTCATCTATAATTTTTTTCCCCATATACGTTTTCCATTGAGTTTTTATAACAATTGTCTTACCTGATTCTTCTATCTTACTGCTTCTCTCAGGCTCTCTCTGCTATGATTATTAATCACAGGTGCCTACTAAGTGTCTTTCTCCTGCTCTTTTCAGTCTGTACTCTCTAAGGTAATGACTTTGTCATACCATGGATTCAATCATCAGGTATGTCCCAATACTATATATGTAGCCCTAAGTCTCTCTCCTGAGCTACAGTCATACAACTAGCAACTAATTAGCTTTCTCTTAGCTATCTCCAACTGAATGTTTCATAGGCTTCTCAAATCAACATTTCTAAAGCAGAACTCCTTATCTTTTATTCTGAAAACTCTGTCCTTCCCAAGTTTTCTGTTACTGTTAAGAACATCACAATCATTCCAGTCAATCAGACATATAACTTCAGTGTCATCCTTGACACTCCATTCTCTGCTGCCATTCAGTCATTTCTGTCACTTTTCTGTGACAAAATTAGAAGGTTTTTTTGGCAAAAATACTGGAATGGTTTGTTATTTTCTTCTCCCTGTCATTTTACAGAAGAGGAACCCAGGCAAAAAAAGATTAAGTGACTTGATCAGGGTCACTCAGCTAGGACAGATGAAGATGAATCCTCTGAATCTGCTATACTGCCTAGCTGCCCCACCTTTATTCTCACTCATCCCAAAAGACTTATTGGTATCATATCTTGTCATTTTTGCATTACATATATTTCATGATTTCTTTCTAATCATATATGTAGAACACCAGATTTGTTCCTCATCATCTCTCATTTCCAATTGCTTCCTATGACATTTAGGATTAAATATAAAATTCCTATTTTATTAAAATATTTATTATCTGGCTTTTCTCGTCTTTTCAGTTTTCTTACAATTTACTCCCTTTATGCACTTCAAAGTGCAGTTTCATTGCCCTATTTGTAGTTCCTCAAGCACACTTCTCCATCTTCTCTCTTCATGCATTTTACTTGTCATGCCATTGGTGGGATGCTCTGTACTCTTATGTCCACATCTTGATTTCTCATCCTTCCATTAAGATTCATCTCATCCCCTTCCTCCAAAAATATAGTCTTCCTAGATTAACAGAGGAGGAAATAAATTGCTTAAATAGTCCCATTTCAGAAAAAGAAATAGAACAAGCTATTAACCAACTCCCCAGGGAAAAATCCCCAGGACCAGATGGATTTACATGTGAATTCTACCAAACATTTAAAGAACAATTAGCCCCAATGCTATATAAACTATTTGAAAAAATAGGGAATGAAGGAGTCCTACCAAACTCCTTTTATGACACAGACATGGTACTGATACCTAAACCAGGTCGATCGAAAACTGAGAAAGAAAATTATAGACCAATTTCCTTAATGAATATTGATGCTAAAATCTTAAACAAGATATTAGCAAAAAGACTTCAGAAAATCATCCCCAGGATAATACACTATGATCAAGTAGGATTCATACCAGGAATGCAGGGCTGGTTTAATATTAGGAAAACTATTAGTATAATTGACCATATTAATAATCAAATTAATAAAAACCATATGATCATCTCAATAGATGCAGAAAAAGCATTTGACAAAATCCAACATCCATTCCTACTAAAAACTCTTGAGAGTATAGGAATAAATGGATTATTCCTTAGAAAAATCAGGAGCATATATTTAAGACCTTCAGTAAGCATAATATGCAATAGAAATAAACTGCAACCTTTCCCAGTAAGATCAGGAGTGAAACAAGGTTGCCCGCTATCACCATTACTATTCAATATAGTACTAAAAACGCTAGCCTCAGCAATAAGAGCCGAGAAAAAGATTCAAGGAATTAGAGTAGGAAATGAGGAAATCAAACTATCACTCTTTGCAGATGACATGATGGTATGCTTAGAGAACCCCAAAGACTCTGCTAAAAAGCTATTAGAAATAATTCAGAATTTTAGCAAAGTGGCAGGATACAAAATAAATCCACATAAATCCTCAGCATTTTTATATATCACCAACAAAATGCAACAGCAAGAGATACAAAGAGAAATTCATTCCAAACAAATGTTGGGGGTATAAAGTATTTGGGAATCCATCTACCAAAGAATAGTCAGGAATTATATGAGCAAAATTACAAAACACTTGCCACAAAAATAAAGTCAGATTTAAATAATTGGAAAGACATTCAGTGCTCTTGGATAGGCCGAGCGAATATAATAAAGATGACAATACTCCCCAAACTAATCTATTTATTTAGTGCTATACCAATCAGACTCCCAAGAAACTATTTTAATGACCTAGAAAAAATAACAACAAAATTCATATGGAATAATAAAAGGTCGAGAATTGCAAGGGAACTAATGAAAAAAAAAAGTCAGAGGAAGGTGGTCTAAGTGTATCTGATCTAAAGCTATATTATATAGCAGCAGTCACCAAAACCATTTGGTACTGGCTAAGAAATAGAACTGTAGATCAGTGGAACAGATTAGATACAAAGGACAAAAAAGGGTACATCTATAGCAATCTAATCTTTGACAAACCCAAAGATTCCAACATTAGGGATAAAAATTCATTATTCGGAAAAAACTGTTGGGAAAACTGGAAATTAGTATGGCAGAAATTAGATATGGATCCACACTTAACACCATATACCAAGATAAGATCAAAATGGGTCCATGATTTAGGCATAAAGAATGAGATCATAAATAGATTAGAGGAACAGAGAATAGTCTACATCTCAGACCTGTGGAGGAGGAAGGAATTTATGACCAGAGGAGAACTAGAGATCATTATTGATCACAAAATAGAAGATTTTGATTACATCAAACTAAAAAGTTTCTGTACAAACAATACTAATGCAAACAAGATTAGAAGGGAAGTAACAAATTGGGAAAATATTTTTAAAAGGAAAGGTTCTGACAAAGGTCTCATTTCCAAAATATATAGAGAACTGACGCCGATTTATAGGAAACCAAACCATTCTCCAATTGATAAATGGTCAAGGGATATGAACAGACAGTTCTCAGATGATGAAATTGAAACTATTTCCACTCATATGAAAGAGTGTTCCAAATCACTACTGATCAGAGAAATGCAAATTAAGACAACTCTGAGATACCACTACACACCTGTCAGATTGGCTAAGATGACAGGAACAAATAATGATGAATGTTGGAGGGGATGTGGGAAAACTGGGACACTGATACATTGTTGGTGGAGTTGTGAAAGAATCCAGCCATTCTGGAGAGCAATCAGGAATTATGCCCAAAAAGTTATCAAACTGTGCATACCCTTTGACCCAGCATTGCTGTTATTGGGATTATATCCCAAAGAAATACTAAAGAGTGGAAAAGGACCTGTATGTGCCAAAATGTTTGTGGCAGCTCTTTTTGTTGTAGCTAGAAACTGGAAGTTGAATGGATGTCCATCAATTGGAGAATGGTTGGGTAAATTATGGTATATGAAGGTTATGGAATATTTCTGTTCTGTAAGAAATGACCAGCAGGAGGAATACAGAGAGGCTTGGAGAGACTTACATCAACTGTTGCTGAGTGAAATGAGCAGAACCAGAGGATCACTATACACTTCAACAACAATACTGTATGAGGATGTATTCTGATGGAAGTGGATATCTTCAACATAAAGAAGATCCAATTCACTTCCAGTTGATCAATGATGGACAGAAATAACTATACCCAGAGAAGGAACACTGGGAAGTGAATGTAAATTGTTAGCACTACTGTCTATCTACCCAGGTTACTTATACCTTTGGAATGTGATACTTAATGTGCAAACAAGAAAATGGTATTTACACACATATATTGTATCTAGGTTATATTGTAACACATGTAAAATGTATGGGATTACCTGCCAACGGGGGGAGGGAGTGGAGGGAGGGAGGGGATAATTTGGAAAAATGAATAATAAAAAAAAAGATTCATCTCATCCCTTTTGCAGATGGATCTCCACAACTATCAGTGTTATCCATATCTTCTTTCAGAGAGCCTTGAATCTACTCTATACATATCTTATATCCTCCCTTGCTATTCATTTATTGTGTCCCTTTTGGTATTTTCATTCTTAGATTAGGAACTATGTAACACAATGTCTGGCATACAATAAGCAATTAATAAATGCTTATGGACTGATTTCCACCAACCATTCCTATCAAGCTGATCTTCTCACTTTTCTCTATTTCATGGCTCAGACACTTTTTCCTTTACTGCCTTGAATATACTCCCATTATCCCCTGTATATATCTAAATTCTGACCATTGTTTTGAATCTCAACTGAAAAAATTTCAGAAAAGATTACAGGTCACTTTGGAGTAGAGTAGATATGGAAGAAATGAGATATATTAGTCACTGAACAATGGGTAGAATTTTCATAGACATTTGGGGATAGGAAGACTATTCCTTATTTTTCCTTGAAATTCTTCTCCTTATATATGTAATATGTAATATTATAATCCTGTAATATGTAGAGGAGCTAAGAAAATTGCCAGTTATTCAACATGCATTTATTAAGTGTCTACTCCATGCCAGGCACAGTGATAAGTACTAGAGATACAAAGAGAATCAAAAGACAGTACCTCCTCTCAAAGAGTTTGCTTGAATACAGATTATATATATTATATCCTATCTAGAGCAAATTATTTCTTAGAATTGTAAAATCTCTGAGTTGGTCAGGCTTTGGATTTTACTAATACAACCTGGACCTGAAAGGGAATTTCTTTTTAACTTCCCTGGAAAACAGTAACTGATATTCCATTTGAAAATTGTAGGGGCAGGGAACTCTCTACTTCTGGAGCAGTCTATTTCATTTTTGTATGACTCTAATTGTATAAAATACTGTGTGTGTGTGTGTGTGTGTGTGTGTGTGTGTGTGTGTGTGTGTGTGTGTAGGTGTTTCTCTCTTACATCAAACTAATTCCTTTCTCCTGCAACTTCCACCCACTGATCTTAATTCTGCCCTCTGGGGCAAAGTAAAACAAATGTCATCCTTTTTCTACATGACAGGTACTTAAATACTAGAAGACAGCTATTCTGTCATCCTCTAAGTTTTCTCTTATTTAGGCTAAATATCCTGTTCTTTCATATATATCATGATCTCCAGTTTTCTCTTGGTCATCCGCCTTTAGAAATGCTTCAACTCTTTGATGTCTCTTTCTCAAACTGGGGGCTGAGGCCTGAAGACAATATTGTACATGTAATCAGACTAGGCTAGCTACCATGAAATTGTATGAATTCTCCTTTTAGGGATACTGCTTCTCTTAATACAGCATAAGATCTAATTGGCTTATTAGATTTTGGGGTTGCCATGTTATACTTATCTCAAGCTGTGCTTGCAGTTCACAAATGTCATTTCATATAGAGACAAAGAAAGAAGGGTTTAAGGTGGTAAATGAGAAAATTGGAGTCAGAGAAATAGGGGGGGCAGAGACATAGAAAAAGAAAAACAAAGAGACGGACAAAGGAATGGAACCATTTACCTAGTTATGTGGAAAGCAGGGGAGATGTAAAGAAAAGCAAATAAGATAGTCCCTGCTTAGTTTTATATATATATATATATGTGTGTGTGTGTGTGTGTGTGTGTGTGTGTGTGTGTATACATATATATGTATGTGTGTGTATATATAAACTATATGTGTGTATGTATACATACATATACATATATATGTTTGTATATATGTGTGTTTGTATATATGCATGTATATATACATATATATATATATATATAGTTTAGATGGTCAAAGATAACAGATAAAAGGAAAATGGAAAGTTAGTGGATCTATCAAAGCATAGGGAGGGTCTGGATAGAAAATGCATTTTTCTGGAAGAAAAGAATAAAGATGATGGCCTAATTGAATTCTAGTGGAGGCAACATGGCTAGAAATATGCAGGAAAAAATGCTATGGAGACTTTAACTAGATTAAATGAAATGTTAATGGAATGGAAATATTCAACCACATGTTTAAGTCCTGAGTTGCCCTGAAAGCCACTTAGATAATACAATTTAGGAAAAAGAATATGACTAGGAGATCCCATACTGACCCTAGCAGTTATGAATACATGCCCTTATACTTCCTCTCCCCAAAAAAGTGTTGAAAGTTTTTCATGTTTCTGTGATTTTCAAAGAGTATAATGGCTCCCTATTTTTAACTGTCATTATCCTAAGTAGCACTGATTCATTCTCTAGACATATTAGCCTCAAAGAAGTATACTGATACAACTTTTAAAAAACCATTACATACCTGATTTTCATCAAAAACCAATATTTCAAGGTATCTGTTACTTTGAAATATTTTATTGCTGCTAATTTCTTTTCTTTTTAGGTAGTTTCACAACTGCTTTAAAATAATAATTCATGAAGTGGAGCTGAAATAGTGGAATTAAAAACATAAAGTTTTCTGAACTCTCCTTAGTTTTCCTTGAAACAACTTTGAATCCCCCCTCAAGATGAATTCTGGAACAACAGTATTCAAAGGAAGGGGTGAAATAACTTTATAGCCAAAGATAACTTTTAGAAAGATTAAAGGAAAGCTCTGTTTTATTTTGATAAAAGAAGAAGCCAATTCAATCAGTATCTAGGCAAACCAGTAGGAGACCTCTATTCCCAGCATAAAGCAGCAGCCAAAGGCAAGTAGTCCTGGCTCAACAGGTCAGGAGCACAAAGGATCACCTGTGAGATCTCCAGCCCTGATGCAGTAGGCTAATTGTGAGGCCTGATAGTCTTGCAGGCCCCCAATGCAGCCAGCTAAACTAAGCTGGGCAACCTCAACTCAGTTCAGTATCAAAAACCAGGTGCCAGCTCCTTCATTCTCCCTTTTCCCCCCTCCCCTCCTGCCCTTACAAGAACCTCTTCCTATCATACTAGAAACAGAACTCAACTTTAAAAGTCATTAAAAAGACAGAAAATGAGCAGCAACAAAAAGGCCTGACCATAAAAAGCAACTGTGGTGATAGGGAATATTGAAATACACTCAGAAAAGTTCAACAAGATTAAAACAATAGCTTGTGAAGCAGAAAGAAAGAAAAAAAAAGAAAGAAAGAAGAAAAAGAAAGAAAGAAAGAAAGAAAGAAAGAAAGAAAGAAAGAAAGAAAGAAAGAAAGAAAGAAAGAAAGAAAGAAAGAAAGAAAGAGAGAGAGAGAGAGAGAGAGAGAAAGAAAGAAAGAAAGAAAGGAAGGAAGGAAGAAAGGAAGAAAGGAAGAAAGAAAGAAAGAAAGAAAGAAAGAAAGAAAGAAAGAAAGAAAGAAAGAAAGAAAGAAAGAAAGAAAGAAAGAAAGAAAGAAAGAAAGAAAGAAAGAAAGAAAGAAAGAAAGAAAGAAAGAAAGAAAGAAAGAAAGAAAGAAAGGAAGGAAGGAAGAAAGGAAGAAAGGAAGAAAGGAAGAAAGGAAGAAAGAAAGAAAGGAAGAAAGAAAGAAAGGAAGAAAGAAAGAAAGAAAGAAAGAAAGAAAGAAAGAAAGAAAGAGAAAGAAAGAAAGAAAGAAAGAAAGAAAGAAAGAAAGAAAGAAAGAAAGAAAGAAAGAAAGAAAGAAAGAAAGGAAGAAAGGAAGGAAGGAAGGAAGGAAGGAAGAAAGGAAGAAAGAAAGAAAGAAAGAAAGAAAGAAAGAAAGAAAGAAAGAAAGAAAGAAAGAAAGAAAGAAAGAAAGAAAGAAAGAAAGAAAGAAAGAAAGAAAGAAAGAAAGAAAGGAAGGAAGGAAGGAAGGAAGGAAGGAAGGAAGGAAGGAAGGAAGGAAGGAAGGAAGGAAGGAAGGAAGGAAGGAAGGAAGGAAGGAAGGAAGGAAGGAAGGAAGGAAGGAAGGAAGGAAGGAAGGAAGGAAGGAAGGAAGGAAGGAAGAAAGAAAGAAAGAAAGGAAGAAAGAAAGGAAGGAAGAAAGAAAGAAAGAAAGAAAGAAAGGAAGGAAGAAAGAAAGGAAGAAAGAAAGGAAGAAAGAAAGAAAGAAAGAAAGAAAGGAAGAAAGAAAGAAAGAAAGAAAGAAAGAAAGAAAGAAAGAAAGAAAGAAAGAAAGAAAGAAAGAAAGAAAGAAAGAAAGAAAGAAAGAAAGAAAGAAAGAAAGAAAGAAAGAAAGAAAGAAAGGAAGGAAGAAAGAAAGGAAGAAAGAGAGAAAGAAAGAGAGAAAGAAAGAAAGAAAGGAAGAAAGAGAGAAAGAAAGAAAGAAAAGAAAGAAAGAAAGAAAGAAAGAAAGAAAGAAAGAAAGAAAGAAAGAAAGAAAGAAAGAAAGAAAGAAAGAAAGAAAGAAAAGAAAGAAAGAAAGAAAGGAAGGAAGAAAGAAAGAAAGAAAGAAGAAATGTTCTTTGGCCCAAAAAGACCTTCTGGAAGGAGGACCAAAATTTTTTTTTTAGATTAAATAAGAGAGGAAGAAGAAAAATTGGGAAGAGAAATAAAAATTATGCAAGAGAATTGGAGGGAGAACAAAGCATTCCTTTGAAAAAGGAAGCTCAAAAATTGAAAAAGAAAACAATCCTTTCAAAAGTAGAATTGGTCAAATGAAAAAGGAGGTATAAAAGTTAACTGAAAAAAATTATTTAAAAATTTCAATTGTACAAATGAAAGATGACGCTATAAGGCATCAAAAATCAGTAAAATAAAATCAAAGTAATAAAAAAGAAAAGAAAATATAAAATCGTGTTGAAAAAACTGACCCAGAAAAGATAATTCAAGAATTATTGGATTACTTAAAATCGTGATTAAAAAAAGGAACAAAAAGGACCTGGACAGTATCTTTTAAGAAATTAGCAAGAAAAACTGCCCTGATATCCTATTACAAAAAAGATAAAACAGTAATTGAAAGAATATACCAATCATCTCTTAAAGATCCCAAAATGAAAACTCCCAGAAATATTATGTCCAAATTCCAGAACCCTCAGTTCAAGTAGAAAATACTGCAAGCAGCCAGAAAGGGGAAAAAATCAACTATCAAAGATTCACAGAACGTAGCAACTTCTACATTAAAGGATCAGAAGGCTTGGAATATTATATTACAGAAGGAAACAGAACTTGCCACAAAAATCAACTATCTAGAACAACTGAGCATAACCTTCCAGGGGAATGGGGGAATTATGAAATACGGTACTTTCAAACATTCCTGTTTAAAAGACTTTAGTCTTTTTGGTAAACAAAAATTCAATTTTTAAATACAAGACACAAGAGAAACATAAAATGTAGAATAATATAGATGTATGTTGTAAATAGGGTAGGCAAAAACAAAAATATCTTGCTAAAGTTAAACTGTTTAAATCCTTACATGGGAAAATGAGACTTGTAATTTTTAAGAAGTTTTATCTCTATTTTAATGTAGACAGAGGGTGAGGGCATAAACTGACTTTTATGTGATTTCTTTTTTAATTAAGGGGTAAGAAGATTGCACTGGGAGAATGGACAAGCAGAATGGAGTAAAATATATTACATGAAGAGGGGCAAAAGACCTATTAAAGTAGAGGGGGGAAAAAAGAGAGGTAGGTGAGCATTACTTGAACCTTACTCTCATCATATTTGGTTCTAACATACACAGTTGGGTATAGAAATCTCTCTTCCCTTATAGGGAAGTACAAGGAAAGAGGAACATGAAAATGGATAGAACTAATAGAACAGAGGATAAATTAAGGGAAGAGAGAAGTAAAACACTGGTAAGGGGAGACAGTTAAAGAAGAGAGAAAAAAAACACATATTGGGGAAAATAGGATGAAGAGAAATACAGTTAGCAAAAATGAATATTAAAATTGTTTTTTCATGTGATTGAAAAAATACTGTTTGTTTAAAAGATAATTTCTTCATAAAAATAGAGAATCATAATTCATTTTACATAATTCATTCATCTCTTTATTCAATAGATGATATTCTCCTTAGTCTATGACTTAATCTGCATGTGGATTTATACAATTAGAAACCAGTTCTTAGATTGACTCCTACACACTAGTAAACCCTATCTCCTTCTTGATATTGCTGGGTTTTACTTAGCCCTAATATGTGACTTTAGGATTGAGAGAAATGCTTGCTATTGGCATGGTGGAAAATAATGAATGCTACAGAGACTGTGGAAAACAGGCTCATTGATGCCCTGCTGGTAGATCTGCAAATGGGTACAACCATTCTGGAAAATAATTTGGAATTATCTATAAAAAAATCCCTAAACAGAATTTACCTTTTACCCCAGTCATAAGTGCTTGTAGACCAATATTCTTCAAAGAGATCAAAGAAAGATGAAAAAATCCTTTTGGTGTGAAATATTCTAAGCATCTTTTTGTGGTGACCAAAAAACTGGAAACTATAGGGATATTTATCAGTTGAGGAATGGCTTGAATAAGTTGTGGCATATGAATTTATAGTATGTATAGTGCATGAATTTGGATTATTGTATTGTATTATTTTATTGAAGAAATGAGGAAATATGTGATTTCAAATTATATGGAAAGATTTATTTATACTGATAAATAGTGAGACAAAGCCAGGATAACAATTTATGTCCTAAAATCAATATTAGAAAAATGAACAATTTTAAAAACTTTTTAAAATAGAGAAATTAATTGAGCAACACAAGGTGAACAATTTATACAGTAACAAAAGCACTATAAAACAGGTCTTGAAAATTATTAAGACCTATGATCAACTTAATAACCATCTATGATTCCAGAGGACTGATAATGAAATATATTATCTATTAATAAAAGCTAATAGTTAATATTAACAGAGCACTTAGTATGTGCCATATACTATACTACATGTTTCACCATTATTGTTCATCTGATCCTCAGAACAAGCCTGGTAGTTTTGTTATTATTATCCCATTTTACAGATAAGAAAACTGAGAGAAGCAGAGGTTAAAGGGTCACTCAACTGATAAACATCTGAGCACAGTTGAACTCAGATCTTGCTGATTTTAGAGCCAGTAATGATATGACATATTTAAAATATAGAATTATATAGATGCATGTTATATACATATATATATATACATATGTATAACATGCATATACATGTGTGTAAATGGTAGATGGATAGATAGATGTAGATAAGTGCATGATTAGATCAAAAGATGTAAGTGGCTATCGAGGGAATGTTTTGTTTGACTGTATATTTGTTAAAAGAAATTGGTTTTTTTTTAATTTTTTATAATTATAACATTTTCTTTGACAGTACATATGCATAGGTAATTTTTTTTTTACAACATTATCCCTTGTACTCCCTTCTTTTCCGAGTTTTTCCCCTCCTTCCCTCCATCCCCTCCCCTAGATGGCAGGCATTCCCATACATATTAAATATCTTATAGTATATCCTAGGTACAATATATATGTGCAGAACCGAATTTTGTTGTTGTTGTTGTTGTTACAAAGGAAGGATTGTATTCGGAAGGTAAAAATAATCTGGGAAGAGAAACAAAACAAAACAAAACAAAACAAAACAGGGCTCACAGTTTACACTCATTTCCCAGTGTTCCTTTTCTGCGTATAGCTGATTCTGTCGATCATTGATCAATTGGAATTGGATTAGCTCTTCTCTATGTTGAAGATATCCACTTCCATCAGAATACATCCTCATACAGTATCATTGTTGAAGTGTATAATGATCCCCTAGTTTTGCTCGTTTCACTCAGCATCAGTTGATGTAATTCTCTCCAAGCCTCTCTGTATTCATCCTGTTGGTCATTTCTTACAGAACAATAATATTCCATAACATTCATATACCATAATTTTACCCAACCATTCTCCAATTGATGGACATCCATTCATTTTCCAGTTTCTAGCCACTATGAAAAGGGCTGCCACAAACATTTTGGTACATACAAATCCCTTTCCCTTCTTTAGTATTTCCTTGGGATATAAGCCCAGTAGTACCACTGCTAGGTCAAAGGGTATGCACATTTTGATAACTTTTGGGGCATAATTCCAGATTGCTCTCCAGAATGGCCGGATTCTTTCACAACTCCACCAACAATGCATCAGTGTCCCAGTTTTCCCACAGCCCCTCCAACATTCATCGTTATTTGTTCCTGTCATCTTAGCCAATCTGACAGGTGTGTAGTGGTATCTCAGAGTTGTCTTAATTTGCATTTCTCTGATCAATAGTGATTTGGAACACTCTTTCATGTGAGTGGAAATAGTTTTAATTTCATCATCTGAAAATTGTCTGTTCATATCCTTTGACCATTTATCAATTGGAGAATGGCTTGATTTCTTATAAATTAAAGTCAATTCTCTGTATATTTTGGAGATGAGGCCTTTATCAGAACCTTTAACTGTAAAAATGTTTTCCCAATTTGTTACTTCCCTTCTAATCTTGTTTGCATTAGTTTTGTTTGTGCAGAAACTTTTTAATTTGGTGTAATCAAAATTTTCTATTTTGTGACCAATCTCTAGTTCTCCCTTGGACACAAACTCCTTCCTCCTCCACAAGTCCGAGAGGTAAACCATCCCATGTTCCTCCAATTTATTTATGATTTCGTTCTTTATGCCTAAATCTTGGACCCATTTTGATCTTATCTTAGTATGTGGTGTTAAATGTGGGTCTATGCCAAGTTTCTGCCATACTAATTTCCAGTTTTCCCAGCAGTTTTTGTCAAATAATGAATACTTATCCCAAAATTTGGGATCTTTGGGTTTGTCAAACACTAGATTGCTATTTTTATTCACTATCTTGCCCTGTAACCCTAACCTATGCCACTGATCAACTAGTCTATTTCTTAGCCAATACCAAATGGTTTTGGTGACTGTTACTTTATAATACAGTTCTAGATCAGGTACACTTAGACCACCTTCCTCTGACTTTTTTTTTCATTAGTTCCCTTGCAATTCTCGACCTTTTGTGGTTTTATATGAATTCTGTTGTTATTTTTTCTAGGTCATTAAAATAGTTTCTTGGGAGTCTGATTGGTATAGCACTAAATAAATAGATTAGTTTAGGGAGTATTGTCATCTTAATTATATTTGCTCGGCCTATCCAAGAGCACTGAATTTCTTTCCAATTATTTAAATCTGACTTTATTTTTGTGACAAGTGTTTTGTAATTTTGCTCATATAATTCCTGACTCTCCTTTGGTAGATATATTCCCAAATATTTTATTCTATCGACCGTTATTTTGAATGGAATTTCTCTTTGTATCTCTTGCTGTTGGATTGTGTTGGTAACATATAAAAATGCTGAGGATTTATGTGGATTTATTTTATATCCTGCAACTTTGCTAAAATTCTGAATTATTTCTAATAGCTTTTTAGCAGAGTCTTTGGGGTTCTCTAAGTATACCATCATGTCATCTGCAAAAAGAAATTGTTAAAAGAAAGTGGATTGGTCTTAATTACTTTAAAAAATGCATAGAAGTATGAGAGCATTACAGATGTAAAATACATACATTCTCAAGTGAAGTCACTGCGTGATTAATTTTAATTGTTGCAAAAGATTTCTCATGAAGTGGGAATAGCATAACTATATGTAATTTTAAAAGAAACAAATCAATAAAACTTAAAAACAAAAGAATGAGAAGATTGTAAAAAGGAATTATTGGCTAGCTACAACTACTCCATCCTGTATCTTCACAGTTGATTTTCTGAACCCCACTGAAGGAATTTACATTGATGACAATCAAATTTCATCTTAGTTGATTCAGCCCATCATTCTAGCCTGTCAAGATTTTTATGGATCTGAATTCTGTCATCCATCTTATTAGTTATCTTTTCCATCTTCAAACCAATAGCAGATTTGATAAGTATGACATCTTAGCCTTCATCTAAGTTCTGATAAAAATATCATACCATCCAGAGCCATTCCTGAACAGAATTTTCCCTGATTCATATATAGAATCCCCAACGTATGCTTGTCATTGCCGGAAATTCCATCCTCCATCAAATATACATATATAGTAACCTTTCAATATATCCTTATCTTTAAGGGTTAAATTGAAAGGCATAAAAATTGGCTAATAAAAATCCAGGCCACTAAGAATAGCACACTTTGGCAGATTTTGCTTTCCCTGGGGGCAAGCACCTTTCCATTTCTCTGTGACTTTCAAAAATACATTTGGTCACTCTATTAATTCTCTTCATTCCCTGGGTATTTTATTGTCTGGCCTTACTGATATAGGTTCGCACAAGTTTTACAAGCAATCCCTCCCTGATTTTCATCAATACAAATATTTGCAAGAAATCTGTTACTTTGAAATTTTCCTTTGCTGCTAATTTTTTTTCTTTTTTGGGCAGCATCATTGCTGCTTCAGAATCATAATTCATTTTGCTACTTCTTGACTTATTAATGAGCTGACATTCTCTCTGTTCTACCTTCCTCCTGTTAGATTTTTGGGCAAAAGAATAAGAAAACTAAATAGAAGCAGTTTTCAGGCTTCAAGCCCCATAGCAGACTTTAACCCCACATGCAAAATAAAGAAGATGATAAATGTAAAGTTTGCCATTGACCAGGTGTGGAGAGGAGGGACAGTGCCCCTTATTACTAAAAGCTGACATTTGTATAGGACTTACTGTAAGGTTAGCACATAATCAACAATCCTGTGGAGTAGATATTTCAGCTACCATTTACAGATGACAAAGAGAGGGATGGAGATATTGAAGGAACCCATGGCCACATATTTAGAAAGTTCATGTAGCCACTCCACTGCCTGAAAAACTAGAGTTCTTTCCACTACAGCGTGTTTCCTTCCCTAATTTTATCTGAGGTTCCCAGCTCTGGTTCTCCCTCTTCACCCCCAAAATGGAGAAAGGGGTTGGGAGGATGATGTGAGCCCATATTCACAATTTCATATAGCATGCTGGACTGTGGTTTCCAATTGGAGTGTGGGGGTGTGCGAGTGTGGGGGAGCAGAAGGCAGGGGAGTCATCCTACCTGTAGTGTATTTGGGAGAGAGACAATAGAGTCCTGTACTTCTCGTGTTCTTTTGCAGAAGGCCAGAGTTTAAATCTGGGCCTCAAATGCTTACTAGCTGTGTAACCCTGGGCAAATCACTTAAACCTGTTTGCCTCAATTTCCTTATCTGTAGAATGTAGAAAGAAATGGCAAACCACTCCAGTATCTTTGCCAAGAAAATCTCAAATAAGGTCACAAAGACCTGAGCACAACTGAAACAACTCAAGAACACCATCAGGTAATTGAGGCAAAATAGGAAGTTTTAAGTTTATAGTTTTTCTTTTTTTCCCTCATTCTCTGCATCTGGTCTAGATGCAAACTGAGGGGTTAGAAAGCTTGACTGCTACAAAGAATTAGTCCCACACTAATGTTACTCATGGCACTGGAGACTAGCTTTATTAAGAAATATAAGAAACGTTCCTTTGGTCCCAAATATTTCCCAATGAGTTTGCCATAGCTTACTTTAACACTTCAAAGACCTGTAATTTCAGGGTTATGCATATTCTTTCTGCTGACACCAATCAAGGCCTTTCTCTGTTTTAGCTGGCGATCTTAATGAGTTATTGTGGCCAAAAAATTAATTGCCCTGTGGCCAATCTGTGTCATCAGCTTCCCCAGATTTAGGGAAGCTGGTCCTCAGATGATAAACATGCAGCATGTTGCCAGCCCATACTGGAATCTGGCCATTCTTATTTGATTAGAAGCAGCCAAAACTTGAATTCCACTGGCATAGCAGTGAAGAATAAAGTTGCTGCCAAGCCACAATGAAGCAATCTTGGAAAGGATGATTTTTACCTCTAGAGATTAATTTCAGAATCTCATATAAAAATTCAATTGTACCCAAAGGAATAATGATGAAGAAAAAGAAGATGATGATGATGATGATGATAATGATGATAATGATGATGATGATGATGATAACTTGGATCTATTTCATTCCTGTAGATCAGGGTTCAGGAAACTATGACCCATAGACCAAATTCAGCCCAATTCCTGTTTTAATTGTTGTTTGGTTGTTTTTTGTTTTGTTTTGTTTTGTTTTGTTTTTAACACATTCCATGAGGTAAGTATAGTTTTTATATTTTAAAATAATATGTAACACTGTTTCAAAATATAAAAAAAGTTCTTAGTTTAGGTTAGTACCCAAACAGGGCCTGGTTATAGTTTACTGATACTTGATGTAGATAATTATAATATTATGATGATGATGACAACTAATATTCATGTTACTTTAGACTTTATGAGGCATTTTACATACATTCACCCATTTGAGTCTCAGCCCAAGTGAAGATAATATTATTGCCATTTTATACATAGAAATTAACATGCAGAGAGACTGTGTCTTACTCATGTTATTACATAGGTAACAGAGGTGGTTTTCAAACCCATGTATTGACTCAAAATCCAACATTCAAATCACTACTTATTATTGATTTTATTGTCATTGTATCATTATTCTTCAATTATGCTTAAGCAGGGATTCATTTATCTGGTTGTTTCCAATATGATAGATAGATGGATGGATGGATGGATGGATAGACAGACACAGACAGATAGATAGATGGATGAATAGATAGGTGAATAGGTAGATAGATAGATAGATAGATAGATAGATAGATAGATAGATAGATAGATAGAACCGTTGGAGTGGTCATTTTTGCAACAGTCTCAGAGAAAGGAAAAAGCTTAAAAAAAAGAAAAGAACTACCCAGGAGGGATGGCTTTCAATGGGACATGAAAGTATAGGGATCATCATGAAGCCCTGGGATAGAAAAAGGATATGTAGGAAGGAGTGACCCCACAGGGCAATGGGAGAAAACAAGTCTATCATTCCCTCCTTAGAAGTTTTACTTAAATAGCAGATGTAGCATACTAAAAAAAAAAGCTTAGAGAAGAAATAGAACCACAAATGAGAAATAAGCATAAGCTACCTGTTGGTCCCAATAAAGCCAAAGTAGCTTTTTAAAACAGGCGATCCCTTGGACAAGAAGGGGATTGTCTTGATGGCATGGTGGGGAGAGGCCATTCTCAGAGCAACACATTCACTTTGGGCACCTTATAAAGATGTTGACAGACCCTAGAGAGTTCAGAGAAGAGCAGTGAGATTATTACAGGGGCTGGAGGGATTGATTTATGAGGAAAGATGGAGAAAGCTGCACTGTTACCGTTTGGATAAATGATAGCTAAGGGAGGCATAATGGTATCTATAAATATTTGTAGGGCAGAAACAGCAATAAGAGAAAGGAATTTGTGTGTTACTGATGGAATACAATACCCTTAGCTTTCCTCCACTGAACTATCAGGAAAAACTTTGTGACAGCGACGTCAGAGAGACAGGGAGAAAAAGCCCAAAGAAAAAAAAGGTAAAAAGGATAGTCCACATTTTGTCACCCTGATTCCATTTCAACCTTATTTCATACAGCTCTCTAAAGCATATGTTACATTCCACCGATGGTTCCCTTCCTCCCCCAAATACTCTATGATTTCCCATTTCCCTAAATTGAAGGTAATGCCTTCCATCTCCCTCTTTACCTATTGAGTTTTCATTCATCCTTTGAAGTTAAATTCTAATGTCACATTCTTCAGAAATCTTTCCCTAATACCTCTGGTAAATAATAAACTTTTCCTCCTCAAATGTCACATATCACTTTTGTTTACATGCTTCTGAAGCATTTAAAATATTTTCATATCATAATTTACCCTTTATATAGAGATAGAAAATCTGGATTTAGTTTTGGAATATTATTGTTCTATAAGAAATTCAGCAGGATGATTTCAGAAAGGACTGGAGAAACTTGCATGAACTGATGCTAAGTGAAGTGAGTAGAACCAAGAGATCATTGTACATGGCAACAAGAAGATTACTTGATGATTAATTCTGATGGACATGGCTCTTCAACAGCGAGGTGATTCAGGCCAATTCCAATAGACTTGTGATGGAGAGAGCCTTCTGTACCCAGAGAGAGGACAGTGGGGACTGAGTGAAGATCCCAACATAGTATTTTCACCTTTTTACTGTTGTTGGCTTGCTTTTTGTTTATTTGTTTTTTCCTCATTTATTTTTCCTTTTTGATCTGATTTGGAATACAAGGTTTTGCAAGAGTGAATGTTGAAAACTATCTTTGAATATATTTTGAAAATATAAGCCATTTATTAAAAAAAAGAAAAATAATAAAATCTGAATTCAGGTTTGCTGAATGGAATGGAAGGTGATTGTACAAACTTGTAAAACCCAGATTAAATGCAATAGGTATAACTGTGCAGTCACATTTCCCTCAGCCTGAAATGTGCCTGAACTGTGTATTGGGGGAAGAGGAGAGAGATGGAAATCTCCATAAAAAAAAATTAGAGTGGAAAATTATCTTTACAACCTTTTGTTAACTTACTTAATTTTACAAGTGTCTCTTGAGACATAACCTTGAGTAAAGCCTCTGTTGTCACTCTCCCAGTTTTCCTCATTGTTTTCAGGGCCTTCCTCTCTTCTTCCTTCTCTTCCTGGGGGTTTTGAATCTCAAGTATTGTACAAGGTTCAAGTTCAAACACACTTCACACCTTCTGCATGGTTCTCACTAATCATCCAGAGGAGAATTTTTTTTTTCAATTGCCCCTAAAACTCCCAAGACTCTAAATGTTATTAACTTTGATTGGGCGATTCTTTAAAATAAATGTTTTGTTGTTCTTTTGTACACTTATCTTTTCTGCTCAACAATACTATAAAATGGAAAGCATTCATAAGAGAACCTTTGAAATGTCCCTTTTAAAAGGTTTCCTTAAACATCTGTGATTCTCTAAACAGGGATATGTTTCAAGATTCCAGCACAGCATCTAATAGAATGCCTTACCCATAGTAGGGATGCAAGAAATGTTTGCTGGGTGGCTGATGATCTCCCCTCATTTCTTGCAGTGTTTCAGCCACTGGGCTTCTCTACTCAGTATCGCTAAGTAATTAGCTTAAACCAGGATGACTTTCCCTCTCAGAGGGAGTACTGGCTGAGGAGATTCCAACCCGCCACTGGTGGGTCTTTCATTGTGATTCAAATTATTCAGAACATAATAGAGGATCTCCCACTTGGGACCTGAGGACTCCAATACCTATCATTTCTTATCAGATGGTTAGCATCCTTGTGTCATTTTGAATTCAATCAGAATGAATTGGACTCCTGGTGCCCATGTTGAACCCCCTTGACCCTGGATGTGAGCAGCAAGATGACCAAGGTCACCACAAAAGCTGGGCACTAAAATATGCAAAGCCCGTACCACTTGTGGCAGCTGCAGTTAGTATGGATGATTGGTTTGGATGGATAAAAACAGATTTCCCAAACCAACTGTATTCAATGCAACATATTTTTCATATGTTTAATGGAACAGAAATTTTTATTTTATCCGACATTTATGGGTATTACTAGTGTTCTGTGGAGGGAGGAGAGACCTGGTGGGGAGAGATAGCAGGTGTAGGAATCATATTATTTTTATCATAAGATTAGGGTTCTCTGCGATTTCCTCCCCAAGGCTCCTTTCCCCTCCTCCCTGTATAGAAAAAGGCAAGATTATAGATGGAGGTTTCTGCAGTACAAAACCCAGGCTGCTTACTTAACCCTTCCTCCTGAGCCATCTAGACACCAGAGAGCCCATTATTTAATGCTAATGTCTTGTTGTTCTAGTGCCTGGCACTGAGAGATCCAGATTCTTGGCTCTGTAACCCCAGACATCAGCCAAAGCAATAAAGAAGAGACAATTCTTCATTATCATCCCTGGATGATTCACAGTGACAATGAAGGGCCATGCTGGAGGTTTGTTTGTCTTTTTTTATTTAGGACATTTGTATGGAACTTTGCAGTTTTTTCACGTAACATCTCATTTGAGTCTCTTCTTACATCTCTGTTTAATATTCAGCTCATTAAGCTATGATTTTGTTTTATATTTTAAAGTAATATGTTTTGTGATTTGGTATATATAAGGAAAATCACAATACTTATTAAGTTGTGATTTGATGACAATTAGGTTTTGTTCTCTAATCCTCCTAAAAATTAGTAGTTAATGGATTAGAACTCTCAGATTATTTGGAAAAACCAAAGAGCCTCTGAGATAAAAGTATCTTCTTTCTCTTTATTTCCTTGCTTTCTCATCTTCTCTCAGACTTTTACTGTAGTGATTCAATTACCTCATATGCAAATTGAATAGTTTGGACTAGGTAAAAGGCAGGTTGGAATAATGGAGTTAAAATGGCTTTAGAGTCAGAGGGCCTATTGTCCATTGTACTTCAGCATCTAAGTCTTAGCACTCTCAATTATAAAATGAGGGGGATTGGAATAGAAGACCTCTAATGTCCATTCCAGTCCTGAATCTAGGATCCTACAACCCATAGAATTCTTTCTAGCCCCAACTTTCTGTCACTTAATATATTTTTTTGAATATTTCATAGTAACTACCACAGTTTTAGGCACATAGAGATATTTGATAAATACTTATTAAATTAAACCAAACTATTAAGTTATAAATAACAATTCTGATAATAATATTTACATATTGCTTTAAGGTTTGAAAAAATATTTTATATGCATTACTTCCATCTTCTTCTTCATAAGATCCCTTTGAAATAAGTACCTTGATTATCCTCATTCTATAAATGTGGAAACTAAGTCTAAGAAAATTCAAGGGCCTTGACCAGAATCTCATAAGGTAAAAAAAAATATTTTCAAGTTACAGATTTCTCTAGTCTCTCAAATATATACTAGAGTTCTCTCATAGAGTAAACCTTAGGTATGCCAATTATTCCATGCTACTTCATCTCTACTTTTGGTAAAATACTGAAAATCATGCATTATGTCAAAGTTAATGGCATTTTGTTGTATTTGTGTATAAAAGGTGCAACTTCATATGATCAAATGAGGAGCAAAAGTTTTGAAAAGTTTTTAGAAGTTTCATAGCTCTATTTGTTAATCTTGCATTAAATATTTCTAGTTCATCATTCTCCTTAACGTTATGACTAAATATTTTGGATCACTGAAAATGTAATTGTATGATTACAGGATACAAGAGCTTAAGAAATCTCAGGCAAAAATATAACCCAAACTCTTCACTTTTCCAGAAAAAAAAATTAAAAACTGAGGTCCAAAATAAGTAATTTATAATTATGGAATTATTGATTTAGAGCTAGAAAGGACCTAGTCCAAACCCATTATTTTGCAGATGAGAAAACTGGACCAGAGAAGTTAAATTAATTTAATCACGGTCAAAGAGATAGTAAATATAAGAGCTTGATTATGAGCCCAGGAACTTGTGACTCTAAATCTGTACTTTCCAGCTATCCAAGACACATCTAAGGTCCTGACCCTGATCTATTGTTCTTCCCAATACTCTACCACTCCTTTCTTTCTTTGTTATATAGAAGACAGATAGAAGTCTTATATTTGTTTTATTTTAAACTGAAATTGAATTTCCCTAGTCTCAAGAATGAGACCAAAAAGTTCAAAGAGGAGATCACTTTGGATGATGTTCATTATTCTTTAAAAATTTAACAAATTTACAAATTCTAGGAGATTTTGAAAATTTTATCTTCTTAGTATCTCTTTTCTCTTTGTCTCTATCTCTCTCTGTCTCCCTGTTTCTTATTTCTCTGTTTTTGTCTGCCTCATATGTATCTTTCTCTGTCTCTCTTTTCTGTTTGTCTCTTTGTCTCTTTCTGTTTCTGTTTCTCTATGCATCTCTCTCTCATCTGTCTCTCTCCTCTATACGTGTTTCTGTCTGTCTCTTATGTCTGCATATCTCCCTGTTTCTCCATCTCTCTCTCTCTCTCTCTCTCTCTCTCTCTCTCTCTCTCTCTCTCTCTCTCTCTCTCTCTCTCCCTCTCATTCTCTCTCTCTCTCTCTCTCCCTCTCATTCTCTCTCTCTCTCTCTCTCTCTTTCTCTCTCTCTCTCTCTCTCTCATTCTCTCTCTCTCCCTCTCATTCTCTCTCTCTCTCATTCTCTCTCTCTCTCTCATTCTCTCATTCTCTCTCATTCTCTCTCTCTCTCTCTCTCTCTCTCTCTCTCTCTCTCTCTCTCTCTCTCTCTCTCTCTCTCTCTCTCTCTCTCTCTCTCTCTTCTTCACTTGTATTCCTGATCTCTCATTCTCTCACTTTCTCTCTACATATTCTATTCTTTCTCTTTTAAGCTACAACAAGGACTTAGAAGAATGGCATACTGTTCCTGGCTCAAAGAGACCAGTAGCCTAGTATACTGCTTGTTCCTTCCAGACTGGCTCTGCTGTAGGAAACAGAATGGCTTGGAGCTTGTGTTCATATCACAGATGCTGAGCAGGTGAGCTTTAAAAAATGGGATTTCATCTGAATAATTGGTCAAACTACATACCACCACCCAGCCTACACACACACACACACACACACACACACACACACACACAGACACGTCATTTCTCACTCCAACCACAATGAGTAATTGCTTTGATAACAAATTAAAACATGGAAATTATGAGAATTAAGCAATCTCAATGAATGACTAAGTTTTCCCTTTCTGAACATTTTCTTCCATATTAGCCATAACCATGAGCTCTTCATTAATAGAAATTAGTTCATTGTTACTATCCACAGGGGGAATCTATTGGATGTGTGACACTAACTTCCCACCTGATCAAGAAGACAACTTGTTCTTAATGCAAGTACTTTCTTGGGAACTTAAAAAAATGTTTATGTCTCCTTTGGCTTCCTGCATACAAAGCCTACTGCAATGCTCAACTTTCAAATGTTCACATATTTTCCGTGTATGGGATGTTTATGGCATCAGATAATTTCTGGATGATTACTGTTTTTAATAACCATTTAATTACTATATTAATCAGAAATGTCCTTTTGGCTCATGGAAGGCACCAAGGGACAGAGGTAAGAAACAAAGATATTCATGTAGCAACCACTTGGAGGAAAAAAATATAAAATAAAATCTGTGCTTTCAGGTTGAAAGATATCGAAGAGCAGTTGCTAAGTTTAGTATAAAAATTAGAAAATTTGGGGGAGGAGAGAGGAAAATCTGTCTCTAGCTACTTAGAGTTCTGTCACACTATAGAAAGATTAGACTTGTTTTCTATTATCTAAGAGGACAGAGCTATAAGACAATGGTAGTAACTTCAGAGGGGCAGATGACATCACAACATAAGGCTTTTTTTTAAATAATCACAGTTATTCAGAATAAGATTGTTATCTCAGAAGGTAACAAGCTGTTCATTAGTCATGGTTCCAAATCAAATGAACACTTAATAGTTTACTGTAGTGGGAATTTCAGTTTAGGAATAGTTTGGACAAGAGAATCACAGGAAATAAGGTAAAATGGACCTTAGAGATCATCTAATCAAACTTGTTCATGTTATAGACTTTCTATAATTTCTAAGCTAGAGTCCCTATTCACCGTGCTAAAAAGGGACATATAAGAATGTATCATTATTCCTCGAAGTTGTGCTTTTTCTAAGGCTCCTGTAATGATACATATTGAAAAACAGCAAATCATCTTGGATGTCAGCCATGGACAAGAGGATGTGATGATTCTTTCAGAGTAAATTATTCAGAGTGGGGACCATGAATTGGGAATTTCTAAGTTAGAAATCATAGAAATAATAGGATCTCAGGTTGAAAAAAACCAGTATCTCCTTCAAGAGATACCAGATTTAGGTTCAGAGGACTTGGATTCAAATCCTGGATGTACTATTTATTATCCTTGTGACTTTGGGCATGTAATTTGCCCTCTCAGTTTCAATTTTCTAGTCTCTAAAATGAACAAGTATGATTAGATGATCTTTATGTTCCTCTCCACCTTAAATGATTGGTATTTGTTGGGATTCCTTATTTTTTCTATCAAATTAAATCTCTTTTTTAAAAAGGAATACAGAAGTGCACAATGACCCTGACAGCTTATAATGTCAATTATATCATATTCATGTACGCATATATGTTCCATAATATCGAACCTCCAATTTCATAAATTGCATCATTACCATACATGGTACCATGTCAATTTGGAAGGAAGCCTCCAGTGGAATGCCAATGGCATCTGTTCTTGGCATGTTATCTGACATTGTTGTCAATTATATGGGTAAAGGAATATAGAATAGTTACCAAATTAGAAGTTGATAAAAATTTATATATATATATATATATATATATATATATATATATATATATATATATATATATATATATATATATATATATATATATATATATATATATATATATATATAAAATCAACAGCAAAATGGCTGATCCAGATAGTGTGCGCAATCTTAGGTCACATTAAAAAACACATAGTATTATGTACCAGAGAAGTGATTGTCATAAGACAATAAGACATTAGGCATAGAATAAGAAAGTATCTCAAATGCCATCTAGTCTAAGCTCATTTTATAGATGGGCGAAGTAAGATCCAAACGAGCAAGATATAAATGTTATGGATATAGCAAATTGAGGAATTTAATTGTGAACTTAATTCCTTTGATTCCAAATCAGATATTATTTTCATTGTTGCATATTTCTTACCATTGGGATTTATCTTTCCTTTGTCAGATTTTACTGGGAATAGGGTTTTCAATTCTGGTCCCCACATTTTAAGAAAAACATTGAAAAGCTAACAAGAATCAAGGTTTAGTGAACATCCAAGATAGTGAAAGGTCTCAGGTTCATGTCAAATGAAATCCACCTGAAAAGATTGAAAAGTTTATCCTGGAAGAGAAAGAAAGATGGTGATGGTGGGGGGAACCTTAGGGAGAATATGATTATTATCTTCAAGTAATTTTAGCATTATCAGGTGGAAGAAAGATTATATTTGGGCCTAGAGGGCAAAACTAAGGGCACCAGGTAGAAATTATAGAGACAGATTTGAGTTTAATTTGAAGAGAAACTTGCTGACCATTAGAGTTATATGCAAGTGGAATGGGCTGTCTCTGGTGATAGTGGGTTCCTCATCACTAGAGGACTGTTGAACTAAATAACCATTAAAGTCCTTTGTAAATCTGAGATTGAGATTCTCTAAATCTAAGTTTCTGTACTATCTGTGCATGAAAAGAAAAGGAGGTACACTCACACATTCTCTCTTTCTCTCCTCTCACTTTCTTTTTCTCTCTCTCTGTCCCTCCCTCTCCTCTCTTCTTTCCATTTCCCCCTCCCTCTTTTTCTTTTTCTCTTTCATTCAATTTTTTCCTCCTTCATCTAGAGGAAGAGAGAAGGTAGGATGAGGAATAATCACTGTGGACTCCTCCTGCCCCCCCCCAAATGGATATTTCCTTAGGACAAGTACAATTATATTTTCTGTGTCTGTGACTAGACAGTGCTAACATGACTTCCCTTTCAGAATGATTTTGATGGACAGTCTCTCTTTTAATGTACAAATAATCTTTATGACCCTGGTAAGTAGGTCTTATGATACTCAGCTGAGCAATGTACCAGAACTGAAATTTCCATCTACTTGATGTTTTGCACAGGGCCTTTGATGAAGTCACTGTCACCTGCTATTAACTTAATATCAAGTCTTAATAGGGTCCTTTTCTTTCCATCTCCACACTGTTGGGGTCCAAATTAATTACTAAGTAAAAATTTTACCACATAAATCCTCACTTGGCTGGGAGGGGGGAAAGTTTCCAACCTCATCTAAGAGCTTAGAGCTGAAAGTGAAAGAAGTATTGAGGAGCATTCTCCAATTGATAGGTATGTACTTTCAAGATTTTTTTCTCTACCACAAAAGTGCTGCTGCTATGTGAATATTTTCCTATGTATTTCTTTCTGTGTCTAAGTTTCTTTTGGTATATACTCAGAAGTGAGACTTCAAGACTGAAAGGTATAAACAATTCTAACTTCACTAAGAATTCCAAATTATTTTTCAGAAATGGTTGGACCATCAATTCTGTATTAATATACCCATTTTCCCCCAGCCCTTCTACTTTTGTCCTTTTGCCATCTTTGCCAATTTGTTGGGTCTGAGTGAAACTTCAAAGTTGTTTTGTGTTTTGGTGATTTTAAATGTGTTTTTCATTATATGTAATGCTCATTTGTTAATGAATAATGTTAAATGCTCATTTGAAAATTAATTTTTAATATCTTTTATCCACATTGTGAAGAGCTGAAGAAATCATAGCATATGAAAGTAATTGAATAGAATTATATTGTAATATACGATGAATATGAAAAATACAGAGAAACATGGAAATATATATATATATACACATATATATAAACTGATACAGAATTAATTAAACTAAAACAGAAAAATAAAATATGTGATGACTATAAAAATATAAGTCAAAAGACCACAAAAGCAAACTCTAGTACTATTTAATTATAATAATTAACCCTACCTTCTGAAAAGAGATGGGAAAAAATATACCTTTTAACAAAGGATTTCTTGTTGAGAAATGCTGTATATGTTGCCAAACTTAGTTGAGCTATGTTATTTGATTTTCTTAAACTTTTATTTATTATAAGAAAGGACTCACTGAGAGAGGTTGCTTAAGAGGGATGACTATATAAATGTATTCAATGCAAATATGTGTTCATGTTTATGATGTTAAAATAAATACCATAAAAATCTATTTTAAGTGAAGGAATATTCAGAAAGAAATTTCTGAAGCAGTATAAAGATTTTGAGTTTATCAAAAGGACCTTAAGTAAGATTCTTCTTTCCTAAATTTAGTCTCTTAACTTCTTCATTATTTGAGTACTGGCCCTCACAAGAAACTTGCTTTCAGTCTACGATTTTAGAGGTTTTAGACTTCCTGTGTAACCTTAGAGAAATCATTTTTCTTTTGTGATTTTCAGTTTGTTTATCTATAAAATGAAATTGTTGAGTTAAATTATTTCTAAACCTTCTTCTAACTCCAAAAACCAACTCCAAATCTTGGTACTATGATCCGAAGGCCTCTCCCAGAAAAACAACTAAACATGTCATCAGTGCTTTTGGGATTAAAACTTATTTATCTCTTAAATAATGATCTCCTTGGGACAGACAACATGTTGTATTGTGAGTTCAGATATGTGCATATTGGATGATTCATGTAGATTTATTTAGAGGAATGATAGAAAACAGTTTTCAATGGGACTGCTTTGTCAGAAGTCTTTCTCTGTCATTCTTCTATTTGATCAATTCTAGTGCCTGTTACCTCAAGGATTAAATATAAAGTTCTCTATTTAGGATTTATATGGCTTTTTTTTATAATCTGACACTTTGCTACCTTCCTTCTTACCTTGACATTTTCTCCTTTTCTCTTTCCTATAAACTCTACAATGTAGTTATCCTAATCAATTTATTGTTCCTCCTACCTATAACATTCCACCTGTTATCTCTGCATGGGCTGGCTCCTTCCCTAATACTGTCTTTTAGCTTCTCTAATACTACCTGTCAGAGGAGACATCAACTGATTTCCCAGGTCCTAATACTTACCTTTCTGAGATTACCTTCCTTCTAGTCTGTACATACCTTGTATGTCTCGTTATTTAATGAGACAATAATGTCTCATTATTTACTAGTTTTCTCCTTCATTATAAAGTGAGTTTTTTGAGGGCAAGGAATAGTTTGGTTTTGTTTTTTGCTTTTTTGTACCCTTAGAACTCATCACAGTGCCTGGCATTTAATAAGTACTTAATAATTTTTTATTAATTTATTGAAACCAGGATTAATTCAAGTAATGGTAAAATACTATTCTCAAGGAACATAGATTAATGGACAGAGGGCAGAATTTGAAGTTAGAAAATATGAATTTCAACCCCAGCCTTGCTACTTACTACTTATGTGAACCTGAAAAATCACTTGCCAGATCTGTGTCTCAGTTTGCTCATATGTAAAACAAGGAAATACAAAATAGACGAAATCTACAATCCTTCCAACTCTAAATCTTATAACCCTTAAATCTTCATAGGATCATTCTAATGCCAACTAAAGGGAAAATAAACCAATATCCCCAATACCATTGAACTGTGACCAGATTCTATAGGACAAATAGAATTAATACATATTTTATAGTAAGAATTAATATCTAATATTACCCTTGAATATTCTATAGAAATGAGCTCACATTTGGCCTTAGGTATTTATTAGCTGTATGACCCTAGGCAAGTTACTTAGGCAGCTAACTCTTATAGAGAATAAAATGCTTGTCCTGGAGTCATGAAAACCTGAGTTTGAAGAAGCAGGGACAATAATAGCAGTAGAAGTCACAATAGTATAAATTACCACTCTTTGCCTCAGTTTCTTCATCTGCAAAATGAGAGGTTTGGATTGATAGATATTTAAATCCTCACAGTTTTCAATCTATGATGCTATGATGTCAAAGTCACCAGTTTTTCCTCTTTTATCACACTAAATTCTAAGTCCATCTGGCTGGCCTGGATTTTGTTCCATAAGCCATCTTAATATAATTACTACTTTTGACATATAACAATTGAGGATTTCTTATATACAACATACAACTATGGAATTTATAATCTCTGTTTTCAAGAAACTTACAGCCTAATAGAAGAGTTGATCCATTCACAAATAACTATATGACATTATTATATAATTGCTATGAAAATGTCATCCCCAAAGAACATAGGAAATCAAAGGATAAGTTACCATCCCCAAGAACTTCTCCCAAATTCTTTAACATGATACCAATAGCACATCATCGCTATTCTTCATCAACATGGATTCATTGCTTTATCCTCTCATGATTTTAACATACTATGAAAACCAATACAATTCAATTCAATTTACCAAAAAATACCCACTATTTATCACACCTTCACATAAGTAATAAGGAATATGACAAAAGAGGCCACAGTGACTCTTAACATAACAACAAGCATTTATATGGTGTTTTTCAAAAATGCTTTACAAATATTACCTCATTTTATACTCAACAACAATCCCAGGAGATAGGTATAATCACTATCTCCATTTTACACATGAGAAAACAGAGGCAAATAGTAGTTAAATAATTTACCCAGATCACAGAGTTAGAAAATGTCTGAAACTAAATTTGAACTCAGATTTTCCTGAAACTATCCACTTTACCATCCATCTGCCTATAAACTAACATGAAACAATTAAAGAAAAATAGAATGTGGAGTAATGGAAAGAAAGTAATCCAGATGGGAAACAACAGCATGTCCCTTAGCTTTTGTATGTGTGTGTCCTTATATATAAAATGAATGCGTTGGACAAGGGGATCCTAAAGACCATTCAAGCTCTCAAACTCTATAATACATTATAATAGTACAGTATATATAAGTGGAGAGGAGGTTAGAGTCTTACTTTCTACCATAAATGCAATGTGTAGCTCCAGGGAAATCATCTATACTTACTTTGCTACATTTTCTCAATCCAGAAAACTGAGCTAATAATATTTGCCAACCACCTCTTAGCCTTTGGTAAGTAGGTAGAACAAGTCAATGTTCATAAAGAGGTCATAGTGATATAAGCGACCTTTTTGAATGCAAAGAGTCCCAGCCCAATTCCAAGTTATGACTGTGATCATTTTGACAAAGACAGGATCCTGAAAGGCAATTCATTGGTGCTTGGAAAGGAAAATTTGACTACTGGGCTTATTATTTTTCTCTAGCAGAGAGTGACCACAAAATTCTAGACAGATATTGGTGAAATACTCTAGATTGTGACTTTTGATTCCTTAATGTTCATAGCATATTGAGAGAAGTAAGTGATAATAAAACAGAGCCAGATTCCTCCCAGCATCAGCAGAATCATCATTTTAATCATTGGAACAGAAAAACTAACATGAACGATGCAGTTCAACAACAAGCAACAGAGGATAATCACTGTATTGCAACACTGTGTTAATGTGTTATAAGAATATGCATACTCATAGTCATAGAGTTTATATATATATATATATATATATATATGTAGATATATCTACATATATATATAAATGAGAGGGGGGGAAGAAGGGACCTTACAGACCCATTTTATTACAGAAAAACAAAGAAAAAAATAAGGCCTAGAAAAGGAAAGTGATTGCCCCCAAATCACATATTGTTCTTAAAAATGTACATTTCATATATTTAAATAGTTTTAAAAGTAAATTCATTTTTTACCACATATAGGTAGTTCAAACTCCTACTTTTGTCACTTTGTGACAAAACAAATGCACAATTTAAACAAAAAAAAATACAGATGGCAAGATTGCCAAATAGATGATTTTTTAAAAAGCAGTAAAACATAGTATTGCTTAGAAAAGCTTCCAATAAAAATATTGAAAATCACATATCTATAATCAGTTCAGTGATTACACGAATGAATGAATGAAGGAATGTATTAATAGGTCTCCTCTCCTATGATGGAACTTATAATGTGTCTATTTCATCTACTACTTTGGTTCATATCCTTCAGTAAATCTTCTCAATACATCTAACCTGTAGGGATTATTCTTCCAAGAGTTTTGACATCGCATGAATATCAAAGTATAGCATGAACTTCCTAACACTTGCTACGTGACCAAAAACTTTTTTTCTTGTTGTTATTGATTATTTATTTGTTTTGTTTTCCCTAGTCATTCACTATTAGGGTGACAATTTTTATAACAAGTGCCGGTGCTTAAGGAGAGAAATCCAAATTATCTTGAAAATTGGACTATTATTCTATTACAGTTTTCAGATAGCCAATTACTACTGTATATATTACAATTTATTGTTTCATAAATTATCTTATAGGATTATGAAAGAGTTGGGGGCAAACATTATCCATAGTTATCCAACTCTGATCTAATGCCCCCAATACATAATGCAGAACTAAATACATAGCAAATATTCAGTAAATATTTGATAATTAGCCACTAACTTTAAAGAATGTGAAGTCTCATGCAGTTCTTGAATATAAGTGCATAATAATGATGAAAATAATAATAAGAATAGACATCAACAGACGAAATAGCAATTATGTTTCATTTCTGAAAATAATTACTTGCCAGCATAACAACAATGAGTTGAATTAGACAATTACAACAGAATAAGTAGAAAACAACAATTATTTGACCCATTTCCAGAAAATGCTGATCACTTCCAAAGATATATCCTAATTTCAATCATCGATTAAATGAACTCATTATATGGGCTACATTCTTCATGCCATTTTTTTTAGTATAACCCAAATATCCTTGAGATTGGTTATTTCTTTGGGCCAATGAAAAAACACTCCTTAGCATTTCTAGCAAACAAGGCAGAGAAAGACAAAACATGTTTGCTTGGTTTTGCAGAATTCGACTCTCAAAACCTATCCATTAAAAAAATATTGGTTTTCTTCAGTTTTCCTGAGTTGTAGTGTCAGGCTTAGACTGACCCCCTACCTGCATCAGTTCAGGTGAATTCCCTGAACATGACAATACCTGACACAGAGACATGTTACAAGCCAGTGGACACAACAGTTCACAAAGTATTAAAGTGACTTTTAGAGACATAGCCTTTCTCAATCTTGCCTAGCTTTCACAGCTGTCTTTTTTTTTTAACCTCTGTTCACTGGGAAGTATGGGAAATGAATGAAACAGTATAGTAAAAAAAGAGTCAGATTTTCCCAAAGTGAACAACATTAAGGAGAAGTACCCCACACAAATGCTAATAATAAATAATAGATTGCTCTATAATGTGAGAAAATAATGAAATGGAGAGAATACATCACGAGAGAGAGAGAGAGAGAGAGAGAGAGAGAGAGAGAGAGAGAGAGAGAGAGAGAGAGAGAGAAACTAGTTTTGGGATGGGGTTTACAGATAATAAAAGTATTATTCCTTCAACATGCTCATGGCTAAGCAGCACTTTAAGTTAGGAATGTTGACCTTCAGAGGAGTGATCGGAAGTGCTATTTCAAATATAGGTACATACAGGAACTAAAGGAGAGAATGAATGACTTGTCCAAAGTCACCCAGCAAGCAAGAGGCAAATGTGAACAGGTCCTTGAATTTCAATTTCTAAATCCTTGATCTATGGGCCAGAACATAATATCTCCATAGAGTTGGAAAATATATTATTTCCATCCTACTTTTATTAGAATGAGTGAGCTATTGATAACTTAAAGGAAATCTCTTGATATATATATATATATATATATATATATATATATATATATATATATATATATATATATATTTAATATAGAAAGCCTGTGGGAAGCATACTATTCCCTTGAAGTTCTTTTGTCCTTACTCCATTTGCCCAGTTTTGATTTCTCCCCCTTTGAAATGAAGACCTCCATTGCTTTGTAGTTCCAAAGAGAACCTAGATTGTTCCTGGAATCCCACTGTTGGTCCCGACTCTTCCTTTAGGCTCCTCTAAAGAAACATGGCTCAGATTGCATAAAGAAGCAGAGGATCCGGTAGGGTACCCCGGTATTTTTATGTTTCCATATAACAGGCATCTACTGGAACTAGTGAAAGGGCACCGCTCACTGTCCTTGTCTCTCCAGAGCACGAATAGCATTTATCTCTGTGCAGCGGGCAGCGCCAACTCGGGTTTTTGTCAACCTGTCAATTTTTTTTTTCTTAAACAGAAAGCAGAGTTCAGTAAATAAAGATAAATGATTGTGCTCCTTCTCTGCAGACCCTGGAGCTAAACTGAACAGGCCTCTTATGGTTTGGCCCTGCTTCATTGACTGTTCAGACAGCCCAGTAATACGACAGATGTACCCAGCCGTTCCCTCTTCCCCGCTGTCCATTAGATTATGTTCATTTTGTCTGAGATGCCATTAGAAGTCTCAAGGTCAAAGAAGTCACAGAGAAGAAAGAGGAGGACTAATTTTCCCCTGCAGCCCTTCATTGCCTGAAGAGTCACTGGACAGGCGGCACACACATTTGTGAGGGGCTCAGAGTGGGGACTCAGCACAATTTATTTAAAATAAAATACAGGTGTACAATTAATCCAGGCATATTTCTGGCAAGCCAATAGAGTCAGGAATCAGACATATTATTTGAATCAGAAAAGAATATTATTTGGGATTTTTTTCCCAAATGACAAATGTGCATTTTATTTAGATTTTCTTTGGTTTTGTTTTAGTTCAACAATGTATGGAGGAAGACCTGGTGTAACAAAGGGTATTAATATTAAATTTTAAAGCTTTTTGGGTTCCAAAGTCTATTTTTCTTGGAACTTCTTTATGTCATCATGAAAATAACATTTGTAAAAGTTACATTAGGGACAATCCACCTCAATTTAATAAGAATAATATTTATCAATATAATTGAATAAATTGTTTCTTTCTTCTACTGAATTCAAAGCCTTTAAGAAACATTGCTATGTCATATAGGACTCAGACCACAAGATGAGAATTTTAGGGTTTAAAACATTAATATTAATCATTTGGTCCAATTATTGCTCATTTTACAAATGAAGATGCTGTAGTGCTTTGCATTGTTCTTTTATTGCTTCTTGTGCAAGGATTTTGTGTCTTGAGCTCTCCACGAGCAGAGATTATTCTTCTTCTCTGGTTCCTCATGTAATCTAACACATGACTTGGCACAGAGTAAATATTTAATAAATACTTGCTAACAACAGGACAATATAGACACAGCAATCACAAACTGAGTAGAGATTTTTAAACAAAGTAGACTACATCCTTCCACCAACTTCCACCTAAAAACTGAAAAAAAGAAGGTGCCTATCATTGATTTATATTGTATCTGTGGTGTCCAAAATCTGAATATATGCTATTGAAGTCTACAAACCAACAACTGACATTTCAAACTTAGATTAAATAAAAGGCAGCATTGTGACCATACACCATAATTTGAGATTTTACCCACAAGTGTCAACAATATGGATGTTAGTTACCTTTTTAACCCTTAATTTTACACAGATTCCTAAGGCAACCACAGTAATGGCACCTCCTAATACAGAGGTGAAAAAAATTTTATTACCCTATCCTCCCATTATATTGAAGACTTGTACAATCATATATGTTTGATGCTTAGCAACAGAATAAGAACTAAACAAATTTTCCATTCACTTATTCATTCATTTATTCTTGGGAAAAGGGATCATATTTATATTTCTTGCTAATAGATTTCATAGTATACAAAATTAGGGGAGAACTTACAGATCATTTATTCCACTATTCTTTTTATACTGTTGAGCAAGGACAGGCCCAGAAAAATAAAGTAACTTGATCATAATCACATAGGTTTAATAATAGAGTTGACATTTGAATACAGGTTCCCTGATTTGAATTGAACTTTCTTTCAATTTTTTTTAAAAACATCTCTTAAAGTCAAGGAATCTTAAAATAAAAGGAAATATTTGAGATTATGGTAGTGCAAAGAATTTTGTATTTACAATAAAGGGACTGGGCTTAAATCTGTTTTTTTCTTTTTAACTTTCTACTTGCATAAACTCAAGAAAGTCAAATTTGGGACATAGTTTTCTCATTTGTAAATTGAGATGGATTAGTTAATATCTGAGGTACTTAGCATAACACCCAAACAGTATGAGAGAAATTAGTTTTACACTAACACCTCACACCTTCACCAAAAAAAAAAAATGGGTACATAATCTCAATATAAGAGGTCATACAGTAATAAATTAAAGAAACATTGCAAAAATGTCAATCAGCTTTATGGATAGGAGAAAAGTTCATAATCAATGAAAGGATAGAGAGGATTGCAGAAGATTATGTGAATAATATTAATTATATAAAAACTAAAAATTTTTATACAAACAAATCCAATAAAGCTAAAATTAAAAAGGTAGAAAATAACTAGGAAAAATTCACTGTAGAAAATGTAATGGATTAAGTTCTCAATTTCAATAATTATGTAAGGAACAGTTTCAAACTTTGTAAGAATAAGAGCCATTCTCCACTTGATAAAAAGTCTAAGGATATGAATGGGTAGGAAAGAATCCCAGACTACCTATATAAAATAAAGTGGGGTGGGAGAGAGCAGGCAATGTTACAAATCATAATTACATAAATACAAATTAAAGTAATTTGAAATTCTAGCTCAAATTTATAAGATTTTAAAAAGGAAATGGTAAGTGTTGGAGGATCTGTGGGAAAACATACATATTGTGGCATATGTACTATCATTCTAGAAATCAATCTGAAATTGCACACAAAAAGCTAGTGAATGAGTCAGGACCTTTGACTCAGCTATTTCATTGTTACTTTTATACACAAAAGAAATGAAAAAAATTAGACAATTTCCTATAAGCTCAAAAACATTTATACACCCATTTTTGTAGTAGTAAAATCCTTAACAATAAACGAATGCACATCAATAGGAAGGAGGGATGTGGAATATGATGGAATACTGCTGTGAGAGAGAGAGAGAGAGAAAGAAAGAAAGAGAGAGAGAGAGAAAGAGAGAGAGAGAGAGAGGTTGAGAGAGAGATTGAGAGAGAGAGAGAGATTGAGAGAGAGAGAGGTTGAGAGAGAGAGAGATTGAGAGAGAGAGAGAGAGAGAGAGAGAGAGAGAGAGAGAGAGAGAGAGAGAGAAGGAGGGAGGAAAGGAGAAAAAGATGGAGAAGGAGAAGAAGAAGGAGGAGAAGGAAAGGGAGAAGAAAAGGAAGAGGGAGAGGGAGAGGGAGAGAGGAAGAGAAGGAGAGGGAGGGAGAGAAAAAAGAGAGAGAGAAATTCAGAGAACAAGATGCTGATAATGAAGATGAAGAGAATGAAGAAAAAAGAAGAAACCAGAAGAGATCAGAAGAGAAGAGAATCCTCAGAGAATATTTCATGCAACAGATGAGATCTACTAGAATTTTAATGGTGAAGCCAATAGAATCTTAAAACTAGAAGGGATCTAGAAAGCTTTCTTCTCATATATCACCAATCATGGGACTTTAGATCCAAAAAAGAAATATATATATATATATGTAGAGAGAGAGAGAGAGAGAAAGATATAGATATAGATATTGATATATGTATAATATATGATTTAAAAATTAGGAAATTTAGACACAAATAGCTTAAATGACTTAGCCAAGATCACAAAATAAGCTAATAGTAAAATTGTGATTTTTTTTTTCTGCTTTCATTATCTCACATTCCACATTTTCATATCTGAGTTGTAGAAAGAATGAAAGATAGTAGGAAAGATATAAAATATGTAATGAGGGCAGTTTCTCCTGCAACTTGATCACTGAGTCCTCCTCACTAAGATTCTTTCCAGCTATGAATTTATGATTCTATAACAATTTTAGAATACTAGGATTCACCTAGCAATTGATTGACACTCAATATTTTCAGAACATGTAAACTCAGTTTAGTAAATTTTCAGGGAAGATAGCATATCAGGCATCAGGTAAATGATTGTTAGGAGGACCAAGCAACTTTTGGAAGTAACACATCCTTCCATGTTCCCATTCTGAAAGGCTGCTGTTGCTGAGCTTGTCACTTTCATGAGGACTAAATTTACTCACAAATTTTAGTGAATCTGAAAAAATAATCACAATGGTAACAAATTAAGGATCTGTTACACTAACTAACTTTTCTCTATTAAGACAGAATTTACTTTGAGGAGGAATAGAATGAGCCAATTGAGCAGATTTCGTAATTGCCAAACTTTTTTTTTCACTCTGCCTCTGTGAAAATGAACATAAAGAAAGCCTTTTACCAATTGATAATTATATAGTCACAAATCTCGTAATTATGAGTGCATAACCTTTTCTACTAATATAACTGAACATGATGATTCTGGCCAATTGAAAAGGAAAATATCAAATTAAAATCAGCTGTGTCAGAAAAACTATATACTTCTGCTTGTGTAACCTTGTGTTTATATTAATTTTCCTTTTGTCTGAAATTCTGATTTTATTAGTGTCAAGAATTTCCTATTGTGGATTTTTTCTCCACCTTTGGGCAATTCTTCTATAATTTAAAGACTTAGAGATTTGTCTTTGCAAACTTCTCCTCACAAGACAGGATGTCTGATAGACAAGCCTTGTAATGAGGTCCTTCTGACTCCAGGGCTGACCTTTTGTACATCATGCCACAAGTATCAATTATATCAAAATATACCTATTCATAGGATCCTAGAATTTATAAAGTACTTCAATTATTTGATTTTTTAAGCTGGTATAATATTTGGATGTTATCTAGTCAAACTGAGAAGGAGATAGACAGGGAGAGAGAGAAGAAGGGAGAGAAGGAAAGAAGGAAGGAAGAAGGGGGAGGAAGAGAGAGAAAGAGAGAGGGAGGGAGGAAGGGAGAGAGAGAGACGAGAGACAGAGAGAGACAGAGACAGAGAAGGAGGGAGGGAGGAAAAGAGAGAGAGACAGAGAGAGACAGAGACAGAGAAGGAGGGAGGGAAAGAGAGAGAGACAAAGAGTCAGAGACAGAGAGAGACAGAGAGAAGGAGGGAGAGAGGGAAGGAGAGAGAGAGAGAGAGAGAGAGAGAGAGAGAGAGAGAGAGAGAGAGAGAGAGAGAGAGAGAGAATTAGTCTTGCCCCCAAATAATTTTCTTGCATTCTGAGAATTCTGGAAAATGAGAACTTATATTATTAAAAGTTGTATTATCGCCCTATAATCTCCAACTTACTCCCAAGTATATGACATATTATTTAGATTTACATTCACATGGCAAAAACCTTACTAAAATACAAAAAGGAGGATGAGGGGAGTTTTTAATTCATTGGATGGTGAGAAATGTTTAACAATCTGGGGTTGTATACATTGGATTTTTAGTGAAGTTTTCTAGTTTTCACCCAGATTCTAGATATTATAGAAAATCTCTTTGGAGAAGTTTTTTGATGGGTTTGAATTAGTAAGAACTATATTCCTATTCAGTTTGATATTTTTCATTCATTCTTCTGTTTAGTCTAGAGCATTATCCATGATGTCAAATTTAAACATGAAACCTAAAAATTTCAGTATCTTTTTCATTACTGCACATATATTTAATAAATGCCTCCTATCTACAGGAAATTGGGAGGTAGGCAGAATAGTAGAAAAAATGGCAGGCCTGAAGTTGAGGAGACTCGTTTTCTTGAGTTCAAATATGGTCTCAGATACTAATTAGCTATGTAATATTGATAAAGTCACTTAACTCTCAGTTCCTCATCTGTAAGATAAACTGGAGAAAGATATGGTAACCACTCCAGTATCTTTGCCATGAAAATCCCAAATAGAATGAAAAATGACTAAACAACAACAATGAAGGAAATATAAAGAAATGGAATATAGTTGCTGCCCTTCAATTTTATTGGTCAGAATTAACATATATGAATTTTTTAAAAAACATACAAGATAATATTAATATTGTTAGGATATGCCAGAGATGGTTAAGTAATATAGGCTCAATTAGCAGTGTTATAAATTAGGGCTATCCTGATTATGAGAAGAATAGAATCCCTGTGAGATGAAGAAAATTGGATTGAGAAAGCTTCACAGAAGAGGGAAAAATTGAGCTCCAGTTGGGAAAATATTGCTAGGGGGAAAATTCAGCAGAAAGGACAATTCAGATACTTTGGGAGTAGGATGAAAAATGCTAATTATAATTATAATCTTAACAAATGATGAAACAGAGAGTCACAAAGCCTCTTAGATCACACAGTGGATGAGCTAGAACTATAACTGGGGTGTCTTGATTCTTTTTCCAAAGTTCTTTGATTTCTTAGTGTCAGTTTTAAAATAGCAGGTCTTCTTTATTCAAAATAAATGACTTGCAGCATAAGAGACAAATCAAGCTCCATAACATACTATATTATTAGTGGCAATATCTTTTCTTCCCTAATCATTGCATCTCTAGAACTGGTTACCTTGAATTTCCATATTTTGAAATTTTTCTGGTCATATATGTTAATGGTTACTTTTAAAGTTTCACTTTCAGATATATATTTCAGATACACACATATATACAACCCAACATGTCTTTGACTTCCAATGTTGCAGTTTCTTCTTTTCATCTTATTTCCGATGAATGATTCTATACTATAATATATGCTCTTGATTCTGAACATCAATGTTTTCATAGTTCCATAGGTAACTCTGGGAGCAGTCTTATTTACTTTTCAGGCATACTAGCAAAAGCATCCTTGGAGAGTTTTCATTCAGATATGGACTCTTTCCATATTTGTCCATTGAATGGTAGGAAAAGAAATGCTATTCTGATTCTGAAGGAATTAATGAACCTTCTCAAGTATCTTTCTTGATATCTGCAGAGAGACTCAAGCACTGGGGCAAGTGGGACTCAACATTCCTTCACATTCTTAACATTTTTTCTTTCTATAATGGTAAATTTTGGAGAACTTTTCTGCCTAGATTTTCAAAATATTGATTCTGAGGGTCTCAATTTATACTGACATATCAACATGATGAATCAGTTCAAGGAAATGTTCGCAGTGGCTTGATATCACATAGACAAAACAACATTTGTTGGTTTTTGTCCCCTTTAAATCTGTTTTTGCAATATTCCCTTTGGGAGAGTATCCACAATCAGAGAAGTGAAGAGAAAGGTCTCATTAAGCTCTAGTAGTAATTAAACTTCCACAAAATAGCATGAAACATCAAAAAGCATCCCAAAATCTTATAGGAACTCTATAAGGAAGAAAGAAATTAAAAACTTTCCATGTGCCAGGCAGTGTGCTATACACTTTGCAGATATTACATAATTTTCTCCTCACAATAGTTATTGGAGGTAGATGCTATTATAATTTCACAGTTAAGGAAACTGAAGCAGACTGAGGTTAAGGGATTTGCCTAGAATCATGTAATCAGAAAGGGTCTAATGTTGAATTTGAAATCAGGTGTTCCTGATTCCAGGCTCAGCACCTATCCACTGTCTGCCCTATTGTATTTAACAGAATCAAAAGAATAGAGAGATCCTTGGCGAAGCTGGGAAGTGCATTGAATAAAGCACTAGTCCTGAAGTCAGTTCAAATCTGGCCTCAGACACTTCACACTTCTTAGCTGTATGACCCTGGGCAAAGTCACTTAACCCCAATTGCCTCTATAGAGGGATCCTTTAGAAGTCACTATTCCATTCACACAAACTATTTTAAATTATATTTAAAAAGTGGAAACCGTTCATAAATCTACTGAACTTGTCTTACCTGCTTAACTGAATCATGTTGGATAAATTTTTGTCTAACAAGACCTGAGCTGGTACCCATTTCCTATTTTATATAAAGGTATGTGTGTGTGTGTGTGTGTGAGAGAGAGATAGAGAGAGATATTTGTAATAGAGTGAACTTCTGAGTGACATTTTTTGATCCTATGCTATAAACAGAAGACTAAAGAAAGGGAAGGCAGACTCTAAACTAAATGGGGTTACTGACTTGGAAGGAGTTGGAAATGGAGATGAACATATGATTAATGCTTCTACTTTTACTATAAATTTACTAATCTAAATTGCTAATTTAAATTAGAATCTTGAGTGATGGTAGATAAATAAAAAGAGGCATGATCAAGTAAATGATAGCTGAATCAGAGAATGAATGAATCTTACTCCTAAACAAGAATCTAACACATATTAGTGATGTAATAGTGGAACTGAAGCTTTCCTTGATAGCCATTTGCCCCGAAGTCCTGACAATATATTTTATATGATTCATAGATCTTCATAGTTAGTTTTATTCACACTTGTTATGTCAAAAAATATTCTAGCAAGAAACTCAATAAGTACTTGTGGATTTGCTTGATCAATTAACAGGAAAATGATAGGAAAGATGAAGGGAAATTTAGGCTCCCGGAATCCTGTTTTAAAATGTTAGCAATCCCAGAATTGTCTAACCTTAGTTATGAATCCTCACTTGGCTCTTAGTCAACAACTAAGTAGAACTCTGAAAGATATAGATATATTATATAGTGGAAGGAAAGGACAGGAGAGGAAATAGATATGGATAGGGGAAAGGGCAGTGGGAAGGAGTAAGACTTGACCTTAAAATGCCCAAAGCTGGCCTGAGTAGAAAATTACTTGGGGAAAATGAAGAGTGAGTCAGTTTTACAGTAAAGTGAGATGAAAGGGTATTCAGAAAAGCTTGAACCTAGAGAAGGCAGGAGAGAGGAACTCTGACGGCTTATTTATATCACCTTTTTGACATGAAGATTGAGCCACCTATTACATAACTAAAGCATTAACAAGATCATATTAGAAGCCAAGAGGTGATATATGCTTCAATCTTTAGTGCAAAACTTAGCAAGGAGAGCTCACTGCATGATGGCTCAATGGTGTTTTCTTCATTATACTGGCACTTTACAAATTCCAAAAGGAGCCTTTACTTCATGTCATTTGTTTTCCTGAGACAGCTCCAAGAAGAAAAATGCCAAATAATTATATTCTTGTTACTCTCCAGAATTTTCATTTGATATTCAATATGAAGACTAATATGAAGGGGTGGAAAATAATTTCTCTTCACCTATCTGATGCAGTTTGCCTTTATTACTCAAGCTCTTTACTGAAAATTCAATTGAATGCTTATGGTCTACCTTTTAATCTGTGAACTTCCTATTCTGTTAATTCTCACACTGGCTACATGATACACAGCTATATTAATATGAACTGATATGTGTGTATATCCATATATGTTTATATTTATACATGTTTATGTATTTTTAAAAATAGATGATGGTAACTGATAGTAACTAAATTAACATATGGTGAATTGTTCTATTTTCTGGCACTTTTATTGGGGAAAAAACATGCTACTTGCTACATTATACTAATGATGATGATTATTTCCAACATATTTAATAAAGTGCTTTAGCTTTGACTATTTCTATTAAATTAACCAGATGGTGATAGCACATAATTTCACCCTGAAATGTACATTAATTATTAACAATAAATGTAGGGCAAAACAACAGACTTCAGTAATATAACTGCACATCTGCAAAGGAGATTGTTGGCGACTTGAAAATGCTAATTCCATGATTAATCTTCCATTTGGCTATTGAGCAACATACTCCATATAAAATAGGAAACTGAGATGAGTGATCAGGCATACAGACATCAAATCAGGATTCTGACTTCAAACAGCAGGAGGAAAACTTGATAGGCAGCCTGAAATTCAAACAACACATGCATGGTTACTTTCAGACTTGTGATCACAATAGAAGTTAGTAAAAGATAAGAAAGAGAGATTCATATTGAGGAATTTGACCTGATATAAACTTTTGTACAACCTTTTTTTTTTTTTTTTTGCTCTTTTTTCAATGACTTCATGTTCATAGTTTCTTCCTTCCAGTTTTTCCGAGAATAAAGGATAGATAATTTCTCTTGTGAGAAACTCATTGGGTGGTCTTACTTGGAAAATTGTGATCCATCCTGATTGCTATATCCCAAGAGAGATATAACAATTATGGGAGAGAAGCAACATAATCAAGGGAACTTCTATAAGAATAACAGCTATCATTTATACAGCACTTTAATGTTTAAAAATGCTTTACATAGATTAATTAATTTGAGCTGCCCATATATTCCTAAGAAGTAAATGCTATAACTATCCCCATTTTAAAGATGAGGAAACTGAGACATAAGGGTTAATTGACATGCCCAAGATCATACAACCAAGTAGTCAAGACCAGATTTAAATTCAGGTCTTCCTGAGATTCAATGCTCTATACACTATGCCATTTTTTACTTTAGAAATATTCTTGAATCTAGAGACAAGGCCAAAAATGGATTTGACCAAGTAAAATCCATGAAGTCATAATTAATTACAGATAAACCTAAATGATGATGTAACCACACAATTCAATGGAAATCAGCTTATGTTTGTGACTCTTTGCCCCAAAACCATTTTTTTGATTTAGAAAAAAAAAATCTAAAATAAAATTCAGTTATAGCTCATTTCTAAATTTCTCCAGTTATGAATAACAGAACCCTCAATATAAGAGCAAACTTCTGTCATTCTGGTGAGTCCCTCTTTCCCAGAGAGCCCTACACTGTGTCTCAAGAACTTCTAATACCACTCTGGTTCATATTTTCCCTGAAATATAAACAAGTTGGAAAGGTTGTTGAAAAAGCAAATTTCTCTGCATGAAGTTACTGGCTTTGCTCACCAAGTAGAACACCATACAACAATGTTATGCACTAATTACTTTTTTCATTAAAGAGAACAAGATATTTTCTATCTGCTTCTACCTGTTGCTTCTAAGTTTATCCTTACCTTCTTTGGCATATTTTTCACTAAACTTCCAGAAGTTAGAGCCTGAGGAAGTTAATTCACCTACCTTTTGAAATCTTAGTCATACTGTTTAGAGAATATGAGTGTAAATTTATTTAGTCATTATATGTGGGACAATCTTGCTCTGATGCCAAACAGAACTTTTCTCTTGCTTCCTACCACCTGTTGCTCTAGACACAATAATAAAATTAATATTATTAAGCTAAAATTAATAATACTTTCAATAAAAGGTATATCCATTAATGACCTTATGTATTAACTTGCCAACCCTTTGACTCCTCTGAATTATTTGTTCTGAGCATCATTTCCCTATATGTGTTGTTTCTTGCCTTTGAATATAAGCAAAGACTGCTCACACTCTTTAAAATTTATGTCCTTAATGCTTAATGTTGTTTTATTGTATAACATTTAATAACTGCTTTTACATTCATTCAGCCATTCCAAATAGGACACTGTTTATGTACTATGTATATTACTTAGTCTCCAAGAAACACATTGTATCTGAAAATTCCTAGAGGAACTAGAGTTCACTAACATTCTTATGCTTTTTATATAATGAAGCATTAAGATTTACAAAACAGACATGCCTAAATTTCATCAAGAGACCTATAAGGAAATATGTCACTCTAAATTAGTCCATGAAACTTAGACCTCAGAGTCCCTTACTCTATGTGAAGGTTATAAAATATATTTTCCCTCTTTATCCCCCCCAAATTTTTGTTTTGTTTCTCTCAAGATCTTATGCTTCCCCCATATGTTTGTGTTTCATATTTGAATATTTCTTTTATTTTTATTGTAGTTAGATTATTTCATTTTAATACACATTGCTTTATACATCATGTTGTGACAGAAAAATCAAGTAAAGGGAAAAAACCATGGGAGAGATTAAAAAAGAAGAAGAAGAAGAAGAAGTGAATGTAGCATTGTTGATTTCCATGCAGTCTCCTTAGTTATTTTTTCTGGATGTTGATGGCATTTTCTGTCCAAAGTCAATTGGGATTGGTTTGGATCACTAAACTACCAAGAAGAACCAAGTCTTTCATAGTTGATCATGTTACATTGTTCTTGTGATTATGTACAATATATTCCTGTTTCTGCTTGTTTCACTCAGCGTCAGTTCATGTAAATCTTTACAGGCCTTTCTATAACCAACTTGTTCATTTTTTAAACATTTTTCATTACTTTCATGTACAACACCATGTTCATCCATTCCCCCAAATGATGGACATCTATTCATTTTCCAATTCTTTGCTACCACAAAAAGAGCTGCTACAAACATTTTTGCACTCGAGGGTCTTTTTTTCTCTTTTAAGATTTCCTTGGATTAGAGATCCAGTAATGGCACTGCTGGATCAAAGAGTATGCAGAGTTTTATAGCTTTTGGGGTATAGTTCCAGATTGCTCTCCAGAACAGTTGGAACATTTTACAGCTCTACCAATAATGCATTAGTGTCCCAGTTTTCCCATATGTCCTCCAACATTTATCATTATTTTTTTTCCTGTCTTCTTAGCCAATCTGAGAAGTGTGAGGTGGTAGCTCAGAGTTGTTTTAATTTTCATTTCTCTAATCAATAGTGATTTAGAGAACTTTTTCATATAAATATAGATGGCTTTATGTCATCTTAAAATTGTTTGTTTGGGTAGCTAGGTGGCACAGTGAATAAAATACCAGCCATGAAGTCAGGAGGACCCAAGTTCAAATAGGACCTCAGACACTTAAAATTTCCTAGCTGTGTGATCCCAGGCAAGTAACTTAACCTCAATTGACTCAAAAAAAAAAAAAAGAAAGAAAGAAAGAAAGAAAGAAAGAAAGAAAGAAAGAAAGAAAGAAAGAAAGAAAGAAAGAAAGAAAGAAAGAAAGAAAGAAAGAAAGAAAGAAAGAAAGAAAGAAAGAAAGAAAGAAAGAAAGAAAGAAAGAAAGAAAGAAAGAAAGAAAGAAAGAAAGAAAGAAAGAAAGAAAGAAAGAAAGAAAGAAAGAAAGAAAGAAAGAAAGAAAGAAAGAAAGAAAGAAAGAAAGAAGGAAAGAAGGAAAGAAGGAAAGAAGGAAGGAAGGAAGGAAGGAAGGAAGGAAGGAAGGAAGAGAAGAAAGAAAGAAAGAAAGAAAGAAAGAAAGAAAGAAAGAAGGAAAGAAGGAAAGAAGGAAAGAAGGAAGGAAGGAAGGAAGGAAGGAAGGAAGGAAGGAAGGAAGAAAGAAAGAAAGAAAGAAAGAAAGAAAGAAAGAAAGAAAGAAAGAAAGAAAGAAAGAAAGAAAGAAAGAAAGAAAGAAAGAGAAAGAAAGAAAATTATTCATATCCTTTGACTATTTATCAATTGAGGAATAACTTGTAGTCTTATAAATAAAATACATTTCTTTAGGTATTTTAGAAATGAGACCTTTATCAGAAATACTGTCTGTAGAAAATTTTTCTCAGCTTTGTACTTTCTCTTTAATCTTGTTTCTGTTGGTTTTGTTTGTGCAAAATCTTATTAATTAATATAATCAAAGTTGTCAATTTTCCCTTTCATAATGTTCTCTAGTTCTTTGGTCATAAATTCCTCCCTTCTCCAAAGATCTGGTAGGTAAATTTCCCTGGATCTCCTAATTTGTTTATGGTATCCAAATCATGTCCATATCATGTATCCATTTGGAACTTATTTTGGTATGGAGTATAAGATGTTGGCTTAACCCTAAATTATTTGATATCCCCTTTCTCTGTTTTATTTATATAGCTATTTAGAGATATAAAATTTCCCCTAAGAACTGCTTTGGTTGCATCCCATAGGTTTTGGTATGTTGTCTCATTATTGTCATTCTTTTGGATGAAATTATCAATTCTTTCTGTGATTTGTTCTTTGATCCACTCATTCTTTATTAGATTGTTTCATTTTTAATTGGTTTTTAGTCTATCTTTCCCTGGCCTTTTATTGAATATAATTTTATTGCACTATAGTCTAAATAATGAAGCATTTACTATTTTTGCCTTTTTTCATTTAATTTTGTTAGGTTTTTCTGCACTAAAGATAGTCAATTTTTGTGTAGGTGTAATGTACTGCTGAGAAAAAGGTGTCCTTATTAAATTTTCTCCAGAGATCTATCACATCTAGGTTTTTCTAGGATCCTATTAACCTCCCAATTTTTTTTATTTTATTTTATTTATTTATTTATTTATTTATTTATTTATTTTTTTGGTGTGTGGTTAGATTTGTCTGATTCTGAGAGGGGAAAGTTGAGGTCCTCCACCAAAATAGTTTTGTTGTCTATTTCTTCCAGTAATTGGATTATAATCTTCTTTAGGAATTTGGCTGCTTTACCAAATTGGTGCATAAACATTTATTTTCATTAATACTTCATTATTTACAATACCATTTATCAAGATGTACTTTTTTTTCCTTATCACTTCTAAGATGATTTTTTTTTTACTTTTACTTTATCAGAGATCATTATTGTTACCCCTGCTTTTTGTTTTTTTCTGCAGTGAAGCATAATAAATTCTGTTCTAGCCTTTTACCTTTACTCTGTGTGTGACTCTCTGTGTCAAATGTGTTTCTTGTAAACAACATGTTTTAGGATTCTACTTTTTAATCCACTCTATTTGCTTCCATTTTGTGGAATCACAGTTATGATTACTAGCTCTGTATTTCCCTCCATCTATTTTCTTCCCTGTATAAACTTTTTTTCTCTTTCCACCTTATCCTTAGTCATGTTTTTTAACCCACTCTACCCACTACCTTATTTTCTATCACTCCTCCCCCTTCTCTTAGTAGTGTGTTTTTTAACCCCCTTCACCCACTTGCTTATCTTCTTTCAACTCTTCCCCCCTTCTTTTACTGTTTTCTCTAGTGTTTCTGTTCTCCCTTCTATCTTGTTCTCCCTTTTCTTTTTCTCTTTCTTCTCCTACTTCTTTATAGGGTTAGATAATTTTTTTATACCCAACCCTTTTAAAGCTAAAGGTGATGAGATCAAGCTTCAATGTTCTTCCCCCTCCTTTCTTTGCCTCAATTGTAACCTTGTTCTGTGAACTAGTTGTTCCATTATACCTCCCTTTCTTCTTTTTCCAGTACAGACCTTTTTCTATCCCTTACTGTCTTTTTCTTTGATATTATCACATCAGGGTCTAATCACAATTATACTCTTAGCCCTTGAGAGGCTTCCCTCTAGCTGCCCCAGTAACAGATACAGTTCTCAAAAGTTACAGATATTTTTTTCCCTACCTAGGAGTGTAAACAATTTAACCTTTAAATGTATATTTTCCCCTGTTTACCTTTTTATGGTTCTCTTGTATACTGTGTTTTTAGATTAAATTTTCTGTTTAGTTCTGTTCTTTTTAATATAAATGATTGAAAGTCTCTTATTTGATTGAAGCTCCATCTCCTCCCCTGAAAAGATGATGCTGAATCTTTCTGGGTAGTTAATTCTTGGTTGTAACCCCACTTATTAAATATGGTAATCCAGGCCCTCCAATTCTTTATTGTAGAAACTGACAGATTTGAGTAATTCTGACTGTAGCTTCTTGATATTTGAATACTCTTTTGTCTGGCATCTTGCAGTATTTTTTCCTTGAGATTATAATTTTGGAGTTTTGCCACAATGTTCCTTGGGGACATCCTTGTAGGATCTCTTTCCAGAGGTGATTGATGGATTCTTTGAATGACTATTTCCCTTTCTGTTTCTAGAATATTGGGGAAGTTTTCCTTAATGACCTTTTGTAGAATGCTATCCAGTCTCTTTTTTTGATCATGGCCTTCAGGAAGCCCAATAATATTTAAATTGTTTCTTTTGTATATATTTTCCAAGGTTGCTGTTTTGCCAATCAGATACTTCACATTTTCTTCCTTTTTTTCATTCCTTTTACTTTGTTTGACTAATTCTTGCTATCTTCCAAAGTCAGTAACTTCCATTTGCCCTGTTCTAGTTTTTTGTAAAGGGCTAAAACTCTTAAAAGATGTGCTTGAAACAGACAACCAAGCATTTGAGACTAATTACCTATTGGACGATAACTCTATTGGCATATGTTTGGAAAAATGGCCCTTCCCACTATTCTGTGCTGGCTCAATCTTTTGGTGTATACAAATAATCATAGGAAGGATTAGAGGTGGATTGAGACAAGCCAGACTCACTTTGAAGCAGGACAAGGAGAAGGGAGGTTGGTGGAGAGGTTGGGACAGTTTCGTCCATCTCCTTCTCTTCTCCCCCTAAAGACCAAGGACTTTTGCTTATCCTGACTCTGGCTGATTCTCAGGTCTCCAGTGAGCTAGGTCAAACTTTATAGTTTTTAATGTGTGATTTTCTTCAGTTTGTTTTTGTATCTCTTTTTCTATTTGGTTTATTCTACTGTTTAAGCAGTTGGTTTCTTCAAACAATTTTTTTCCTCTCTCTTTCAAACTGTTGACTCTCTCATCCATACCTTTCATTTCTTTTCTCATTTTTCCCTCTACTTTTCTTATTTGCCTTTTGAAGTCTTTTATGAGTATTTCCAAGAAGTATCTTTGGACTTGAGACCAATTTATCTCCCTCTTTGGGATTTCTTCTGTGGACATTCTGCCCTGGTCTGAGTTTATGTTTTGGCCTGCACTGTCTCCTTAGGAGTTTTTTATGTCAAAAGTTCTTTTTTGTTTCTTGCTCATTTTCTTTCCTTTTCTTTTGGTATTTCCTCTTTTTCATTTTTAAGTTGAAACTCTTCTCCTGGAGTAAAAATTTGGCATTGTCTCAAGCTTCCCGTACAGCCATGATCTTGTCTTTGAATACAAGGGCCCATTGTGTTGGTAGGGGGTTGCTTGGCTGCTCTATTCAGGAGACAGCTTGGTTTCAAAGAGTTTATCTTCTGAGCTGGTATTAGGGACTGCCCCACTGATTTGCTCCTCTATTGAGCTATGATTGAGATCCTCTCACAGGCTTTCCCAGAGTCTGACTTGAACTGAACACCCTTTTCACCCCAGTAAAACTAACCTTTCTTGAATTTTTTCAGTCTATATTGAGTTGGAGAGTGGTTTTATTCCATCAGACTTTGTTGAGAGTTTTGGTTTCATGTGTTTTTTGAGGGAAACTGGGAGAGCTCAAGTAGCTTCTTGACTTTACTCTGTCATCTTGGTTCCACCATCGGAATTCCCCCTCTTATTTTCTCAAATGAAGATTAACTTACTTGAGCTCTGCTCTGAAAACCAATAAAGACTGCTGGGATGGGGGAGGAAGAAAGATAGAAAGAGACAGAGAGAGACAGAGGGAGGGTAGGAGGAAGGGAGAAAAGAAGGGAGGGAAGGAGGGAAAGAGAGAGAAAGTGAAACTAGCTTGTTTTTATAAGCTCTGTGGGTACAGTAGCTTATCCAAAAACAATTTATATCCCTGGCTTTAATCTTAGAATAAGCCCTAGTTACCAGAAATCAACCAGTTCAATAATCGATTCCTTATTGCAAGATAAAGTTGCCAGAGTTCTTCTATATCTCATGACAAATGTACTTCAAAGAAAGATCATTATCCTGCAATATCAAGTTGACTGATGTATTATAAAATTAATCAGAGGATCCCATGACCAGCAGTATCCCAACCAGTCAAACAACAAAGTTGGTACAAAAAGATAATAATAAGTAGAATCAAAGAAAGCCTAGATCAATTCTTAGATAATAGTTCTATATTGAATTACTAAAGAAAAGATCTATTATTGATCTTTTGAAGTAGATAGACTAACTTCTTTGCCCTATTAGCAGCAACTGATTGAGAGTTGGTATCAGTAGTGAGTATGATGGGTACCATCTTCATATGAGTTAGTCCTTGGATTATGGTTCTGTGTTCAAGGGTAGGGAGGGAGTATTAACTAGAAAAAAAGACTGATGATATAAGGAACATGGATCTTCCCAGGCTTATAGGGCTCAAGGAAGCGGTTTTATTTCTACCAAGAGTGATAGGAAGGTGAGGGGAAGTGATGGTAGTTTAAAATACTTGGAATATGAAACTTCTTTCTGTCTCTCCTTTAAAATTCTTTACTGATTCCACTACACAGACTTGCTTGCTCTAGGAATCTTCCTCAGAGGTCCTAGTGAAGGAAGCTCATAGGATCATAGATAATACATTAATACTTAGAAGGTACATGAGGGATAATCTATTCTGATCTCCTCATTTTATACTATCTGGAGGGTATAAGTGACCTGTCCAAGGTTCCACTAGTACATAATGGGAGAACTAGTCCTCCAACATAGTATGTCAGATCTCAAATTTAATTGTTGGTCCAATATATCAAGCTGCCTCCTACTCTTAGGTTTTCCTATGCACACAGAAATCTCAGGTCCTTCCTATATTTAGTGCACTGCAGCTTTAAGTTAATTTAAGTTAATTACCATTGTTAACAAATATATATCTATGTATGTACATTTTATTATTTGCTAGACTCAGTGAAGTCACTTCAATGTGATCATTTCTGATAAGTACAGCAGACTTCACTAAACTAAGCTAAGCATTAGTTTGAGAACAGAAATGTCAACACAGGCATAATCTCCTAATTTACTTATCTTTGATGTACATTAGCTGGTTAATAGACTTGAGCCAGGATGTCTACACAGTCAAAGCAAAGTGGATAATTGAGCAATTATCTGATGATTTCAACTACTATTGAAAGTCAGAATAGATAATTAAGGCCAAATAAACCTCTTTCATATTATTAGTAATATTCCCCTACCTTACAAAGTTAATAGAATATTGTCCAAATCTTTTAATTCATTTTTCTTCTGCAGATTCATGCATAGAAACCACCTTGGAAAAGAAACCAAGATCAAATATACTTCAAATTACAGATGGTTGAGTGCGTATTAAAGACAAGGAAAAGTGGTCTAAAGAGTTAGTTTGGAAGACAGGAGATAAGACCTCTGTTTTCAGAATTACCATTAACTAGCTAGCTGACAGTGAGTTTCACTTACCTTATCTGTAAAATGCGGGGTTTTGAGCAAATTATTTTTAAGCTACTACAAGGTCCAAAAATCTATAACTCTTCAAGTTTTGTATCTGAATAGATAATCTAGATTATCAAATAACAATTAGGTTAATACAATAGTCTCAAAACTTTTTTTAAGGAGAAGGGAGGCATTTGTTGAGAGAGAAAGAGTAAGAGGAATGAAAGAGAGAGGATTCAACCTCCTTGGCACAGTGAACCTAAATTATTTTCATCATTTGAGAGGTTTCTGTTTTATCCTTCAAGTATAGTCTCATTTCCTAAAAGACTGAATATTTGTTGAATTCCTATTAACATCTAATTAATGGACAAAAAACACGAGAAAATCTTATAAAGAAATGGAAGACTATGAAAATAAAATCATTAACCTTAAACTCCCTCAAAAATATTTTTATTTGCCCCAGAGATCTATAGATTACTCTAGGCTTAAAATGGCATAAACATTAGTGTTTTATTGGGTGGACAGGTTTACTCACAAAATATTCTCTTGCTGTAAAGAATTTTTAATCTTTCTTATGTGTCATGTCTAGTAAGCTCAATGGATGCTTTTTCAAAATAATGCTTTAAATGCATAAAATCAAATGCATAAGATTCCAAAGAAAATAAATTATATTTAAATGTCATCAAAATAGTTTTAATTTAAAAATGAACATACATTAAGTTAAAAATCATCTGCCTTAAAATATTTTTTTTTGTTTTCTATCAAATAGCTAGGCACTAAATGCTAATTCAGTTTGTCAGTTTTTAGATGAACTAAAATATTTCAGTCTATCAGAATCTATATTTACACATAGCCATAATTATAACTGTTGTGAGAAGTCCTACCTTAGAAGGTTAAATTGAATGATCTTATAAGGGACAAAAATTCTAAAATTACCTGGATTTGTAAGAAAAAAAAATGTTAACTTCATTTATTTTATTATGTGGAAAGTGAGAGATTTGTGATGTCTGGTGGTTTATGGACTCATTTGCAAGACCTATATTTAGGACCAATCCTGTTTGAAATTAATGTCTGCCTTCAATGCCCTTGTCTCCACTTTCAGTGTATATTCTTCCTCTGCTCACATAACCCTATGATCTAATCTTTCATAAGGAATTTATGAACTCATTCAGACTAAGGTGCACATGAATCATTAGGAATTATATATTACCCCAACCAGGTTTACTTGCATTTTTAAGGGGAAATACATACAAGAAATATATATTTATTAGATAATTTCAGGCTTCAGTGACAAATACATGAGGGAGGCATTTGGGGGAAATTGTCTCAGGCTTCCCTCAAATAATATCATGAGGGCAGCTATTCTGCCAGCATTCATGCTTGCCTGCACTCCCTGGGGAAATTAATACCCTCATTTTTTAAGAGCTACCCACCTTTCAGCTCAATCCAATTAATATAATGATCTTTCCAGGATTCCAAAGTCAGTTTGTATCAAAGGCAGGACTTAAACCAAGTCTTCCTGATTCCAAGACTAGCTTTCTATCAGTATGCCACATTACTTCTCTTTATTTGTTATACTTCCTTAAAGGTGCTTCTTAATCAACTGAATTGAATTTTCATTTGGGCAAAGTAGCATTAGATCATGCTAAAAGATGGGAGAGAAAGAAAGATTTTAAGTTTAATGCCATCTTTTACCAGCTTCTAGATCCTTAGAATTGCTTGGGCATAGAAGAAGAAGAAGAAGAAGAAGAAGAAGAAGAAGAAGAAGAAGAAGAAGAAGAAGAAGAAGAAGAAGAAGAAGAAGAAGAAGAAGAAGAAGAAGAAGAAGAAGAAGAAGAAGAAGAAGAAGAAGAAGAAGAAGAAGAAGAAGAAGAAGAAGAAGAAGAAGAAGAAGAAGAAGAAGAAGAAGAAGAAGAAGAAGAAGAAGAAGAAGAAGAAGAAGAAGAAGAAGAAGAAGAAGAAGAAGAAGAAGAAGAAGAAGAAGAAGAAGAAGAAGAAGAAGAAGAAAGAAGAAGAAGAAGAAGAAGAAGAAGAAGGAAGAAGAAAGAAGAAGAAGAAGAAGGAAGAAAAAGAAGAAGAAGAAGAAGAAGGAAGAAGAAAAAGAAGAAGAAGAAGAAGGAAGAAGAAGAAGAAGGAAGAAGAAAAAGAAGAAGAAGAAGGAAGAAGGAAGAAGAAGAAGAAGAAGAAGAAGAAGAAGAAGAAGAAGAAGAAGAAGAAGAAGAAGAAGAAGAAGAAGAAGAAAAGAAAAATAAAGAAAAACAATAAAAATGACTAAAACAAATGCATCCTATCTATATTTCCAGGACCAAATGGAATCTCAAGTATCAAAAACCAAACCTTTGAGTTTCTACCAAGTATTATTCTTTAGGTGAATGGAAAAGTAGGCCCTTTTCATCTTTAAGGGAAATATTACAAATATTCCATTTAAAAGTCCCTTTCCTAAAAATAATATCAAAAGTGCTATCTTTCAGAAAGGAAAGAAAACAAATTCAGAAAAAATAGTATCTGAGCTCTAAAAGCAAAGCAAAAATGAATCACACACATTTCAAAGAGGTGAGTGAGCTGTGTGTCATATGTAATATTCAAGTGGCAATGCTAGGACACTAGACTAGGCAAGAATTAAGATGAAAAATTGCCCTGTTGAAAAAGCAATTAAGGACTTAATGGGGGGAAGTAATCAGGAATATAGGTTATGTAGCCAGTAAAAGTGTGATATTGGGTAATACAGGAACTCAAAAATGTCCTGTGAATATTCATGTGTTGATCTTATTGCGACTTATCTACACAGTGACATTTTCCAAGAGGAAAACATTTGACTAAAGGGAAATAACTCCTCAGCCACTGGCTATCTTAAAAATCCCATTCTGCAAGCAAAAGGATAGAAGCTGCATAAGTAAAGACTGGACCCTTAGATGAAATATTTACAATAGGACCACATTGCAAAATTAACATGTTACACCTGGGATCAATTCTGTAGATAACCATCCATAGGTTAAAAAATAATATGGGCGATCTGGGCATATTTGTAGGAAATACAGAAGGAATGATCAGATAGGGATAAAATGAAGATTAGAAGGAAAAGAGGTATGATTGGCAGGAGAAATAGACTCCGGTCTATGGTTGCTACAAAAAGTAAATTGGAAATTTTAAAATGTTTGTCAAAACAACACAAGTCAGACACATACATATATAAATCACTCCTGACTTCTCATGCCTTTAAGCTCTTACATTCTAAAGATGAATATATACCTAGGTAAACAAATATATATATATATATATATATATATATATATATATATATAGAGAGAGAGAGAGAGAGAGAGAGAGAGAGAGAGAGAGAGAGATAGTGTGTGTATATGTGTGTGTATGTATGTGTGTATATATATATACATGTATGTATATATATAATATATATGTGTATATATATATATATATACATACACATATATATATATATATGTATATATATATATATATATACAGACACATATAAGTGTGATATAGAAATGAGGGTTCAACCTGTACAAAGGTATTAGTCAGGAAAGGGAATGTTGTTGAAGACTATATCTGTTAACTGCCATATGGTGAAAAGGTATACATGATCAATTTATGTTAGGTTCTTACTAAGTGGTAAGTCGGTACTTGGAAATTCTCTAGCTCAGAGTTCACACTTTTAGTTCAAACCTTTACACTTTTAAACTTCTGAAAAGGAGTTTGCACGCCTTTAAAAAGAAGCAAATTCATTGGTTGTAAGTAGTTCCCACAAGCCCCTGGAGTACCCACAAGCCCATTCTCTGGGATGATAAAAGGAGAAGTTAGAGTCTGGAAAGTTAGTTCTGGATTGGGTCAAGGAGAAGACATCCCGTGGATTCGCAAGTCCACCAATCCCACACTTTTGGAGGAGAAGAAGGGGATTCGAGATTCTACCTTTGCTCTGGCTGGAGGCTCCAGAAGCTTCCAAAGAAACCTACCTGCTCACAGAGAAAAGATTATACAGAAAAGAAACCTCCTCCCAGAGAAGGATTACAATTGAGAGACAACAGAACTTTACATTTTGGCGCCCACAACTTGGGGCAAAGACTTTTGCTTATCCTGACTAGGACTGATTCTGAGCCCTTCAGAGGAGCTAGCCCGGACCTTTACATTTATAATTAGCTATATAATATGTATCTTTATATACAATAAAGATTTGCCATGAGACTTCACAGAACCATATAATGAATATTTATTAATAGCTCACAATGATATTATTCTTTAATATTTGCATGTTAGTTTAGGTACATTATCTTACTTGACCCCCCAAATCAGCAAGGTGAGATAAATACTATTAATATCCCCCATTGTACTTATGGGAAAACTGAGACTTCAAAGTTAAGAGATATATAAACCTAGGGACTAATGTAGAATTCAAAATCATATTGTCTTCATCTTCTAAAATTCTCTCATCTCTTTTAGGCAATAGAAAGGAGTTTGAAGGTCATCTAACATAACCAGCATCCGTTTCAAGAGGCAAATTTTATAAAATAAAGATTCTCCCACCAAATATACTCTCTTCAAACTAAACAGCCCTCATCCTGATCCTCAAATATATCATCTTGCATCCTTTCACCATCATTGTCATTCTTCTCTGAAGGCTTTTAAGGTTTATCAATAACCTTCTCAAAATGTGTCACTATGATTTAAACACAATATTTTATCTATAGTAAAACCAGATCAGAGTACTCTTAACTGGATAATCACCATAGCTAGACAACATAGGATCAGATACTATTTCACCCATCAAAATCTGCATTTTCTGGGTTTCAGTTCTATATATGAAGTGAAGAGTTTGTGTTAAGTGATCATTAAGCTTTTTTTTTTTTCATCTTTAGGTCTATGATCCAATAACTTCACATTTATCAATTTAATGACAGTAAATTTTAAAAATTCAATGGGATTTTCACTACAAAGTTAACTTAAATAATAATTTACTATAAGTATTTTAAGGTACTCATTTTGTATGAATTGAGTTTATGCATACTTTTCTAGGAACACACAATCTGAAAAAAAAAAAGTTTTGAGTATCTTATTTCAATTGCTTTAATTTTTTCTAGGTGAAGATTGAGTCTCAATTAGAATATAATGTACACAGTTCTCCAAAACCAACTGGGCTTGACCTAGCATTATCATCCTTAGGTTATCATTACCAGCAACACACATACAGACTATACATCATCACAGAACAGATCCAGATTTAAATATATAAATGATTGTGGAGGGAGTTGACAGTTAAAAAGCAATATCTACTGAAGAACTAAATCTTTTTGCCAAGGTTAGTACCTCTCTAATTGAACTCTTCCATTCCATCTCCTCTTGGAAATTTCTCCTGCAATCATCCCTCCTTTCCTTCTAATCTTCATTTTTTCTCCCTACCTGATTGTTCCTTCTGTATTTCCTACAAATATGCCCAGATCTCCCATATTTTTAACCTAATAGCTTCTTTAACTATTGTTCTGTAACCATCCTCCTTTTCAAAGACAACTCATAGAAAGTTTCCCATATTTAAAACCTCCACTTTCTTTTCTTTCACTCACTATTTAGAATTCCAGACTAATTTCCAACTTCATCATTCAACTGAAATTATTTCTTCTGAAGATACTAATAATCTCTTAATTGTCCAATATACTATTTTTTGCCATCGTGCATCCTTCTTGACATATGTAGTATGTGACACTATTCATCATTGCATCTTTCAGAATAGTTTTTTTCTTCCTTTGATGTTCTTGACATCTACCTCTCTTCAGTTTCTTCCTATCCATCTAACCATTCCTTGGTTTCCTTTGCTGAATTATTCAAAACAAGTCTCCTAATTCTGGGTATATCCTAAGTCTCTAACCTAAATTTTCTTCTTTCCTTATATTCATTAATGTTGACCTCATCAGTTCACATGGTTCTAATTATCATCTCTATGGAAATAACTCTCAGATCTGTATATAAGCCTCGTCTCTCTCCTGAGCTCCAGTCACTCATCTTCTATTGATTATTAGGCATTTCCTAGTAAATATCCTATAGTCATATCAAAGTCAACATGTCCAAGTTAGAACTCATTATTTTCCCCCAAATAAATCTCTTTCTAATTTCCCTATTTCTATTGAGGTCACCAACCTTCTAGTTATTCAAGTTTACTTCAGAGTCATCCGTGAATATCCACTTTTCCTCATTACTCACCTTCCAAATGTAGTCATTTGCAAAGTTTCACTGATTCTACACCTATGCCATTTTTCATGGTTGTCCTCTACTCATATGGGCTACCATCCCAATTAAGATCCTTATCACTTCTACAATACTGCATCAGATTCTTATTGTGATCTTCCTACCTCAAGGTGCTTCTTGACAATGCATCTTCCACATAGTTATTATAATAACCTTCATGTAAAGCACAGATATGATCATGCCATTCTCCTGGTTCAAAAAAGTTCAAAAGGACAAACTACTTTAGTCTTTAAAGTTCCTTATTCATTCTAATTCTAAATTCTAGACAGACTAGTGTATGTTACTTTCTAGTGTATGTTACTAGAGTCCAAGGATTATTTTTCATTTTGTCTTTGTAATTCTAGAACCTTGCATATAAGAGCTTAATAGGTACTTGTTGATTAATTGGGAGAACAAATAAATCAGCAATGAGATGCTGGAAGGAAGAGGAGGCACAGGAGAGTTGTGAACAGGATATGGACCTTGTGTTTGCAATTCATTTATTTTGATCATCGGTATCATTGCTGTCAAGTGGGGCAGGTAATCTTTAAAAGCATGGAAGTATGTTGAGGATGATCTTTTTTTAAAATGTTAATTACTATATGATTAAAACAATTTTAAATTCAGAAAATTAAATGTTCTGGAGCCTAGTATTATAGACCAAAGCATAATAGATCATGTTATCCTACTTATGGGAATGAAGAGAGCTGACTGTATACTTATGTACTTGAATATCAAAGGCAGACAAAGTTGCACTCTACTTTTGAGACTGGTGTCTTTGTTAGTGGTATATTTGGAAGGTGTAGGTATAAGTTGACTTTAATGTGAGTATATAAAAAAGAAACTAGGGGTGGAAAGGGATTGTACTGGAAAAACAGGAAAGGGGAAGTAAAATTACATCACATGAAGAGACAAAAAAGACTTATTATAGTTGAGAGAAAGAAGGGAGGAGAGTAGGCATTGTTTGAACCTGATTCTCATCGGAGGAAATATTCTACATATTTAGTTTGATATAAAAATGTGTTTCACCCTATAGGGAAGTAAGAGGGGGAAGAAAATGAAAAGGAGGAAGGCAGATTGAGGGAGGTGGTCAAAGCTACGCCTTCCACTTAATTTTTCTTTTAATACCATAGGATGATTGAGTCCAATAAACAAAGGACTGGGTTTTGTTTGTATATAGGATTCTTCTTCTATTATTGCATTCACAGAAATAGTTTAGAGGCATGTAAAAAATTAACAAATAAGGAAGGCATAAAGAATTAATTGTATTCCCAGATGAAGCAATGACTTCAAGTACTCTAGTTTGGTGATGTCTGCCATTTGCCCTAACTCAGCCCAATAGAAATAATCTTTCAACTCAAAAAATGGCTGAAATAGTCTTGCTTTTGTTTGGATTTCTCAGAGGCAGAGGGATTGTCTCCTCTGTTTTTATTTCCTTGGAAGTCAGGTCCCTGATAGCCTTGTTAAGCCCAAGCTTTGCAAGGGCCTGATGCCAGGCTTTTCCTTAAAGCTGGTAAACCTGGTTATATTTCTGTTCTATTTCCTGGCAGCTTCCACATGTTCATACTGCATGCTCAATGATTAAAAGAAAGAAATATCCATGGGCTATTTAATGAAAAGAAATCAACTTTAACATCATTAGCATCCCTCCCTCCCCATGAAATAATTTCCAAACTATGGGTCTGTTCTCTGAACATTATTCTCTTTCTCTGCTCCTTGTTTCTTTCCACTTTTATTTTATATGCTGTGTCTTATAGGACAAGTTCCTTAAGAGCAAGGATTTTCTTGCTTTCTTGTATTTATATGCCCAGCATTTAGAACACTGTCCAGCAAATGCAATATCTTAATAAACACTTTATTGTTTACTTATTCATCACTCATAGCCTTAGGTGGGAGCAGAGCACATGCATTGCCAGGCTTAAGTGGCACTATACAGAATTACAGAATGGGTCAGGATTCCTTGGAAATGCAATTGAAATTAGTATTAACTCATATTGTCAATGTTCTGTGTTCCTACTCTGAGAAAGTCTTAGGATAGGATAGAATGAGATCAATCAACCAATTGATCAATGAGTTAAATTTCTACTAAATGCCATCACAGAAATATTGGTTAATGTCCACCAGCAAGTTCTTGATCCAAACATGTGTGTGTGATTTTCTTTGTCCAAATATGCTAAATAAAATAACAAGAAAAATTAAGTGTTATGGGGCTTGCAGACCTCCACCATATATGTTAAGATTGGAATTTGGCTTTACCTGTTGAAATATCTTTTGAATGATGAATGCTCTTCATCTCCATCAAAAGTAAAAAAAAAAAAAAAAAAATCTTGGTTCCTTTGCTTCCTACAGAAAAAGTGCCTGATCACTTGGGAGATGGATTCTTCTAATTAATCCACTATGTGAATGTCAGCTTCAGCATAACTTCTCTCTCCCTGCTTGTCAGTTGTCGCATCGACTCTTAAGGGATTTATCAATTGCAAAAGAAGCATCTAGAGGCCACAACAAAAGCTTCTCTTTGTTTCTACCTTATTTCCTAGGTTAACTACTCCAGGTTTCATTCAGACTAAAATAAAATATTCAGTTCTTTCTAAAATTTTCCCTCTTAAATGTAAGGAAAGGAAAACCTGAAATTAAAACTCAAATAAGCATATGTTGCATATTCAAGAAGGATGTGGTTATATTTAAGCTATTTCTGAAATTGTGAGCTTGATCTATACATCCCTGACCTTGGTCTATAAGTTTGATGCCTTTAGAAAATAGGTTAACTCAGATATAATTTCCTTCCAATTGTAAATATGGCTATTATTTTTATATCATTCTACTATTTTGAAATAATTGTGCAAAGTTCAGCTTCTCACCCAGATTTTTCCTTATAGTGATGAATTCAGGTGAATTCTCAGAACTTTAGGATTATAATACATATAACCCCAGATAATAAGCTAAAACATAATCAGCTCTTACCACTGGTCCATCCATAATAACTTTAATCACTGAAAAATTGTTTCCAGCATTCTCCTAGTACTGACCAAAACCACATGGACAAGCTGACCTCCTCATTTGCCTGCACATACAGAAATACAGAATCCATCATCCAACTTTTTCGCAACAGCCTATGATTTTGAATTTGGATTCACCTTGGCCTTTGGTCACAATATTTAAATAATTTTACCTACATATTAGTAAACATTCATTTTACTACTTCTATGTTCTATTAGATCCTTATGATTTTCCCCTGGAATCATCCTAGACTCTTATAGGTGACCAATTACCTTATCTTGATTAGAAGCAGGTCTCTGGGACATTTCCAGACTACTATTTCCAAAATCTGGGCACTACACTCTTTACATAGTTTGCTTCTCTCTCCTTTATCCAGAATGTCAGCATTTCCTTACTCTGAGAAATCTTATTAAGCTGATGTCAACAATCAAATAATTAATATATTTATTGAGCATCTATTAAGTGCCACCACTGAGATGGTATTCTGATAAGATAACCAGTGATACTTTGAACTCTGCAAGTTTCTACAATTCTGGTAACTTGGATTGTCATGAGATGGGTGTGGCTACAGTTTTCATGAAGTGTCTATAACTGTAGTCTATTATTAAATGTTCACACACCAACTTTAGATTTAGAACATTTTTCCTTTACTGTGAGTAATTTGGGATCAAAAAATATCTTATTCTTGTCAACTATGAAAAACCTTTTTTTACTCAAAATCAATGAGAGAATCCTAAGAATGGCAAACGAAACAAAGTATAATCCCAGTTCCAAAGTCCATTGGTATGAAGTTCTCTTCTTATTGTCAGATATAAATGTTTGCATGGAGAGCTGGGGCAGATATGGGAGAGAATGAGAAAGACCCTTAATATCATTGATCTTCTTCAGTTCTCTTCTAATTGTCTTGGGCTCTACAAGTTTCTCAAGTGCTTTAGGCTTCCCACCTTCAAAAGAAAAGATGTAAGAGACCAATTCTGCTTCAGGTTGCTGAAGGAAAAGACTCTGGGAAAGCATAAAAGGAGCTAGCAGTCTCTATCATGTCTGTCTCTAGATATGTATAAACATAGACTGCACACACGCGCACACACACACCTATTCTCTAACTTCTATTTTGTTACCTGTTAAGGACCATGCCTAATGAAAGGGCAGATCAATTCTCTGAGAGCCTCCACAGCTGTGAATCATAACTCATAACATCTGAAGGAGTTGCAAAGCAGCCTTTACTGACACAGATGTTGCAGACTGGGATGTGAGATAAATTGGAGGCAGAGGGAATGAGAGAAGTCAGAGAATGCAATGGTCTTTCAGTAGGGAGGTCAGAGAATAGCAACTGCCTCTTAGTCTCCTTATATCATCATCATCATCATCATCCTCTCACATGAAGAAATCCATTCTACAGGTCAAAGTTAGCTCTCCAGCAGCCACTGGCAGGTAGCTCCTGTATTACAACAGTTACCAATTTGGATTAATAAGTTTTTTGACTAATTGCTATGCATATTCACTTAGGAACAAGCATTTGATGGTAAAGGAGTCAAACTTTGAATATAAAGTATAGAGTCCTTTTACTTTTCCCAATATTGACCCAACAATCAAGGATTCGCTTGACCATAAAAACTATATCTTCTAGACTAATAATATTTAAGGGAACCAAAAAGATTTACTTTTAGTTTAGTATCTCCTCTGAATGAGGTATACTGAATAGCAACCACAAGCCCCAACTTCCTGTTTCCCTCCTGGCAGAAATTAAAGTCTCCCTTGGATAAGAGTTGAAATAAAAGAGGTTATATGTGTTGCCTTCCTTCCAGCTATATAGCAATATCCCCCTTTGGTACGTAAGGAAAGAGCATTTTATTTATAATACTACAGAAAATGGTGTGACATCAATTCAAATCAATATTTTGGATAGGGGCAGCTAGGTGGCGCAGTGGATAGAGCACCAGCCTTGAATTCAGAAGGACCCGAGTTCAAATCTGGTCTCAGACACTTGACACTTCCTAGCTGTGTGACCCTGGGCAAGTCACTTAACCCCAGCCTCAAAAAAAAAAAAAAAAAAAAAAAAAAAATATTTTGGATATAGTTGTTTTCTACTCAAAAAACTTCCGAATTATTTTATCATACAATCTATGTTTGTCTTTGTTTATCTGAAATAATAGCAAAGCAATATTATATATGTTATGTTTATTGTATTATATTTATGTATATGAATGTAATGGAATATTATTCTATAAGAAATCAAGATGATCTCAGAGAGTTCTGGAGAGACTTACATGAACTGATGCTAAAACTAGCACAGGGCAAATGGAAACTAATGACTGTGAGATAGCAAGAATCAATCAAACAAATTAAAAAGAATGAAAAAATGGAAGAAAATGAGAAATAGCTTATTGGAAAAATAGTTGATCTGGAAAATAGATGCAGAAGAGACAATTTTAAAAGTATTAACCTACCTGAAAGTCATGACCAAAAAAAGAGCCTGGATAATATTCAAGAGTTCATTAAGGAAAACTGCCCTAGTATTCTAGAAACAGAGGGGGAAATATGCTTTGAAAGTATTTATCAATCACCTTTTGGAAAGAGATCTCACAAGGAACATCCCAAGGAACATTGTTGCAAAATTCCAGAACTACATCTCAAAGAAAAAAATACTACAAGCTACCAGAGAAAAACAATTCAAATATCAAGAAGCAATAGTGAAGATCTAACAGTTTCTACAACAAAGGATCAGAGGCCTAGAATACTGTATTCTGAAAGGCAAAAGACCTGGGGTTACAACCAAGAATTAATAACTCATCAAGACTCAGCATCATCTTTCGGGGAGAAAGATGGAGTTTCAATGAAGAGACTTTTAATCATTTTTATTGAGGGAAAAAAAAAAAACACAAACAGAAACAGAAATGTAATCTACAAACAAAGGACTGGAGAAACATAGAAAGTAAATAGGGGAAATATATATATGTAATTTAAAGGTTAAATTATTTACATCCCTAGATGGGAAAACAATATCTGTAACTCTTGAGAACTGTATCTGTCACTGAGACAGACAGAAGGGGCATCACATCGACTGAGGGTGTGGTTGTGAATGGTCCCTGATGTAAAGGCAGCAAAGAAAAAGACAAGAAGGGTGGAAATAGGTCTGTTCTGGGGGGGGAGGGAAGAATAGATAAGGTATAATGGGACAATTAGTTCACAGGAAAAGGTACAACAGATCTATTACAATTGAGGGAATGAAGGGAGGAATATTAGTATTGTCTGAAGCTTGATCTTATTAGCTTTGGCTCTAAGAGGGAATAATTTAATCATTTAGTTGGGTATAGAAATATATTTAATCCACAAAGTAGGAAGATTAAAAAAATAAAGAAAAGGGAGGGACAAGATAGAAGGGAGGGCAGAAATACTAAGGGAAAAGGTAAGAGAAGGGGAGAAAGGGTGGCGGGAGATAAGGTAGTGGGTAAATGAGTAAAAATATATACTAACTGAGGGAGAAGGGGTGATAGATGAGATAGTTGGGTGGATTAAAAAAAAACTTAGAACTGGGTGAAAGATAGAACAAAAGAATATACAAGGAGAATCTGAATCTAGGATGGAGGGAAATACAGATTTGTAATCATAACTGTGAATGAGATTAACTCTTACATAAAATGGAAACATAGCAGAGTGGATTTAAAAAAAAATGGAAAAAGGGGTGGAAAAAAAGGACTGGAATATAAAAAAAAAAAAAAAACAACAACAAAAAAAAAAACCTAGCAATTCTGATCACAGAGAAAGCAAAAGTAAAAGTAAATCTTATTAAAACAGATAAAGAAGGAAAGTACATCTTGATAAAAGAACCATAAACAATGAAGAAATAATGATAGTAAATGTGTATGCACCAAATGGTAGAGCAAATATATTCCTGGAGATGATTTTAATGATTTCAGGAAGAAATAGATAACAAAATTATAATAGTTTCAGAATCAGACAAATTTAACTACAAAATAAACAAGAAAGAAACTAGAAAGATTAATAGGGTCCTAGAAAACATAGATATAATAGACCCCTGGAGAAAACTGAATAAAGTCAGAAAATAAAAAATCATTTTCTTAACAAATTGACCATGTATTAAGGTATATAAACCTCACAATCAAATGCAGAAAGGCAAAAATAATAAATTCTTCCTTTTCAGACAACAATGCAATAAAAATTATATTCAATAAAGGGCCAGGGAGAGAGAGAGACTAAAAACCAATTGGAAATTAAATAATCTAACTGCAAAGAATGAGTGAGACAAACAACACACACAGAAACAATTGATAATTTCATCCAAAAGAATAATAGTAATGAGACAACATACCAAAATCTATGGGATGCAGCCAAAAGAGTTTTTAGGGGAAATTTTATATCTCGAAAATAGCTACTTGAATAAAATAGAGAAGAGGGGAATCAATGAATTGGGCATGCAACTAAAAAGACTAGAAAAAGGAAAAAATTAAAAATCCTCAATTAAATACCAAATTAGAAATTGTAAAACTCAAAGAAGAGATTAATAAAATTGAAACTAAGAAAACTATTGAACTAACATATAAAATTAAAAGTTGCTTTTAGAAAAAAAAAAAAAAACAAAATAGATAATCTTTTGGTTAATTTAATTAGAAAACGAAAGAAAAAAAATGAAAAGGATGAACTTACCACCAATGAAAATTAAATTAAAGCAATAATAAGGAGCTATTTTGCCCAACTGTATAGCAGCAAGTCTGACAATTTAACTGAAATGGATGAATATCTACAAAAATATAAATTGTCTAGATTAACAGAAAAGGAAAAAATTACTTAAATAGTCCCATTTTAGAAAATGAAATTGAACAAGTCATTAATGAACTCTCTAAGAAAAAATCTCCAGGGCCACATGAATATACAAGTAAATTCTCTCAAACTTTTAAAAACAATTACACAGTATTGTGTAAATTATTTGGAAAAATCTTTAAAGATGGAGTACTGCCTAATTCCTTCTATAACACAAATATGGTATGGATACCTAAACCAGAAAGAGCAAAAACAGAGAAAGAAAATTACAGACCAATCTCCTTAATGGTTATTAATGCAAAACATTTTAATAAAATATTAGGAAAGAGATTATAGTAATTTATCAGCAGGATAATATATTATGACCAAATGGTTTTTATATCAGGAATACAAGGATGGTTCCATATTAGGAAAACTATAACCATAATCGACTATATAAATAACAAAACCAACAGAAATCATATGATAATCTCAATATATTCAGAAAAAAACTTTGACAAAATATAGCATTCATTCCTATTAAAAACATTAGAGAGCATAGAGATAAAGGGATATTCATCCAATTTTCAGATGACAAAATTACAGCCATCTATAGTTATATGAAAGCTGCTCTAAAATCACTGTTGTTTAGAGAAATGTAAATTGAAACAACTCTGAGGAACCACCTCACACTTCTCAGATCAACAAAAATGACAGGAAATTATAATGAAAAATGTTGCAGGGGTTGTGGCAAAACTAAGACACTAAAGCATTGTTGATGGAGTTGTGAAATGATCCAACCATTCTGGAGAACAATCTGGAAATATGCACAAAGGGCATGCCCTTTGACCCAGCAGTGCCATTACTGGGTATCTCAAGGAAATTAAAAAAAAAAAAAAAAAAGGAAAGGACCCACATGGGCAAAAATGTTTGCAGCAGCTCTTTTTGTAGTAGCAAAGAATTGGAAAATTAGTTGATGCCCATCAATTGGGGAATGGCTGAACAAGTTGTGGCACATGAAGGCAATGGAATATTATTGTTCTATTAAAAATGATAAGCATGCTGGTTTTAGAAAAGCCTGAAAATATATACATGAACTGATTCTCAGTGAAACAAGTAGTACCAGGAATACATTGTACACATTAACAGCAAGAATGTTCAAGGATCAACTATGAAAGATTTGGTTCGTCTCACTGGTTCAGTGATCCAAAGTAATCCCAATAGAGTCTAGACAGAAAATGCCATCTGTATTCAGAAAAAAAGAATTAAGGAAACAATGTTTTTTTTTTTTTTTTCCTGTGTTTTTTTTTTAATCTCTCCAAAGAGTTTTCTCTTTTGCTGCTTTTTCTCTCCCAATATGATTCATAAAGCAATATATATTAAAAACAAATAAATTTGCTAGCAAAAAAATCACCATAGACAATGAAATATCAAAAAATAAAAACTTTATATAAAAATTTATAAACAAAGAAAATATGGTAAATTAAATATGTTTTATTCTTGGTGAACCTATGTTGACACTTTATAATCTTTATATTCTCTTCTAAAGGTTTAAAATAATCTCTTCAATGTGTCCTAAAATTTTGAGATATTATCATCAAATTTCTAGTGTTTCCAGAATTCTTCTTTTTCTTTTTATTGCAATCATGATACTTCATTATTTCCATTGTCCTAAAGTCTCTTCTGTTCTTCATGAAGCTCAAGATTAGTGACAAGTATTTTAAGATTATGCATTCAAAGTCATATAATCTCACAGCCATTTGACATTGCAATTCCTCCAGTCTTTTGTTAATTCTACTGTAACTTCAAATTAATCCAAAGAGCACAAGATTGCTCCCCTACTGAAGAAGTCTGCAGCAAAATACTGAGCGAATAAATTCACTATTTCTTTTTTAAGTTTTATTTAGGTAAGGATCTAAGCCCATTTCATTGCAGAGTGATTTGGAAGGCATCTTTAGTTGGTGAATTGAAGAAGGAATCTTTTGAGGGATTGAATCATACCTAGAAATTTTGCTTGAAGGACATCTAGGACAATATGGGATGCTGAGTCAGAGAACATTTCTGAAAATCCAGAGCATATGAACCAGGAATTAGAAATCACATAATTCAAAGACCTGTGCTTGTCACCTCTCCTTCTACTTGTGAATGTCTTCAAAGTCCTTTCTTAATAGTATGTTCTTAGTACATAATCTTTTTTTTTTTTTTTTTAAAGTGGAACTTTTCTCTTTTTATCAAACTTGTTTTGACCAGATCATGGGTAGTGGGAGGGAAGAAAGAGATAATAAGATTTATGATTCAACACTCTTGATTATTTCCAGATTCATGCCACTTGTTTATATTAGGCTTGATTATATGCTTTAATATGTTTTGGTTTTGTTTTGGAGTTATTTTGTTGTTCTTGTTGTTGTTTTTAATATGGACATTTATCAGAGTTCACTATGCAGCTCTATTTTTAAATACTTTCCCTTTTTTTTTTTTTTACTGGACATATTCTTAATCACAAGATCAAAATTACAATATTTAAAACACTTTTCTATCCATTATATCTCTAACTATGCAATTACAAATTTTCTTTGAATGTTTTAGTTTATGTTGCCCTCAAACTTAGCCAACATTTATGACAATTCATATTATTTCAATTAATTTTGAAATTAACATCTACTGTGTCCATAGCACATTTTTAAAGTATTGAGGCATGTGAAAATAAATGAGAATACATCCTCATTAAGTTTATAATCTATTAAACGGAAATGAGACATTTACAAATAATTATAGTAAAAATAGCATGATCAGGGTATAATTGTTTTCTGTTACAAACATTTTTCAAGTTTTATTAAATAAATGTAAACTGAAGCTGGGGGAATTAGGGAAGGTTTCCTGGTGGCATTTGAATTGAAACATGAAAAAAAAGGGTTATATTTTAACAGGCAAAGATTCAAAGTTGCTTAGAAATAGAGACTGGTGAGAGTAAAGGCAAAGGAGTGAAAAAAAGTAGCAAGTATTATAGAAGGTAACTCCAGCTAGTTTATGAAAGCTGATTTTTAACTTTTCAATGTGAGCATTCACTCCTCAGAAACTATTTGCTACAGATCAGGTCTTGACTTATCACTCTGTTAATTGTCTCTGGATTTAAAAAAAGTGTCAATAATTCAGATTAAATTTAAAAGTGCATATGCATACTTTTTTCCCTTTAAGAGTCATTTGTTAAACATTTGTTCACATGACCCTATATTATTCTATAACACTGCTTGAGCTTAGTAGGAGTACAATGCAAGGCTCAGGGAATGAAGTCATCATCAGCTAGGAAGCCTAGTAACTATATGCTAATAATAATAATTTACATTTACCAAGTGTAAGGTTTGAAAAGCTCTTTACAACCATTATATCATTTGAGTATCACAATGCCTCAGAGTAGAAAGGTCATCAGATCATCCAATTTTCCTAGATAGAGCATGGGTTGTATAAAAGAAACATGAACCAACACATATTTATTAAGTTCAAAGCACAATGATTGGTTCTAATATTAAAGGAAGGTAAATTTCTTAAGGAACTTAAATTTTAGTTGAAAGATATGATGCATACAGATAAGCAAATTCAAAACCTATAAAGTCATTTTAATATAGAGATAGATAAATAAATAACAAATTTCACTTAATTGAGCTTTAAAGGAAGTTAAGATATCTAAAAGATAAAGGTTAGGAGTGAGTGTATTCTAGACTTAGAGGAATACCTGTGCAAAGGAACTGAGGAGGTAGATTCATCCATATTCATGGAATAGCTATATCTTCAGGCTACAATGGAAAGTGCAGGGAAAGGAGTATTATCCAGTATTTTAAAAGCTGGGGAAGGAATGGCTTCTGAACAAGTGCCTAGAAAATGAGTTTTTACTATAGGTGGTAAGCAATAAAGAATCATTGATGAGTTTTATGTAGAACTGTGACATCATGTTTTATGTACATATTAAAGAATAATATAAAAGTGATTTAATTGATGAATTAGAGGAAGCAGAGACAAAAAATGAACACCTCTTTGAAGGTGGTGGAAATAGCTGAGGCAGTTAATAATGGGTGTCTAAACTAAGATGGCAGTCCTGGCCATAGAAAGTTGAGTGAAATGCTAAAGACACTGTATAAGTAAGATTGATAGGATGAATAACTAACTAGATATAGCAAGTAACAAATGGGGAAAAAGTAAAAGACAATACTAAGCTTCTAGCATAAGTGACTAGACAAATGGTAAAGACACTGACAGTAATGAGAAAGGCAAGTGGAACAGTTTTGAGTGGAAAGATTATAAATTTTTCTTTTTTTATATATGGAGTTTTAGTTGCTGCCAAGAATCTAGTTGAAGATGCCTACCATGTTGTTAGAAATGTTTATTTGGAGATCCAAAGGAAAGTTAATCCTAAACATATAGATTTTCATATTATCTAAATAAAGATAATAGCTGAACCTATAAATGATGGTGAAATTATGAATGAAGAGAATATAGAAAAAATAGAGCAGGTCTGAGTTCAGATTCATAGAGAACATCTACCTTAAGGGAAAACAGGATGAGGAGGAGAAGACAGTAGAGGAGATAAGAGAAATGGTCATGGATGTAGAGAAAAAAAAAAAAAAAAAAAGGATGTATCAGAATTTAAGGAATGAGAAAGTATCAAGGAAGAAGGAATGGCTAAATATTTGAATGATACAGGCAGAACAAAGAGGGGGAAGACTGAAAAGAAGATTTTTGACAGAACAGATTCACTTTTGAGGTGATTGTTTCTAGAGAGTGATGAAATAAAAGCCAAATTTAAAAGGCATGGGAATTGGTTCAACAGTGAGTGCTAGAATTTCTTATTAAGACTAAATAAAACTTTAAGCAAAAGTAATTTTGAGGCAGTCAATGCTGGAAAACAACAGGTTCTTTTATTTAGCATGTTTAAGGGGAAGTGAAAATGTTTAATGAAAGCTATTCCAATATTTGTAGAAAGAGAAGCAAAGAAAAAGAAAAAAATAGTCCTAGGGCAGCATCTACTCCCTCCAAACTGAGAAAACTAACACCTCAAAAATTTGGGCAGTTCCATGAGATCATCTAACTTAGGTATGAACTGATACCAAAGTATCTCCAAAGTAGAACTAAGAAAAGCAAAGGATAAAAACAAGAATGGTAGTCATCTGACAATGATAGGAGGAGGAAGTCTGCAGTTATCTTATGAAAGGCTGAACCAAAAACCCACAGCACATCTTCACAAGCTCTCCTTTGTATTCTTGGGTTTATCTGTCTTTACCCCATGAAGAAGGATAGCACTATACATCAAAACAATTCAAGTGTTTTAGAAAAAAGATTTTTTAAACCTCTTTAAGGTTGTGAGCCCATATGTGGTTACATAGGTGGATTTGAGGGGTTTAAAATTATGATTTATGATCAGTAAATGTTTGATTTGCATACCTATTTCACAAATCTATTTTGGGGTATGTAAAAATTTATTAAGGGAAAAGGGGTTGCAAATGGGAAAAGTTTAAGAAGTCCTATTTTAGAGGAAAGAGTGGAATCACATTTAGCTGCAGCCAAAGAATTTCCAATCTCTGAAATCACAGGCAAAACAAATCAATCAGGACAAAATAGAAAAAAGGAGAAAATATCAGGAAGAGGGGACACAGGGTATAAGAAGGTGTTGAATGAATAAAAATTAGCCCCCCAAAACCTGTCAGTTTCTTTCTTCCCAATAGACAAAGGAATATAGAAAATAGAAATTTAACACTGAAGATAAAAGAGAAGTGGGATATTATTTCAAGGAGAGAGATGAGTAACTGGGAGTATTTTAGGATTAGACAGAAGCAGGCATATTTATAGTTTTATAGAAACAGGCCAGTGGAAAGGGAGAAAGTGAAGGTACCTGAGAAAAAAGGGAAGAATGATTTATCAAGATCCCCAAGAAAATAGAAAAGGATCAAGAGTATTGAAAGGGTTAATCTTGGTAAACAAAAGGAAATCTTATGAAGCAGAAAGAAATAAATAGAATTTTAAAATATGGAGGAGGATAGTCTCAGTGAAATGGGGGGTCAGGACAAATGCTATATATTTAATGTATCTGGGTGAGGCTGCATGTTGTAGAGAAAAGGAAAGATTGGGAATGGTTAGTGGAGAAAATTAAAGGGAAGCAACTAAATTGAAATAAAGCATTGTTAAACAAATTAGGTTCTTGCTAAAGTTATAAGAAAGGAAATCAGCAGGCTTTTGTAACTTTCTCAAACAACTAATCATGGTACAGAAGTCAAAGACAATTCAGAGTAGGTAGATACCAGTGAATTGGAATAAGAGAATTTTGCACAGGACCAAAGTCTGTCAGGAAAAGACTATGGCTTCTCTATATAGAAAGGAGGTATGAAAGCATGCACCTTAAATTCAGGGCAGTAAGTAGTGCTGGGTAAGTGGAGTGAGGGACTGATAGGTTAATTGGTAGACAAGACATATCAGTAGCAAAGGAGAAATTGTTGAGTTAACTAAAATTTAATCATCAAAAAAGCTTAAAGAACTAATGGCAACCAAATTCTAAATACTGTAGAATATAAGATATTAGCTGCTATCACTAATCTCATTGCAGGAGGTTTGGGAACTTCACATAGAAGCCATAAAATATATGGTTGGTTGGTTGTTCTTTGTTCCGGAAGAGGACAAAAATGATATCACTATGCTGGAGTCAACGTACAATGTGTCTGACTGTAGCTGATCAGACCAATATGAGCTTGGAATGCTTTGAAACAGTCAGACAAAAATAGTCCATATAAACATTAAACATAAGAGCATAAAGCATATAATGAAGGAGGTGAAAGACATCACATTTCTTACTTAAGTAGTCATGCAGTCCCTGGGAGTCACCATATATTTTCTTCAATATTATGAACTAAATGAAGGACATGATAATTTTGTTTTAAGATTCCTGTAGCTTCTAGATCACAAACTTGCCCTTCTTTATTGATTAAAATTAAATCAAAATTAGCATTTCTGCATAAGGCTTCTTCTACCCTATAAAAGATTAAAATATCAGGAAAGGGAGAGCTGAATTTGTTAAATTCCCTATTTTTAGCAGAATTAGATTTTAAGTTATTAAAATATTTTAGGTACTTCATCAATATCTTTTGCTTTTATGCCAGTTTTATAATTTATATTAAGAAATCATCATCCATGTTATCCACCTGGTCAAGCAGTCTGAATATGTACAAAATGATTACATTTCTATTTCACTCTCCTTTTTTCCTCATGAAATTTTCATTGTGTTTCCAATCTCATGGTTAAAAATTTCCATAAGTATGTATGTCTTCTACATTCAATGCTATTTTTCTCTCCAATAGTTTTGTTTTGCTTGTACAATTTCTATTTTTCCACTGTTGTAGTCTAGCCATAAATTCCATTCTCTGTAATTTTGTCTATACCTGTCATGAAATATTTCATGGTTAAAAAAATCTAGTTTACTTTGCTGTCTATAGCATGCATTAGTACCATACATCTGGAGCCATAAAATTGTTTGCAATGAGCTTCCTTTTAACTTTCATGTGAGAAATTCTATGTGCAATAGGGACTATAGGAGATACAAAGAAACATTAAATGTAGTCCTTACCCTTAAGAAATATTTGTTTTTTTGTTTAAAATCTGTGATGCAGCTTTACTATACATATGTATATAGGTAGGTAGGTATGTGTTTGTTTATAAATACACATACACACACACACACACACACACACATATATATATACATATAAATCTTTGCATATATACATGGATCTATATTGCACATATACACATATAAACATATATTGTGTGTATATGTGAAGAGAGAGATGATGATAGACAGATGAGAGTGATGATGATAGACAGACAGATAATCATGTTTTGTCCTTCTTATTGCCTGGGTTTGCAGTTTCATGTGGCCTTTTTTCTTATATCCCATCCAATTCAGTTTAAAGGCTTCTTAATCAAGTTGCCCAGTTTCCTAGCAAAGACACTTTTCCCAATTTCGGGAAGGTGTGCGTTGTCCTTTAACAAAAATATGTCATTCTAATTGCACTGTCGTCAAGGAAACCAATTCCTTTTCTTAGCTACCATATAAATTTTCCAAGTTTACTCCCCAGGACACCCTCTCTTTTCCAAATAATGACTGTTTACTGGAAGAAGAGAGAACAATTCCACATGTCCTTAATCCTTGAATCTCATAGCTATGGATTCTAGACTTCTACTGACTGTACAATTCATTTCTAGGGGCATCAGCAAAATAAAGTCGTTATTAGTAAATTTGATGAAAGGTTTCTGCCATATCTTGGATATATGCTTCACTAAAGTAACAAACACATCTTTGAATTTGTTGTATTTGGTGCTTCACAGAACAACATTCATACCCTATCATTAGGGAATCACCAACATTACCTATTTGTGATGAGTATGATAATGGAATTCTACTAATATCTTATTGCATATGCATTTATCTTATCAAAATGTCTACAATGCTGGTTCCATGCGAAAAGTTTTATAAGCCTTTCAGAGATAGATTTAATTGGTTTTTTTTCACCCTATCTATTTTATATAACCTATAAGTCAAAGTAGCAGCTGTTGGTACTTATATTTCTGAAAACTCTAGAAGAATTAACAGTACTTCTTAATGATCCTGGAAACTCTCTCAATGGAAATTTCCCAATTCTGTTCCAGTTTTCCAATGCTCCTGGATATAAATTCTGATCATAAGGACAATAATGAGGTTTAATCACTTGGATTTCTTCATAACTCTTTTCTTCTATGATTGAAGATAACAGATTTTATTGGCTTTTAAGAATAAGCAGTTCAGTCAACTATGTTCTCCAACTTATCAGAAGCAAACTACTAAGCTAAAATAATACTCTGGTACTTTATATTGGCATAAAGGTAGTTACTGAAATTTCAAGGTCTATACAATGAAGAACAATTTGACAAGCTCTACCAAACTAGAAGAGGATTATTAATAGAAATTTGGGCTCCAGGTGATTACTTTTTGAGAGGGGAATAATATCAACATATAAATACCATCTACTAAGAGTCTAAAGTGTATATTGGTGCAAGATAACAATTAACAACTCTTTAAAATGCTGAAGCTTCAGGCAATTGGTTAGAAGAGAGAAATAAGGTGGGGTATGTGTGATGTGTATGTATTTGGAGATGGGTTATGCTAAACACAAACAAATATTATTAAAAATTTTTCAAAGTCATCAATGATTTTTCTTTAAAAGGAAATTTGTGCAGGAGCACCAATAAATCAGTGATTATCTTTATCACCCACTAACTATTAAGCCTTGTTCTATATGATGTAAATGATACGAAAACAGAACAAAACTTGTCACTTTCAGTTTAAGATATCAGTAAGTTCAGGTAAATCAGGCTGTGGACATAGCATGTTACATGTTGTTGAATTGTGCCATACAGATTCAGTTCAATTAAAAAAAATATTTACTAAGAATCTATTACATCCTATGAACTGAATGAGGTAAGATAAGATTCAATCTCTGCTTTCTTGAAGGTTATAGTCTATTCGGGGGGGGGGGGTTATCACACATATTCTGTTAACTATAATATAAAATAGTTCACGATAAGACCATAAAAGAGAAGCAAAAAAAATTGTAGTCAAAGGAAAAAAAAGTTATTTATTGTCTCAGAAAAGGGAGAAATGAGAAGTCTACTTGGAGAAGATGATGACTTAAATTAAGCTTGTCCTACCAAAAGAAAAGAGAGACAGGCTAAGAATGGTATTCATATCATGAATGAAAGTAGATAGAAAATATTTAACAGTACATGACAGCATAGCTATTAAGTTAATCAAGTCCTTAGTCAAGTCTTTCCTCCTCATTAAAACTTTCATTGTTTACTATCAGCTATATTAATTTCTCCCCAGCTCAATTGACCTTTACTTTGCAACTTTGATTGGTGTAATCATTTCAAAAAACTAGGGATAGGCTTTTAAGCTGTAAATTTTTGGTATAAAGAATTACTAGATAAGGAAACTTTCTATATCAATCAATCAAATAAATATTTATTAAGTACTTACTATGTGCCAGGTACTATGATAAGATCTGGGGATATAAAATGAGGTAGGACAGTTCCTGTACTCAATGAGCTTAAATCTAGTGGAGGAAACAATATGCAACCAAATACAAGCAAAATAAGCTATATAAAAAGCAAATAATTAACAAAGACAAGGCAGTAGAAATAAGAGAGTTTGGGCCAGGATTCCAAGAAAAATTGATGTTTTAGTCATAATTTAAAGAAAGCCAGAGAGGTCAATAGGTAATGCAGAGGGAGAGCATTCCAAAAATGAAGGGATAGGCAGAATAAATACCAGAGCCAAGAGATCAAGTGTAATGGCCACAGAAGCTATTATCATGGGATCAAAAATTAGATGTCAGGAGTCAGGTATTAAAAAACTGGAAACATAGGAATGAGAGAGATTATGGATCTTTATTTTAGGACAATAATTTTATTGACTGAATAAAAAATGAATCAGGATGAAGACAGACTTGGGGAAGGGAGGCTTACCAGACTATAGCAGTAACCCAGGTATGAAGTGATGAAACTTGCACTAGAGCCATGGCAGTGTCAGAGAAGAAAAGGGTCATAATCAAGAGCTGTTGCAAAAGTGAAATAAACAGACCTTGACAACATCTTGGATATGAAGGATAAGAGATATAAGGAATCCAGGATGACACCTAGATTGTGAGCCTAAGGAACTAGGAGAATGATGTTACCTCTACAATAATAAGAAAGGTAGGAGTGGACAAAGGTTTAGGGAAAGGATAATAAGTTCTGTTTTGTATATATATTGAATTTAAGATATTTACTAGACATCCAGTTCAAGGTATATAAAAGGTAGTTGAGATGAGAGATTGGAGGTCAGCAGAGATTGAGATAAATTATTTTTTTTACCACTTATAAAGGCTTATCTAAAATCTTAAATAACTTGCCTAACTAAGGTCACACAGCCAGGATGTATCAGAAATAGGACTTAAATCCATATTTTCCTGGTGACAATGGACAATTTTCTATCCATATATAATTTTGCCACTAATGTAAAGAAATGCATATTAATTTAGTATAGTAAAAGATTTTGCTGCACAGTGAAGAGAGAGGTGCTAATCACAAGTCAAGGTGACTTGGGGTAATGGATGGAGTTAAAGTCCTCAGAAGTATGGTCTATATCAAGCCAAAGTTCTTAATCAGGGAACTCTTAATTTGTATTTTTGTTTGTTTTCAACATTCTGATCTTTGTATTCAACTGTGTCCATGACACCAAATATATTACAAACATCTAATGGCAAGGGAAATCCAAAGATAGGAAATAGGAGGAAAAGTGTTGGCATTGGAGGTATAGGAAGAAAATGGTAAGTTAGGAGTCAATTCAAAACAAATTAACAAAATAGCACAGAATAGATGCAAAAAGAATACCCAGGATAGAAAATGACAGATAAGGAAGCAAGAAAATAGGACTTTGTAATGCTTTAATGTTAATAAAATGGTAATGGTTACTAGGAAGAAAAGTAGTCATATGACCAGGATTCCTTATCTATGACTTCTTTTTAAAAGCCATTTGGGATAGGAATTTTGCTTAAAGAACCTTTTGCCTCTTAAGGAACTGGGGGCTTCAGAGACCAGGCATAGCATATGATTTTATACTGGTGGGCAAGAGTCTCCAGAGTGTATTGGGGAAGAGGGGTGCAGCTCTGAGGTTGAAGGCATGTTTCACCTGAAGAGAATAATCAAAAGAAGAGGTAGAGGGGTAACAATTTTAAATTATCTGACCAAGTTGTCTTAGTGGCATCTGTAGGGTTAGCTTCTGCACAATTTCAAATTACCAATATCTGCCTTCCAAACCCATTGTCTAACTTCCTAGTCATTTGGTTCACCTTTGCAATTCTCTAGAAACTACAGATTTGCACTTGTGTCCCACTTTAGCCAATTATGAATCTCTTTATCCCATTCTCCAAAATAACTTCTTGTTCTTCACTGAAGTTCCCACTATCAAGTGCAACTGATCCCTCAGCTAAATATTAGCAGGGAAACATTTGATTAAACTAATTCATATTAATTGTAAATTATACTCTCACAATCATTTTAAGGTAATTTCCATTCAAAACAGGAGCTATTTTCCCAGTGAATCTCCAATTGATAGGAAAGTTGGGCAATATAACAATAAAGTCAGGCAAAGGGTTAAAAAATAGAAGTAGGACCTTCTTGTTAATTTAGAAATCTTAACCTATGAATTAGATTAATCTGTGAGGAAAGAAGTAGAGTGAGATTGGAGAGAATTTTTTGTGGGCTAGAACAAAGAGGAGAAAAATATACAGATAAGGAAGATGTCTTTATGGGATTGAATTATCCCTATAGGAAAAAGAATGAAGGGCTCCAAGATAATTCCAGATGACTCAGCAGCCCAAGGACAGGTAACATTCACATTAGATAAAATAGTAATAATGCAAAGTAGCTAGAACTTCACAAGCTTCTGACTTCAACAGGAGACTTATAGAGTCCTTAGATGAAAAGGACTTCAGATAAAGCATTGTTAAAGGATCAATAAAGATTTTTTTTCCAGTGTGCAGTAGCAATTAACAGGCAAATAGGTTTGCCGTGTGTCCCAAAAAGTTCTGTAAGATACTGTATCATGTTAAACAATGTGGAAAGGACTAAATGCTTGCCATCTCATCACTGAAAAGTTATAAGTGGTACTGAAAGAATCCAGAGGAATGCAATTGAGACAGTCCAAAGTGTGATGATACAGGCTGAATATCTGAGAAAAGTGCTTTACAGCCGACCAGACGAGAAGATTTACAATTATGAAAGGCACTGCAAAAGCTGCTTGGTTTCCCCCTTTTTACTGAGCTTCATAACAGCCATTAACTCATTTTCCTCAAATGTTCTTCTCTGTCAGCTCAGGAGATGGGAGTTTGTTTGACAGCATTGCCTAAACGGCATCATTATGAATGCTGGCATGCCTCTTAGTCCACCTGACCTAGACGGATCTGCTGCTTATGCATCCTTATAGCATAGCCCTAGAATCTAAAATACATTGAGAAGACAAGTCTGGCTGATTTCTGGATGAAAATCTCCTGTCCGCTGCTGTGTACTTCAGCAAATGTGCTAAGTTGAGCATGAACTTCAGCAAAGGGCTGTTGAGCAAATAAAGGCAGATAAAGAATGTTAAAAGGACTAAAAAATTATAAATTGCAGACTGTCAGACTATCCATAGCCTCAGCTGAGTCCAAATGGCTTTATTCTCTTTTTCTAACATGGCTATTCCTATCTAGTCTCTCCCAATGGGGTTTTTGGGATACAATCCAGCCCATTAAGGATAGAGCCAGCAATGTGCAATGATCCTCAAATTGCAAGAAAGTTTGAAACTATTTAAATATATAGATAGAAATATTGATGTAGATCTTCACCAAGGGATTTCATGTTTTCAACAAAAGTAGTTTTAAATTCCTAGTTTTAGGTAACTTGCCATAGTTCTGTCATGAGGGCAAGTTAAAATTGTACATGGTAAACAAGGTGAGCATTCAGTTTTTGTTTTTGTTTTGTTTTTTCATTGGAAATTTCTATCTCATTTAGCTGATTTTGAGTTGGTATTGATGATATCTAAAAACCCTAATATGCTTTTATTCCATTAACAAACTGTGATCCTCCCCTTATGACTTCCAAATTGGAGTATAATTACATCAAATGGCCAATTCTAATCCCAATAGTGTAGGGCTAATAGTTTAGATGCCAAAACAAATATTTTGTTAAATTCTGGGCACACCTACCTTAGTTGCTTGAATATGTAGATTAAATAATAAATTAAAGAGTTAGAAATGAAGACTTCATCTCATAGAATATGAATCTGTCTTTGAGAGAGGAATCTGCTTACTCAAAGTCATGCGGATTACTTAGTGGAATAATTACATTTGAACCCAGGTAATTTTCTGATTAAGCTAATTTGCACTGTTCTTTTCTTTCTCTGAATCTTCAAGTTGAAATGGGCATAGGTGTTTGCCAAAGGGCAGCTAGATATCAAAAATAAATAGAAGTCATGAGGACCCAAGTTCCAATTTGATCTCAGGCAATTAACATTTACTAGTTATGTGATTCTGGGATCCCAATTACTTAATCCCAATTACCTCATAAAAACAAAACAAAACAACAACAACAACAACAAAAAAGAATTAATGTAATATAACCTTCTGCCTTATGTCAAATATCACATATAGCATCCTTAACATTTATATTGATATAATAATATTATATATTTACAAAATAGCTCTTGCATATTGTAGGGGTTAAGGGCTCAGTACTTCCATAATCTGGAAAATCCATGTAAAAAATGTTGGCCTTTCCTTTGTACTAGGGAAGGAGTTTTAATTTTTTTCTTTTTTCATATTTCATATTGTTAAATTACAGCCTCCTTACAAGAAATCTGACTCAAATCCCAAATTTGCCATTAATCATCTTTGTGACTTGCTAAGTTATGTGTCCTGCCTTAGTCAGTCAGTTAATAGGTATCTATTAAATGACTTCTATGTGCCAAGAACTTGTGCTAAGCACTAAAGATACAAAGTAAGGTTAAAAAAGAATCTCTGCTCTGAAGGAGTATAGTCAAATGAAGGACAAGAAATTATATACAAAAATAATTTATATCAAATGAAATAATTGACAGAGAGAAGGTACTAGAATTAGGAGGGACTGGGGAAAAGTTTCCTGTTTAAGATGGTATTTTAGCTGGGACTTGAAGGGTAATATGGAAGGCATAAGGCAAAGATTGGGAGGGAAAGCATTCCAAGTTTGGGGGAGCCAGTGAAAATTCCCAGAGCTGAGAATAGTGTTTTGTCTCGTTTTAGAAACAGCAAGAAAGTGTCACTAGATTAAAGGGAATAGTTGAGTCATTTTTTAATTGTGTCTAAATTTTTGTGACTCCACTTGGGTTTTCTTGACAAAGATATTGGAGTGATTTGCCATTTCCTTCTCCAGATCATTTTACATATAAGGAAATTGAGGGAAAAAATAAGGTTAAGAGACATACCCAGGATCACAGAGCTAGTGTCAGAAACCAGATTTGAATTTAGGAAGATGAATGTTCTTGACTCCAGGCCTGATACTCTATGCACTGAACCACCTAACTACAGGAGTTTAAAGGGTGAGGGGAGTAGTTTTTATATCCATAAAATCAATGTATTGAATTAGTGGATCTCTGAAGTCTCATTTAGTTAGGCACATCAAACACTTCAGATAAATACTAGTGAATAGATTGCTTGATTCATGAATTCATGATAAACTATTTAGTTATTACTAATATCAATCTTAATTCTCAAATTCTGGATTGATAGAAAACCCTTCATATGATTCAAATACCATTGCAATAGAGCACCCCAGTATTTTAAATCATAAATGATTTTCAATATTGGGGGATATGTTATTACTTTGCCTCTCCAGGGTCCTTGAATCATATGAATTCTGTGAATACTATTCCTGCTGAGAATTAATCATAAGCCAAAAAGGGACAGATCTGAGCTTTTCAGTAAAAGGGTTCTCTCCCTGGAATTCTCTTTGTTTACTTTCTTAAAAGAGACTGAATGCCTTCAGTATTAGGTACCATAGTCATCTCTCTTGATCTTGCTACTCAACTCATCTTTGAATTACTAATACTGCTTTATTAAATCCTTAATATATGGCATGATTTTTATAAGCATGTGCATGAGTGGTACAAGTGGGACTTGCCTAAGTAAAATGAGTATTGTTTACCTGTCAGCTAAGACTGTGGTGCACTGTGCAGTTACATGAGAAAAGATTGCTTTGGTTATAATTATTAAAATGGAGAAAGATAATGGAATATTACAGATAGCTCTTTGTAATCAGAATCTTAGCTCCCAAATTCTAATTCTACCTAAATTTAACTAGATAAATACTCTGTACCTGTATTGCTGTCAGTAAACCTGTTGTAAGGATAAGTGAGGTATATTTTAGACTCTGAAGGGGAAAAAAGCATGCTAAAAATAGTATTAATAATTCAACTCAGTAAAATATTATATTAAGTCAAATCTCTCTTGCATATTGCAGGGGTTAAGGGTACAATCTGGAAAATCTATGTAAAAAAATTTGGCCCTTCCTTTGTACCAGAGAAGAAGTTTGCATTTTTAAAATTTTTTTTCTTTTATAGTGTGTTTATAGTACCTTATTGAATATTTGAGTTAAGTATCATCAACTGGCCTTAACACATCATCTGTGATTTCATCAAAACCTCACCAAAATCCTCATTTAATTTGTTGTACCAACCTGCAATACATAGAAACAATAATAATGAAGAAATAATTGTAAATTTCATTATCATTATCACCATATTACCATCATCTTTGTCAACAGCAATAGATAAAAGGATTTTTTTTTCATTTAAATCAATATTCATCTTGCCCACTTCACTTTTTTTGACCATTCTTAGTTATAATTGTTTAATATTTCTCTTTTCTTGCATCAACAAATTTTTCTCCTCTGTGGCATATTTTCCTAGGGGTGGAACTCATTTATTTTGTTAAAACCACAAACCTTTTCTTCTGCAATTTGCCAAATTACAATCTCCAGGACATATATTAGAAAACTGAATTCACTTATAGAGGTTGAGGCTATGTCTTTTATATTAAAATGTTGCATTAAAATGTTCTGCATTCTAGCAGAGGGGGAAGAAATCATGATCAAAGTGCAGATCACATTCTGGTCAGTTTATGTATGATACATTCAAGACAGAAAAATCTACAGCCAACAATCTACACTTTTTACTTGCTCTCAAAATCTTCTGTACTCCCTTCCTTCCACAGAGCATGAGGTCTTGCTTCCCTATCCTGATATGTAATTATGTGATGGCACCCAGGAAATGGGTTTAATCAGTTGCAAAGGCTCAATGTGCATCATACTATCTGAATCCTATACATCTTAAAACATTTATCAACATCCCTTTCCCTTATTCATAATTCTGATGTATCTGGTATTCTCATGTCATATCACTCTATTACATTACACAACATAACAACATTGCACAATGGAATTATGAAATACTGGCTAGCTTCAGCAAATATAAAGAGATAATATACTTGTTTTCAACTGAGAGAGCTTCTATTAGTTCATAGGGTGTCTTGACTTGCCAAATAGCAAACGACAACTCGAAACGGGTGCAAATCAAAAATTCAACTCAGGCATCTAACCTCATACTGTTCACATGTCAAATGTGAGCAAGAACAGCAGGAAACTGGCCTGTTCTTTCTAATTACAATTATGCTAAGAGGTTAGCACAAGTCTACTTAAAATCATAAACCCTTTTGGGGGAAGGATTGGTGCTTTCATTTCATTGCATATTCATATGATTAGAGAACTATTTTATTCTGCTGTGGGGGGTAAGGGAATAGAATGTCTCTCATTGTCCAATGGACCCTTATTTTAGATGCTATCAAAAGTACCAGAAATGTAATCACACATTGTCTAGTTCTCATGCAAATGGTAAAGAGCTTGATAAAAACAAAGGAGAAAGGCTTTCTCCCCTCTCCTAAGTTCCCTTCCAACAAGAATCACAAATTTCTGGTTGAAATGAAAGACCTTTAATTGGATGAAATCCCTCTCCAAAACCTAATAGAGTTTAGGCCAGAAGGAGAGTTGGGCTGCAGTACAATTCTCGGTCTTACTAGGGAGTCGCATTTTTCCAACCAACCCAGGTCCCTTTTTGCTAAAGCTGGTGTTGCTATTAGCGGGGCTTAATTCTACCAACTGCTCCGCTCATCTCAAGTGTCATTGTGAGCTAAGTGAAGGTGGGCATGAGAAACTATAGCAAGTCATTGATTGAAGAATCAAGTGATTGATCGATATTGGGCCAAAATAATCTTCTTGTTCATCCATTGGCTTGCCACTGATTGAGAAGCCAGGAGCACTGAAAGCAAGCCAAGTCTGTCAGATGTGCCACTGAGAACACTGTTCCTTACAGAATATTTTCAGATGCCAGATGCCAATCACTCATGGGACTTTGCTGCTCAATAAGAATTTCAGATATGGACTTAATTATACCCTGGCATAAAAGGGATGATGGTGGAAGCAGAGGCAACCTTATTTTTAGCAAATTCAGCTCTTAACCACCACAGACTGAGCAACTCTATTTTAAGGGCTTATTATTGTTGTTGTTTGGTGATTTTAAATTACTGTTGCTAGAAGAAGTAGGATTGACAGCTGTGGGGGTTGAAGGTCCTCACCCTGAGAGCAAGGAGAGGCACAGTGGTGGTTTGGCAGGAGTGGGGCCCTGCTGCCTGGGCAGTGACCTTGGAGGACCACCTCTGGGGGTGGGGAATGCTTTGTAACTCAGTAATAATCACGCAAACACACAGTGCTGCTTGCTTCAAATAATTGGCTCTAATGTTTGTCTCACAGCACTTCAGGGACAGATTGAAAGACAATCAAGGAATCTGGCTGCCGAATAAAAGGACTAAGGGGAAACTTGGAGGCAGAGCAGCCCTATTCTTATTAGTGCTTTCTTATCTGTTTAGCCTTGCCCACATGACAGCCTCTTTGGACCCAGAAAAGGCCCAAGGAGGCAAAAATAAGTTACATTTGCCCAATCCCTACTCTGTGCAAGGCACCTATGCTGGGGAAGTAATAAAGAACTGGAAAAATAGAAAACAGTTCCTTTTTTCTAAGATGAAATCTAACTCCAGGTACGGAAATAAAACATCCACTTGGAAAGTAGTTTATGAAAATATATCACATGACCTATCAACAAGTGGCAAAGAATAAGATATGCAGTTATAAGGTACATAAATCTAGACCCAAAATAAATGCTGATAAGATTCAGAGTAAAGGAGTGAGCAGTCAGATAGAGATAATCACAGAAATCTTCCAAAAGAAGAAAGCTTCTTATTTGCTTACACATTCACCCATCTCCCCCACTCCCATACTAGGAATTAGAAAAAGTCATTTTACCCAGACCATTGGAGGCAGGCAGCCATCAGAAGGTAATGGCTTATTGTTATTAGCAACATAAACTAGCATTCTATTGGTGATGGAGAGTCCCGATCAGCACATTCCTGCTTCCCAGGGCTTTGCAGCCCCCATTTCTGAGCTACATTTTAAGAAGCAATGAGCCAAAGACAACATACTTGGAACTGTTCTTTCATTATTTATTTATTCATTGTCTTCTGTATATTGCTTTAAAAAGTTCCTCATTTAATACCAGGTTATCATTTGGCAGTAAAAATAATTTTAAAGCAACTAAGATGTGCAAGATACTCTCTTTGGTATTGAAGAAAGTGACATTCTAAATCAAGAGAGAAAGAGCATCTGCCCTTACAGAGCTTATAATCCAACAAGAGACACTGGTCACCAAAATTGAAATATTGAACACCAGGGAAGCAACAGCTGCATCATTTTAAAGTTTAAAGTTTGCAGATGAGGAGTTAAATGGCAGGCAGTTAAATTGCACTCACCCTGGATTTCAAGGAAACAGATTTCAACTTATCAGAATGTCAAAGATGATAAAAGACAGAAAGAGTCAATGTTGGAAGGGCTGTGGGAAGACTGGCACACCAATACACTACCGTGAAGCTGTGAATTTGGTCCAACTATTCAGGAAAATAATTTGAAATTATTCAAGAAAAGTCCTTTGGCTCAATAATTCCACTACCAATAATTTATATCCCAAAGAGGTCAAAGACAGAAAGACCCCATATATACTAAAATATTAATGACAATATTTTTTGAGGCAAGAAATTTTTAGAAAAAAGATGGTGTTTATTGAGTGAGGAATGGCCAAATAATTATATAGTAATGTAATGAAATATAATTACATAGAAAGAGATTGCAAATATGATGAATTCATGGAATTATAAGAAAGTAGGTATGAATTCATGCAGAGTGAAAAAAGTAGAACTAAGAGAACAATATACATAATTACTATAATAAAGTAAATGAAATAATACTAAAAGGCAGGTGAACACTAATTGCAACAAACAATTTCAGCTTCAGAAAATAGATGATGAGACATATTTCCTTTCCCCCAGAGAGATGGGCAACACAATAGATAACTGCTACATGCATATATTATCAGACAAATGTCATCTGGTTAATTTTTTTTCTGGAATTGCTTTTTTCATAGTTTCATACAAGGAAAGATTCAAAAATGGGGCCTGGGGAATGTGTTTGGAAAATGATTGTGATATAAAAAAGGCATTAGTAAAATATTTCTTTTATAGAAAACAAAATATAAAGAGTTCAAAAAAAAAGGATAGTTAAGATTTCGTGACTCAGGCTTCTACAGAAGCAAGTAGCTCAGGTGAAATAAAATACCCTCAAAAATAGCAAATAGGGAATCTAAATACAGGGTAATTTTTTTAATATTACGACAATACCAAATTAATCTCAGTAAGTTCAAATCTTCAGGTCCACATAAATTGCATTCTAAGTTACTGAAAGAATTTTTAGATGAGAACCACTATTAATAATCTTTTTAAATTGCATAAATATAGATGCTCAGTAGAACCAAAAGGAGGCAAATGTCCTAATTTTTTTTAAAAAAGAGGATCCTGAATCCTCAAATTATAGACCCGTGAGCTTTACCTCAATACTCAGGAACATTCAAGAATTCATCTTTCATTTAAATTTTAATTTCCCATTTCATTATGACCTTGAAAATCATTAATAAATGTGAACATTTCCTTTTTCAAAACCAAAACAAAACAAAAAAAAAGAGAAGACTGAATATGTAACTATGAATATCCATATCATGTAACTTGATTGTTTTATAATATATGTATATATATATACATATATATGTATGTATATATATATATATATATATATATATATATATATTGAATTCAACATGGTAGATCTAAAAATTCCCTGATTGTCTATGGCCTTTTTGAACTTCCTTCTGATATCATCTGTGTATTTTTAAATGATATATTGGCATTCATTTCTTTTCTTCCATTTTATTTTTTAATATCACCACACACCCTTCCTAATCCTTCTCTTCTAACAAATAAGTAGTCATGCAAAACCAATCTATAAACATTGGCTGTTCCTAAAAATATATTTCTCATTTTTGCACCTTTAGTCCATCACTTCTGTGTCAAAAGATGGAAGCAAGTATAGAATGCATTATTAAAGGGATGCTTTGTGAGCACTTAGAACAGGAAGAAATGCTGAATAAAAGAAAGAATGTAACTTAAAAACAAATCAAGACAGACCTAACTCAATTTACTTTTCAGACAAAATTATTAGACTGACAAATCAGAGGCATACTATAAACACATCATACCTGGATTTCAGCAAGACATTTGACAAAATTTTTTATCATATATTTAAGTTTTAGGTTAGTTAAATAGTATAATTAAAAGGAGCAACTAGAGAGAGTGTTAATTAACGAGGTGATGTCAACACAAAGGAGTATCTCTAGTGAAATATTTTTATCATTTGCTTGGTTAAAAGGATAGATGGCATGTCTTCCAAATATCTAAATGACAAGAAACTGAAAGAGATCGTTAACACAGTACATGATTAAATAAGGATCACAAAAAAATCTCAAGTTAATAGAATAATAGTCAGAATCTAATAAAATGAAATGAAATGAGGATAAATGTAAAGCTTACAATTAATTTTTTAAAAACCACATAAGTACTTGATGGTAGAAATATAACTTTAAAAAAAATCATGCAAAAAAAAAAAAAAAAAAAAAAAGACTTTCAAGTTCTGCTGTGAGTCAGCAGTCTGAAATGGCAGCCAGAAATGCTAATTATATCTTAGCTTGTATTACATAAAGAAAAATTCCAAGAACAAGGGAGAAGATAATCCCTATGTATTCTTTCTTAGATAACTTCTAGAATTCCTGGCACAAAGTAGATATTTGATCAATCAATATTTCTTGATTGATTGGTTGGTTAGTTGGTTGTTTACTCTAAAAGAGGAGGTTTGGCTAAATAATTTTTTAAAGTATTTACTGCTTTCCATTTATGATCTTACAGTCTTACAGTCTATACTGTTCAGTATAAAAGAAAACTTGCTAACATTTATGCTAGAGATATGTAATAGATTTTTTTTCTTCAATGCAGATCTTTAAGTTGAAGCTCAATGATCACTTGTTCAAGATATTGTAGGGAAAAATGCTTATTCAGATATTTGTTGTACTGACTGATCTCAAAGATCCTTTCTATAAGATTCTATGAAAAGACCAATAAAAATGTCATGTTCTAAAATATGCTTATATATTTCAGTGCACTAATAAGATGGCAAAACATTCTTTGTGAAGGTTTTAACTTATATTTTCTTTTTCATTTTGAAATTAGCAATAATAAACAATAACAATAATGCAAATGTTCTAAAATACAAAAACAAAAAGAAAGGTTATATATAAAACTATGCTATTCTATAATATAGTTTGTTTTTCAGAAATATATATTAAATTGAACAAGGTAATTAGAAAATTGCGCTTTTTATGTTCCCTTATGAAATCCTTTTTTGCTTTCTTCTGTGTATTTTTTATATTTCATTATCATTTGGTATTTTCTTTTTTTTTTTGTATCTACCTAGTAACTCACGCTCCTCCCAAATAGAAGACTTTCTTTATATTTTATTGATATAACTACAAATGTCAAATAGGCAACATTAGGTTTGCTTTAAGTTTTTTTAATATTTATTCAACCTCATTCTTCCTATGGTTCTCACAATGCTGTACAAGTAGCAAAAATGAAGAGTCCTTCCATGTAAATAGTCCATATACCCCTGAAGTGATTCTGTTCTATATTTCCATTTCAGAAAGCTCAACATGAGTAGAGCAACCATCCCAGCCCTGTCTATCATATTTCTCATTCTACTACTACTGTGTTCATACAAAGCAAACAGACCACTCAATCTGTCCAAAGCATGTGGAGGTAGTTCACAGCAGTGGACACTAATAACCTGTCTTAATCAATCAATCAGCAAATGTTTATTGAGCACATACCATTTGGGTAAAGGGAAAGGAAGTAGAGAGGAGAATAAGATATGCTAGCCATTAAAATTATATAAAAAAATAGAATGGGCAACTTCTGGAAATAATAGGTTCTCCTTTGTTTGATGTCTCCAAGCACTGGTTATCACTTTCTGGGGGACATTGTAAGAGAGAATTCTCAGTCCTTTACTTTTAGATAGAAAGACCTTTAAAGTGCCTTCTATCTAAGGTTCTATGATATCTGTTCTCAAGGAGGTAATTAGATAAATTATATGCAAATAAAAAGATAACATGCAGTAAATGTCATTGCTAAATGAACTGCATGGGAGAATGCTACTATATACAAATATGAACAAAATAGGAGGTGATTTTTGTTTGCATTTGATCAGGAGTAGTAAAGGAGGGAGATGGGAAACTATAAGCTTGCTTTAAACATTTTGAGCTTAAAATGATGGCATTATATCAAAATGAAATAAAATGTTCATCATACCATTAAAGATGGGGAACTAATTTGCCCAGGAGAAAGTTAATATGATAATTCTATTAGGAAATTTTACCTTGTATCAAGGTTCTGCTGGAGTCAGCTTTAACTATTTCAAAAGTTGAATATTAATTTTTTCAGTACGAGTAATTAGATCTCAAAAATTGACAATCGCTACAAATAAGGAACTGATTTGGGGGGAGGGAGTAATGGGATGTTTAGAAAGGCCTACCATCGCTGGTGTGAGGGCTTTTCAAAGCTCTTTTCAGGGCTGTTCATTCACTTTTAGTTATCATCTGATACTTAACTCTATGACTCCAAGAAATTGTAGTATGTGCATAAAAATTAGTACAACCTTCTCAGCAGATGAGCTAGACAAGGCCTTAAACCTTTCAGTGAGTTTAAGGGAGTATCTATCCCAAGAATGATAAGATTTTCCCCAGAACAGGTGAATTAAAATAATTTATTCCAAAGACATTAAGAAGGCTTAAAGCAGATGCCATGGAGCTCTTGGAGCTTGAGTAGACATTGAAGACACAAAGATCATCCATTGCATCCCAGGCCATCACTATCATCTTGAGCTTTATCCTGACACTAGACTTTGATGACTCTGAAAAAAATGAGACTTTTCTGAAAGATATCACTGGTCTGATATGCAAGTCAAGATATCACTTGATGATGTCATTCATTTTCATCAAAAACAAAGTATTAAGGATTCATATTAAATTTAAAAGTGTGTGTATACACTATTTCCCCAGACATCCCAATTGTTAAACATTTGCCAGTAGATAGGCAGAGCTCTTATATCAAACAAAAATCTACCTCTCTCCAATTTTTCCCTATAGCTTCTTTTTACTTTTTCTTTCCTTTAAGGCAAGTAAAACAAATCCAATCCCTTTCCACATGACAGCAAGAGAGATTGATAGTAACTCTCCCTATACCTGTTGAGAATTATATCATTAATTGTCCCTCCCTTAAAATTAAATTAAACATCATTAATGAGTATTTATAAATTAAGCAAGAAAATATTTATTAATCACACTGTTCTAGGCACTGGAGATTTGAATAAAAATGAAAAACAATCTCTACTCCTAAGGAACTTGTATTCTATTAGGGGAGGCAATTATGTAAGCATATAAGAATATGTAAAGTGCTATGAAGTAAATAAAGGTGAGACATTAACACAAGAGAAGAAAGTACAGATAAGTATAGGAGAAGGAACAGAACAAATACTTATTAAGCACCAACTTTTTTTTAACAATTCTGCTAAATGCTTTACATATATCTATTTTGATCCTCCCAGAAACTTTTGGAGTTATATAGTATTATTATCTCTATTTTACAGTAGAGGCAAAGAGAGCTTTAAATGACTTGTCCAGAATAATACAAAATTTAAACATAAGTTTTCTTAACATAGGGCCTAGCTCCCAATAAATTGGACCAGAAATGGTGTTAAAATTGAGCTTTGAAGGAAACTGAGGATTTTGGGGGATAGAGATGAGGAGGGAAAGCATTAGGGATGTCTTATTCAAAGCTATGGGAGCAGGAGATGGAATAGCATATATATAAGGAAGAGCAAAAAGACCAGTTTGGCTGATACATAAAGCATGTGAAAGGGAATGATAGGGCAAAGCCAAAAGTAAATAGTTGTAAATGAGTTGAAGGGGGCTGTGTTGGATGGCAGTAATAGGGAGCCACTGGCATTTACTAAGTAGAAGAGTGATGTTGTCAGACCTTTGATTTAGAAATAACACTTTGGCAGCTGTGTGGAGATTGCACTAAAGGAGAGGAGGATTGTGTAGCAGAGAGACCAATTAAAGACTACTGCAGTAATCCTGGCAAGAGGTGATCATCTCCTGAATTAGGTGGCTCTGAGAGCATAGGGAAAGGAATAAATATGAATGCTGTAGAATTAGAATCAGTAAAATTAGCAAGAGATTGAATACATAGAGTGGGTACGAAAAAAAAATTGATAATGACTATGAAATTGTAAACCTGGGTGTCTGGAAGGATAGTAATTAGGAAATTCAGGAGAATATTGGATTTGGGAGGAATAATTGCTTCTATATTTAAAAATATTGAATTTAAGATGCCCACAGAACTTCTTTTTAGAAACATCTAGTAAGCTATAATGTGGAGATCACTTGGGTAGCCTAGAACTGGATGTAAAACTGATTATAAAATATAGGGAGCCCAGAACTGGATATAACACTGGATATAAAATATAGGAAGATTTCTGTTTAATTAAACCCATAAGAGCTGATCTTATCACTCAGTAAGAATATAAACATACAAAAGGATTAAGGAAAGACCCTTGGGATTAACACATAGTTGGAGGTGAAATATAAATTATGGCTTTTCTAAATTGACTGAAAAGTAGTATTTTAGAAAAACAGAAGAACCAAAAGAGGGTAGTGTTTTAAAATCCCCAAAAATAGAATATTAAAGATAGTCATCCATGTCAAATGTTCCAGAAAGGTCACAAAGAATGAAGATGGAACAAAAAAAATCATATTTAACAATTAAAACATTAGTAACTTTAAAAAGTAGTTTTACCTGTTAAATGAATAGAGAAACAGATTATAAGGGATTGAAAGGTGACAGAAAAAGAAATGGAGGCAATGATTATAGACAAAATTTTCTAGGAGTCTGTACAAGAAGAGCTATGGAAATAGTGATCAAATGAGTAAGTATGAGAAGTAAGGGATGAAGGGTGAGGAGGTTTCTGTAGCATAATAAAGTCCAGGGAGTGAGAAGTAGAGTCTGAAGAGGAATGGAGGAAAGCAAATTTGGCCTGCCCACTTTCATTAAAATCTAAGGGGATTTACAATCAAAATCTACCATGCCTGCTGCTCCAAGTTTCATCTTCTTGAATCACTTTTATCACATCACCTTCCTCTTTAAAAATCTTCAGTAGCCCCCTACTTGCTTACAGATATAAATTTTTCAACCCACCTTTTAAGGCTTTCCACTATCAGGTATCAACCTCATTCACTCAAATTTTGACTCGATAGTGTTCTCCATTGTTCTCATTATGCTCAGAACACACATTATACTTTACAATTTCACACAACAGGTCACCATAACCCTCCTCCTTCCTATTTAATGAAATTTTAACCAAGCTTGATTACAATTCCATTACCTCCTTTTTGAAGGCTTTCCTGGTCATCTCTGATCAACGTGACTTTCCCTTCCTCTGCTGGAGCATTTTCTGTGTGTGTACACTTATTAACTTTTTATTTATGTTTCATTTATTTTTATGAGTACTTATTCTTTCCCCTATTAGATTATAAGTTCTTCATGAGTAGGGATTACTTCATTTTTTGTACATATATCTTCATTGCCTAGAACACTATCTGCCATATAATAAGCAGGTAACAAGTACATGTTGATTGTATCATTGATCTTGCATGTTTATCATGCATATTTTTAGATGTCTAAATCTTAAATTCCCAAATGTATTCTGAGGGCTTTTTGTACAGGGACTGTAATGAGCGAGGAGGGTAGAAAGAGATGGAGAGAAAAATAAGAATAGGACAGTGAGGAAGAGAGGAAGAAAGAAAGAGAGGAAAGGAAGGAGAGAAACAGCAGACAGACACAGCAATAGAGACAGAGAGGGAATGGGAATGAAGTGGGAGGGAGGGAATAAAGTGGAAGAGAGGGAAGAAGAGAGAGAGAAATGCACATATTTTGTTGATATATTTATATCATATATATAATTTATGACATATATGTGTAGCAAATGCACATATACATGTAAACATATTTCACATGTATGCATATATGTGCTTCACATGTATATGTTATATATTCATAATATATATCATCCTTTATAGTACCTATTATTGAACTGTGGGCAAACATGAAAAGTCAGAAAAGATTTCTGGACCTCCAGCCCTGAAATGAAATATCTTTTTGCCATTTAACAACATGGATTTCCTGTGTGACAAAGTCACTTAATTTTCTGAGCCTCAGCTTCCTCATAGGCATAATTAGGAGGATTATTTCCATAGTATCTATCTCAACAGACTTTTGTGGGCATTAAATACGATACAGTGTGTAAAACATTTTCCAGATCTCAAAGCAGTATCTAACAACTATTATCTTTATAGCAAAACTCTTCTCATCCCATTCTATGGAATTCAGTTAAAATAGTCCCAGGATAAGTCATTATCTTCTTATTATTCTTTTACATTTAGCATTCTATTTACTATTTTGCAAAGGAGATAAAATAACTCTTTTGTAATCAAATAAAAGTATCAGGATATAAACTTATCTCTTGAAGGCTCAAAAGAAGCATCCTCAGTACAACAGCATCAGCAGACAAGGACAATACATAACATTCACTTCATCCTAGTCCTATGTGATTTTTATCTCATTTCCTAGGTCTTTATATTTTGAAAGCTTTTCATTCCAACAAGTTTGGAAATTGTGAGTGTTTGGTATGGTGATGTCTATTAATTATTTTCTAAAATATTACTGAATTCATGTTTTGTTGAGTCACTTGTAGAAAACAGTTTACTCTATTCCAGAAAAATTTATTGGTTGAGGTGTCAAAAATATTTTGAGATCTATATTTGTGATGTGGAGATTTGTTATTTGTCAGAATACAGAAGTCTTCAAGCTTCAGATTCATAATTCTAGATACTATATAATTCTTGCTAGGTATTTAGGCAACACTAAATTTATGCAGCCTAAGGTCAGGTGCTGCACAATTTCTTATTTCCTTGAATAATATTTATTGCTCCCAATGTTTGGGGTTCCTTACAGATAACCTTTCAGTAGTTTATGGTAGCAATAATTTGAACTAAATTCCTTCATTTACATCAACAAATCTGCTTGACTTAGCAATCTATCTGATCTTTCTTTATTGACATATTGTTCACTTAGTTTTCATGAATGTCTCCCACTGAGGCTTTTGGGATTTTACTCTAGGATATTAACCATTTAATAGAATTCATTTGGAAGCAAATTGGTTATATTTAAAAATTCCAATAAGATGCTTGTTATTAGCCTCCACTATCATTTGGTATACTAAAATCTTCTTCATTCAAAAGTATTTCTGTAAGTTTTTAAATTTTTACCATGTGCTCTTGCAATATTTTTTCATTGTTTTTCTTTAGTCATTTCAGTCACATTTCATGATCCTTCTTGGAGTTTCCTTGGCAAAAATAATGGAGTGGTTTGACATTTCCTTCTTCAGTTCATTTTACAGATGAGGAAACTGAGGCAAACTGGGTGAAGTGACTTGCCCACACTCATATAGCTAGTAAGTATCTAAGGCTGGATCTGAACTCAGTTCTTCCTGATTCCAGGAATTATTGCACCACATACCTACTCTCTTTTATTAAATGATCTCTTTTATAACCTAATCTCTTTTTTTGTTGGGAAATATTAATATTTCTTTAGTTGACTAAGGACAATAGAAGATTTCCCTAACAGATTTCTAAAGAAATGTTCATTCATGAGTGGTCTCTTGGCACTGACTGTGAATGTCATATGTATTGTATATTCAGGGTTCTTGATTGTTACTAGAGTATATTTCACTTGGTGAGTCAATAACTACTTTGTTCATCATCTAAATTGAAACTGTACCTCCTTGACTTAGAAATGAACAACAGTTGTTTTGTTTTGTTTTCCCTCTCTGTTCATTTTTATATTGCGTTTTCTGACCTTGTTGGACAAATTTTATAACTGTGCCATCAAAGTAAAGTGACATGAGGGCTTGGTCTTCTTGATGTGGTGTTCCCTCACCTCACAAAAAGTTAGCTGGCAGTTCCAAGAAATAAATTGTTTTTGCTGGGCTCTTAAATAATATGATTTGCATGCTTGAAATGAGATCGCCAAAGTAATTGTAGAATATTGCTTGCCATTACAGTCATTAAAAACAGGCAGATGTAGGATCACTCCCAGGGAAAATCTCCCTGCTGGGTTTTCATGGAGATAAGTGCACAAAATCCACTTTTGAAAAGATGTTGAATAGAATGAATTTGCCATTCACTGACTGTCTGATGATGATTTGCTTGTTAATTGGAAGTTTAGGCTTTAGAGAAGCCTTAACAAATTTGATTGCTAAATTCAGTAGGTTTACTCCCTCCTTGTGAACCATATTCAGAGGCATAAATTCTTCTTTCTCCATGTACGTATATGCATTCATTTTGGATTTACGTGGAAAACAAAAAAGCCTTTCACCAGTCCTTTTATTTGCAGTACTTTTTGGAATAACTTCACTGAGCAAGGACATGGCATTTTGCCCCATTAGTAAGTGTCACAGGTATTTAAATATCTACAAATAACCCAAGAGAGACAAAGCAATGAAGTAAGCAGAGATGTTCAGCTGAAACTTTGCATCAGGCAGCCTAACCATACTCGTTCTGATTAATGTCGCCTACTGTGCTGCTAACAGCTGAGCGGATGGACAATGGCTTGTAGGTGAAGTCTCATTTTCATTCTAAATCAGCTCAACTGCTGTTAATAAGCAAAAGTCCTGGTTCAAAGACAGAGACAGAAAATTGTTTGGAAATCCTGCTGCTTTTTTTCTCTTCTATTCTGACGTGGTGCTGAGTGTCCTCTGTTCCGAACAATGTCAACTGACTGGCAAGGTTGGCAGACCCCTGAGAGGGGTCCTATTTTATTTTTAATGAATATTGCTGCAAACCTAAAAGATGGCTTTATTCATCCTTGGCATTACCTACCCAGATTAGTTTCTTCTAAGTGACAATGTCTGTTTTTTTGCTAAAGAGAACCTTTGTCATTAGCCAGTGAGGTTACAATGAAAAATTATCCAAACCATGGGTGTAGAAGATTTCTTTCTATTACTCTAATACAAGACAGTTTGTCTTTTCTTTTTCAAACAGACTCAAAACAGATTTCTAGAAAAGTATTCTCTTCTGCTGATTTTTGTAGGAACTAGAAGGTGTATTCATCATATAGTGCAGAGAGAAGCACTTTAGGATAAACATAAATTTAGAATTGTATTATATTAAAGTTACATATATATACATATATGTGTGTATTAACTTATGGGACTTGGCCTGGGACTTATTGTTGATTATCAATGATACCCACAGGGATTTGAGTTTAAGGCATGATCCTTAAGAAAGCAATCTAGCCCACAAACCCTAAGATATCCTGCAAGGTTTTAATGATTAAAATTTATATTCCTTTGAACAGAGTACCTACAGGCAATAGTATAATGTGGTCAGAGGGACAGGAAAGAAAAGAATAAAAAAAGAAAAGAAGAGACAGGGTAAGATAAGAAGAAAAGAGAAAAAAAGAAAAGTTGCGTTGCCCAAATGGCCAGGTCCAACTAGGTCCCCAATTAGCATCCTATTACTACATATTATCAAATCACCTCCCTGATATTATGGTCCTTTTTGAGAATGAAGGACAAATAAACTTTAAAAACCACCTTACATTCATATTTGTATACATATTCATGTATACACTAATATATGAGAGGAGCAAAATAGTTTAATGGATTGAAGGTCATCCTTGAAAGACTTAGATTCATCATATGAAAAGTTGCTCTAAATCATTATTGATCAAAGACTTAGATTCATCATATGAAAAGTTGCTCTAAATCATTATTGATCAAAGAAATGCAAATTAAGACAACTCTGAGGTATGACTACACACCTCTCAGACTGGCTAAGATGACAGAAAAAGATAATGTTGAATGTTGGAGGGGATATGGGAAAACTGGGACACTGATGCTTTGTTGGTGGAACTGTGATCTGATCTAACCTTTCTGGAGAGCAATCTGGAACTATACTCAAAAAGTTATCAACTTGTGCATACCCGTTGGTCCAGCAGTGTTACTACTGGGCTTATATTCCAAAGAGAACTTAAAGGAGGGAAAAGGACCCACATGTGCAAAAATGTTTGTGGCAGCCCACTTTGTAGTGGCCAGAAACTGGAAACTGAGTGGATGCCCATCAGTAGGAGAATGACTGAATAAGTTATGTTATATGAATATTATGGAATATTATTGTTCTATAAGAAATGACCAACAGGATGATTTCAGAGAGGCCTGGAGAGACCTACATGAACTGATGCTGAGTGAAATGAGCAGGACCAGGAGATCATTATACAAGGCAACAAGAAGACTATATAACAATTAATTCTGATGAACGTGAGTCTTTTCAACATGAGATGATTCAGGGCAATTCCAATAGACTTGTGATGAAGAGAGCCATCTGTACCCAGAGAGAGAACTGTGGGAACTGAGTGTGGACCACAACACAGCATTCTCACTCTTTCTGTTATTCTTTGCTTGCATGTTGTTTTCTTTTTCATTTTTTTCCTTTTTGATCTTTTTTTTATTCAGTATGATAATTATAAAAATATGTATAGAAGAATTGCACGCATTTAACATATATTAGATTACTTGCCATATGGGGAAGGGAGTGGGAGGAAGGGAGGGAGAAAAAATTTGGAACAGAGGGTTTTGCAGGGATGAATGCTGAAAATTATCTATGCATGTGTTTTAAAAAAATAAAAATTTTTAAAAAAGAAAGAAAGAAAGAAAGATGAATTCAAGTCCAGCCTCTGGCAATGGGCCAGTCACATAACCTGTCAGTGACACAGGAAATTCTTCAAAACTATATGTTACATATGAGATTCACATTTGAATAGATAGAAGAAATCTCCATACTGGAAGTGGCCCATAATAATGAAATCAGTAGTTTATTCAAAAACACTTTCTTCCTTCCCAACCCAAAAAAAATTGCCAAATGAAAAATATGATTAAAGGTTCTTGTTTGTATTAAAATAATTATATGTATGTGTGTTAGTAGTTAGTGAAGGGGTAGTGTTGCAGGTTATTGACATCATTATTTCTTTCATTTTCATAGACAATAGATGTTAAAATAATAATGATATAAAATGAAAAAAAAAGCAATAAGGAAAAAAAACTATCACTCTTTACAGATGATTCTATGGTATCATTTAAAGAACATGAGAGAATCAACTTAAAAACTAGTTGAAACAATTAACAACTTTAGCAAAGTAGAAAGATATAAAGTAAAACTATATAAAATTATCAGTATTTATAGGTACTACCAAAACCCAGCAGAAAGAGATAAAAATAGAAATTGCATTTAAAATCACTGCAGACAAATACACAATATTTATCTGCCCAGACAAACTCGGGGATTATATGAACACAATTATAAGATACTTTTCATACAAATAAAGGCAAATCCAAACAATTGGAGAGATATTAATTGTTCATAGGTAGGCCAAGGCAATAAAATTACAACTCTACCTCTTTACATATTCATTGCCATACCAACCAAACTACAGAAGAATCACTTTATACATACAGAAAAAAATAATAAAATTAATCTGGAAGAATAAAATGTCAATCATCAAGTAAATCTCTGAAGAAATGTAAATGAGGGTAAAATAGCAGTACCAAATTTCAAACAATATTACAGAGTAGTACTACCTGAAAAATAGAGTGGTAGGTCAATGGAATAGAGAAGATACACCAAACACAGAAATAAAAAAAAAAAAACTAACAATCCTAGTAGTACAATATTTGATAAACCCAAAGATCCAAGTTTTGCAGGTAAGTATCTGTCAGATTGCTGGGAAAACTGGAAAGAGTTTGGTACAAAATGGGTATTTACAATATATATCAAAATAAGGTCAAAAAAGATAAATGATTTAGACACAAAGGACAATATCATAATTAAATTAGGAGAATGTGGGAAAATGAATTTGCCATATCTTTGGATAAGGAAAGAGTTTATGACTAAACAAAAAATAGAATCACAGGAAATAAAGTGAATAATTTTGATAGTGTATAATTAAAAAGGCTTTACACAAACAAAACTAATGCAGCCAAAATTAGAAGGAAGATAGGAAGCTAACGGGGTGAGGGGTAAATTGCAACAAGTTTTTTTTGTTTTTTTGTTTTTTTTTTTGATAAAGGTCTCATTTCTCAAATTTATGCAAAGTACTAACCCTAATTGATAAAAGATCAAAGAACATGAAAAGGCAGTTTTCAGATAAAGCTATCAAAGCTTTCTATAGACAAATGAAAAAAATGCAAATCAAAACAACTCTGAAGGATGATTTCACAACTATCAAAAGTGACAAACATGATACAAAAGAAAAATGACAAAGACTGAAGGGAAAGTGTAAAAATCAACACTTTGCATTGTTGGTAGAATTTTGCACATCTAACCATTCTAGAGAACTATTTAGAACATTGCCTAAAGGATTATAAAATTGCATATCCACATATCCTTTGAAATAGCAAAATTACTACTCAAGCTGCATCCCAAAGAGATCCTAAATTTTAAAAAAAATTAAAAAGGAAAAGGATTTATTTTTATAAAAAATATTTATAGCTGCTCTTTTTGGGGGCATAAGTGAATTGGAAATTGAATGAATGTCATCTACTTGGAGACTGGCTGAATACATTTGGTAAATTGTGATGAATATTGTTATGCTATAAAAATAGCAAGAATAATTTCAGAAAAACCTGAAAAGGTTTATATGAACTAATGCAAAGTGAAATGAGTAAAACCAAGAGAATGCTGTACACAATAACAGCAAAATTATAATCAACAATAAAAGAGAAATCAAGAAAATAATCTAATAATTCCTTGCTATTTACCTAAAAACAAACAAACAAAAATTAGTGAACTCTGAGAGTAGATTTAAGCATCCTTTTTAACCCCAATTTTTTTTGTCCATGTTTTCTCTTGCAACATGATTATTATGGAAATGTTTTGCATGACTTCAGATATATGGTCAATAGTATATTGCTTGTCTTTTCAAGGGGTAAGGAGACATCAAAGGGGAGAAGAAAGGAGAGAAACTGAAAATCAAATTTTTAAAAATTGAATGTTTTAAATAGTCTATATTTAATTGATGAATATTTAATGAAATTAATTTTAAAATGTCAAGATGCTATAATATGTCTACAGAGGACACTAGCCAGGGTGAAGAAGTATGGGGAATAATCTTTTCATTTCTATTCCCTCATTTTTTCCTATCCTCCTACTATTTCTAATAATAATGATATTGTTATTTTTTTTAGTCTAACTAAAATGTGTTCCAAATGGTGTTTTCAAAGAGGAATCTCTATGGCAAAGCTAGAATTTTGTTCACAGTGTTTTAAGACCAATAGAACCAAACCTAGAAGCATCCTAGTATAATAGATAGAGCATTAGACTTGAAGTCTTATCCTTGAATTCTGACTCAGATAATTGCTAGTTAAAGGACCTTTGGCAAATCAGTGAATCTTTCTGGGTCTCTGTTTCCTCATATGCAAAAAGAGAGTCTTAAATTAGGTGGCTTCTAAGATTCCTTGGAGTTCTAGCTCCATGATTCTGTTATATATTGTTACTAATTAGGTAAAAGGATTCATGGTTAAAAAAGAAAAAAAGTAAAAATATTTTCATTTGGTTTCTCTTTTCTATGTGCTACAAGTAAGAATATATGTTTTATTTTGCTTTTTTTGTTTTCCAGCAGGTTTGGAAAGAGGAAAGAAATAGAGATAGGCAAAGAAAGGAAGAGGAGGATTTTTATAATCACCATATTTCCAGCCTTTCCATTCATGGCTTTTCTTCCCAATATTTTTCTTTTCCAAAAGATATTAGAGTTTATAAAGGAAAGTTCACCTTCCCTAAATTGAATCATACTATGATATCCAAGGAAAATAATCTATCCTGCTAGAGGCACAAGCTGCTTGCTTGCCTCAGAACCAGGACAAAGGAGAAACAAATCTGATTTGCCATGAGAACAATGATATCCTCTATGCTATTTGGAATACCTGGTTATCTCTTCTACGGGACAGATTTCACTAGCTTCTATATATGCTCCAGCACTTTGCTTTCCAATGAAGTTCTTCCTATTAAACATCTGGGCAACATGGTTCCCTACCCATGCCTTGAGATAGATGCTAATCCACTGGGTACTGGGGGGTAAAACAAAGAGATGATGCACCAGCATGAAGAGAAGGAAAAGCAGGATGCTTTAATAACAAGTAGTTATATAGACTTGCCCAAGGTCAGCTTAGCCTGGTAGTAGCTGGAAATAACAATTAGGATTCTTGCTTCCACACTCTACTCTCTACCCATTAGACCACACTGCTTTCAATCAATAAGCAGCAAGTTATGACGGATTCACATTCTACCTAGTGTCGATAAAAACAAAAATCAAGTTTTAATCAAAACACATAACCAAGATCTACATTTCTCTTGGCTGCAATAAATCTTCGCCAAAGGAAGCGGGTTAAAATTCTTTACATTTAAAAAATGAGCTCCACTGGGACTCCAAATTCCAGTTCGATTTTTGAGCTGAGACATTTTTTTTTCTTTATCATGCACTTGGTGCTGTAGTGTGATAAGGGCCCCATGCAGACCATAAAACTAATTTATCATCTGTAAGGTGTACAAAGAAAATGGTAGCTGCCTACTTGTCTGCTTGACATATGAGGTCATTTTTGCCGCTAGCTTTCTAATACTGAGCAATTTTATCAGCTATTTATATACATTAATTGTAGGTACCCATATGCTCACTGTTATATTTAATAATGCATTGCATTGAATATGCATTCCTTAAGTTTTAGCATGCAGTGTGCATCTTTTATTTAACTATTTGCTTTGCCTATTAAAGTCCATTATTCAGCTATGCCATGTTATCTTCTCTCTCTCTCTCTTTACTGAATTTATGTTTCTTTAAATCTTGCTAACCATGGGGAAACCTATTGAAGTGGACAAGGCCACCTCAGATGTCCCAGGGCTCCAAGCAAAAACAAGCAAAAGAAGTTCCATGGTCCACTTAATAATACTCAACCAAAAGGATTATTTGATGAATCCTTTCCCCAAAGGACAGCAGCATATTCACGCTTCACAGTGTAAATATAAATATGATTCTCTGGGAACAGAGACACAGGATGCAAGATAAAGTGTGAAAAATACAGCAGCAGCAGGCTACGCGACAGTGACTTCTTAACTAGCAATGGGGAATCATTTCACAAATTCAAAGTTCCCTACCCAGCCAACCACCCCCCTCCAAACCCTCCTGCATTCTTTTCCTCTTGGAGAAGAAAATAAACTTTGACCAGATTTTTGTGGGATAGATTATTCTAGGCTCCCTCTTGTACTAGGAAACATGTTTCCTAAACTGAAAGAGAAAAGAAAAGAGTTAGAGCTATTCTAATGTAAAGAAAAAATGTCATCTACATGTGTTATTCTTTGATGAGTAACCCAACATACTATTTGTCCCCAAATATCTTCTCTACTTAGTCACTAAAATTTTCCCCACAATTTCCCTACAATTTTCCCTAACTTCTTTGGGTTTTGTCTCCAAAGACCTGGGATTGAGTATGGAGAGAGAAATTGGCACCTGTGATTTAATCTGTATAGCGAACTTCTAAATGAGGAAACTCCCTCTCCCAATGAAGGTCAATACCTTCATCAAGGTAACACAGAGGATCAATTTAGTAGACAGAGCTTAATTAAAAATCTTACCTCAGACATTCACCAGCTATGTGACCTTAGTTGAGTCCCTTTTAATTTTTCTCAGTCTCAGTTTACTCAAGGTAAAATAGAGAGAATACTAATACCTACCTCCCCATGGTTGTTATGAGAATCAAAAGAGAAAATAAATAGAAAATGCTGTACAAACCTTTACAGCACTATAAAAAATGACATATAGCACTTATATATAGCACTTAAGAGGTTTTTGGCTATTATACATCACAGGCAGACTACATCAGAGGTAATCAAATATTATATAAGTGGGACAAAATATAACATGAAACATATTGGGTCAGAATTAATCAGATGAATTTTAGTCATCCAGTAAGACTCAGAGGAAATGGCTAACAAAATTGTTTTTGTTTTGGTGCCGAGGAAGAAGTCAGGAAAGCTTTAAAGCAAAAGTCCAGGAATTTTCAAGGGGTCTGTGGGTAGATTTCAGGGGGTCAATAAATGTAAAAAACAACATTATTTGCACTGTATCACAAGTAAAATTTAACAGAGCTTTCAATTATAAATCAAAAGGAAAAAAAATCATAAGAAAGAGCTCATAGGTTTCACCAGACTGACAAAGGAACGCATGATTTAAAGAAAAAATAAAAAATAAAACAAGCAAACAAAATACAATAAAAGGAAAAGTGTCCCTTGTCTTGAGAATCACCAGATTCAACTCAGAAAATACAAGGCTAGATCAGGCAAAGGTCAATAGTGCATGGATGTAGGGAGAAGGAGAACATTCTTAGAAGATAAGGCTTTCCTGAACTTTCAAAAAACTAATTTCCTTGTTTCTCCCTCCTTTCAAGAAAAATTATCTTATATTCATTTTGTGTGTATTTTGTGTATGTATAAATATGCACAAGTATACTTCTATAGAATATAAGCTCATTCAGGGAAATGACTATTTAATTTTTATCTTTATTTACCCAGTACCTAACATAGGGTCTTTTATGTAGTTGTCAATAAGTGCTTGTTGATTGATTTATTAACTTATGATTAGAGTTGGATACTTTAAAAAGTCAAATAGTTGAATGAAGTATAATAGAGATTTAAGGAATAGAAAAATTACATTGCCTAATTTTTCAAAGGACTAGCCTTACTTGATCTATGCCATATTATTTCAATTTGATTGTATATATAGTCTTGTATGACTCTCTGTTTTTCTCCTAGGTGCATGTTTTATTGTCCAATTTTATTTATAAACTTTTGGAAAACAGGATCACATTTTTAGAACTAGGACTTAGACTGTGGATTTTACTTACTTTAACTTTTTAATTCTCTAGATCTGTTTCCTCATCTGGACTATATGTTCCTTCAAGTTGCTTCCAGCTCAGATATTATCTAGTGTTTAATAAATAGCTTTTTAATTAAAACTTGGCTTTCTCATTGCTTTCTGGAATATCCATACCATGTATGTGATCTCTATTTGATTTCTTAAATCTTGTCTAGCAAAGAGGTTCCATTGATTTCTCAGCAGCAACTATCTTAACCTTGAAAACCAGAAAGCAAGATCATTGTTCTAATATGAATCCTCTTTTTTCTAAAGTAGTGCCTCTTTCCTTTTCATATAATCACCCATCAAAATCCAGAATGGCAGGTCCTCATCCCCTCTGACATTCTCCTGCACATATCTGTAGATTACTTATGTCAGACTTCTCTTTTTCGAGATAAAATATCATATCATTCACCTTTACCTTCTTCATTCTGATTTCCTATCACCTTTTGTACATCTCTCTCAAACTATGGAATAAGTTATACAAACCATTCTAAGAAAATTCTAACTAGTATAAATCACCACTCTAAATGAAAGTCTTTTCAGTGATCCCTGAGTTTGTTGGTGGCCATTCCCTCTACTAGCTTAAACTACACTCTATCTTACTTGATAGTAACATTATCAGTTATTATGACATTGAATTTCATCAACTGGCAACCAAATTCCTGCTGAATAGTTCTTCCAAAACTCATTAAATTAGTGTTCATATACTATAAATATAGAGTTTCCAGACCAATCTGTGGAGTCTTTTTACCTTGTTAGAACCTCACAAAGCTTGTATTGCACTTGCCTAGATACCAAGAACCAATTCATGATCATTTTCCAAATGTAATGAATCATCATCATAGGACTATTATGGAATCACATCGCATGCCTGTAGAGTTATACTTTTCAAAGTTTATAGTTCAAAATTTTACCTAAAACAGAGCTTTTAAAATTTTTTCTACTCACTACCCCTTTTCATCCCAAAAATATTTATATAACCATGGGTCTATAGGTATGTAAAATAGGCATGTAAATCAAATATATACTAATAATAAATCACAATTTGATGACTTCATTTAGTTATGAGACCCTATATGAGGTTACAAATCACAATTTAAGATGCATTCTAACAAAATTAAAAGATAGCAGTGAGTTTTATAAGAGTGATCAAGAGATTGAGAATCAAATAACCTGGGCTCAAATTCGGTAACTTCACTTTCTCTCTGGATCTGTTTCTTCATCTGTAAATTTAAAGAGTTAGAACAAAATTTAGGATTCAACCAAACTCTAATTTCTATGATCTTAGTCTTGTAAATTAGGCTTAGTCTATTCCATGAGTTCCTAAAATTGTAAGTAGTTCATAACAAAATTATGGGGCTGGCAGAACTAATGAAGCAATCAAAAGAAATCAGTGCTTAGAGTGGGCAAAATAGCAATCTAGGCTCTGTAAGAGACACAAGCTATGGCATGGTTCCTGCCTTTATCTACTTAAAGTCTTCTGGGAACAGGATATGTATAACAAACATGTATAACAAAAAGTTAACTAACAATACTCAGTGGGAGAGGTGTTAAATGAGTAGTGGAGATGAAAAGTGTTCTCAGAATCCAAAGAAAGTGAAAATCATTGTGACAGGAGATGGTCAGAGAAGGCTTAGAAGGGTCATATTTCAGATGTAATTTGCTGGAATTCAAATAGAAAGAAGTGACAAGAATATTTCAAGTGAATAGAATAGTGTGAATAAAAACATAGAGGCAGCATGTTTTTTTTTCCCTTTTGATCTGATTTTTCTTGCACAGCATGACAAATATGGAAATATGTTTAGAAGAATTGCACATGTTTAACCTATATCAGATTGCCTCCTGTCTAGGGGAAGGAGAAAGGAGAAAGGGAGAAAAGTTTGGAACACAAGATTTTGCCAAGGTGGATGTTGAAAACTATGTTTGCATGCATTTAGAAAAATAAAACTTTATTAATTAAAAAATAGAGGAAAGAAAGTATAAGCCAGATTTATGAAACTGTGTGTGAATTGCTTTGACAAGATAGTTTATATTGGAGAGTTTGAAGAGAATAGGAGGGAAAAAAGAATGATAGGTAGTGTGATATAAAGTATAGAGGAAACAAAGAACCTTGGAGTTGGAAGAATCTGAGTTCAACTTCTGGCCCTGATACATTCTAATTCTATCACCATGGGCAAACAATTTAAATCTCAGTGATCCAGACAATTCTCTTAAGATTAAGTAACAGAAATGTTGTTTAAAAACAAGATTTGTATCTGCAGAGGATTTTTCACCAAGCTGGACTCATCAAAAAACTGCAAGTATTGTGAGTTGGGGCACATTATGATGTATGATAAAGGCAAAGGAATTTAAGTGGGGGGGGGGGGATAACAGAAGGGATTAGATGATGGAGAAAGCTAATATATTCAATTGCTAGCTTACAATGTTATTTGTTATTTGGACTGGAAAGGACAGAAAACAAATGATTCATAGCATTATAACTCAGGATAAGTGAAGAGATAATAAAACAAAATCTTACTGACCTCGGTGAGTTCAAATCACTGAGCCTGGGAGAAGTGCATCTTAGGACACTAAAAGAAATTGATAAATATGATTCTAAATCCATTTTCGTGATCTCTTAAAGATCATTGAGAATGAAAAAGAAGGATTCAGGTCAAGGAAAGAGCAAATGTTTGCTATCCTGGTTTTTCTAAGCATTGCAAATTCATAAACTGAAAAGAACCTTAGAGTTCAGCTAGTCCAACTCTATTTTATAAGGGAGGAAACAAATATAAAATGGTTGAGTCACTTCACACAAGGTAGCACATGGCAGAGCTCAGATTTGAAGCTATGTTCTCCATCTCCAATTCCATCAAGCTTTCCATATAAATAGTTTCACTTGTTCTTAACACTTGGGAAAATCCTGGAAACCATAAAGAGATAGTATATGAATATTTCTAAAGGAAAGTTGAGATCACAAAAAGGAGAGCCAACTTTACCAAAAATATATAGTAAGTAGGCTATTCTCATTTCCTTTTTTTAAATTTTTACTGGACTAATGATCCAGGCAATGTAATAGGTACAGCTTGTCTAGTTTTCAACTAAGCATTTAACAGTTTTTCATATTGTAATTCAGGACAAAGCAGACAAGATTTTAAAAGAGGTGAAAAAATATTCAGAAAAACTTTAAGAAAGATTTTAATATTACTGATAACCACTATGATGTGGTTGCCAATACAGAACCAGAAATCCTGGAGAAAGAAGTCAAATGGGCTTTTGGAAGAATTGCTAGCAATAAGACTAGTGGAGGTGATGAAATTCCAAATGAACTAGTTAAACTTCTAAAAGATGATTCAAAAATGTTGTATTCAATATGCCAGCAAATTTGGAAAATGTAACTGTGACCACTGGATTGAAAGAAATTAAATTTACATCCTATTTCAAAAGAAGGCAAGGCAATGTTCAAATTATGAAACAATTGAACTCATTTCACTACTAGCAAAGTTATTTTTAAGGTTCTGCAAGGAGGCTTCAGCAATGTACAAACTAAGAATGTCACTCACAGATTAGAACACAAGCTAAGAAAGCAATGGCCATGCCTCTTCTTATATAATGCCAGCCTGCAACAAGTGAAAACTTTACAAATCCCCAGAACTAAATCTGGAGCTAGCATCACAAAAAATTTGAAACTTGGGCAGTGCCTCTCCACCCTGACAGAAGAGTCAATTTTAACATATAAAATGAAAAATCAAGAAAGAGCCTAAAAAGACAAGCAAAAACAAAAATGGAACTTGATCAAAAAGAGTTTCTATTATGTTGACAGGAAAAACCAATACACAAAATCAAAAGACAACAAATCCAATTTGAATTCGTTTTAGGTCCAAAAGGAATTTCTGGAACAACTCAAAACATTTTTAAATCAGAGAGGTAAAGGAAAAAAATGAGAAAAGAAATTAAAGGGGTATAAGAATATCAAGGAAAAAAAAGTTATTAGCTTAGTTAAAAAGAAAAAACACAAAAATAAATTACTGAAGAAAAAATATCTTAAAAAATAGAATAAGCCAAATGGTAAAAGGGGTACAAAAATCCACTGAAGAGAACCTCCTAAAAAGCATAATTATCCAAATGGAAAAGAACAAATAAAAATTTATTGAAGAAAAGAATTCTTTAAAAAGTAGAATTTTTCAAATTGAAGTATAAAGAGTTTACTGAAGAAAACAATTTCTTAAAAATTTTAATTGTGTGCAACTGAAAGATAATCACTTTATAAGATACCAAGAAACAATAAAACACAATCAAAAGAATGAAAAATTAGAAGAAAATATAAAATATTTTATTAGGAAATCAATTGGCCTAGAAAAAATAGATTAAGACATTATTGGGCTAATTTAAAGCTATGTTTTAAAAGATTTTTAAAATAGACAAAACATTTCAAGAAATTATCAAGGAACACTTCCCTGATATCCTAGAAGAAGAGGTAAAATGGTCACTGGAAAAATCCACTGATCATCTCCTAAGAGAATCCCAAATGAACTCCTAGAAATATTACAGAAAAATCTCAGAATTTTAAAGTTAAGGAGAAACTTTTACAAGCAGTCAAAAAGAAACAATTCAAATATTGTGGAGCCACAATCATAATAACACAAGATTTGGCAACTTCTGTATTAAAGGATCAAAGGGCTTACAGCATGATGTTCCAGAGGGCAAAAGGACTAGGATTACAATCAAGAATCGCCTACTTAGCAAAAGTGAATATAGTTTTTTGGGGTAGGAGTCTAGGGGGAGGGAGGGATATTTAATATTATAGATGACTTTTAATCCTTGCTGATTAGCAAGAGCTTTATAGGATATTTGACTTTAAAATGAGACTCAAGAGAAGCATTAAAAAAGTATGCAATAGAAATAATATGAGATTCAATAAGGTTAAATAGTTTCTATTCCTTAAGGAAGATGATACCTGAAACTCCTAAGATTTTTATCAGTCAGAAGTATACATAGACAGAAGACACAGGTGTTAGTTGACTGTGATGGGATGATATTTAAAAAAATAAAAGTTTGAGAAAGAATGATATAGAAGTAGAAAGTAAGAAGTAGAAATTGTTTTCCAAAGATATATTTTTGAAAAAAAAAAGGAAGGAAGGAAGGAAGGAAGGAAGGAAGGAAGGAAGGAAGGAAGGAAGGAAGGAAGGAAGGAAGGAAGGAAGGAAGGAAGGAAGGAAGGAAGGAAAGAAGGAAGGAAGGAAGGAAGGAAGGAAGGAAGGAAGGAAGGAGGGAGGGAGGAAGGGAGGAAAGGAGGGCAGGAAGAAAAAAGAAAGAGAAGAGAGAGAAAAGATAGAGAGAGAAAGAAAAAAGAAAGAGAGAGAAAGGGAGAGGAAAGAGAAAGAAAAGGAAAGAATAAAGAAAGAAAAAAGGAAGGAAAAAAGAAAGGACCTATAAGTACAATATATATATATATATACCATCTCTTTTCGTAAGAGCAAAAAATTGGAAATTTAGAGGATGACCATCTGTGGGGGAATGGTTGAATAAGTGTTATTTTGTTGGAAAAATACAAATTGATAACAAGGTAAAATGAATAGTATAAGGAGAATATTGTATATAATAACAGTGATATCAACTGTGATAATTATTCTCAGAAATACAATATTTCATCGCAACTCCAAAGGATTTATGATTTTAAAAAATCTCCAGAAAATAAACTGATGAAATCTGAATGCATATCATAGCATTTTTTCTCCTTTATTTTTCTTAGATTTCTTTTTTTGGGTCTGTACTTTCTTTACAATATGAAAAATGTGGAAATATGTTTTACATGACTACTGTATAAGATTTATCAAATTGCTTACCTACTCAATAAGGAGTGAGAGGAGGAAGGGAGAGAATTTGGCACCCAATTTTTTTTCATGAACATTAAAAATCATTTTATATGCATTTTGGAAAAAGTAAAACATTAATTTTATAAAAAGAACAAAGCTATGAAATTATTAGCAAAATTCCAACTCTACATTTCAACTGCATTCTAGTTATCTTCAAATGTATGTGTCACCAGCTATTCCAATTAAGTATGTATAACACTAATCATCTTTTCCATGTAACTTTCTTCTACCCCATCTTCTCTATTTATTTTGGTTATTTTCCTCTTCTTTAAAAATTTGCAATCCAGCTAAACAGGACTCACAATTGCCTTTCTCCTTCCCTTTTCTGTCACCATTTCTTTGTCAACCCAGTCACATATATGGAATTCATGTTCATTTCTCTCCCTCTCCCTATCAATTCAACCTCTGAAAATCTCTTCTTCACACATCAAATCAAGTCTCCCTACTTCTGTAAAAACTTTCACTGAACCACATGGCTGTTTTTCATTTTGAAATATTTTATTTTGTATAGACTTTTTCTTTCTACATATAACATTCTATCTCATTTTATGGTTATTTGTGTATATGGTTTTGTTTTGTTCTTTATCCTATACAATATAAGCCTCTTATGAGCAGATTTTCTACCTTATTTCCTTACTTTATCATATTTTCTTCTAAATGATGGTTGGATAATAGATCTATAACTGAAAGGAATTTAAGAGATCACTTTGATCAGAGATTCTTGACTGAGGCCTATATACTTTTTGTTATTTTTGTTAAGTATTTTGATAAGTATATGTTAACATGATTGATTTCCTTGATAAGATTTTTATTTTATTTTGTGCATTTAAAAATATAATACTGAGAAGATATCACCAGGTTGTCAGAGGGGACAATTACTTAAGAAAGGTTGAGAATCCCTGATCTGTGTTAACTCTCATTTTACAGGCAAGGACATTGAGACAAAAAAAAAAAAAACTAAGTTAATTGCTCAAGGTCACACACACACACATACACACACGTCCATAAATAAGTGTCAGAGTAGGATGTAAACTTAAGTTATCTGATTCTAAACCCTCTCAAGATGCTTTAGAAAAAAAAATTACTAGATCTTAGATCAAAAGACCTGGGTTCAAATTTCAGTTTGTCTACTTATTGTGGATTGCAAGACTTCAGTTTCTTACCTATACAATAGAGATATTTGATTAGATTTCCTTGCTCTAAAATCTATGATCCTATGAGCCTTGAAATGAATTGAATTAGCTACAAATGCTATAAATATTCTATTTTGGATCTGTTGCTGACTGCTACTCTGTGCTTTCCTCTCCAGGATAAATTTATCACTTTTAATCTTTTCTTCATTGCTACTAATTCCAGCCTTAATAGATACCACCACCCTTAATCTTCTCTCCTCTCTATTTAGAGGGCTAAAAGGTAAAGTATCAATGCCTACCTTTATAATTGCAGCTTCATAGAACAAAATGCTTAAAACAGTGCCTGGTACCAAGTAGGTCCTTAATAAATATTGATTAAATTTAATTGAATTATAATCAAGTATTAAATTGTGTAATATAGTCCACAAATATAATAGGAGTTCAGAGAATAGTTTAGGGCTATAATAATGACAGATGACATAATAGAGGAGGTAAGATTTAAGGTTTGAAGACTGGGTAGGATTTTGAGAGAAGAAAGAAAGAAGAAAAAAAAAAATTCTAGGTAAGGGGAAGTGGGAAAGATGCCCAACCAGGGTTTATCAGGATTATACTGATAAATGTTTAACAACCAACTCATCAACAAACAAAAATCTTATACTTCACATACTTTGAAGTTTAATCAACATTATTAACATTTCCTATGCCATGTTCTTGTCCCGAGACAACCAGGACAATAAATCAAGGCCTGATATGTAATGTTTTCAGACTTCTATAAACGTAATGGTCACACTGAAAATGTATCAACGAATACTTCCAAAATGGTGATAGCTGGTTTCAATAGAACCGTGGAATTGATAACTAATGCTCCTGGAACCTCAGGAAAAATTCAAGATATAGAAGAGGAGTGTTCTATCCCTTGGAAAATTCATCATATAAAATAATATCTAACCCCTAACCATGCAACCTCTGGAAGAAACCAAGACAGGTGGGAAAGAGGTCACAGACAAAGAATATGGCAGTGTGCAAAAGATGGTACTATAAAAGTCCTAAGACACTTAGAATAGCATCCCTAAGCCAAAAAGGCGTTGTGAAACAGTCACATTTTGGTTGTAGAAAACTATAGCATGTAGATAAGAGGAAGAGGTACAAAAATATTATATTCCCTGAATGTTAGCATCTTGGGGGAAAAAACCCATTTACCTCACCCAAATTGTGATTCTGAGTAAGAAATAGAGGCATGAAAGAATCCTTTTAAATAAGTGGGGTCTGAATAGAAAAATTTTCATTAGATTTGGATGGCTTTCCCCCTCTGTGTATTAAACATCACTGTGCTTTCCACCTTGTTAACAGTATGAAGTGCCTTATTTTATATCTTTCTTCTTACCTACACCCTCCTCAAAATGATCCCCAAAGCAGTAAATTCTTTTTCACTCAGATACTAAAACAAAACAAAAAGTCAGAAGCTTGTAAACTGTTCTGAGAATAAAAGGAATGAGAAAGATTAGCCCAAAGTAGAAAGGGAAACGCAATGTATTTGTCTTTCATATACCTTTTTGTCAAGTTCTTTTCAACCTAAAATCAGAAGTTTATATTTCAAACATCACAAATTACATATCTATAAAAAATGAAGTCCCTACAGGCTAACTTTCTACATTTTCTTCTCTTTAAAAAAGATGTTAGAGTAATTTGGATTGTCTTCATAAAAGGATCTTATTGTTTTGTGATGGGTGATAGAAAGCTATCAACTGAATATGTTCCCAACAGGTCAGAAAGAAAGCAATGTGGCTTAACTACTTAGTATGTCAGTCTTGTCTTTAGCTGACCACATTTAACTTGCTCTGTGTGTGTGTATATTCATGTCTGCATGCACAAGCATGTTATTCTGCATCTCTCATGGTAAAACCTGTTTATCAGCTCAGAGTCAAATAATCCAAACTGGCTTTGTTTTCTAAACACTATAGAATCTTTTTCTTTGACTGAGAAATCTGTCAGGCAATCTGGACAGTATTATCCAACTCTGTCAAAAGTGGGAGGATGAGAAAGTCAGCCCCTCATCTTTGAAGAGAAGGAATGTGGAATGGGCTAGACTTAGATGTCCTGGTCAGATCAGAGCTGGCAGGACTGTTGAGAAAGGCAGAGCTGTATTTCCAATCCTTAGGCAAAGCTAATGCGATAGCATTGCCTGCTCTGTAGGAGAGTGGAGATAATGAGGTATTTTGAAACAGTGGACATGGTCAAAAAGACAGAAACTAGGAAGAAAGCCTAGATGGTGAATGGTTATTTCACAGTGGAGTAACAGAACACAAAATGGGTCTCGGTTTGGGTTAAGAAAGGAGAGGAGAAAGAGGAGTTGCTTCTAAATTATTTACCAATGAATATGGTTTGGCTTTGATCCTGATTCTAATTTTTAGTATGTCTTGGTCTGAATAAACTGGAATGGAAAAGATTTGCAAACTTTTCTTACTGTGGAGCCCTATAGTCCCAAATCTACCCTGATACCTCTTATAGGTTGGTCTTGCAAAGAGGGGAACTAGGGTCACCTAAGTAGAATGATTCAAGGGTACTAGAAAGGGACCTCTGCTCCCAAGTACTTCCCTTAGCCTAGTGCTGGCTGAAATTCTGACATTAGGATTTCATTTATTGAAGTGAAGAATATCCTACTTTTTGTACTTATGTTTTAAAATAAACTTGCATACTGCCTAGGGAGGTAGCACATTAAATCTGTAACATCTCAAGGCAAAGAACTGTAGTTTATAAGGAAAAACTAAGAATATCATCAAGAAGCAGCCTGTCAAAGTAGACAGCTCTGCCTCTGCCCTATACTGGCTATATAACCCTAGTTACCCATTTAACAACTCAGAGTCCTAAAACAACTTTCTTAAACAGTAAGTTATAAATATAACATTGATCTACAATGATAGAGAAAGTTCCAGTTGCAGAGGATGGCTAATTCTAAGGCACAAGGATGGGAGATTTGTTAGACATAAGACTTAAATTCAGGCTTTCCTAAATTCTAGGCCAGTTCTCTTTCTTCTGCCATGTTGCCTCTATGTACCATGGCACATAAAATAAAGTTGGTGGATTTCACTTAGTTAATTTAATTTCAATGAATATTTTTTAAAGCATTGCAGTTACCACTGAGAGTACTAATTCAGATAAAAAAAAATAGTCCCTACCCTTTTGGAGCTTGAATTCTCTTGAATAGATAGAACATGGAGAAATTATTACAATATAAAAATAATGCATAATATATGCATTAGAAAAAACTGAAAAGGGGGATAGCTAGATGGTGCAGAGCACCAGCCCTGAAATCAGGAGGATCTGAGTTCAAATTCAGTCTCAGACACTTAATACTTCCTAGCTATGTGACCCTGAGCAAGCCACTTAATTCCCATTGCCTCAGAAAAAAAAAAAAATACTATGTGAAGTTTAGTGGGTAGAAGGCTTTCACTGAATGGGGGCAGGCTTTCTAGAAGAAAGAGTGGCTTTTGAACTGGGCTTTAAAGAATGAATAAAAATTTCATAAATATGAGTATTTGTATACATGGACTGTTTCAGTGTTTTTCTTTGTTAAAAGGAAACTTTCAACAGGTTGATGGGTTTGAAGAAAAGATGACTAATATAAAGCAAAAGACAACAATAAAATTAAAATAAATAAACCAGAATTTTAGAACATTAATATTTAGAACATTAATATCTACAATGATGTTGGTAAGACCTATTAGTAGGCTATAACAATAGAACAGATAGATGGTAATGGTAGTATGTATTGATTAATGGCAGTGAAAAGAAAGAGGTGATTACAGACTCAGAGAAAAGTTGGTAAAGGAGAATTGCCAAGATTAAGATAGGACAGAAGAGATAAAAGGACAGAAAAGGAGAGAAAAAAGGAGGGAAAGAGAAAAATATTGAGAGGAAAAGGGAAGAATAAGAAAAAGAAAAATAATGTTGAAAAACAGTCAACTTACAAAGGGAAAAGGGGCCATTGAATTTCATGATTATGAGGTTCTCTCCTTCAGGAGGTAATAGGAGGATTCATTCAATTTCTGTTTTACCCTGTAGTTCTAGAATATCAGAGCTTGAAAGATAATGTCTAGACTCTTTCTTTGATTATAACTTTCAGGTAGTCCAATAATTTTTAAATGATCTCTCCTAGATCTATTTTCAAGGTCAGGGTTTTTTCCAATGAGATATTTCATGGTGTCTTCTATTCTTTCATTCTTTTAATTTTGTTTACTGTTTCTTGATTTCTCATAAAGTCATGCACCTTCATTTGTTCAAGGGAACATTTTTTGGGGGGAGAGCAAGGCAATTAGGGTTAAGTGACTTGCCCAGGAGCTACTAAATGTTAAGTGTCTGAGACCATATCTGAACTCAGGTCCAGCTGAAGGCCAGTAATTTATTGACTGCACCCATCTAACTGCCTCCTCAAGTCTAATTTTAAGGAATTTTTTTTCCAATGAGCTTTTGTACCTTTTTTTTTCATTTGTGCAATCCCACTTTTAAAGGAACTCCCCCACCCACCCAATTTGGCCAGTTCTGCCTTTTGAGGCACTCTTCTCCTCATTGACTTTTTATATTTCCTTTACTATTTGGCCTAATCTGTTTTTAAGAGGTTTTCTTCAGTATTTTTTCATTTCTCCTTTATCAAGTTGTTGATTATTTGTTTTTCATGATTTTCTTGCATCATTCTCATTTCTATTCCCAATTTTTCCTCTACTTATATTACTTGATTTTCAAGTGGCCTGAGATCAGTTCATATTTTTCTTGGCAGCCTTGGATGCAGAAGCTTTGACTTTGTTACCTTCTGAGTATGTGTTTTGATCTTCCTTGTTACCATAGTAACTTTTCATGGTCAGAAACTTTTTCTGTTGTTTGTTCATCTCCAGCCTATTATGTGACGTTAAACTCTTTGTTAAAAATAGGGCTTTGTTTCCAGGTTAAAGGATGCATTGTTCCAAGGTACAGGGATTTTGTGCAGCTGTTTTCAGAAACTTGTAAGTTTTCAGTTCTTCCAAGGTGCTATGATCTAAGGAGATGTGTGTTTACTATTCTTCTGGTCTTTGGTGACTTGGTCTATGAATGACCACAAGCACTCTTTTCTGCCCTGGAACTCTGAGATCCCACTCTATTTTAATTGAAACCTCTGATATGCTATGTATTTTTCTACACCCTGGGATTGCCATCCATGACTGAGACCTGGATTGAAGTATGGACTAAGCAACAAAGTCCTGCCTCAGTGCTAGCAGTGAGGCACCTGCGATCTCCTTCTGAACATTTGTATGACCCTCTCCCCACACTGTGTACTGAGAGCTCCAGAAGCCACTATTGCTGCTGCTGATTCCATAGGTCTCCTACTGACCAATGGACCTTTTTAAGGACTGTTTTACTGAATCGTCCTGATTGGACATATCCATGACTTATTCTTGCTAATTTTCTCAGGTTCCTGGTTTGCTTCACTTTCACCTTGGTAGGACAAAGCTTTCTTACCAAACTTCCAAGTTGTCCTGGGCTGGAAATGTTGTTTTATTCTATCTTTCTGTGGGTTTGGACATTCCAAAATTTGGTTAGTCATTATTTAAAGATATACAGATGGATTTGGTGAAGGATTCAGGTGAGTTCTTGTCCTTACGTCACCATCATTGCTCCATCTCCCCAATGAGATTCTCAAAGAGCACTTTCAATAGTGCAATGGTAGAAAGTACATTGAAGAAAGATTGAGATGATGAGGAAGGAAGATGGAGAAGCATAAAATTTTTTCAAGAAGCTTTTAACCATGAAGGGGTGAAGAGTGATAAAACAACACTTTGGCTAGAAAGGTAAAGTAAGATGTCTTCTAATGAAGTATATTTATTTGAATGGAATAGGGAAGCTGCTTACTAGTAATTTTATCCTTATTAGGGAAACTTTCACAGTTCTGAATATTTACCTAATTATTCGTTATTCCTTAAATCTTAAAGACTCCTGAACTTACCAATATACTACAACAAATTCTCAAAATTTCAAACACATCTTCAGCCCTACCCCCTGCTACACACACACACACACACACACACACACACACACACATACACACACACACACACACACACACACACACACACATCTTCTGCTTGTCAGCTCTACTCATTCTCCACTGCACCAACACCCTAATGACTGATATTGGTTTTGATTTGACATTTCAACTGTAAGTTTTGTGTGTGTGTGTGTGTGTGTGTGTGTGTGTGTGTGTGTGTGTGTATTTCAAATTTGCCCTCACTTTTTTGAAATCCTATGTTTGATTGGCATTAGTTATTTCATAACCTATCTCTTGAAGTACTGACCAATGGACCTTTTTAAGGACTGTTTTACTGAATCGTCCTGATTAGACATATCTCATGATTCACTCTTGCTAATCTTCTTAGGGGACTTTTTCATTCTTAACAAGTCCTCTTTCTTTTTTTCTCTATTCTATAAATTATTTTCTCTAGATGCAAGGTGTTTAAAAATGATATTCTGAATTCCTCTACCCAGCTTGTGTGAGAAATAGAATTCACAGAACTTTGCATTGCTGCCACTTTTATGCACTTATTTGTGAATTTTCACATCAAACATGAGCATCAGCATGTCTGGAAATTACATTTTATAGGCACACGAAGCTTCAATTCAATTCAGCTAATATATAATAATAAAATCTTAAGAGTTGGAAGAGAGTTTAGAAGTTACCTAGTTCAGTATCTCCTTTACCCACCCACTACTACCACCAGCCACCTCTCCTAGTCATTTACTACTGAATATCACTGAAGAAAATGATGCAGACTGGATCTGCTACAATTTTATTATACAATCTTAATTGGGTTTTTAGTTCTGTTTGTTTAGTTCTATTTTATTTTTTGCCTCACTCTTTATTACATTCCTCACAGACACTCGTTCAAAAATTTTCACCCTTCTTATCCTAAAGCCCCCTAGATTAAATTCACTAGAGCTCTCTTTAGTAACGGAACAAACCTTCCATTTTTCTGAGAAACTTGAGACCAACTATAACGAACTCTGTGTTCCTTACTTTACATCTCAAAATCTTTCAACAGCATCATCTCTCCCACCTCATATTTCTCCTTTGTGATAATCTCTAAGGAAGATTTGAATATTCTCTTTGCTAACCCTGTTTATATCTTTCATCTCATTCCCTCACCTCTGCTCATCTTTGAGCTTACTCCATTAATCATTCCCTTTTCTGGGGTAATATCCCCTTCTGGATACTTTTTAACCCAAATTTGATGGTCATTTGCATAAGACTCTCCTCACTGGTGGAAATCTGTTGTTCAGTGTTCCCTTCCTGTGTGAAGAGTGAAGCTTGAGAGAAGAGAGACCCTAATGTTTCTGGCTTTCCTTAAAAGGAAAACATAGATTTGGGTATCCTGCTTTTGCAGGCTCAGAGCACTGAGTAATGAATTAATATCAAGGAAAGTTCTTATGGAAAGGATCTTGGAGCCATAAGTTGCAATATTATTCTGTCCTTGTTCTTCTATTACTTGTCAGATGGTTCTTTCTCCAGATTCCTTTGCTAGATGACAATCCTATACCCCAAAGTTCTATCCTAGGATATTTTTCTTTGTTTTTCTTTTGTCTCTATATTCTCTTTCATTGTGGTCTTATTTACTCCTCTGGACCCAATTAATAGCTCTACACAGATAACTTCCAAATATTTATCTCTCTAGTTCTAATCACTCTCTTAACTAGTCCTACATAATCAACTCATGCTAAATTTCTTCAATTAGTTGTCCAATCAACACTTCAAACTCATCATGTCAAACACTTTGCTCCTTATCTTTTCTCTGTCTTGCCCCTCTTCCAACATTCCTCATTTTTATAGAAAACACCCCCACCTTTTCTGTTATTCCAGGTTTATAACTTCCAATTAATCTTTGGCTTTTATCTTTCCTCTATTACCCATATCACACTGGTTGCTAAGTTTTTTTGCCAGTTACATTCCTAAAATATCTCTCATTTACTCTCTTCTCACCAAATAGTCATTTCATGGCCTGCCTGGCTCCTACTGTAATTATTGCAAGACAGGAGAGGATAGAGAAAAGAAAAGAGGGAAGGAAAAGGGAGAATGGGGAAGGGGTAAAGGTACTTATATTTAAAGCAGCACATTTTGAAATAGCAAAGAATTGAAAATAAAATAGATGACTTCCTATTGGGGAGAATGTCTCAACTTTTGTGGTACATGAATATAATGAAATGCTGCTGTGCTAAAAGAAATTATGTATGTGATGAATACAAGAGATAATGGAAAGATCTATATCAATGAGGTCAAACTCAAAAATGGAGTCATGAAACTGCATAAGAATGCTTACAGGCATACTGACTTAAAAAAACATATATTAGTATTATTTATGTTCTGTTGTATATTTTTGTTAAATATTTCCTAATTACATTTTATCCTACTACACTGCATGTTTGATATTTCTAACCTATATTAACTGATGCAGAGTGAAGTAAAAGAGTGAAGAAAACAATGTTCACAATGACTATAGCAACATAAATGAAAAAAATGAAAATTAAATGTTGCAAAATGATAAAGAACAAGCAAACATGGCTTAAAAGGAGAGATTTGGAAAAACACCCCCACTTTTTGCAGAGGTAGGAAGTCTACAAGTACTGTACTTTACTTACATATTTGTACTTTTTTTGATTTGCTGGTCGACTATGCTCTTTTTTCCCCTCTTTCTCCTTTTCCTTTTAATAAATATTTTTAAAATACTATTTGTTTTAAAGGATACCTATCTAATAGAAGAAATGATAGGGATACTCGGGGAACTGTGGTGATGTAAAAAACAAAAGATGTCAATAAAAGTTTTATTTTAAAAATCTATAAAGCCCTTCATACTGTGCTTCCAACTGACCTTTCCAACCTTATTTTATATTGCTCCTTTTTATGAACTTTATACTCCAGCCAAACTAAACCACTGAAACTGTTCTCTAAACTCAAACCTGAGAAAAGATGTGCTTTTAAAAATCAATCAATAAACAGTTACTATATGCCAGGCACAGTGCTAATTGCAGAGGATACAAAAAGAGGCAAAAGATGATTCCTGTCATGAAGAAGCTCACAATTTAATAGAACAAAAACTCCTTAAAAGATTACAAATATGAGTCCTAGAACATGTCAAATTAGAAGAACCAATTGAATAAAACCTCTTTCCCTAGAATTTTTCAAGTCCTTCAAATTTCAACTTTCTAGTCACCTCTTGGGAATAGTTTTTTCTGTCCTTTCTCTTCCTCCTCCACTATCCTACACAAATTATTGATGCTATTTATCTCCTCAATTTCCCTGTATTTATTTTCCTGCTTTTATACATGATTTATATCCTACCCTATGACTTGATTTTTGGCTTTGTATTCCCAACATCTTATACTGGATAAAATTCTGATTTTAAATTCAAGAAGATCTGGTTTCAAGTTCCATTTACAACAAATCCTGGCTATGTGACCTTGAGCAAATCATTTAAAATCCCAGTGATTTAGATAACTCATCAAGACTCTCAGTTACAATGTAGAGGGTGATATGCATTAAAAGAGAATTCCTTATTCTGTATCCTTCCAATCACCTATTTAGCAACTTCAGAGTCATTCTCTACTCTTCATTCTTATTCATTTTTCAGATCCAATCTGTTGCTGATTTTTGTCAATTCCAACTGTATGGCATTTCTCACACATACAATTATAGATTTAGAGTTTTAAAGGACTTTAGATGTCTGGTCTATCCCCCCTCACTTTATGTATGAGTAAACTGAGACCTAGAGAAGTCAAAAATGTATTCAAGATCACTCAGTAGCAGATAGTAAGTAGCATGGCGTGACAGAAAGGGCACAGACCCTGGAATCAGAGGGCATAAATCTATCTCTGAAGATTGCTGCTTGTGACAGGGCAAGTCACTTACTTGCCCTAAGTTTCAAGTCTGGCCTCTGAAGTCCTTTCTCTCTAAATCTCCAATCCTTCCTTTGGATATTATAACTCCAGAGCAGCATTTTTGCCACTAGACAACTATCTTCCCACTAACAACTATGAAGAAAATTATGGTTTAAAGCTAACATCATAAATATGTGTAACTGGGCATTTTAAATCTTACCCTACCAAATATGATAAGATCAGGCCAGGGGATAAGGTGCAGCCAATGCATCATGATGGATTTACAGATTTCAAATCCAACTGTTAAATCTTTGGGTGTTACTGTTTTTTTAGTTTTTTTTAGTCATGTCTGAATTTTTTATTTCCCCATTTGGTGTTTTCTTGGCAAAGATATTAGAGTGGCTTACCATTTTTTTTCTTTAGTCCATTTTACAGAGGAAACAGGATTATATGATTTGTCCAGAGTTCCATATCTAGTGTCTAAAGCAGATTTGAATTGAGGAAGATGAGTCTTCATGACACTTGGTGTCACCTAGCTGCCCTAAAATTCTCAGGGCAAATTAATGACTCTTTTGGGGCCTCGTTTTCTTCATCTGTAGAATAAACATATGAACTAATCAACTTCTAATATCTAAGATAGTCCTAAAGCTGTTTCTGTGGATTCAAAGTGAATTTTTATCTTTTATGGGTTTGAAGTGTAATGCTTTTGGGATTCCCCTCCCTCAAACTCAACTCTATCCCCTCAAAAACCTTGAAAGAAAGTTCATGAGATTTATAACAACCTTCAAATCATCTTTTGTCCCTTCAGGCAAATGTTGATGTGTTAATGTATTATCCTCCTGATCCATCCTGAGTATAGCAGAAAAAATAGAGGTTTGAGAATCAAGAATTGGCTTCTGAGTGAGTCTGTCAGGACCATTCTCTGTGCTTTGGATAAGCATTATATATAACTTACTGGGCTTCAGATTCTTTTTCCATAACAAAAATGAAAATAATAGCAACTACCCTTCCCAACTTTATATTTTTTTCTTTTCTTATTTTTTTTTTGAAATTAGGAAAAAAAGCATGCTGTAGCCCTTCTTCCTCAACAAAAATTTAAGTAATTATTAAAACTTCAAATGATTTCAAAGTGAAACTAAGTTTGCTCATCCATATTGGCTTCATTGTTTCTTGGCCCCTTGAATGTCAATGACTACATACCTCAAAATTACTCCTGTCAATTATCAAGGTCCTTATCTTGGCATTGATTTTTACATGCACAAATCAATGGCAGGATATGGCCCAATAATTAATATTGGGAAAACTGAATTGCTTTTTTTCCCCCCAGGCACTTTGTATTAGCCACTGAAACACTACTCTATTCACTTTTATTTTTGATGGGGAGGGCACAAAAAAGGGCTTGCTAGTCAGCCTCCCTCCCCACCACTCTAGTTTCTAGAATCAGTCTTTTCTAAGCAAATACTATGAAGCATTTTTAGTGATCAGGAATGTCAGCATTTGATGTCTTCCTGTTCATAAACAAAACACCACAGTTACTTGTGTAGCAATAGGAAAGTCATTGATTTCAAACAGGCTACTTTAAATAGATCTTGTTACAACTCAGGCAAATTTGCACAAATAAACACATATTCTTTCATTACTTTTGTGTGCACCCAGTTTTCAGAATCATTTCAGCAATTTGAATGTCTCATTTTATAAACATTTATTTGAAGATTCTGTCTTAGAAGGCTCTTACTAAATGTGATTAATTGAATAAAAATTCAGGTACAGATATAATTCTCTTTTCTCTTTTTTATATTGAAATGCTTATTTATGAATAGTTTTCAGAAAAATTATGAGAAGGAAACATTTTAAGGAAAATAAAATTTACACATATGCATGTATGCATTAATGTATAAGCATACAGACATATTAGGAAAGCAACTACTAGTTACTGTGATGCTAATTAGATGAACTAAGTGATGAGCTACATTAGCCATTGAAAGGCAATTAGCTGAGCCTGCTATCAGGAAAATTTGAGTTCAAATACAGTCTCAGATACATACTAGTATATGATGACTATAGAGAAGCTTAGGAAAACTTATATAAATTGACACATATGTAAGCAGAATCACAAAAACTATATGCATAGTGACTATAACAATGTAAGTGAAAAGAACAAGTGACTAAAAGCTAAATAAGTATAATGGTCGATCTTAGCCCTGAATAAAAGAGGAAAAAGTTAACTTCTGTGCTTTTATTTTTATTTAGAATCAGAATATATCCTGTCAAGTTATAGAAAGAATAACTGTGGGAGGAAAGAAATATTCTTGGGGAAGAAAGGGTTATATAAAAACAATGTATTTCTTTTGTTTTAATTTAAAGAGAAAATAATAGCATGTCACAAGGCATTGGAGTAGTTTATTATCATACAGTTTTAACACGATCATAGATTTTGGTTTAAAGGGGATATGTTTAATTTAATCAACAACTTTAGAATTCAGATTAAGAAAATGAGGCGTAGAAAGAAGTAATTTGCCACAGACATACAAAAAGTAAAAGGCAAAGCTTGGATTCAATCCAAAATTTCTGTGTCCAAATCTGTAACACTTTTAACTATGGCACACTGACTCCCATGTTACTAAATGATAAAAAATAAAGGGACTCATGGAAGATATAATAGAATGAACTTAGAATTACAACTAGGGCTAGAAAAGATACTGGATACCATCTAATACAACCCTTCATTTTACAAATAAAATTCTCCTACTCAAGAAGGCTGACTAATATGACAAAGTCACCCAAATAATAACTATCATAGGAAGATTTGAATCTCAGCATCTAATTCCAGAGTCAATTTCTATTCCACTGTGATGTGATAATCTTCCATTATGTTAGATCCACATGAAAAAAGCAAATCCAAGGAGGAGCCATAAAACATGAATTTGCCACAGATTATATATCTTAATATTTACCTACAAGTTTGACTTTAAAATGTGTCATAAAATTGACAATATTTTTAATCTTAATCCAGTTTTAACCTACATTGGGTTTTCAAATGAATATCTCCAGATTCCTGTGTTCAGTAAAGAGGAAACAATGTCATAAATAGAATACTCTAGATGGAAACAATAGAAGAAACAATTAGGAAAGTAATAGAAAGTATTAGGTTCAAGGCATTAAAAAAATCATGAAAATTCTCTGGACCTGTTTCCTCTGTTATGAAACAAAAGAGCTGGACTGCTGCCAGGGACCCTTAATCTTGTGATTTTATGCCTAAGGTACCAAAACTAATAAATGCCTAAGGCTGGATTTGGACATAGGTCTTCCTGACATCAGGCCAGAAACATATATAATGTACAACACACACAGCAGATACCAAGGCAACTGGTGACTCATTGGATAATGTGCTAGAATTGTAGTCAGGAAGTTCCAAATTCAAAACTGTCCTCAGACACTTACTAACTATATCCTGAACAACAGAAATATAATAAGTCTTCCAGTGTAAAATGAAGATAATAATACTTACCTTGAAGGATTCTTGTGAGGATCAAATGAGATAATATTTACAAAAAGCACTTCAACTAATACCTTCTATATAATAGGTGCTATCTAAATTTTTCTTCCCTCTCTCCCAAGGAGCCAATGAGGAAAACATTAAAAAGTTAAGGACAAATTCAATTAATTGGGATAATAAAATAGGGTGGTTTTTACATATTATATTAGAAAATAGATTAGCAGATAAATAGATCGTGACCACTCATATTTATCTGTATATCTTCAATGCCAAACATAGTGTCTGAAACACAGTAAGAACTTAATAAATGCAAGTCAATTTATGGATGGGTAAATTTATGGGTTAAATTCCAAAAAGATGAGAAGGTGGGAAGCAGTAGTCATACTAAATTAGACCAAAATTACTTCCAAAGGGAATCATTGTGTTCATTGAGATTTGATGTCAAATATCACTTTTTTTAAGTGTCACAGAAATCACTCAGTCATCACAACTGAGAAGATCTAGCCTGAGGAGATCTATCCTGGTATTAAAGGTTTTGAGTCTAAGAAGGTTTGAATCCATTGGTGCAGTAGATTCATCTCCTCTGAACCAGATATTCTTTAAGTATATTTCCAGAAATTATGTCACTCATTCAGTGGTATGGTTAGACATAAACAAATATGGTGGGGGAAAGGCTTTGCAAGAGACTTAGAATCATATGAATCCCTCGAATTTGTCAACTTATTCATTCCCTTAGGAGTATGCCTATAAACTCCATAAGGTCAGAAATTGTGTCATATACTTCTCCTTTTCTTTAATCTCTCAGGATCTCTTTTTGCATAATATAAGTAGTTGAATGAATGAACACTAATGTTTCTTTTCTAAGAGGTCAGGCTACTTAAAAATCTCATTGCCCATCTATATTATCACAATGTCATGTTGAGAGAATCAGTTAATGTGTATAAAGTTTGCTGGATGATAAACCAAAGTCAGATGTGTGCTATATCACTAACTATTCTTATTTTGTTAGTAATCATAGATCCAAGCATCAAGTTGTGAGAACATAAATTTATATGAACAGCATGAATTTTGTTGTTTGTTCTCCTTCTTAAGTATTGCCATCACAACCCTATTAAAATTGATCACTTTCAACAATTGTTTAGTCACATTTGTTTTTGTGTTTCTCAAGCTAAATGCTTCTTTGGCTGATAGTGCCAGATCTTAACTCTCCCAGATGTGCTGTTTGGAGAAAGTTACAATAGTATAGGTTGTTGTAGAGGAAAAACTAACCACGTAAATAAATTATACATGAGAACAGGAAATTACATTAAAGCAAATTGGCCAAATTGAGTTTAAGAGCAGAAAACATAATTGTGTAATTTTAGAAAGGAATAAATATTGACCAAAAAGCACATTCCTACAAGTAACATTATCTCTGATCAGCAACAAACATGTTTCTTGATCAATATTTGTGGTTTGATACATTTCCTGCCATATAGAACTTGATGGTCTATTCAATATATCTGAAGGTAAAAATAAATAAATAAAGTGATGATTTTAAATAGGACTCTTATAAAATCTAAAGATTGCTTTTCATCTTTCAATATATTTCCAAAAAGTCTGTAGCTAATATGAGTTGTAAATACAAAGAATAGATTTTTTTTCCCTGAGATGCTGACACATCTACAATTTACATTTGCATGAAAAAGACATTGTATGATGTGATTTTTTTTTCACTTGTCAGGCAAGCTAAGAAACTGATAGAGTATGAGCAACTAAAGGGGGCAATATAAACTTTATTCCATAAGGAATAAGACAGCATAGTTTATGTCATGCATTTGTACAATTTCTCTCAGAAGCTATTCTAGAACTCCTGGGCCTTACATAAGTATTTTCCATCATGGGAATAGAAGACTCCAAGTTGACTTGTATTATAAACAAAATTTCAAAAACAAAGTCTTTGCTTACTGCTATTTTACCCATTATCTTCAGCCATCTTCCCAATAATGATGTTTGGATAAGATAATCTCTGAAATCTTTTCCTAGATTGTCCATAAAAGCCAGGGATCAAAACATGGTGTGGACTCGTTAGCCAAGCTGATTTTTTTTCCTTCAAAATACGTGACTTAGAGCTTTCAGGCTTCCAAGAAAATCATATTTACTGGCCATTCTGAACTTTGCTTTTGCAACATTATAAAATGGTCACTAATCATATGCTACACTGCGCTCTTATACAATCTTTTTTTAATCTATTTCCTTAACTAGACTATAAGCTCTTTGAATTCAGAAATCATGTTTTACATGTTTTCTTCTCATTACCAAAACTTCATACAGTGAACTTATTCTCAAAGAAATTCCCAAACATTTTTGATGATGAACATTCCAAGAAAATAAATATCAATCCTGTTAATTCTCTGATGATACAATGTTTAGCCTTTACCTTTTCTCCAGAATTCTATACAGAGAAACATATACACCTTTGTTTTCATAACACTTCTTGAGGCAACTTGGTTATATGATAAGTAGAGTATTGGACCTGAAGTCAGAAAGACTCGATATAAATTCTTACATCAGACACATAATGAACCATATGCTTCTGTGAAATCAAGATGACCTCTGTCTCAGTTCCCTCAACTGTAATAATAATAATAATACCTACCTTCCATGGTTGTGCTGGTGGTGGTGGGGGGAAATCTGTACACTATATAATGCTAACTATCATATTATGAATCCTAGATCTAAAACTAAAAAGAATTTCAGAGGTCATTTGGTAATACCTTTATGAAGTGATTTACTCAGGGTAATAAATTTACCCAAGGTAATAAATGTCAAAATGGAACTTGAACCCAGGCCTTCAGATTTCAGAACTAGACTTCCTTTCATTGTATCCTGCTACTTCATTCGGTATGATAAACCTACCTCTTAGTTATTTCACTTCTGAGCCATAACTTCATAATAGTTAGCAAAAATAAAAGATTAAAGCAAAGTCTGTCATTGGATCTATGTGACAGATTTTTGATTAACAAGTGAGGAAGGAAATTGAGATGATAGCTAACTTAGTTATCTATCTAGCAAAGGTGTATCTATTCCTCACTGTTCCCATGGAAAATTGTTTCCGTAGTTGCCAAACTAGCAGTCCGATATCATTCAGCACAGCTGGGGAAACAAGGTGGCTTAGGTGGGTCATAAAGCCCAGGGAGACATCTGCCTGATGAATGAAGAAATTCTTGGCTAATACAGAAAATGAGTTGTTAAGTGCATTTGGCATAACATTAATATGAACTCCTAGACCTCCAGAGGGGTAATGAAAGATGCAGAGAGATTAATGGATTTGCCTAAAGTCCAAAGAGCAAAGACTAGAACAAAAACAACTTTTTTTTAAATCCACCTTGCCCAGAGTTTTCCAAAGTCAAGCAGCACATAATCTTTCTATAAAGTTCTTGAGAGGCAGTTGTTTCTGTTTCTAGGCATGGAGTCATGAAGACCTATGTTTAGATTCCAACTATGACATTTACTAATTATGGCAAGTCATTTAACCTCTGAACTTCAATGTCCTCATCTGCATAGTAAAGAAAATAATATTGAGAATAATACCTAATTCACAGGTTGATGCAAAACTTAAGTGAAATAATATATAAAATGTTCTGAATAAATATCAATTTTTACTATGTACCCATATTTCCCCAGAGTTTCCATCTCTTAGCTCCTATCCATCTCTTCACCTGGTATCCATTGTATCCTATACGTGTAGGAAAAGGGAAGGTAGACATCTGCCTAGAACATATACATTCAGAGTCTCCTTCAAAGCAAATACTCTTCCATAGGAAAACCTGACCCCAACAAGAAAAAGAGGAAAGAATAAAGATGTTAATGAGGGTTCTCTTTTAAAGTGTCCCAATTGGCATTATATGAAATCATGATCTAAATTGTGTGTGTTGTGTGTGTGTGTGTGTGTGTGTGTGTGTGCATGTATTTGTGTGTGTGTGTGTATGTGTGTGTCCTGTAAGGGCGAGATGAAACAATTAGAGAATAATGAAACACAAAACAAGGTGTTGACTCAAAGCTGGTATGGAAGATGCTGTGCTTCTTGAGAGCTGCTTAAAGAATCATTGGTGAAAACAGACTTACAAAGGGCTTTAGCCAAACCTTGAAGAATGAGAAGGGTTTAGAGAGTTAGAGAAAAAAGGAGAAGGAGAGGCGGCCAAGAGGAATAGAACAGCTCAATAAACACTTTATGGTTAAAGCAGTAGAAAACAGTGCTCAAAAGGATCTTGGAGGATATTGTGCATCATACTCTTGATAGGATATATTTCTCCCCCCAGAATAACAGTAGCTGCTCTTTTGATTAAAAAGAAAATGCAATTCCATAATCTTTCTTCCACTCTTTCACAACCCATTTTAAAGTTTAACATAAATACCTCTTAAGTGACTTTGACTTTTTTTTTCTCTTTTTTTCTTCACTCATGGGAAAGAAAGAACAGGTACTCAACACCATCCACCCACTCCATACTTGATAGTTATTAAGTCTCATCCTCCTGAGCCTTCTTTTCTCCAAGTAATCCAAATATTATTATTGTCCTTAATATTGTCAGGCCTTGGTTGCCAGCACTTTAATTATTTTTGATAGCCCTCTCCTGGATCTCTTAGATCCCTGACTGCATCTCACTCTAGATTCAAGTTTTTTCAATATCCTGAACTTTTTGAGTTAATTCAATAGGAAAAGAGTCTCTATAGGTAAGTTTGTACATATTGAATACTCAGAAAAAAGCAACTGTCATTTAATATCTTTCTTTTTTGCCTTAACTATCAGAGATTTTGGAGCCCAACTCATGCCCAAGTATTAAAGATACTTAAACAGTGAAATAAAAGATATGGAATTGGGAAAGTATGGGCTTTTCTTTAGGACAGTGAATAATCCAGTTTTGCAGAGCAAAGCTTATGTGAGGGGAGTAGTAAAGGAGAAACTGAGAAAAGCAAATTAGAACCATATTGTAGAAGACCTAAAATGAACAATTGGGGAGTTTTGAATATTCATTAAACCACAAGAGTCAATTGAAGGCTTTTGAGTAGTAGAACAACTTATGATTAGAGTAATGTCTTAAAAAGATTAAATTAAATAAAAATAAAAATTAAATTAAATAAAAAGAACAGATTAAAGTGAAGAGACTAGAGGGAGGGAAACTGATTATAAGATAATGGGAAAAATTCATATAAGACATACAGTCTGAACTAGGATGATGGCAGCCAGATCTATAAGGAGGAGATTCCTAAGGAGGGAGAAGATGCTGGAAGCATTTCAAAATTAGAATTCATAGGATTTAATGACTGATTGGATATGTGAGATAAAGAAGAAAGAAATCCTCAATTTATCAAAGATGGCTCCAATGATATAAATACTAATGATGGTTAAAAAAAAAAACAGTGATATAATTGTTATAACTAGAGAATTCTGACAGAAAAACCACTTTTAGAAAAAGATGACAAATTCAGTTTCAGACATACTGAGTTTGAGGTGTCCACAGAATATACAGATGAAGTATAGTAGAAAGCAAGAAATACAGCCTTTCCAGAAGAAAGCTAGGCACAAAGAGTAAAGAAGATATTTTTGCAACACTAATAAGTCATAAGTTGCCTATTTGGAGATATATCAGTACATCTCTCTTTGTTTTCCTTTGGCTAGACATCTCAATATATATTATGTGACATAGTATACATAAAGGGAACTGACTGGATTCTACTGACAGCTGGGACAATTTTGCCAAGTTGAACAATGGCTGGTCAAGTATAACATGGAACATAGTTGTAAAACCATATAAGTTTATGTCTACTCACCTTCTGTGCCCTTTCCTCATTCTGTGTTGTTCAATTCTCATTTTGTATGCCTTCTACTCTTTTTCTTTTAAGACATGCTCTTAAGGAATAATTTTACTCTAATTATTCATATATTTGTGGGAAGGTGAGTCTCCATGCCATATTACTTTTCCCAGAGTCACTTATGAGCTCTCCTTTCCAACTAAAATAAAGAGTTTTGTTTTCTGGCAAAGGGAGTTGGAACATCCTAGAATAGCTAAAGGTGGCTTTTGGGGATAACTAGGGTCTTCCATGCCCCCCAATAGTCATCTAAGCTTAGCACAGTACAACAATGTGGATAGTATTCGTTAATACTAATATTCCAGTCAATAGGACTGTAAGACCTTCATTTTCTGTACTGATATCAGTCTCTTTTCCCCAAGAAGTAGATAGTCCTAGGAAAAAGCAGGCTGAGATTAAAAAAGGGAAAACAGAATGTTACTCAGTCTGTGCTCTGATGAGTCAGGCACCTTTATAAGGGGCTGTGGTGTTCAATGTCTTTACTTTTCTCTCCTCTGATCTAATTTCCTGCTTCTCCACACTATTTATGTTCACCTGTTACCCAATTAACACCCCAGTAAGCTGAACTCCTGTAGCTGTTTTACCCTAGTAATTAACCCTCTCCAGCCCCACCTCCTCCCTGCAAGGAACTCCTGATTAAAATAAACTGCTCAATTATTCATCTAACAACAGGAAGTATGCCACAGTAGGCCATGAGGAGAACATTTTCCCCCCTTAGATCACACACACATACAAAAAAATGTCCACTAATAGCAACAAAAGGAAGGTTTTTCGGCAGTGATCCAGAAACCCTGGATAAGGTTGATATTGGATGGAAACTTGTAAGATTTCAGCATCCTATTAATTTAAGACATAATCAGTCTTCAGTTTATAGGCTATATAGGAAGGCTATACAGGCTGTAAAGAAAGAGAATACAGCTTACTTCAAAGCCACAGAATTTATTTCAGACAATTGTAAGAGGAAGAACAAAAGGGAAGAAGGAAAAAAGGAAGAAAGAAGGAAGAAAGAAAGGAATAAAAGAAGGAAGGAAGGGAGGAAAGAAGGAAAGGAGAAATGAAGGAAGGGAAAGGGGAAGAAAGGAAGGAAGGAAGGAGGGAAGGAAAGAGAAGGAAAAACAAAGGAAAGAAGGGAAACAGTAAATATTCAGTTATCTGGCATGAACAAGAATAAAACTTCCTATTTAATCAAATATTCTGATTGAGAGTTAATATATATGGTGTGTCTCTGTATATGTATACACACACATCATGGATAATTTTCTAATGTTGAAATGGACTACAACAAAATATACTTAAAACTCAAATTCTATTGAACATAATTGAATCTAGTTATGATTATTCAGAAGTTACATTGCCTTCTTGCATCACCTTATGGTCATAATTATGAACATCAGTTATCACTGTGGGGAAGTTTCAGTTAAAAAAAAATTAGGTAATGGAAAGTTATTGATGTCCATATACTATGAGTTCATGGTAATATATTAAAAATAATGAAGGTTAGGGATCCCAAGCAATGTGATTCTTTAATTTTCCTGAGGATTATGTCCAAGTAAATGAAATGTTGATAAGGTGCATAAGAGTATCTGTAAATGATTTACATAGTTTGAGCCTTGATCACATCTTCTTAAGACTTTTGTAATGTCCTCCCAATTGGTCTCCTTACTTCATGTCTTTCTACTGTCTAATGCAATCTCCATATAGCTGCCAAAAATCTTAAGAAACATTTCTGTCATGTGTTCCTTCAAGTTGCAGCAAAAGTCATCCTCTTTAAGAAGCCTTTTTGTAGTCCTGCTTAAAAACTTTTTGACTTTCTTCTGATATTGTCTCCAATTTACCATGCATACAACTGGTTTGTACATAATTTCTTTCATGTTGTCTCCTTAAATTGTGAACTCCTTATAAAAGCAAGAAGTATTTTGTTTTGTTTTGTTTTGCTTTTTTTTCCCAATACATTAGCAAAATGTCTGACATACAGTAGGCATTTAATAAAAATTTTATTTTATTCAGAGGTTTCTCATTACCAGTAGGGAATAAAATCACATTTAAAATCTTCCACAATCTGGTTGCAAACCTTTCCATGCTTGTATTACTTCCCTTCACAAATCCAAATTCCCAAAATAACAGGATTCCCAGAAGTTTCCTAAACTCATCATTCTCTTTTGCATCTCTATACCTTCATACAGATCAATCTGTATATTAAATAAATAGATAGATAAAATAATAAATGGAAATACATTCTGCTCATCTCTGTATTTCAAAATCCTTTCATTCCTTCAATGTTCAATTTAGGTGTTACCTACTCTAAGAAGCCTTCCCAGATCTCTCAATTACAAGTTGTCTCTCCCTCTTAAGTTTTCCTTATTTGCTAAGTTTCCTAAGTTCCAAGAAGTGACTGGATGATTACTGTTGAAGGATGTTGTAGAGGGTATTCACATATTCAGTATGATTTGGACAAGATAATCTCTGAGAGTGCCCTCACTCTAAAAGTCCTTGATTCTATTATGCATTTAGCCAAGACAAACACAGAAAAATGAGGAGGAAGACTGCCTCAGCAATAAATAGTTCCACCTCATTATAGGTTTTTAAGAAACAGTTGGATATACCTGGCATATTTTAATGGAAATTCTTTTAGGATATGGATTGGATTTGATGGTCACTGAAGTTCTGATAACTCAAAGATTCTCTGATTCTGTGACTGGGAGTTTCATACTAATTCTTCTCTCAGTAATATAGTGGGGAAAAGAGGAACATTAAGAATTACAATTACTTGCATTTCCCTCCCTTATTTACAGAGATGAAAGACAGTGAGTATAGAACACTGCATACACTGTTGGACTTAGTTGATGTTTTGATTAGGTTGATTTTTTTTCTGAATTTATTTTCTCTTTTTTATTCTACATTATAAGGAATGACTTTCTGGAAAGGGGAGGGACAGAGATATGATTTTAAAAAATGAAAGCAATATAAAAGCAAGAGGCATCAGCAAGAATTTAAATTAAAGAAAAAAAGAATTATATTATTGATGTAGCTTCTGTCCCGGTACACCGAAGACTATTTTGTTTTGTTTCAAAAGACAGTTTCAAAGTTCTGAATGGAAATTTAGCTCTGAAATGAGTTCAAACATTTGAATGCTCCTACCAGGCTCACAAAGCCAAAAATAAAAGATTCTAAACGATCATCTAGTGAACCCCATGGTTTTACACATTAAAAAAAAAACAAAAAAAACCTGAGGCCTAGAAAGGGCAAGTGACTCAGTTACTTAATGGTAGAATAAAAGTTAGAAAGACTCCATAATTTGTTTGCCTTCCAGTAACATTATGAGATGGCTGATACAAAGTTTCTCTTCTACTGTGCTATATCTGTCTCTATGGAGAGAGGTAGATGGAGAGGGATAAATATTTAGATATAGATAAAATGTGTAGGTAGATATATGTTTATATTATAAGTATACATATATAAGTATGTCTATATACATCAATAGACATATATAGATATTCTTAGAGTATTTTTAAAACTACAATTATAGACGTTTAAGCATACATATAAATACATACACATATTTATGTCCTTAAGTGAATTTTTAAAGTTACAATTCTAATCCTGCCTCAGTCTTAGAAGTGAGAGAAAAGACATGGTATGACATGAGGGAAAAGAAAAATACGGCATATTTTTAATGACAAGGAGTGACCTAGTCTTTTGACAGTGATATCTCTGACAGAATAAAGCAGCCTAAAAAAGAATCTGGCAGCAATGTAGACAAGTACCATTCATAAAATTATAACTGTTTATTAACTGCAAAAAATGCTATGAAAAGTTAGAGAGAACTGTATATGCTCACAGGCAGTGAAAGGCTATAATGTCCTAAAAGAGCAAAAAAGCAAACAAAAATAAATGAAAAGGGGAAAGGGATGGAAAAGCAAGGAATTAGAGGCAAGGGAAGAATTTGGGGGTGGGAAGAGGGAAAGAGGAAGAGAGGAGATGAAAAGAATGAAAAAAAAAAAAAGAAAAGAAAACCTGCAAAGTATTTGGAGGGGAAAGCAAAGGAAAATGGATGAACAAGAGCCATTCAGACCTTTAATCTGATTTTAATTGGGAAGAATACACATGTACAAGATAGAGAAGACATCCTTGAATGCATGTTTCCATGTCTTGGTCTTGTCCGAGCCCCTGGCTGATGGAGCCATGTGTTAAAAAACAGTTTCCCTCCTGGAAGGGATTATGCCCTCTGACTTTCCAAAGACTTCTCTCCCCTTCCCTACATCAATAAAACTCGATGGAGTTGGGGGTGCAGCTGCTAGCCTGAGGAGTGAAGGGCAGACTTAGACTGGGAGGGAATAAAGCCTCTGAAACCTTCCTTCATACCTGGCCAAGGAGTAAGCTTTCTTTATACACACACATAGCATGTGCATGTCCGTGTAAAGCTAGGAATTTATGCATAATTACCAAATGAGCAACATGAGAAAAATAGTAGATTTTTTTTGTTTGTTTGTTTGTCGAATAATGATCCAGGACAAGGGTTTGCAGTGGCAGCTCAGGGAGCAGGGACCGATCTTTGAGACCAAGCTGCCATCTAGTGTTCATTTTCCCAAAGTCCTTCCCAAGCTGACAGTCTGCCTCATTTACCTTCACAGCTGGAGATGAGGGAAGTGTATTCTCCTAAATGTGTTAACTTAGCAGTGCTATACGCTAGAAACAAATTAATATATAATTCTTCTGTGTCTTAAGGTCATTACTGTCGAGGCATAAATTAATAGAGCTATTCCAGTTAATTCATTTTGGCATTTGCTTCTGCATGTCTGAGCACATATGTGGAAAGAAGCCTGTGCTCATTTCTTCAGGAGAGGGGGTGGGAAATGAGAAAGTCCTAAAAGCAGCTTAGCCAAAGGAACAAACTCCATGACCTCCAAGCTTGGGGAGGGTTGTGAATTTCCGATTCACCAGCTTCTCCATTCTCACTTGCCTAAGCTGGGTCAGAGCTGTGCACTCTGCCTCTGACAAGATCCAAGCCGAAAATGAAGGGCATGATGAGATTTTCCTTCTCCCTTGTGGATTGGGAGCATTTTCCAAAGGGCTGTCATTCAACTCATCAAAAGACCAGAGTTGTGGCCATTTGCTGATCACAAGTAGTCCGATAGAAAATGCAAGAGATTTGCTTCCAAACCTGAAAATGCCATCATTAGTGTATTCAGAGCAACCTAGTCATTGACAAGATCACCAGGATAATTACTAGCCCTGACTCTGCTTACCAGAGTGCTTCATGTTCCCTTCATCACCATCCTTTCCTGCTGCTCCCAGGATGACTGGATTTCAGAGCATGTCTCTGCAACAGAGTTACCCTATTAACACCTATCAGGAAAACAATTATGGCCCTAGGAAGGAAATAGTCCTCTGATTTCTTTAAGGCTAGGTTTTAGAATGGATTTACAAACAGCCCAAGCTGGACTAACGGTCCTCCAGGAAGCTGGTTCCAGATCATCAGTTTTTGCTTCTTTAGTTCATTTTTGCGTTCCATCTTTGTTTTTTCAGAGTTACTCTGACACCACCTTTTCTATCAGTGAACTCTATAGCAATGAGGTCTCAATTATTCATAATTAGGAAAGAATGATATGGATCAGAATCCATAGTTTTCTTCAAACTTTATTTTCACCAAATTTTAAAATCCCAAACAAAAGTCTCAGAAGGGGCATTGGTCCCTTTCTTTGTTATTAGCAAACTAAACAGAATTCCATTGAAGAGGTTTCTCCTCTTTGATAGATTCCCCACTGAGTGATATTTACAATTCTGTCAATAATTATAATTCCCCATCCTGTGATGTGCCTTTTAGGAGAACTGCCACTGAGAAACAGAATGGACCACTCTGAGATTCATTTCCTGCTAGTCTGATCAATTTATCAATCAATCAGCATCTATTTATTAAATACTTGCAATCTGCTCTGAAGAAATATCAGCTATATATCGGATCTTCAAGGATCTTAGGGCTTAACTGAAGGAGAGAAGACTGTACTTATGTAGCAACACAAGCAATATAAAATCGTAAATAATGAAGGGCTAGATTGTATGATATAAATCCCAAGTGTTACAGGAGTTCAGAGTACCCTACTGCCATCTTCACATCAAATCTCTTCATCATGAATATGGACATATGCCTTCATTTATCCTTTCAGACTATAGTAATCATGGTACAACTTTTGTTGCCACTCTGGGCAATTCCCTTAGCTCAACCACCACTACCTAAATTACTAAATTTGGTATTGCTTAGGTCCCTAAATGTGGTATTTTCAAAACTGCAGGGGCTCTGGCCTCTGTTCTAGCTCAGTAAGTAGAGAAACATACAAGGCAAATGTCAGCTGTGACCTGAGCATTGAAGAAGATGGATATTCAGAGTAAGGAGAACACTGCAGGTGAGATGAAGGCATCATAAAAGGCATAGAGATGGGAAAGAGAGCATTGTGTTCATGTGACAATGAGAAGAATAGCCTGACTGGAGCAAAAGGGAAGAGCCAGATTATGCTGGGCCCTGGTTCGGCTCTAGGAGGATACATAATGAATCCATCAAAGGATATGATCTCTAGAATGAGAGGAAGACAAGCCTAAAAAAATTAACCCTTGTCTACCAGAGGACTTGCCCACTTTTCACTTTTGTCATGGACCTCACTTGTCTCTGACCTACTTCTGGGGAAGTTGGATATGTAAGAAGCAAATGATTAGTTTTTCCTATTGCACTGTTACCGGGAGCTAGTTTCCTACTTCAGGGTTGAATAATGCACTCAGCCGCATTAAACAGACAATTAATTTATCCCCATGGCTGCCCACTACCCAACCTTAGTATACTTCTTTTAAAAAGAGGAAGGAAAAAAAAAGAAACAAATAATGCTTAGTTTGCTTTAGCTACTGTGGTATTTAAAAAGTACAAAAGAATAAAGGGAAAAAATATAAAATCATGGCTGTAAAACACAATTCAGGTCAATTCTAATGGTCTTGTAATGGAGAGAGCCATCTGCACCCTGAGAGAAGATTATGGGGACTGAGTGTGGATCACAATATAGTACTGTCATTTTTGTTGTTGTTGTTTACTTGCTTTTTGTTTTCTTTTTCATTTTTTTTCCTTTTTGATCTGATTTTTCTTGTGTAGCATGATATTTGTGGAAATATGTATAGAAGAATTGCACATGTTTAACACATATTGGATTGCTTGCCATCTAGGGGAGGGAATAAAAGGAAGGGAGGGAGAAAAAAATTGGAACACAGGATTTTGCAGGGGTGAATGTTGAAAACTCTGCATGTGTTTTGAAAATTAAAAAAAAATTTAAAAAGAACTCTCTTGAAATTAATTTGTATATGTTTTGTATTAATTTATTGTTATATATTATGTACCACCAATAAAATGAAAACTGCTTGAATAAAAAGAAAAAAGAAAAAAATCACTGCTATAAGAATCATCCTCATAACCTTTGGATCATCATGTCAAATATTACTTTATAATATTGTTACAGAGAAATCAGAGCAGATGAGTGAGAAGGATCTTCACATAAAAGAACAGTGTTATTACATCATTTTTGTCTTTAATAGTTTGCAATCAGAAGATGCACTGAACTTCAGTAAGGTGACCAACACATTGCTTGTTAAGAAATATAAAGCTTTCAGATTTCTAGATTAATTGGCCACTTCCCAAAACCTGCCCAATTGAAACAACATCAGGCCCATGTACATGGAATGCCCATTCAAAACCATTCTGCCATAGACTAAAGGGAATGGAAAAAAAAATTCAGGCTACTAAATGAAAAGCACTTAGTGAACTCCTATAGCAAACAAGGACTAAAGAAGCTACTCTTTCAAGAACTTCAAAAGGATACAACATTCTGACCTGAATGGTTTGCCATTAACCTGTCAGAAATTGAAGTTTTTTGAAGGGCCCTGCTCATTCTGATAACATGTGATTTTGTAGACTTTAATTTGTTCATGTCATTCTCCTACTTAAAATCCTAAGTAACTCCCTGAGGTCTACAAGATTTGAGTCAAACTCTTCAGTCTTGCATTTGATGACATTAATCTAGCCTAGACATACCAACCTATACAAACTGTTTATCTCCTTCTACTCATCCATATAAACTTTAGTTCAATTTGCCTGTTGACTTATCATCTACTGAACATGTTTTTCTATTCCATCAATTCTTCATACTATCTGCTGAACTAAAAAGGTCTTCTCTTTTCTTCTATATATAAATTCAACTTACTCATCAACAACTCTTCCTACCTTTCAGTGAAACCTCTTTCCCTTACTAGCATCATATGAAATTATCTCTTTCCCATCAAAACTAATATTTTGGCATATCTTATCTGTATTACTCATATGTCATATCTCACATACTATTTTAGCATTAGTTTTTGGTTTTAATTTTGGTTTTGTTTTGCCTTTTCTCCACAGTTGGATAATAAATTCCTTGAGACAGGGTCTTAAGCTGCTTTATCCCCAATATAACACCTAGCACAGTTCCTTGTACATAGTATGTGTTCAACATAAGCAACAGGGTATAATGGGGAAGTCACTTCACTGGGTATCCAGAGACCGATAATAAAAGCCTAGCTTTAGTATTATTTTTCTTTGAGATTTTAAGGCTATCACTTCTCACTGGGCCTGAGTTTTGTCATTTATATGTGAGGAAAGTTAGACTAAGACGCTAAGTTTAACTTACTATCATCAATAATAAGGATAAACACTGAGTATAAAAAAGCTAGAGATACAGATTCTAATACAAATTATTTTGGTATGGAAATTTTTCCTTTACCAAAATTGAATAAACTCCTTTATTCCTATCAATTGATAAGTCAGAGAGGTGCTACACTTACTCTTTATGTGAGTTACATCTTTGTTCAACAATATCCAACAAAGAAAAACACAGTTTAGAGAGAACAAGACATGTTTTTAAAGGCAAGGCAAGGATTGAGACAACAAAATTCGCTCTGTCTTTAGGTCTAAGTTTCTTCCACTACCTTGGTAAAAGGAAGCAGCAATATAACAAAAATATTTTTCATTCTCTTAGTAAAAAGCAAGGGCTAAGGGGACTATCAATCAACAAATATTTATTTATTTAGCATCTATTGTGAACTCAGTACTTAATAAAATGTATTTAATAAAAAAAAAAAACCTGTTTCAAAGGGTCAAACTTATGGTCTACAAGCCCCATGGAGCTTACAAAATGCTTTTAAAAACAAGCCCATGTTTTCTCTACCTAATCTTTATCCTTCCAATGATACTAAATTATATCCTAGAGATTGTTTAGTCTCATTTTACTGCCAAAATCATATTAAAAAGCAATTGTGAAAACATAATAGAACATATATAATGTTAGTTTGTGGTTTTCTATGTCAAATATGTTGCCATAACTTCCATCTGTTTCTTTTTGCACCACTGCAAGTGGATAAGACATACTGAAAATAAAAGGTGAAAGAGATACTTGAACATTTGGGTCAGTCTTGGGCCCAGCCAGTAGTCAGGATGGAGTTTCATTCTAGTTTGAATGAATTACCTTCCTCTGCCACAGATTCATTTGTGGTCCTTGTCCATGTGTCTCAAAGATGGGAGATTTGATTTGGCTCCTTACTATCAAGCCTCTATATTAGTGAAGTACTTTTTTATAAAAAAGGTCATCTACTTCTTCTTGATTCCCACCCTGGATATTGCCAAGAAGAATCTAGAGACAAAGTCAGCTGGTAAAAGAGTCATATTTAGTATATCAAAGCTGTATTCTTTAGGACCACAGTAGGTTACTAAAGTATATATAATTCTAAATGAACCACTTAGGAAAGTCTATTCTAAAAAAGAGCACCTGCCCTTGGCCCCTATTCTTTCCTTTTCCTTTCCTCACTCCATCCATTCCATAATGGATTTGTAGTGTTAGCAATATTGCCACTATTAATGATCCAGACCCCTCTACATAATGGCCTCCTGGTGCTAGCCATTATAGATGAGATGTACGTTATTTATAAATTAGTTCTCTTGTTCCTGCATATTCCTGAGTTTATCATCATTAAGGAGAAGAAATGTTTCTCAACAAAAGGCCCAGGTACTATGGTGATAGACACAATAGTAATGCTTAGATACACAGATAGGCATGTTTCCATTTTGGTCTTTTGTATCCATTTTCACTTGTCCCAGATATGCCATATTCTGATTCTCAGGGTGAAGAATGTTTTGAAATGCATTTGCGTATTCATGGATTGTTGGCTGTATTCAAATTTTTATATTCAGCTAATATTTAAATGTATTTAGGAAACAGGCATCAATTTAGATTTGCAATGTGGTATGAAATATCATAAAGGGAAATCACTTTCAGGCTGTTAGATGTAGTGCAGCCTGGGAGATAGATAGGTTCAAAACATCTGTCAACCCACAAAATTTTCGTGAACCCTTTCCACTCTCAACAATGTCATAGCTGTGATGTATCTGATAATAGAAGCATAAATGCCTGAAGAAATATCGAAGCAATGGAGTGAATCTAGTCTACAATTATTTTATTAAAATTCTTACTTGCTTGCTACTTGAGTTCTTTGAGGGTCTGAGCCAGTTCTCCTGTGCCCATTTCTACTATTTCAGTAGTCTGAAAAAAGGACTGAAAATCAGGACCTCAAGGCTATTTCTGGAACTCAATCAGCATATAATACATTATAAATCTGAGTACCTGGGCTTACCTACTCAGTATTTAAGGCAAAGTAAGTGAATTCATTGATAAAGGAAACTGAGGGGTCAGCATTGTTGGTCTGATCCCCATGGTCACAAGTTATGCTCCAACCCCTGGTCAACTATCTTGCCCTTCTATTATTAAAGTTTTAAAACATGTCAGACACTGTACTGAATATGAAAGCAAGTAAGATAGTCTGCCTAGAAGAAGCTTAAATTCTAAAGAGAAAAGAAAGCACATATTAGGGAGCTGGGGGACTAGGATGTTGTGCCTGCAGTGACATGGCAGAGATATCTGAGAGGTTCTGTATTGTGCTTGCGTGTGTGAGTGTGTGTGTGTGTGTGTGTGTGTGTGTGTGTGTGTGCGTGTGTGTAAAATTTCCAACCATCCAGGAACAGGGCCAGCTTTTACAGATGGGGTTAGTAGAAACATCCAAATTCCATCTGTGGTCTGAGACAAATGGTACCCTGTGGTAGTAAGTGTCCTTTTTCCTCCATGTGGCAGGGGGCTGAAGATAGACAATGAAGAAGGAGGTTGCCTGGCTATGTTGATATCTGCCTTCACTAGAGAAAAGATTACTCATGAAGCCACCCCTGGCCCATACCCCAGATTCCAGAGGCACATAATCTATATTCATAAAGCACTTTAGGATAATTAAATATCAGATTCGAGGACAGTACAAGCTACAATTAATCACAGAAACAAAGATGCCTCTCTGCAGCTAGATTCAGTGCACAACTAGTAGGTGCTGAGGAAGGTACTTTAATTCTTTCAGGGCAGTGGGCAAATGCATTAAGGTGCCAAAGCCATAATTCACTATGTGACCCCCTCCATTGGCCTGAGTGAGTTAATTCCCTTCCCTCGTTCCCAGACTGACTCCTAGTCAGTAATTTACAAAGGAGAGAAAATGGCTAAAAATGTAAGGAATCATTGCTACAAGCCAGATTCTAGGGTCTCCCTCAAAGATAAACAAAATGTCACCATCTCTAAGTTGCATGTGATTTTTATCTTATACTAACTCATATTGCAAACTTTGCCACATGCCTTTATCTTGTATCCTAACTAGTTTTAAGCTCCCTGAAGACAGTAAAAGTTTGCAGACTTCTTCTACAGACACCCACCCAAATGCCTTGCATGTAACAGCAACTCAATAAATATTGATTGACTTTTTTTTTATTTACTCAGAACTGAGCAGATATTGTCATGGTATTATATCCAGAGCTCCTGTCTCCTTCTTTTCCATTCTTAAGCCTTCCCCCCCAACACACATTGGTGGTTTTAGTGTGAATGATCCAAAAAAAGGGCTACCTGTCCCCATCCAAATCCTGTTCATTTCTTCTTTCTATTTATGAGATATGTCATTGTGATTCTCTGGCCTGTCTGTTCCAGGGAAATGACCAACAGTCCCCAGCCCCCACAAAAGTACTCCTAGTCACTCAGCTCATTTGTTGGGGATGAATAATTGAATCCAATTAATACACCCTGGCTATTCATGGCCAAGTGAGCTCTGACAAGAGTCAAAGCAAAGCGGAGGTGGTAGGACCATTAAATCTAAGAGCCTGTGCCTTCCCCATAGCATTAGAGTTAAGTGCTGTGTTTAGCACAGTGTTGCTAAAATGTGTTTGGTTAAATCATGGATAGAAAATGTTCACATCTCCCTGAGCCAGTTCCATTCTTCTTCTCTTGGGTCTCTCTCAGAGACCTCCCCAGGAAATTTCTACAATCCTTCTTTACAACTTGGTTCAAAGAGAAGAGCTCACTGTTTAGCATTTATATGTATCTCTGCAATCATTCTAATATTGTGAAAATTGCAGTGTGGTTTAATGGAACTAGGATGGGGCCAGCAGGAGAATCAAGACACCTAGATGCTAGGACTTCTCATGTCATAAGCTAACTCTGTTACCTCAGACAACTAACTCACTTCCCCTGGCTCTGTATTCCCTTACTTGCAAAGTGGGGATGATCACATCTGTCCTTTCTCCCTTACAGTACAGTTGCTAGAAAGAAAATTAGAATTAATAAAAAAACAAGATTTTGAGAGAGTAAAATAAATGAATGTACTGTGTAAATGAAATATTATATTAGTCCAATCTGATAGGTTAATTTTTTAGAAGAGGTATGGAAATACAGGCACACACTGAAGAGAAAATCTAAATGGCTGCAGTAATAGTAGGAAAAGAAAGAGATAGAATCTGGTCAGTTGTTTACTCCCACATTTCCCCTTTCTTCCATCCCCCACTCAGATGGAAAAACAGGTAGTTTGGAATGTCTCTGTTTGCATCTGTAAAATTCCCAGAGAAAAAGCTTTGCAGAGGGAGAAAGGCAGCTGAAATCAAACCTCAATTACTTTTCTCTTTTCTTTCAGATCCCCTGATTTATTCTCTCCATGAGACAAGTGGCATTTGGAATTAAAAACTCCAAACCCAGAGGAATAAAGAATAAGAAGATGAGAAGATAAGCCGTCAATAGACAAAATAGAGTAATAGAGTAAGGTGGAACAGGAGAGGAGGGGAAAACAAGGACAAAGAGAAAAAAGAAAAAGAGTGAGAGGAGGGAGAGAAAGAAATGTGTTCATGCTTTATTTTGATACTTAGGTGAGTTGCCATTTAAAGGGCCAGATGTCTTCATTTTCTACAGCTAGGATTTAAAAGACAGAAACCCAATTTAGTTGCTCTTTTCTCTAATAAAAAATATGTTTTATCCCAATGGAAGAACGAGTTTCTTTCTGCCAATAAGTGTCAGCAGCTAATCTGAAGCCTTCAATAAAACAATCCCATTAAATAATTTAACCAGGAAAAAGCCACTGATGGCTGTGAAATAATGTATAGATTTCAGATGGGTCAACCTTTAAAGCCGCAAAAGAGGAAATGTGAGAAATGGGTTTCTGGAAGCACTGGGGCATTCCCCAGCAGACTGAAAAGGAAACCCATTAGAGCCAAGGAATGGTAAATAGCTGCCTTAAACATATTTGCTGACACAGTGTTGTGTTAATGTGCAAAATACACTTTTCCTATAGCCATGAGAGAAATCTCTCAGAACCCAATTCCTATAAAATAGGGACTAAATCCATTGTTCTCTCTGAAAATCAATGGGCAGTTTACCCCATAGAGTCATTCAGATTTCAAAGGGTAGTGGACATTAAAGAGTAGTCCAGTCCAAAGGAAACAGTGCAGGAGAATGAAGAGAGCTTCAGATTAAGACCAAAGTGACCTGAACTCTAGGGATAAGACAGTCAGTCACTAACTTTATAAGCCCAAGCAAGTCATTTGCCTATTAATCCACAGAAAGCAACTCAACTCCAAAGGGAAGAAGTGAAACAGATGCAGCTGCAATGCAGAGAAGCATACCAGTGTTTCCATTTCAGCAGCCATTGCAATTGGCCAGTATTTAAATCTATGTTGCTGGGGTTGACCCTTAGACTTTATAATTCTGCAGGCACAGAATGATCGATTTGAGGAAAGAGAGGAGCTGAGTAAAACCTTTACATCAATAAAGTCGAGCAGCTGCAGTGGTTTGGGGTCCCTGGGAATTTTATCTTCTTTGTATAAGTGTGCCCTACTAGAGCATCTCCCATTCTGGGAAGACAGCCAGGAGGATGGGCCCTTTGTGTTTCTCCCTGAGGACATTTTTGGATGCCTCAGTCCAAGTCATCAAAGTGGCCAGACGTCTGGGCATGTATCACATCACTTAAGAGTTTATCTCTGATGATTAATGATTCAAAACTGTGTTCCTCATCCTAACTTTGGAGTCCTTTCCCCTTTCCCTTTCCCTGTTCCCCAGAGTACATTCAGCACTTACATTGCTTCACCTAGGACTCAGAAGAAATAAGAGACCTGAAATACCCTCTCTTGGAGGTATCTTCATCGATTGATGAGATGATCCCACCCTACCAATGTGACAATGCTGTTGGAAGAATGGAATGAAATAGTAGCTATGAAGACTGCTTCAGAAACTATAAAGCACTAAGTGAATGCAAGATATTATAAGACCATATCTATCTTCTTTTTTTTTAACATTCCTTACTAATATCCATAAAAAGAATTGTTATTCTTTTTCAATACTGAATATTTCCATTTATGATCTCACAAACCTTTAAGGTGAGGGGTAGAGGCTCAGAATGTCTCAGAATGTACTTAGCAGAAGCTCAGCCCTTCCCAGTAGAGGGGGCTTGTCAAGCACTATCATAGTAATTACTGCCTGCTTGCCTCCTCCTTCCCATCCCCACATCATTCACTCTGTCTTCAGAACCATAAACTCTAAGGGTCAAAACCAGCAATACACATTTAAATAACAATCACAACAACTGCTGAAATGGGAGTGCCAGTGGGCTTTTAGTCATTACTTCTTCACCTACTTCATTCCATTCCTATGTTTATGTTAATTTCCTTGTTACAATAAGACAAATGGTTTACCTGGACTCTCAGACAAAATTATTGATAGAATCCAGGTCTCCTTAGACCTAACCACTATAACTAACTGGAAAAATGACTGAGGAGGAGGGGAAAGCAAAAATTATCTCACCAGTGTCCTTCCTACTAGTCATTTGACCAGAGAGACATAGAAACAATTCCATGTTAGAGACACTCCCTACCCTCTGCCCTTAATAAAACAAATATTCTTTCTAAAATCTATTTAATCTTGATCTTATTCTTATCTTTCAAACAATCAAAGCCATTAAGATTATGACCACTCTAATATCCCACCACCCTCTAATCATTATCGTTCTTTCTCCGGAAATACTTAAGTTCATTTGATTTCCACACAGTCTCCTCCATCTCTTACAAGCTCCTTGAGGATTGGAAATGTCTTTTGTTCTTTTTTATATTCCCAGGACTTAACATGTGCTTGGCACATATTAGATGCTTAATAAATGTTTATTGATCAACCAGTACATTTTCTTGAATTGCATTTCGCTAGATTCCTGCCCCCCCTCCACCCAAGTGTCACTGATTTTCTCTAATTACAATGATAATAGAATTGTTCCTTCTAAGATTTCTTGTCTCCTATTCCCCTCTACAGCTGGCTAACATCAAAAAGGCCAAGAAAATCACCCTCCTCTGTTCAGGGGATGTGGGATAGTCTTTAAAGTTGTCTAGTGCTTTCACACTTGAATAAAGTCTTTTACTGCCCTTCTCAGTGCTCCCATTTGTGGTACTCTTTTCCCATGATATTCCTTCTTGTCTTTCTTTTGAAGGACTAGTCAATGCTAATGTTCTATCTACCTGAATTCTGTGAACTTTCAGAATTCTGAAAAGAGGAACCAATTTCTGATTCATTATTCTCTACTTGTGGCTTATAAACCCTGAGCAGTAATTTGAATTAGAAGTTTTTGTGCAACTGAAGGTATCTCCTCAATCTTGCAAGCAAAGTCCCTAGGATAGTCATCCTCACCAGAAGGAAGAAATCAGTTGGCCCCTATTCTTAGATTAGTGGGATTCAAATCTTTAGTTGTCAGAACTGTTAACTAAGAAATGTTGTGATGGGGTAGCATAAAATGTCCAGGGAAAGAAGCAGGAAATATGCCATCAAATCGATTTTTTTCCAGCATCAATACTCCCCTATATTAGCAGAAACCATTGCTAAAGTGACCTTTGTGAAAGGGGAAGGACTCACTCCCAATATAGTTACTAATCCATCTATGAGATACCTGTTTTAATTGTTTTTTGCTAAATAGGTACTGAACTCTATTTTTGTTACAATACTGAAAGACTTTTAGCACCTTTTGAATTTGGCACCCTCAGACCAAACCCCAAGTCCTCCCGACTTAATTACTCAGCATTTGTCTTGGTTAGATGTTGTTAGGCAATGTTATCCATGACTAACAAATTCAGAAAAGAATCATTGACTTTGAAACCTAATTGAGGCATGGATTGTGCTGCCTACACCACTGCTACCTGAACACTATTTCTGAAAACATATTGATCACATGAAAAACTAGCCAGTTTGAGTGATATGCTATTTGCCAGGCTAGTGGCTTGTTTTCTTGTCACTTTAAGCCACTTTAAGCCTCTGTGTAAGACTCTTTCTTCAACCAAAACCATTCACTCAGGAAAACTTTTCCTTTTAAATAGTATGTCCCACCATATTAACAACTATAAGTAATATAATTTCTTTGCACTCCAGAGTAAATAAGGTCTTGTGCTTAAAATCTGATCCTTAACCCTATGTGAACAATCATACCATGTAATCAGGGGAAAAGACTTAGAAATGCCAACAGGACTTTTCCAGGAACTGGTTGTCCTTTTTGCCCTGAATGGTTGTCCCAGCAGTCCGGGTAATGATAGAATTTAAAGTGAATACAAAAAGGCTACCCAGCCTTGTACAGCCATTTTATGAGAGACTGGGGCTTATGACAAGGCTTTCTTTGGGTCTCTTGCTTGAGCTTTTAGATCAAATATAAACTCCCCTTCAAATGCCAAAAAAGGGAGTTTATGTTTGATCCTAAAAATGATAAAGAGCTTATTGAGTAGAGGAATAAACTGGTCAGCTCTAGGCTTTATGAACATCATTTTGTCAGCTATGTGGAAGATGAATTAGAGTGGGGAGATTTAATTAGGAGACCATTGCAATAGTTCAAGAGAAAAGAATGCTGCAATTTTAAGTGTAAAAGGGATGGGTATGTTATAGGAGAAGCAATTATAATATTTGGCAATTAGATAAAATATGCATGACAAAAGCACATATGGAATCAAAAATAGCATTAATGTTGCTAATCTGGATTTTAGAAGGATGATGATTCCCTTAATATTGATAACTATATGTGGAAGAGAGGAAGATTTGGTAGGAAAGATGATAAATTCTGTTAAGGATGTGTTTAGCTTACAATGTTTCGAGCCATCCAATTTGAAATATCTAAAAGGCAGTTTGTACTATAGTACTAAACCTCAAGAGTGAGACAGAAGCTGGATATTTACATTTGGGAGTCATCTGCTAGAAATGATAAATAAAATCCAAATGAGCATATAAGGTCAACCAATCAGAATGTATATAGAGAAAAGAAGCCCAAGACAGAGCTGTGGGGTTCAACTGCAATGAGGATGGGGCACAATACAGGTGACTACATAGAAAAGAAATTCAAAAAGAACAGATGCTTACTTAAAGAATCCAAATAGTGATCAGTGCCATAAAAACCCAGAGGAGAATAAGCATCCAGGAGGAAAGAGTAGTGTAGAACAATGTCAAAACTTATAGTTGAGAAAGATGGAAATTATCATAGGTCTATAAGATTTGTCAGTTAAAACATTACCAGTAACTTTGGAGAGAACAATTTTCATTGATAAGGCTGGAAACCAGATGGAAGAGAATGTAAGAAATAATCTTTAATTCTTGCTTAAGCAATTTTCAAAAGACTACCATCAGTGCCATTTTCTCTAAATCCAGGATAGCTCAGGCTTGGCAGAACTCAGTGACATAGGCACACAATGCCATCCTCCCTGTCAGATGCTCCAATATGGATATAATAATATTGCCCTTAAAAAGGACACAGTCCTTTCCTTTGAAAGAGTAGCAGAAGTGTTGCCCATTCTGTGACGTTTGGGGGCACAGATCTTGTAATGGGTTTTGATGACAAAAAGTTCTCATTAGGGGTTTAATAGTAGTTACAAGGAACTTTTTAATACAGTTAAAAAGCTGTCTGAGATAACAGAATTTAAATTGGTACCAGAATCAAAAAATAAATAAATAAATAGACAATCTTAATGTGGGGGTACTTTGGCTTTTGTCTAACTATACTGAGGTTAATGTAATAGCTAATAGATTCAGGTATATTTTAAAGAGTCTAAAGTGCTTCTTTTTCAGGGAGAAGCTTTCTAGGCACTACATACTGGTAGATAAGAGCAGAGATTCAGTAGTTGGTCCTGAAGAGCTGAAATCCAATAGCTAGAAGCAGATATGTGCTCCCCATATATGCTTTTATAGATCCTAGGAAAGGTCAACTCTAAAACGCAGGAGGTGATATGGAGTTGGTACTTTTTCTGAACTCAGAATACTTTCAAGGAAATCTAAGTTTTTTTCCTTTTTTTTTTCTTTTTGCCTTTATCTCAGAAGCCAAAAAAACATAGCTCAAAGAAACCTACCTATTGAAAATATAATTTCTAATACAAAAATGACATATCCAGACAAAAAACAATATTAGTAGACCAGTAGTAGTGTGATATCATCAGATGTTATCAACAGCCCTACAATGGCTGGCCCTGGATAGACATATTGCCAACATGACTTCTTCATTGGTAGTCCTTGGTCATATATGTTCTCAGTGTGCCCTTCCAAATGGTCATGTGTAAGATGTGTCTGAGGGAAGATCTTTTGTGAGTTTAGTTGATGTGGTTTAATTAAATGCTAAGTTTAAACTAATATGGACTCTAGTTAGTTGGTGGTTGTAAATACATGGAGTGATTGCTTTTAAGTAAGTTAAGTTTGGTTAGTTTAAACATTGCCTCAAATCTGTAGCTATCAGATTTTCTGACAATTCATGTTGGGTAGGGGAAGGAAATGCCCTAGATGCAAAAGAATCATACTGTTCTACAGTCCTGGAGACATCTTTGGATTTGATTCTTGCTCAGTAAACAACCCAAAGCTTCTCTAAGAAGCTAAACTGCATCAGTATAACTATTCACTGAAAGAAGTAAGCCACCCCCTCCCTTTTCCTGCGTAAATGCATCAGCTAACACTGCCTCCCACACATTTATTCACAGTCTATTTACTTGAGCAGGGATCCTAGGTATCCCTCTGATTCATTGATCTCTGCAATGCATCTCTAATTATAATGTTAATAGAAGGAGAGTATATTGAGTAAGAGCTTTTTGACCCAGTGGTAGATTCAAAAGAATTTAAAAGCCACTATGATGGACACTATGTTTATATCTCTTATTCATTATAGTAGAATGTCTCAAAAGCTTTAGGAGTATAATGGGTGTTTAATTGTCTGTTTTTGATTGGGATCCCATCAGCACACAGACTTCCAAACAAATGTATATATATAAACTAATAGAGCTAACATTAGAAGAAACCTCAGTGATTAGTCTGACCCTTTAATTTTAAAATTTAGGGAAGTGAAACATTAAATGTGTTGCCAAATATCGCAGGGATACGAAATATCAACACTGGGATTTGAACCCAGGATCTCTTATTCTAAATTAAAAACACCTTATAATGTACCACAACTGGTAGCCTTACTCAATACAAATGGGTTTCCATTAGGAAATACCAAGCAGAGCTTACTTCTATCCTTCAGAGTCTGTCATATGATAATTAATCCAATCCAATTATTATTGTTTCAAATACTATATTTCTAATTTTTTATTCTGATATTTAAAGTGATACATTATTTACTTTGTTGCTGTTCAGTTACATCTGATTCTTTGTGATCGCATTTGATGTTTTCTTGGCAAAGATATTGCTATTTCTTCTCCAGCTCATTTTTACAGATGAGGAAACTAAGGCAAATAGAGTTATAGGATTTATCCAAAGTCACATAGCTCATAAGTGTCTAAGACCAGATTTGAAGTCAGAATAATGAACCTAACTCCAGGCTCATTGTTTTATCCACTGAACCACCTAACTGCCCCATCCACTGAACCACCTAACTGCCCCATATCATTCTACCTATTCCCATAGTATATCTATCTCCCATGAATCTTTAGCAAAATCTCTTAGTTAAACCATGCTTTTGAACATAACTCCATAACTTTCACTCTATCATTTCCTCTACCAGTGATGCCATTTCCATTTCTAGCTTGCTTTTGTATTTATGTTTTTAGTGCTTAGCACAGTTAAGAACTTTAAAAATACTTTTTTAATTTATTCATTCATACATGGATTCTTCCAATATAATAGTAATAACCTTATTATAACTTTTTAATGCTTAATGGAGAGTCACTGTGACAAGTTCATTTGGGTGATATCCTGGGGAAGGATGGTATTTGAGATACTTATTATACATAGTACCCATTCTGGAAAAATTCTTGCACATAGACTCATAAGGTCTTCCATTTATGGACTCTGAGATCTCTATTTCATCATAAGGATGAAGAAAATTACTATTGTCAGAATCTGAAAATGGGTTTAAGAAAGACATTTAAAAATAAACCTCTTGTTTTCCCCCAATCCTTTCTTCTCCCTTCTCCTCCGCTCTTAATTTTCCTCTTTCGACTTCTTGTATTTCAGTTTTCTATTCTGTTCTCTATTTTTTCCCTTTCTTCTTTTTATCATCAATTCCCAATTTTCCTCCCTTTGTTTACTTGGATGTGTTGTTTTTCCTCTTTTCCTTCTACATTTTTCATTTGCAACCGTATTTTCTTTCCCAATGTTTTCTTATTCCCCTTCCTTTACCAAAGTACAAAAATAGAATTCAACCTTTGTATACTGGCTTGTAAAATCAGTTTTAGGGAAAGAACGGGCTCTGTAGTAATGGGGAAATGTAAATAGATTAGGTTATCATATGAGAAAGTTAGAGAATAATTCAAGATAGAAGCTTCACTTCTTTAGGAAAACCTAGAATCAGAATTCTTTAGCTAGAAAGAACTTTAAATTTTATCTGGTCCTATGTCCTCATTTCGTAAATGAGGAAACTGAAACTCAGAGAAGTTTGAGTTCATGCTCTGCCATCAGCTTATTATATGACATTGTCTGAGATCTCATGGGTAGAAAATGGCAAAGTGGAAACTAAACCCAGCTGCTCTAAATGGAATAAAAGTATTTCTTCCTCTGGGCCACTCAGCTTCTCAGGTTCTTGCCAAGTCATTGAGAGGTTAAATGTTTTGCCCATGCTCACAGATCTAATAAGTGTCAGAGGCAGATTTTCCTGACTTTAAGACCTGTCCTGTATTCACTATGCCACCCTGCTATGCTCATGCCAATTAGACACTCAATTTCCATAACCTGACTGGGATTGTGGTAATAATGCTCACAATGGGACCAAGGAGTGAAAGGAAAACTAGAGAGGAAAAAAGAAAAACTGGAGAGGCTGAAGGATTAAAACACTATATCCTCCTTTTACAGATCATCAGTGTTAGCAAGGTATTAGATTTACTAGTTAATTTCACTCACTTCCAGCCTCAAAACCCCCTTTCTCTCCTATCCCCCCCATGCACATCTCTGTGAGCTAGAGATTAGGGATTTATTTCAAGGCCTTACCAATCATATGCTAAGCTGGTACATCACTAAAGCATCTTCTGGGAGGACAGGTAGAAATCCAATCTAGGATTGAAAGCTGCAACTGTCATAGGTAAAAAATGCCCCCCACAGAAAGCTGCTATTGAGTCAGACAGTGGGAAGAATTATGGCAACGCCATCACTGCTTCAGAGAAGCTACTGGTTAGTTCTATGTCAGTCACTATGAACCACCCCTCCCAACACACACACACACACACACACACACACACACACACACACACACACACACTCAGCAGAAGATGTTAACCTGTCCACCCTTCTAAGGACTGCCCTCCTAATTTCCCAATCCCATCATCATAGTCAGTAATGGCACTCAATGGCATGAATTGTGTTCCCAGGCTGTTATCAGCTAAGTGTTGGAAAGGGAGAAGGGACTAAAAGAATTGATGCTGGTGATTATAGTGGTGGAACTGTCCCTACTGTATCATGACTAAACCAGACTCCCAATCTGTTGAGAAAAGGCTACATTCTAAAAAGACATGATCTTTGGGGGGATGAAAATGCCTCAAAATTTGTCCCATTCTAAGGATGCCATGTTTTCTTTCAATCAATCGATATGTATTTATTTAGAAAATGACTCCACTGTCACTCATATACATTCGTTAAAGTTCATGTCAAAGTTAGAAATGAGGATTACAGCCATTGCATTTTCTGCTCTCTGGGAGTTTCCAGCCAAAACCAGAAATACTGACATAGACACATCTGTACAGGAAATGAACAAAATGAAGTTTAAAAATGAAATCAAAGTACAAGTGGACAGGACTGACATCAACTACTTAGGTATATAACCAACAACAAGAACTGGCACAGGGAAAAAAGAATGAAACAAAACTTAATGTTGGAAAAATCATACTGATCACATTTAGCCCTAGAGAAGGGATATGAAAATACATCCAAAACCACCTCCTCTTTTCACCGGAGAGGTGGGAGGACTGTGAGAATGTATTGTTATATATGCTATTAGGCACAATCAATATCTAGGTTGATTTTGCTGAGCTTTAAAATAACATCTTTGTTTCAAAGGAGACTATTGGTAGGGGAAGAGAAAGAATATATTGAGAAGTAAGCATACTAAAATAAAACAAAAGACCAATAAAAATCTAAAGTCAAAAAACAAAACAAAAAAGTTATTTTATCAAACATCTCATCTTTTGTGGGCATATTTACCAGATTAATTATTTGGTATAGATAATTTTCCCTAAACTTTGTTTCTGCCTATGTATTTGCCAGTCTTTCACAATATTTTTGTGTAGAAACTAGTAATATGAAATCAGAACAGGTTGAATGAACAAAAGTGAATATTGGCTTTGATATTGATTGAATGGCATTCCATAATAGAGTACCACAGGGCACTATCTTTGGCACTGACTGTTTAAAATTTCTAGTAATGATTTAGAGAAAGACAGAATTAACATTCTTAGCACATTTATGGATGATATTAAGTTGGGAAGGATAAGCTATGTGTTGGACGACAAACTCAGAATCTAAAAATTCCTGGATCTATAATTGCACTAACATAAGGGGTTCCCAAATTCCCCCTTTAGATCACTTCTTATTTATAAATTACTAGATTATTTCTCAGCAGTTTCCTTAAATCCTGAGAACTAAATATACTAAGATGAAACTTAATAGGGATAAATGTGAAGTCTACACTTGGATCTTAAAATATCAATTGCACAAGTGTAATAGGAGAAAATAACAGTTAAAACATAACTGAGGAAAGACTTACATCAACTGATGATGAGTGAAATGAATAGAACCAGAAGATCGCTGTACACTTCAATGTTGTATGAAGATGTATTCTGATGGAAGTGGATATCTTCAACATAAAGAAGATCCAACTCACTTCCAGTTGATCAATGATGGACAGAGGTAGCTACACCCAGAGAAGGAACACTGGAAAGTGAATGTAAATTGTTAGCATTACTATCTACCCAGGTTACTTATACCTTCGGAATCTAATACTTAACGTGAAACAAGAAAATTGGATTTACACACATATATTGTATTTAGGTTATACTGTAACACATGTAAAATGTATGGGATTGCCTATCATCAAGGGGAGGGAGTAGAGGGAGAGAAGGGATAATTTGGAAAAATGAATACAAGGGATAATGTTATAAAAAAAATTACTCATGCATATATATTGTCAAAAAAAATTTATAAATATAAAAAATAAGCATAATGTTAATTTATGTTTTTAAGTCAATAAATATCCTGAAAGGATCTTTAAAAAAAGAAAAAAAAAACATAACTGAGGGTTCGAATGCAACATAAGGTCAATATGGATAACCACTATAATGTGACAGCAAAAAAAAAAATACAAATATATATATGTATATATGTATATATACATATATACATATATATCCTAATACAATTTTATTTTCTTTTGATGAATGTTATTTTATTGGCATGGATGTTCCCTCAACAAATGAAATTATAATCCTTATAATCCCTCTACAATATGTTTCATTTTTGATGACTCATATGAATGTCTTTCTGGCTGTGTGGTACAGTGGCTAGAGCTCTGTACTGGTAGTCAGAAAAAAATCAACTTCAAATCTGATCTTAACCACCTATTAGCTGTTGGGCTGGTAATGAACCACTTTCTGACTCAGCTTTTTCATCTGAAAAATGGGGATAATAATAATAATAATGCCTATCTCCTAGGGATTTTGTGAAGATAAAATGAGATATTTATAAAATATTTTGTAAACCTTAAAATGATATATAAATGTTTATTGTTATTATCACTATCATGATGTAAATCTTCCATAAATTATCTACCTCATATATTAGAGATCTATATACCACTGTTAAAATATTTCATGGATCCAGAATACTATTCAGACTCTCCATTTGTTGTCATTCATTCTTGCCACATGTCTAGGCCACCTCCCTTTCTGGTCATTTGTACCCTTTATATGTTTTTAATATTATTTCATGCATGCAACTTATCATTGAAAACATTCTCCAGTAGGCTGACAGTCATAATTTGTCTTTCTATTGTTGTGATTTTGATTATTTTGAGATAGTTTGTAATTTGTAACTGTGTAGGAAGTTACCATTGCCAGGAGAATATTAATATTAAACAAACTAAAAGCATAATGGCCGGAATGAAATAGTATGCCCTATATTCAGACCTAGCTAGATTTTAGCAAAAACATTTTGTTTGGCTTTAGTCACTACATTTTGAGCAGGAATATGACAAGATAAGGGCAACCAAAATGTTAAGAGGTCTTGAAATTATGTCACACAAAATTTATTTATAGGGAAATAACCATGTTTATTTTAGAGAAGAGATAATTTGGGTAAGAGAGGCATAGTAATTACCTCCAAGTATTTAAAGAGATGCCAACTAGAAGAAAAATCAGACTTGTTTAATCCAAGAATGAAAATTTAGAAGCAATGGGTATACTTTTAGAGAGGTCAACTTAGGTGAGTGTAAGATTTCTATTTTAATTAAAGCTATTCAAAAGTATAATAAAGTGCTCCAGCAAACAGTGGATCCTTCTTTACTAGAAGTCTTTATGTAGAAGCTGAATTAACTAGTTTTCAAAGACATTATGAAGGAAATTCCTGCCCATTTCCAAGTTTGACTAGATGACCATTGAGGTGAGAAAATTGAAAGAGAGGAATCCACACAGGAGATGAGAGCAGTAAGCCAGATGTGAACCACAGGTTTCATAGCCCCTAAGATCATTAAGATAATACATTTACAGATGGAAGGGAATTTAAAGGTTTTATAGTTTGACCTCTTCATTTTATAGATAGAGAAATTGAAGACTAGAGAATTAAATGACTTGAGCAAAGTCACATAGAAAGTATGGAACAAGAATATTCCTCCAAAAAAGGGCTTCTTGCTCCAAATCTAATCAACTTTACCATGCTGCCTACACTAATTTTAATTTTAATATTTTGAGCAATATTTAATTTCATTTCCCCAAATTAATTTCAGACCTGGTCATAAAGGGCTAATTCAAGATATTATATTGCTTATGCAGAGTGAATTTATGGTTGAGAAAGCAGCCTAGGCATTTGTTGGCTGATCACCCTGTGATGGTCATCATTTTCTTAGAAAAGTATACCCTATAGAGTATAATTGACAAAACTGAGCAAGAGATTCAAATAGAAAATAGTCTAGTAAAAAAAACAAACAAACAAACAAACAAAAAAAAAAGATTCTGCATGCCCTTCCTGGATAATTAAAATAGTGACAATCAGGCTAAAGAAAGGTATTGCTCAAGCCATACAACTAAAGGGACCAACATCTTGGAGATATTCCATATTCTTATGATTCATACTTTGCATTTGTATCCCAACCAACTAGTAGAATGACTGACATTAAACAAATGCTTATTAATTGATTGATGAAGGGAACAATAGGATGCAAGTTCCTCTAAGTTGATATCCTAATGCCTTCAATGCTGTCTTTATCTATACATTGAACTTTCTCTCATTTAGAGTTAATTTGCAAGAGAATATGTTTATGTTGGGTCAGTTGGATATAAAAGGGTAGTATCCTAAATGAGGGCTACATTGTAATAAGTTTAACTACATTGGTTGCCAGTTGATTTACTACTTGAAGTCACTGAATTCACCTTCCACTTCTGGGACACAAAGTGAAACTTTTGGCCACCTGTAAAGGCTGATGAGACATAGCTGGCCAAACTCCAAACTTCTGGTTGATTTTCTTACTGTCTCTTAAGGGGGACAAGCATGTGCCTATGATAAGTGGAAGATTAGCTGGGATAACTAGATAGATGGTTTAGCGTATAGATTGCTGGGCCTGGAGTCAGGGACACCTGAGGTCAAATCTGTCCTCAGACCCTTATTAGCTGTGTGACTCTGGACAAGTCATTTAACCATACTTGCCTCAGTTTCTTTATATATAAAATAACCTTGAGATGGAAATAGCAAACCACTCTAGTGCCAAGAAAACCCCAGATGTGGTCATGAAAAGTTGGGCATAACTGTACCACAAAACAACATCAAGAATCTGGTCCACAGGGCCTCATTCACAAAGCCTTGAATGTAAGTAAAGAAAGGTTTTTCTCTATATGTAATACCTGTGATATCATAGTTCATGTTCAGAATGTGGAATTCAATTATGTAGAAGATATCAGATTTGTGGACCAGTAAGGAAAACATAGTCTTTATAAAAGAACACTGCCTTTAGGACTTAGAGTCTGATCTTTTGAATCCCCTTTCCTCTCTGAAATTCTGATTCTTTATCTACTATATAAAAATAAAGGACTTGAACTACAGGATTTCTATTACCCTATCTTGGTCTATATTCTGCATAATTAAACAGGAATTATTAAGAGTTGGACCAAAATCTGAGAAAGGAGGCCGTAGGGGAATGATAAGAGAGGATTGTCAAAGATAAAACACAAACAAAATCAATCTGAATCTGAATAATTTTGTTATTATATTTATTATTATAATTTAATACTTTTCCAAGTATTTCTTCCTTGATGGCTTGTACAAATTGCTCATGGCTGCAATACTATAAGAAATTGTAAGTATCTGATGACCAGGGACATATCTTGAAGCTAGATCATGGGAATACCATGCCACTGAATCATTTTTAAATTTTCACCAGCATAAATTACACATTGGGAGGGATAAAATAGAAGCATCAGAAAAAGGCATTAACTGCACATGGGCATCGTAGGGGAAGATGGGGAATAGGGAGGTGGCTACTGAGCACAACAGAGCTCCTCTTACTCTATTTTGGTAATTTCACAGCTCTAACTTGTTAAATTACCAAAAAGCCCATCACAATACCAAATCCATCAGGAGATTAGCTCAAAAAGTTTCTATGAGAGCAGTGAGAAGATACACACTAAAGCATGGCAAGACATCTCTTTCCCCTGTGGCCTTGATGTCAAGAAATACTTGGATAATATTTCTTTGCAAAAGGCCTTAAGAGTTTCTATCCCTTCTTCTCCTTTCCTGTGAAAGCAATGGTATATAATTATACAGAAAATGGTGAGAATATGGATGATTGATCATAGATTTAAAGTTCAAGGGAATCTCAGAGGTCACCTAGTCCTATCCTCTCATTTTTCAGATGAGGAAACTCTGCTCACAAAATGTAAATGGGTTTATCCAAATCACATAAGGATTGAGTGCCAAAGTGAAGGTATGAACCCAAGTCCTTTAACTCCAAATTATGCACTATTTCTTCTGTACCCCACTTTCACAAATTGAAATTTTTTCCTTTGCCAAAATTGCTATAATTTTAGAAATGTTATATCTATTAAATTAATATCTATTTAATTCTATCTGAATTCCTATATCTATTGAATAGGAATTCAGAATCCACATAGTACCAGGAGGGAAGAGCTAGGGAATTATTGGGATGGTAGGGAATTATTGGGATGGTCAAGGACTTTCTGCACATGTTCATTTTTTTTCACATGACTCTCTGGATTTATTAAATACCTACCATGTGTTAAGCTTTATGCTAAACATGGTTATACAAAGAAAAGCAAAAGATAGTCCCTGTTTTGAAAAGCTCACAATATAGTGGGGAAGAAAACAAGGAAATGAATATGTACAAACAAGCTATATATAAGAAAAATAGAAGGTAATGACTAGAGGGAAGGCATTCAAATTATGAGGAATTATGAAAGGCTTCATAAAAAAAAATTTCTTTGAGAGGTGATGGAGATGGGAAAAGTCAAGAAGTAGAGATGAGGGAAATAGTATTCCAGGTACAAAGACTCCCCAGAATTGCAGGTAATACAAATGTAGAATGACAAAAAGGCCAATCTCACTGGCTTAAAGGTGGGAAAGGTACCATAAGGGATAAAAATATCTGCAAAGGTAGGCAGTAAGTTAGGTTATGAAAGGATTTGAATTCCAAATAGATGATTTTCATTTTATCCTGGAGATAATACAGAACCACTGGAGTTTATTGAGAATTGAGGTGATATGGTCAAGTCTGATGGACTGGACTTGTAAGAGGCTTATGGCAGTCATACCATCTTTAATAGTCCTGTTTTGAAGTGAGAGCTTAAACCAGGGGAGAGGCAGTATCATAAGACAGAAGGGGCAAATTCAAGAGATATTATAAAGGTAAAATCAATAGTTCTTGACAACAGATTGAATATGGGGAGTAAAAGATAGAGAGAAATTATGAATGATATTTAGTTGAGAATCTGAGGAATTAGGATGGAAGTAAGACCCTCAACAGTAATAGGAAAATTTGGAAGGGGAAAGAATAGGGGAAAGAAGAGGTCAGTTTTTGACATGTTGAATTTAAGATGTTTACTAGATATCCAAATCAAGATGTCTGAAAGGCCATTGGAGATATGATATTGGAGTTCAGTAGATAGATTAGGGATAGATAGGTAGATTTGAAAATCTTCAGCATAAGATAATAATTAAATTTATGGGAGCTTAGGAGATTGTGAAGTGGAATAATACAGAGGGAAAAGAGTGAAGAGGACACAAGAAAGAGCCTTTTCGGATACTCATAGTTAGTGAGATACCTTACCTAGCATTGCAATTATCAAGCATCACCAGGTGCTTATGGAGATATAACACTCCAAGTAGATACTCCAGTTCAAAATTGAATTGGTAGAAACACTGTCCTATGAAACCTAAATTAGTAAAGCATGAGAAAAATGGTTTCACTAGTTTCTTTGACTAGTCACACCAGAACTCTGACCTTAAAAGTCTTCCTAAATATGTAAGATCAATTATCTATTAATAAATAATTTAATCACCTACTAGATCATTCTGGGCAAATCCCCTAAATTGGGAAAACCATACTGTCAAGAGTGGGTTCAGTTTAAAAAAAAAAGGTATAAAAACCCAATTTCACTTAACATGACTTATTTATACAAGTGAACTGAGTTAGCATAGAAGAATTTAGTGGTGAGAGGGACTGGAAGAAAGAAATTATTTTGATAACATAACTAGTAGCCTTAAAGAAAGTGTATAACTATTGGGCAAATGTATGCTCTTCCATCAGATCAAAGATGATATAAGTAGAGACATGAATTTTAATCTATGAATTGTGAATGGTGCAATCATTCTCATCATGTTCATTCTAGTTTAAGTGACTGAGTCAACATACCATCACACGTGGAAAACAGAGTGGAGTTAAATCTCAAGACCTCGGTCCCTACAAGGAGGTGGATCATAGAAAAAGAAGATGAGAAGGATGAAGGCAAAAACAGTTTCAGATTCAAGGTTAATAACTGAATTTCTTTATGTCCACATTGCATACACATAAATACTCAGTATCTATAAAAGAGTCAAAAAGCATTGGGTATAGAGAATTGGAAGTGGGGAAAGGATGTAAAATAATGCATCTACAATCTACAGGGCTAGGATCTGATGATACAAAGATGAAAAATGTCATAAATCCTGACCTTATGGAACTTACAGTTCAGTAGGGAGAGTAAGGCACACAAATAAGGATAATTGGAATTTGGACATGAGTCAGTACACAGAAGTAAAACAAAAGTGCAAGGAAAGAAGAGTCATTTCTGACTGGGAGATCAACAACTGATCATGCTTGTGGTTTTTATTCAAATTGGGAAGAGCTGTGTCCTTTTTCTTAATCATTCTTAAGGACGTGACTAGTCAAAAGTAAGATGTTGTCTTAAACCCAGTGAAACTGACAGGATTAGATGTAAGCTAAATTTAAGAGTTGTTTAGCTGACAGCTCCCACATGAGACTTTAAGTATTCTCAGCATAATATTTGATATCCCCAAAATGTTAAATACAAAAAGACCTTTATGTATTTTCCAATGCAATGCCTTTCTCAACATGCCCGTATATCTTAACTTTCCTCCTCTTTTTACTAACCTACAAATGCCACAACCTTTCTTTTCCCTGTACAAAAGGATATCAAACAAATTGCACTCTGTGATATATGTCACTACCTTCACTCAGGAGAAATGACATAGCTATTTTATTAGACAGGAAGTCTCGAGAGCTCCTGAACCCAATAGATAGTCTCGTAAATTACCAAGAGCCCACACCAGACCAAAACAACAATAAACTTGAAACGGGTTAAGTGGCTTTGTTATCTGGACTCCCCAAAAGATTTCTGCAGGTGGTTCTCCTCTTAGGAAGTACTCTGAGTATGAAAAATCATATATTGGTAGTACTTTATCCCCAAAATAAGGAGACTTGAAATATTAGCTTACTATTTTCATCTTGGGAATTTGCTGAGTTCCTGTAGTTAAAGGCATCCTGAATGGTCTGTTGATAATCTGTCAAGATCTAAAATCCAACCAGAGGAACATGGTCCTATCATCCATGAACTTAGGTCAATTGTCCTTGAATTTTTCTTTCATTTTCTTTACTATTTCAAAAGATCCATGATTTCAATACTATGGATATTACAGCCACCAAGACAGATTATAGCATCTCAATGTTTTAGTAAATTAGTATTAGGTGACTCATGAGTTGCAAAAATCAAATATTTTGTCACCAAGTGGTCAACCAATTAGCTTTGAGCCTCTCCAAACTCAGTGAAGCTCGCCCTTGCATGGCCAAAATACAGTCTAGTGCTAGGCTTGGCTCAAAATTATTTTAAGCTTCATAGGATTTGCCAGAGCAGATAATATCTGCTAATTTAACTTGAAAAACCTATAGTGATATCTTCATAACATAATGAGAATGCAGACAAAGAAAGACTTCAGCAAAAGACAATGAGAAAATCAGTTATCAAATTCTATTGTTTTCCTATTTTACCCACTTTAAAAAGAATATTTCTTTTTATTTCTAATAAATCTTTGCTTATTAGACTTTGAGAGGTCATCTCTAGTTTTAGTATTTTGCATTGATACAGTATGATTAATTTAGGGAAAATAGTAAAAATAAAAAGAGTTGTACATGAACTGATGCTAAGTGAAGTGAGTAGGAACAAAAGAATATTGTACAACAAGATTATGTGATAATCACATGGCTCTTTTCAACAATAAGATGATTCAGACTAATTCCAATAGACTTGGGATAGAAAGAACCAACTGCATCCAGAGAGAGGACTGTGGGAACTGAATGTGGATCACAACATTGTATCTTCACCTTTTTGTTGTTGTTTGCTTAATTTTTCCCCTCTTTTTTTTTTCTTTTTGATCAGATTTTTCTTGTGCCGCATGATAAATATGGAAATATGTTTAAAAGAATTGAACATGTTTAAGTTGTATTACTTGCTGTCCAGGGGAGAGAAGAAGAAAGGAGAGAGTGGGAAAAATATGGAACATAAAGGTGAATGGCAAAAACTATCTTTGCATGTATTTTGAAAAATAAAAAATCTCTTATAAAAAATAAATTTAAAAGAATTGCAATGTCAATAGGTATAATTGTGTTCTCATAACAAACACTGGTCAAAGGATTGGAAGAAGAAATAGGAAAGTATAAAAGGGAAGCATTGCACGTATAGCAGACTATCTAAGTTTCCAGCCCTTCTCCTTGGTATATCCTTTAAATGTTATACGTTCATCACTGCATACAGACTCTATTTTTATGGACAGAACATCAGGCTATTGCTGTATTGAATGTGCAGAAATAACAAGTCCCCTAAATCATAATCTAGTCCTTCAATCTGTTGCTCCCTTCAATTGCATTCATCTCTACCCTACAACAATATAATATACTGAATCCATTTGAAAAGGATGGTCATTTGAGTTGGCAGGAAATAAATGAACACTATCAAGGGCACATCCTCTTACCTCTTAGATTGTTCATATCATTCTCTCCCACTGCTTAGTTTTCAAAACAGACTGGGGAAAAATACCAACCAGGTGCTTGGTCTTTCTTCTCTAAACACAAATAGGACAACCACATAAAGTTGGAGACCCCAAATTGGGACAGACTAATTCTACTTTGGCAAGTATACATTCAATAGTTAATTGGATCAAAGTTCTAGAACTAGATCTCTGTGATTTTTGAGATCATTTCACAGATAAGGAAGCCAAAAGTCTGAGAAATAAAATGACTGGCCTAAGGTTACAAAAGTAATAAATGACAGATCAAGGATTGGAAACCAGATCTCTTGAATTCAAATCTTGTTGTTGTTTTTTTTCCCCTGCACTGTACTACCTCTCCTGGATAAAGGACAATTTGACCCAAGTAACTTAGAAGGATAACCTTTTTTTTTTTTTTACTTTTTATTCAAGCTGTAGACTCTGAGATCCCTTATAGCTCTAAATTTGTTCTCTTAAATGTATTATAAAGAAAAATTCGTGTCCATGATATTGGATTGAATGAAGTCTCAAATTTTATTCCCTATGATTTTGTGGGAATGACTTTGGACTTGTGATTTCATCCCATCATCCACTCTTGTAAAATCTGTGGTCTTAAAAGTATACTGGGTCCTTGAGAGGTCAACTTGTCCATGATCATATAGTCTGTATGTAGCCATTGGTAGGACTTGACTGCAGGTCTTCCTAAATCCAAATCCAACCTTTTTCCCTCTATATTACTTTACTTTTTAAAAAGTTTTTCATTTATTATATAATTAATTCCTACTAATAAAAAAAAAGCAGACATGATCTCAGTACCCAAATATCTTATTAAAATCTATAAGCTATGTTTCTTTGAAAATTCAGTATGACTCTTAGAACTGAAAACTGATTGAGAATTCACTACATTATTCTTTTCTGTGGTTTTGAAATTATTCAACTATGAGAAAAGTTCAATCAACAAGTTTATTTTGAGCACTTAGCATATTCCAGACTCAGTAAAAAAATCACAGGAGACAGTCAAAAGAAAAAAAAAAAAAAAAAAAAAAAAAAAAAACATAGTATTTTCCCTCAAGGACCCAACAGTTTAGTTGGGGAGTCAAAATGTGAACATATAAAATAAAGCAAAAATAGCCACAAATAGACAAACATAAACTGTGTATGATGAATCCATAAATGGTAAATGGATGCTTTAGTTGTTGTAGTGTCATAGAATTAATAAGGATATAGATAGACTTGTGTACTCGTGTCTTCCTGCCATGTACATATCCTCACCATATCTCATACTGTAATTTATCCCATTAACTACAGAAGAAATATGTGTTTGGCTTGAACACACCCCAGTGACAGGGTTCTTGCTGAGATAATAAAGGTTGCAGGTTATCCTGCTCCTATTGTGACCACTTCAACTAGCCTCAACGCATAAAATCACAAAATGCTGAACTGTCCACAATATTAGTGTGATCTCTGTGGAAGGGATAGGCAATTTCAACTGTATAGAATCTGCTGGAATACTTTCTTCTCTTCTCTCTTTTCTGTTTCTTACTCTTTTTTCTCCCCCCAAAACCAGAGCACTTGGTAAAATCTATTTGCCTTAAACATAGTTACTTACATTCTTTGAAAGCTGAAGAAGTGATAAGGAGAGTCTTATTCTGGATATGATTTTTGCCAATAAGGAGGAACTGGTTTTAGAATTAGAAATGACAGAAATGGAACATTTAAGTTAGCAATGATTGATAAAGACAAGGGACTCTTTTATGCCATTTTGGGGCAAAGGGAATATCATAAAAGGAATAGGATTGGTACTTGGGAAATGGCATGATGATAATAGATGGCAGGAAAAAGGCAAAGCTACTCAGCTCTTATCTTGTGTCTGCTTTTAAAACGAAAGAGAATACTATTGAAACTGAAAAAAAAATTATTTTTAACAAGAAATCAAAGCCTAAAATGAAGGAGAACACTAAAATTAAGAGAACACTTAAATAAATTCAAGTCACCAGGTTAGTTGAATTGTATCTCAAGATACTAGAATTACTTCCTAGTGTTATTGCTTAGTAAGCCAGACATCTTTTTAGAGATGGAGAACAGTTGTTCCTACACTACAACTGGCATATTCCAATTGTTGAAAGCAGAAAAAAAGGTAGATTCTCCAAATTATAAGTGAGTATGCTTGACCTTGATTTATGGCAAAATGATACACACTTTATTAAAGGAAGGCTCTGTGATCACAAGCAGAAGCAGTAAACACTAAAAACTAATGTAAATTTTTTAAGAGATAATGTCAGTTTAACCTGATGTTCTTCATTAATGGGTTTACTAAACTGATTTACCAATCAAGGCAATACATATCTTAGGTAAAGCATTCCTAGATTTTCACAAGGCATTAGGAAACATGTTTTATAAAAGCCTTGTTGTCAAAAAAAGAAGCAGGCTGAAAATGTGGATTCAGAACTGTTTGAATGATCACTCAATTAACATTTATTAGTGGTTTGAAAGAATTGGTGCTAGTATCATGTCATGGAGATAGTAAGAATACCCAGAATATCAGAGAGCAGAATACAAATCTAAAAGGTTCCTGACAGATTTGAAAACATAGCATAATAGGATCCAATGATAAACCCTATAGTAGTAGTAAAATAACAAATCACAAAAGTATGGATAAGGAAGTCTTAGATAATATCTATAAAATGGAGTTATAGGACCTGTAGTTTCTATGTCACCAACCTGTTGTGAGGCACATATTAGATAGCATATATAAAATGCTTTGTAAACTTTAAAATGTAATATGAATAGCAACTATTAATATTAAAGTATCCAGAATTAGGGAAGTCCAAGTTCTTTTTGTCATGCTCTGGTCAGATTATATCCAAAGCATCATGTTTCATTTTTAATGCTGCATTTTAAGAATGGCAATGACAAGTTGAATATCATCCAGAATAAGGTGGCCAGGAGACTGATTAAAAGCCTTAAGACAGTAAGACCTAACATTAAATGAGCAAAGTTCATAGTCAAAAAGTCAATGTCAACTTCAATCATTTCAATTCTCTACTTTCACTAGTCTAACAGGAATAAATTTATTTAATCAGTCAGTCAGTATGTCAAACAACAATTCTTTTTTGCAAGACACTACCACGCCAAATACTGTGAAGGACAAAAATAGATTTAAGATATATGTAGTCCCTGACCTCAAGGAATTTATAATATAGTAGAAGAAATAAATAGCTATAATAATGAGTACTTGTCAAACAAGTATGTCAGAACTTATATATACAAATGTATTATGTCTCTCAGAATAAACATATTGATAGTTACATATTTATTTGAGGCAACATAATTCAAAATGTTTATAAAACTGTTTTTGAAGTGTTTTCCAAACTATATGCTATAGAATTCTAGGTTTCTACAAAACTGTTCAATGAGTTCTATGAAGACAGAATGGAAATGGTACCCATACTTTGCTCTGCTTCTATGGCACCTCTCATATCCATTCCCTTCTAGCCTCTTAGCCAGCTTGCAATAGTTTCCAAGCATATCTGTTATCTAGTCTATCCCTTTATCAATTCATCATCCCTCAAATTCATGATATTCTTAAAGCACAGATCTGACTATGCCATTCTCTTGCTCAAAATCTCTAGTGATATCATCCTGCTTCTAAGATAAAATCTAAACTCTTAAATTTTGGAATTTAAATTTCTTTACAATCTAGGTTCAACCTGCCATGAAAAATTATTGCGCAATACTCCATACTTCATTCACCATACATTCTTCTAAGCTGTTCCCTGTATATTATTATTTTTTTTTTTACCTCCTAGTTCTATACATTTGTCTAGGCTCTTCCTTATATTTACGAAGTACTTTATCTCAATTTTGTGTCTTCATAGCACTAAAGTGCCTTGGTCACATATGTTCTCTATACATGTGGCTCAATCTCATTACTACATTTTTATTATTTCAATTAACCTTCTTTACATCACTGTGAAGGTGTGCCCTAAATACATTGCCTTTATTAAGAGCTAATCATGTCTACCTACTAATTGTTCATAGCAAACACATCTTTGGGGGCTCATGAAATATTAGTAAGAAAAATAACTAACTTCGGGTCGTTTTAAAAGCTGTCCTTTGAAACAACACATTAGTGAAATTATCACTGTGAGTTGAAGAGTAGCCATTAAAAGTAAATGGAGATATATGTGTGTGTATGTGTGTGTCTGTGTATATATATGTGTATATACACATACATTATATACATGTATATATCTATACATTTGCATACATATATACACACAAACACAAATATCTGTATTTACTTTAGGCGGCTTCTCTCTAACTCACATACTATGTATAGACAGACACAGATATACATATATATCTATATGTTAATGGGGCAGCTGGGTAGCTCAGTGAATAAAGTGCATGGTCTAGAGTCAGGAAGACTAATTTTCCTGAGTTCAAATCTAGACTTAAATGCTATCTATGCAACCAACCCTGAGCAAGTCACTTAAGCCTATTTGCCTCAGTTTCCTTATCTGTAAATGAGCTTGAGAAGGAAATGACAAAACATTGCAGTATCTTTGGCAAAACAAAAACAAAAACAAAAACAAACAAATAAACAAAAAAAAAAAAAAAAAAAAAGCCAGGTGGGATCCTGAAGAAGCAGACATAAATAAAATAATTAAACAGCAAAAAAAAATAATAATAATAATAATAATTAATATTTATTTTTTTAATTAATCAATCCATTTATTTATTAATTTTTCTGAGACATCAGGGTTAAATGACTTGCAAAGGGGCACACAGCTAGGAAGTTTTAAGTGTCTGAGGCTGGATTTGAACTCAGGTCCTCCTGACTTCAGGGCCAGTGCTCTATCCACTATGCCATCTAGCTGCCCTAAAAATGTTAATATATTAGCATATATGTGGCTGTGTATGCATGTATTTACATGGATAAACACACATGTTGATATAGACCTATGGAAGACTAGTACCTCTGGTGTGAAGGCTGCTGAGCCCTTTACAAGGCTGTATTCCATCTTTGGTGTCCACTTGATCCACCTAATTCTCACCTGTAGCTCCAAGAACTCAAAGTATGCACATGGTCATACATCAGTAAACCATTTTGGCAGATGGGTTTAACCAATTTGAGTGCAACCAGGGAGTCTCAAACTCTAAGGTGAGTTTGGAAGGTGTCTACTCAGTCATGTAAAGACTTCCTCTAGTATAATGATCGGATGAGAACAATTTGTTCCAATGGCCATGAACTCAGGTGAAACAAGTGTTGTGGAACTCTTAGAACTTGGTTAGACATCAAAGATACCAAGGTCATCCACTTTGTCTTCAATCATCACCAATCGTCTTGATTCTGTCCTGCCACTGGACAGTAGTAAATTTAAAAGAGAGAGTAAGCCAACGATTTCATGTAACTCTGTTCTATTTAAATCAATTTAGCCCCAAATTATCACTTACATATACATATACATGTATATATATATATATACATAATCCATATGTACTCTAATATTTCTAATATGTCAAAATATTGATGTGATATTGTTGACTAGTATAATCAATTAGAAGAAATAGTAATGATATATATACATATGTGCATATATTCTAACAGATAATAGATAAAATTACTTAAGTGTTCATATGCATGTATATAAAGGAAATTTATAAATGTGCTGGTACTATGATAAGAATATCTAATTCTTGATAAAGATATGATAAAGAATATCTAATAATATATAATCTAATATCTATGATAATATCCAATAAATACAATCAAGCAATATACAAGATAAATAAAAAGTAAATAAGAGTGAGAAGGAACTAGAATTAGATGTCCGTGAAAAGATTGCTGTGTAGAAATAGGATGAGATTTATCTGAGACACACAAAACAGATGGAAGCAGGGATATTGAAGGAAAGCATTCTAGATATGGGGGAGAACTAGGGGGTATCTTGTTCATAGGACAATAAAGAGGGTAATGTCCCTGGATTGAAGAGAATATGAAAGGGAATAAAGTATAAGATGACTGGAAAGGGGTAAATCAATTCTCATCACTGTATGAAAGACAGGATGGAGTTGGTGAAAAGCTAGTGAGCTTCCTTCATAATCCATTTCCTTCCCGAACTTTTCGAGTTCAATTTTCTGGACTTTTTATGTAGCAAGTCACTTTGAGTGCTCCTGGTTTCCAGTTTCAAAAGTAAAGATGCAAGTGACCAATCCCACTTCTGGATGCTGAAAAAAAAGAGTATGGGAAGATATGAGAGAAGCTGGGAGTTTCCTCCATCATGAAATCTAAAACTCCTGATTAAGCAAGTTAAATGAGAGAACTCCTTCATTCTGGTCTGTCTAGCATACATTCCTTTTTATATTTTTTCATATACATTCTCTGATTTCTGTTTTGTTACTGATTTGAATAAATGGGTTTTCTTTGTTATTCAGTATGTGTTTTCATTGTGGAACTGGTATTCCTGAGAAATGGAGCCTTAAATCCTTGAACCAAACTTGGATCCTTCCCTCCAATGATGATGCTCAGGGTATAGGAAGTTTGATTGAACCCAATCATATCCCCTAGACTAATAATATTTAAGGGAGTTGATAAATACACTTCTCTGAGGAAAGCAGAATGATAGGCTCTGGTCCCAACCTACTGCTTCCCCTCCAAGAAAAAATGAAAGTCTCCCTTGGAGAAGACTGGAAAGCAAGAAGGTAAAAGATGTGTATTCTGCCTCCATTTGAGCTCTTACAACACTTGGACCTCTCACTATGCATGGAAGACTCACTTCTTTTTTACAAGTAGGAAAGGACTAGGTTATGAATGGTTTTGAATACTAGAGGAGTTAGCATTTGATCTGGTGGGTAATAAAGAGCTACTGGAATTTACTGAGTAAGAGGAGTGACGTGATCAGATCTGAACTTAAGAAAATCACTTTTGTGGCTGAATAGAGAATGGATTGAAATAGAGAAAGACTAATAGGGAAAAGACACATAAAAGAAAAACAAAATTCAGGGAAGTGAAAGGAAGGGAAGAAGTTTGCAATGCAGGAGCATGATGGATTAGAGCAGTCCAAAAAGTACAGTTAGATAGAAAATAAAGAGGTAGCAATCCTGGATTCCCTACTTTAATGGAAGGTTTTGAACTTCATGATTCCTCTCTCTAGTGAGAAGGGCAGAAGGTTATGATAAGGCCTGAATACCAAGATTGATTGAATCTCAAAATTTTCTTGAGGCATGATAAAGTCGTCCAAGGAAGTCCAAAAAAAATATAATTGGGTAGGAAATGATTTATTGAAGCGAAAAACTTTATAGCCATTAGCTCCAAAAAGGCTTCCTAGCTCTTGACTAAAAGACTTGACTAAGAAAAGTCATAGACCTCCTAGAAAGTCTTCATAAATATAACACTACTCACATATAAATAACAAGTGAGTATGAAACTTATCTCAATTGATAATTATAATGAATCTAAGAATATGATATTCTATGAAGACAGAGGAAAGGAAGGGAAAGAAATTTTGATCACTGAAACTTTGTGAACTATCTTAGGGTTATGGGCTCAGTCATGATCTAGTGAATCTTATCCTGGGATCTATTGTTGGTCAACTAGTGAGAGACAGTGATTTGGGTTTATGGCATGATCCTATCCCATAATCCCAAGATATTTCACAAGGTTTCAGTGATCAAAATTTCTTAGAACCTGAGATACATAAGTGAGGACAGCTACAGGTGCTATTTATATATTCAAAACAAATAGACTTTCTAGTCCATTGGCTTGGAAATTCCTACTAGCAGAAGATCACAAAATATCCGTGCTTGAGGGTCTTATGTGACTCATTCATGCCCTTCTATAAATTTCCCCAATTGGTACCTACCCAACATACTAGAAGCCTTTTCCCTTCTGATATCACTAAAGAATAAGCAAAGCACTGTGCCTGTTCATCTGAAATATACCTCACTCTCTTAATATGACTAGCCCATTCTCTGTTCCCATCATATCTTGAGGATTTCTTTTGCTCCTGTTCTTTTTTCCTAATGTGTAGCTCTCAAAGGTATGCACAATTGTATAGACCTTTGGGTATAGTTTCAAATTTTTCTCCAGAATTGTTGGATCAGTTTGCAACTCCACCTATAATGCAATAGGTGCTATTTTTTCACATTCCCTCAAGTATTTGCCATTTTCCTTTTAAGTCACATTAGCCAATCTGACATGTATGAGAGGGTACCTCAGTTATTTTAATTTCCATTTCTCTAATTATCAATGATTTAGAAATATGATTATTGGTAGATTTGATTTCTTCTTCTGAAAACTGTCAGTTTATAACCTCTGACCATCAATCAGGAAATGACTTATTTTTATAATTTGGCTCATTACCCTCTGATGCCTTTATAAATGAGATATGAGACCTATTACAAAAGAAACATAACTTTTCCCCACTTTCCTGCTTTCTTTCTAATTTTAGCTTTATTGATTTTGTCTGTACAAAAAATGTTTTCAGCTCATGTAATAAAAATATATCTAGTTAACCTCTCATGATTCTCTCAAGCCTTTGTTTGGTCATAAACTTTTCCTTTATCCACAGATCTAAAAGGAAACTTTTTCTATGTTCCCCTAATTTGCTTACAATATTCTTTATGTCTAATTCAGGTATCCATTTTGACCTTGTTTTGATATAAAATGTGAGATGTTGTTGATCTATGCCTACTTTCTACCAAAATATTTTCTAGTTTTCCCAGTGTTCTTTTGCCAAAAAGTAAGTTCTTGTCCTTAAAGCCTGGATCTTTGAATTTATCAAACTACATATATCATTATCATTTGTTTCTACTTATTTTATATATAATCTGTTCTGCTGATCAGCCACTCTGTTTGCTACTAAGTTAATACCTTGTTTGATGACTACTATTTTTTAAATGGTTTGAAATATGATAATGCTAGGCAGACACATTTTTTTTTTATTAATTCCTTTTATATTTTTGACTTTTTGGTTTTCCATATGAATTTTGTTACTATTTTTCTAACTTTATAATGGTTCTTTGATAATTTTTCATGATTATTCTTGTTCTTAAAAGTTATTTACTTGTGCTGTGGGAACAGGGCCAGACAATGCAAGGAACCCAGCAGATATTTTCCTGTCTTCCACACTTTCCCTTCCATAAATAGCCACTTAGAACTTACATGTCTCCTATTAATCAGCACTGTAGTACCCTATGTGGCCTGGATTACCAGAGAACCACTATAGAAAAGCTTTTTGATAAAATGATAGGTCATTGGCCTTTACCATGTGACCTGTCACCATGCATTTAGGACTCCAGGCCTTGCTATCTAACCTGCTGTTGTGCCCAAAGGACAAAGCAGACTTTTCTAACTGCCCTGTAATTTGTCCCTGCTATGCTGGGACTGTCCGCTTAGAATGTTAAATCCTTCAGAGCTTGATTTTCTATTTGTATTCCGAGCATTTAGTGAAGCTCTTGGCAAATAGTAAGCACTTAATAATTGCTTAGACCCACTTATTTCCCTCTGTAAATTTTATTTTTTTATTTTAAAAAAATTTTTGAAAACTGTTCTTTGTTTCACTGACTTATAAGTGAGATTATTATATTTCATATCTTACTGACATAGCACCAATTAATGCTAATATAAATGGATGGACCTTTGCTTTCATGGATATTATAAAATCACAATTTCCTGTAGTCGATATATGTCTATATATAGGTGCATGTGTACACATATATAAATACATGTATATTTATGATAAAAACATATATAGATAGATAGATTTGTATATAACATCTAGAATATGTTAGCAATTGGGGACTATAATAGACATTGATACAGAAATATTTATAGAAAAAATATGTTATATTTTTTCTACAAAAATTCTCGTGCCAATGCCCATTATAAATAGTTGGGTAAAATCTGTAAGTTTGAAGATACAAGGAAATGTTTTTAACTAATACTCTGACAATGAAATAAACAGCCATAAACCTACTTTGAATATGAAATATAAAATACAAAAGAAATGCAAATGTGTCAACAGCTATCCCCCATTTGGATTTAATTCTTGTGATCCAGATGTGCAATGAGTGTCATGTTACTAGATTTTTGAAAAATAGTTCCATGGTTCTGGCAAAATTACAAAAACATTTACATGTCAACATGGCTCATTTGGAAAAAACCCTAGAATATTTCAAGTGGAAACACAATAAACTGAAACAATCCTAAAAAAATAAAATAAAATACTAACTAATGTAAGAAAAGGAGAAGATTAATTTTGTTGTGAAATATCAGAAATTATAGCTATTGCAACCAGTAGTGTTCCCAAATATAGAACAATATTGATAGCAAACAAGCATATCTTTTCACTGTCAAATGTTCTATTGGAAGATAATGAATAAAATACAATAGAAAATGTTTTCAAATCACAAAAGCTTATAATTCATAATAATAAAAATGAGAGTTGTAACTAGTATAAGAAAAATAGGACTTTGTCTTAGTTGTCCGTATCTAAGGGAGGTCCCTTCTTCCTCAGTAGGAGGCACTTTCCTCAAGAAAGGTATACTTTCCATCTGGGGTAGTTCCTATCCCATAACTTCACCTCCTAGTTCTTCACTGACTCATGCTACTTTTCAGGATAGTCTTTTCCACACTGTCACTCCCAAAGTCACATCACTGAGACATTCCTCTTCCTGAGCTATCCTACCCTCCAATTACTTCACCAAGACTAACTCTACCTATAGTCAGATTGTTTTCCATCACACTCAACTTTTTTGTAAGGGGAAAGAATTCCTATTCATTATTCTTAAAACAACATCAACATCAACATTCTCTTCCCTTTTCCAGACCCTTTCATGTCTGCAATATCAAAGAAGGAATTTTTCAACCTAGGTAATACATAGTAGAAACTTTTTATATCCCAAAACCATTACAGCAGATAGGAAAATCTGGCAGAAATCCTAATATGCCAGCAAATTGTGTTCTGTTGATAGCATTGATTGGATTAGCACCTGAATCTCTATGTCATCCACAACTCCTCACTTTAATCCACTCCTCCCACATACAGCAGAAAATGTCAATGCTTCTCTCCAATTATAGAGCTATCACTCTAGTGCAGGTCCTCATCAACTCCCATGTAGTCTGTGGCAAAAGCCTTCAGATTGGTCTCCCTGCCTCAAGTCTTTGTACATTCCAATCTCTCTTCCACATTGCTGCAACGTGATTTTTTTTAAAGAAAGGAACTTATCATTTAACTGCTTCTATGCACACACTTAATAAACTCCACTGACTGTGACCTTCAGGATAATATACTGTGTCCTCTTTAGCATTTAATGTTCTTGATCATCTAGCCCATTTCTCACTTTCCAGACCTTTTTACCCTTCCTTCCCCTATTTACATTCTCCCAGTCACAGAAAATTCTCCAGAGCATGCAATATTCCATCTTCTTTCCCTGGTGCCTTTGCATTATCTTTTCCTAATACTTGGAATATTGTCCTTTTTCAGTCACACTTATTAGCTTCCCCAGATTCTTTCAAGACTCAGTTCAAAGTTCATTTCCTGAGGTCTTTCCAGATCTCCCTAGATGTTAGTAATTTTGCTTCTGAGAATATTCTCCATGTAATCTGTATATTTTTTATATATGCCCAACTTTTCTTTGGATTTCTAGCACTAAGCATAGTGCCTGGCATTTAGCTAGTGTTTAATAAATGATTAATTTGATTTGATGTGAATAAGAATAAAATGTAGTTGAGGCTCTATAGGTTTGCAGATTGGTCCTACTTGGAACGTTTGTAATAATAACTATAGAGTGAATGCATTCTTTCATTTTCTAGTATGAATAAATGGAATGAAAACAAAACACTTAAGTGCTTACTATGCATTAAATGCTTTGGAAACAGAAATTGAATTCAGTCATTGCTCTCAGTAAGTTCACATTCTAACACAGAAAGTAAAACAAAAAGGAAGCTTTAGCTAGAATGCAATTAGAATGTACCTGTGGTCCTTAGGGTGCAGTCACAAAAAAGACATAATATATCTCTAAAGTTGATTAGAAAATAAAAACTAAATAAGTTTAAAAAATAGATTAAAACATCTATTTCCGATGTAGAATAATTTGATAGGATTTTTGTGGCAAAGTTTTTTATTTCACAAAAGGCCTCTAGAGCCCTGCAAATTCTTAAGTCGCATATCTACAAAGATGATTCTCTGAATGATGGATACTGAGATGAGATTGGAAGAAAGGTCCTGTGTCCCCATTCAGACTTTTGGTCAGCTGTTGGTATTGTGGTAGAAAGAATATGGAACCCATTTTCCACAAAGGTGGCTTTCTTCAAAAATGACTGTGGGAATCCAGCTGAGAGCAGAGATTCTCATCAATGGGGGCATTGTTATCCCCATAGCTCTTGATATCAGAGTCCTGCCTCTGTTGTGGTATGAGGGAAAGTGAGAGTTGAAATGGTGGTTTACTGGTACTATAAGAAGGCTTGCCAGATCAGGTTATATTAGATATACTAATAACTCATTAAAGCTAGAAATGCTTTAGTTCAGATACCATTATTGACAAGTAAAGCAGCTAATTCATCTTCATTGTCATGGAGATTATGCCAGTTTTGGTAATCATATATCCTCTATAACCTCATTTGCCTTTATCTTTCTAAATTAAAGGCTGGAGGGCAGAACAAAAATAAAAACAAACAAACAAAAGAATAAAAACTCCCAAATATATAGAAGACTCAGAATGTCCAATCAAATCTTCATTTCTCACAAATAGCTCTGCTTGGTTTTTACTCCACCATCATAATGCCCAGAGTCAGATATCCTCTGAGGATATTCCCCTCTGCCCATGATTTACAGTTTCCTTTTGTGTAATATTTTCTCTTGTCAGATCGTAAGCTCCCTGAGGGCAGGAGATGTTTTTCTTTTTTCTTATTTGTATCCACAATGCTTAGTACAATAGCTGACACATATCTGATGCTTAAAAAATTTATCTTGTATTATGTCATAGTGTACTATATTCTATCATGTTGTGTATGGAATATGTAAACCAAAAAATACCATGAAATTGGCAGAAATCATGAATGCTTTCATATTGCACCAGTGATTCATCTTTGCAGAATTATAAACAAAATCTTTATGATGCTTGTAGTTAATAATACCTTAGCTCCAAGTCATCCAAAAATATATTATAGATCAATACATGGCAATAATAAGAAATAAATTCATCTCAAAGTTCAGATTGGATGAAATAGGGGCAGATAGAAATCAACGACTGATTTAAATCAGAAGAGGAAAAGCTGAAAAAAACTAAAGGCATTGAAGATGACTTCACTTTCCTAATGCAAGCATCAAAAAGTAAAATAATAATAATGATAAATAATATTTATATAGTGCCATGTTCCAAGTTCTGTACAAAGCAGTTTACAGTTATCTCATTTGAACCTCATAACAACCTTGGGAGATGGTGTTATAGCTCCATTTTACAAATAAGGAAACTGAAACAGACAGAAGTGACTTGTCTAGAGATACATAGGTAGTAAAAGCCTGAGAACAGATTTCAACTCAGGTTTTCCTGAGTCCCAACAATCTATCTGCTGAACTACTAGCTACTCCTAATATCAATAAAAATGAAGGAAAATAGTAGCCATAAGTCACATGATTTTGAAGAAGAGATGGGCATACTTAAATTGGAATTTTTGAAAAGCCCTTTTAAAGTTTGATGTTATGAACCCAACTAGTAGATGAAATATACCTAAATAAAGTAATTTTTAAAAGTTATCATGAATGTACATGTTTTTCTACAATATTTGACAGATGTTAAAGCATCTTAGTACCTGCACACAGTGATGTTGCAAACATCAGTTTACTAAAGAGCATAGGATGAAAGATAAAACTATCAAGGAATGTTTATAAAAATGGATATTAAATATCACCATAGTGGAAGTTGGTTGAGAAAGCTATCAATTACTTGTGGATGGGTGCATCAGTATCTATCCAGCACTCTTAGTGAACATCATTTCATCAAATAGTAACCAAATGAAAAAGAAACACATTGACTTCTTATTATCAAAGTTTCAGGAATCAGTAAGGAAGAATTTTTTGGGACATGACTTCTGGCTCTATTAAAATCACATTATATAGGGCAGATTCTTCAACTATTTATGTATAATACTAGCCCTGGTTAGAACAGAAAGTTTGAGGATGAAACACCAGTGGCCCAAGCATCCAACTATGTCTGAAACTAAGATAAGCAAACTAACCTCTTGGGTGAATATTTCATTGACACTTGTCAAATAAATGCCTTTCCTGACTTGGAGTTGCCTCAAAAAGTACTGAGAATTTATTATAGAAATCTAATCTATCCTGCATCTGAAAGCTAGATTAATTTTTAGCCTTTCTAAAGCAAATTTTTCTGGATGTCCATCCTGCAGTTAGCATTCTACAGTGAGCTTCTGTACTCTGTTACATTAAGTTCATATTCCCCTTTCTAGAACTTAAAACATACCATAATCTAGCACCACACTGCTAATTCAATTCTCTATTTATCAATCAACAAGCATTTATTAGGTACTTACCTTGTGGCAGGCTTCACATTGGAATTTCATCATTACCAACATGATCAATCAATATTTATTGAACACTTATTTTCTGCAGGATACTGACTTAGGTATGCTTCCCCTATTCCAATTAAGCTGGTCTCCTTGATATCCTCTAAACACCCCTGCTCACTCTTGTCTCTGTCTTTCTGCTTATGTTTTTGTCCCTACCTGAAACATCCTCCTATTTAGGCTTATCTAAGTTTTAGTCATCCTTCAAGACCCCACGTAAGTCCCCTTTCCTTTTGCAAACCTCATTGTCCTCATTAGTCTCATTAGTCCTCATTGTACAGTCTGGGTTGGACAATTATCCCCATAGTACCAGAGGTTAGGAAAAGCAATTTAAAATTAAAAAAATAAAAAACCTATGTTTAAAAAGTGGAGCTTCTTTCCCCCCTGAATATTTTGATTTTGAATCTTTTCTAAGAGACATGTGGTATACCAGAAGCACAGGACTGGGATCAGAAAGACGTGCGTTGACTTCTTATTTCTGACACTAGTCATATGACCTTAGTCAAATCACTTATGGGTCTCATTTTCTTCATGGATAAAATAAAGTTGAATTTGATGGTTTCTGAAATAATTTTTAGTTTTAAATCTCTGATCCAAAGTTAGTGTTCTAGATTAACCCCTTCATTTTACAGATGAGGAGACAGGGCCCCTGGAAGTTTGCCTGCATCACACAGATTGAAAATATCTGAGGCATGATCTGAACTCAAGTCCTTTGACACCATAGCCAGTGTGCTTTCCATTATACTTCAGTACCTCCTAAATTTCAGCTCTGCAAAAGTGGGATATAACAACAGCAGTACCTACCTCACAAGTTGTGAAATGTAAATGAGACCAGGTGCAAAAGCACTTCACACACCTTAAAGCAGTAGATAAATATTAATTAAAATTAGTTATTATATCACACATAATTTATCTTAGCCCAAAATAAGCATCAGCATTTCATGGAGAATGAAATTTTGTAGCATAAAAAATAGGTGCATAGATATGAAAAAATGCATTGCTCATTGTGCTTCTGAGCATGTGATAATCTAAATCTGCTTTAAATTATTTCAAATGAATGTATGTGTTTGTCTCATGTCCCCCACCAGTCTGTTAGCTCCTTGAGTCGTATGCATCCCTATGAAGTTATACTTCCCTCTCATAATATCTAGAGCAATTGAGTTGTTCTCTTTCATTTTCAAAGAATGATGATATAGGGTGATATCTTGACCTGTGTGAATTGGATTCAAGTGTGGCAGAGTTGCACAAAATAGTCAGCCACACTATCTCTTCCTAAGTCTTTAGCTGTCCCAGATAAAAATTGAGACAACTGGTAATGGCCCAGGGTGCAGTGGTTGATGTTGGTTTCTGAAGAAGCTCTAAGCATTCTACACTACCTGTTTCAGCTGACTTCATGACTTTTGAAACACATTTTTCTCATTCTCCCAATTCACCAGGGGAAGTCTTCACATGCTTGGGGTATCTATCCCTCTAACTAACTGTTTAAGGACTGTCAGGTAACTTCAATCTGGTTTAGCCTTTTTGCCAGACAGTTTTACCAGGATATGGCTTCTACACATGCTACAATTTCTTGGAGCCACAAGAGCTTGGTGATGGATAGGCAATGAGGATGGATTAGTAGCCCTAAAAAGGGCTAAGCAGAAAGGTGACATGGTCACCTTTTGCGCTTCAGGAAAAATAACTTGGGGAATGGAGAGAGACTTGGAGCAAGCTCATCTACCAAAATGCTGTTACACTAATCCAGGTGCAAGGTAAAATGAAACAGCAGTAAGGTTGTGATAGTATCAAAAGAGAGAAAAGAGAATATCCATAAGTTGCTGCAAAGGTTAAATCCACAGTCCTTCTAAACAAATTGTATATGAAGAATTGAGACAGAATGAGGAATTGAGTTTAACCCCCAGGTCACAAGCCTGGGGGACTGCTATGAAGAGATTCCAATATTACATAAAAAGTCCTTGTCTTATCATTAAAACTCTTTTCATTTAGAACAATGCTCAGAATATAACAGATGAACCAAAAATGCAATTATTTCACAAATATATGTATAATCACATTCTAAGCTCTTAAAGTTTTTTTTGCATGTGTTAGCTATGGCCAGAGGGGCAGGGTGTTTTTTCCTTCAAGAGAGTCCTAGTTCTGGAATCACTAGATCCAGAACTGAGAGGAGCCTGACCTTAAAGAAATCTGATTTCTTGTATTCTCTGGTTACACTTCCATCTAAGACTCTGAAGAAAAAAAATCTCTTAAATTAAGATGGCTCATGTCTAGGGTCTCCCCAAAAGCAAACAAATAGTCTCCCTTCCAGAAATATACCCAATACTTAAACTAGTAGCTATAAGATATAGAACACCTAGTTTCTTTTATATAGATGGTTAAAATCCTCTTTCTCTATCCCTCCAAAAAGTATTTGTCAACATATACTTAGAATATGAAATATTGTGAGAAGCTGCTGATCAGGTAATTAATTACATTTTTACTTCTGACCTGTACTGCCTACATAGTCACAAATCCATATCATCCTCTCAAGCAAGGGCATGACTAGGACTTTATCATTTTAGCTTCTAATGATAATATTCTTCTCCTTCCCAAAACAATTAAATTTAATAATGTCTCCTTGCTGACAGTTAGTATTTAATTGTAGAATTCTAGAATCCTCAAATTTATGAGGTAGTCTCTAAGACTAGAAATATCTTCTTTAGGGTAGCTGTTCAATGACCTGTGCTCAGTGACAGTAGAACAAAACTTAAGATATAACCTGGAATTTGAGATCCAGTCTTGTGCTTCTGTAGACAAGTACATGCTTTTAGTGCTATGTCTATATAACCTTCATAGCTGCTATTGGGAAGGGAAAAAAAGAAGGGAAAAAAATCCCATCCTCAATCCTCACTAGAAATCCAAGGGGAAAGCTGGGATTAGATAACTTTTTTTTTAAATAATAGCTTTTTATTTTCAAAATATATGCAGATAGATTTCAACATTCAGCTTTGCAAAACCTTGTCTTCCAAATTTTTCTCCCTCCCCTAGACAGCAAATGATGCAATATATGTTAAATATTTATAATTTTTCTATACACATTTCCCACATTTATCATTCTGCACAAGAAAAATCAGATCAAAAAGGGAAAAAATGAGAAAGAAAAATAAAGCAAGTAAACAACAACAAAAAGGTGTAAATACTATGTTGTGATCCACATTCAGTCTCCACAGTCCTGTCTCTGGGTACAGATGGCTCTCTTAACCACAAGTGTATTGGAACTGATCTGAATCACCTCATTGTTGAAAAAAGCCACGTCTATCAGAATTGATCATCACATAATCTTGCTGTTGCCATGTACAATGATCTCTTGGTTCTACTCCCTTCACTTAGCATCAGTTCATGCAAGTCTCTCTAGGACTTTCTGAAATCAGTTTGGGTAACTTTCACAGAGGCCACCTTACAAAACAAGTGAGAAACCATCTCTCACTCACTATAGATGACTATTCTTGAACAAAGTATCTATCTTTTCTGACTTGTACTGCTCATCCCTTCCTCCCCCTAATCTCAAATGAGGGAGTCAGAGCACAAGTGGTCCACTGGAACAAACTAAGGTATCAGTAGTCCCCACACAGACTCTATGTGATAGAAGTAACATATTTTCTTTGCTGTAATCAATTTGCCCTTAAGATTTTAGCTTTCATAGAGAGAAATGCAGAATTCCTGCCCTTATCAACTTAATACCTAAGTTCTATTGCCCCTGCTTCTGAGACTAATCTGAACCTCAGGAAAATTAAAGAATATGTCAATCACTCAAATGCAGGCGAGAAAAAAAGGGAACAATAGAGACAAGGAGCAAGCTTTGAAATAGCTAGGAGTGTAATGAGGAGAAAATGCCAAATAACAGCTACAGATATGAGATAAAATGACCTTTCATTGATGTGCCTGTGAATATCATTGAGATAAAAAGATAGTAATAATAAAGTGGGAAAAAAGTTCCCAGGTTTCATGAGGAGCTCAGCAGTTTGACAGGAAGCACAGATGGCTTGAGCCAGTCCAAGCAAAGACCCCAAGCTGCACCACAGCTGCAGGCTAGAAAGACCTTCGATAGAACCACACAAAGGCCAGTCAGACATGTCAGGGAGGCGAGCAGGAGGCGGTGAGAGAAGTCGAGATTAATGAGGAAGAGCATAATGAGAAAGAGCAACAACTGGAAACCCTGGTGGTGACATCAGGAAAAGAGCCAGAGAAGACAACCTTGTTATCACATCTGTTCAGTCATTATAATTAAATGGTAATGTTCAGCTCTTGTTGGGTTACCAGGGTGGAATTCCAAGTGGGAGAGACGCCCGCTGCTTACTTGGTCCTGCTGTCGCTGCCCTTCTCATTGAAACTGAGGAATCGTTCCACAAGCTAATGGGCAGGGTGTTTGGAGCAAGTGTTAATTTTGGATTACATCTGAGTGGAAATAAGATGAAGGTCTGGGGAATGCTTCAACTTCACTCAGATGTTTCATTTCCATTTGCTAGTGCTGTAGAATACCCAGGGACATTTTTCACTCCAATTTGGAAGATTTCATAAGCCTCCAAACTTGGAGGTATTGATCCAAATGCCTGAGCTATGCCCACCTGCACACGTGCTATCTAAGAGAGTCCACAGAGTTATCTGAAAAGAATAAATGAAGAGAAAACAGATAGATTTTATTCCATATTCAAAAATATTTCTACTTATAATAGCCAGATGGGTCCTGACCAAATTTCAGAGCAATTCTATTTAGGGATATTCAAAATCATTAGAGTTATTATTTCAGACTTGATCTATCCAAAACAGAAAGCTATGTCCAAATGGTAAATGTTTGTCTATTGAATTTAAAAAATCAGCAGAGTACTTAAGACCCAAAAGTCTTGAAGTACATTCTAATGGGTTTATTGCTTTGATATATTAAATATATATAATTTGTAAATGTGTGCACACATATATGTATATGTAGGTATGTGCATATATGTATGTATGATCCTTGGTATATTAAAATAAACCTCAGAGTTAGGGGATCTGGAGTAAAATGCTGCTTTTTTAGACTTAATCATGTGATCTCCAATCAGTCACCAAACTTTTTTGCATATCAGTTTTCTCATTTGTAAAATGGGGACATACTGTGTTTTATACCACCTACTTAACAGATTTGTTTCTAAGAATGCATTTTGTATACCTAAAACTGTCATATATTCAATCAATGTTTATCCAATGGCAACCCTATTCTCAGATTATGATCATTTTGCTGACTTCTACTAATACTTTTGGAATTGTATGATGACATGCAATGGAGTACATTGCTCTTGACCTTTCATTTTACTCTATGGTGAAGAAAAGGAGTTTTGATTGGCTTCTGAGTTGGAACTCAGTGTGGATTCAAAAGGTACTAGTCAAAAAAAATTGCTTTGTCTTTTCTGCCTTTCTGCATTTGACTAAGGAGGCAAGCACCACTGTAAGTCTCTGGGTAGGAAGAAAGTTAGAATGCCAGTGACTTACTTTTTCTACCCAGATTAACATGAAACTCTGAGAAGACACTAATTGCTTTTGTCCCTGTTATTCTATTTTTTTAATGTCTTAAATGAATAACCGCATACCTATATTCCTTGAGAAAGTAAGTCACAAATATTAAGTAATTACTATATGCCAGGGAGTTAAAGAACAAGTGGTCCACTCAAATAGGCTAAGGTATAAATATTCCCCCCACAAACTCCATGTGATAGACCCACTATAAAAAACTTTTGGGGAGTTTTTTTGTTTACTTTTACTGCTAAGCTCTGAGGATACAAATATAAGTAAAAAAATAAAAACAGTTGATACATTCAAAGGGTTTACATTTTGATAAGGGAAGACACACAGAAAAGGTTGAAAATCATAGGATTGAGAAGGGGTGGAAAATGAAGGTACCCATAGAGGGATCAGTACTATACTGGAAAGTAAAAAATGCAGCTGAGGAAAAAAAAAAAATGAAGGTTGGCTTGCCTGGATATATCTCCAAAGTGGATGCTACAGTAAGAACTTACCAATGGTAAAAAAAAAAAAAAAAAAAAAAAAAAAAAGGGGGGGGGTAGAGGGGCTTGCATAGTAGATGAATGTTCCAGAGTGAGGAGGGAGTAATTTAGGTATTGAGGGAGTTTTCAGGGAGAAATTGGAGCAGAGGCATCATGTTGAACTCCAGAACATCAGAAATGCAAGTTCTGTTTTAGAGTCAGAAGAGATTAAGCTGTAACTTCTTGAGTTTTGAAATGTTGAAAGAGCAAGCCACTAGAGATGTAAGAGTCCGTGCTACAGGGGGCATAGTGGGGAGGGGAACCATGCCCAATGAAAACTTAAGCTCAGTATAAATTTTGGTTGTACTAGCATAGTAATATACCAAAGATGAGAAAGTGACAGATATATAGATATATATATAGATATATATATATATATTGAGAGAGAGAGAGAGAGAGAGAGAGAGAGAGAGAGAGAGAGAGAGAGATATGGAGGGAGGAAGGAAGTCCAGGATCATACACTATATTTAAAAGTTAAGTTGGAAAAGATGGAATGCTTTGTACCAACTACTTTAAATAAAAATCTATTCTCTGAAGAGACCAAGTTGCTATTAGCTTGAGTAGTCCTGAGGTATTAGGAAAAGATATATTTGAATTTCCCTTTTTTTATTTAATTTCAATTGGTCCATTTATTTTACTTGCATTTTTAATTTGTCCCTTCCACTATGCCCCTAATATAACAAAATAAAAAATAAGCATTCATCATAAACATACATAGTCAAACAAAACAAATTCCTACATTGGTCAGGTCTAAAAATATGTTTTTTAAGTTCATCACCTCCCTGGAAGGAGGTAAATCAACTGTTTGAATTTTAATCTTCTAGACTCATGATTTATCATTGCATTGATAGTATTCTAAAATCTTTCAATGTTATTTTTCTCAATAGTGTTATAAATTGTCTCCTAGTTCTGCTCACACTGATCTATACCAGTTCATAGTTTCTGGCTTCCTCTGAAATTGTTGATTTGATCATTTACTGCACAATAATATCTAATTATATTCATATATCATAAGCTGTTTAATCATCCACTAATAGGATAGTTTCCAACTTTTGTTATTTCAGAAAGATCTGCTATAAATATTTTTTGTACATATAATTCCTTTTTTTTCTTTTTCTTTTATCTCTTTAGAATATAGGCCTAAAAGCACTATACTAGATAATAAGGGATTTTAGTTTAATAATTTTGGGGCTTATAGTTCCAGTTTCTTCTCCAGAAGGGTTGAGCCAGTTCACAGTTTCACCAATAGTATATGAGTGTACAAGCTTTCTTTCAGTCTCTCCAATGTTTGTCTTCTTTGGTAAATTCTATTTTTGACATATCTTCTCAATAAATATCTCCATATAAAAGTTAGTTGATATTGATTGGTTAAGTATTGATGAAATGCTAATCACTGGTTCAGTCAATGCTACAAAGGAAATACTAATTGAAACTGATGATGGACATTAGAGAGAACACACCAGAATGGGGACCCAGGGCAATTGGATTGAAAAGATACCTCAACCTCTCTGGAGGAGGTCAGAATCTTTGAGGGAGGAAGGAGAGATATAACCAGGCTTCTAACAAACCTGAGTCATCAGTGTGGGTAGACTTTGTGATAAGAATCCCTAGAAAGTGGGTAAAGACAAAATAACTTGGAGCACCAATAAGTAGTGGGAATGGTTATCAAGATAGATGTCATTCCCTCCACTTTGATACCTCCTCCTTCTGCAGATAAATTGAAATTGTTTTGTCAAAATGCTCATAATTGGGTGCATTTGTGTACAAACCACTTTGTGTACTTGATTTTCAATAGTCACTTTTTCATCAAACCATTCTCCAATTGATAAGTGCTCAAAGGATATGAACAGACAATTTTCAGATGAAGAAATTTAAACCATTTATAGCCACATGAAAAGGTGCTCCAAATCACTATTGATCAGAGAAATGCAAATTAAGACAACTCTGAGATACCACTACATACCTGTCAGATTGGCTAAGATGACAGGAAAAAATAATTCTGAATGTTGGAAGGGATGTGGGGAAACTGGGACACTGATGCATTATTGGTGGAAATGTGAACAAATCCAGCCATTCTGGAGAGCAACTTGGAACTATGCTCAAAAAGTTATCAAACTGTGCACACCCTTTGATCCAGCAGTGTTTCTACTGGGCTTATATCCCAAAAAAAAAAAGAAGGGAAAGGGACCCACATGTGCAAAAATGTTTGTGTCAGCCCTCTTTGTAGTGGCTAGAAACTGGAAATTGAATGGATGCCCATCAACTGGAGAATGACTGGGTAAATTGTGGTTCATGAATGTTATGGAATATTATTGTTTTGTAAGAAATGACCAGCAGGATGAATATAGAGAGGCCTAGAGAGACTTGCATGAACTGATGCTGAGTGAAGGGAGCAGGGCCAGGAGATCATTCTATACTTCAACAACAGTACTGTATGAGAATCAATTCTGATGGAAATGGCTATTTTCAACTATGAGAGATCCAAATCAGTTCCAATTGATCAGTAATAAACAGAACCAGCTACACCCAGTGAAAGAACACTGGGAAATGCATGTGGACCACAACATAGCATTTGCACTCTTTCTGTTATTGTTTTCTTGCATTTTTGTTTTTCTTCTCAGATTATTTTTACCTTCTTTCTAAATCTGATTTTTCTTATTTAGCAAAACAACTGTATAAATATGTATACATATATTGTATTTAACATATATTTTGACATATTTAACATGCCATATAGGGGAGGGGAGAGAGGGAAGGAGGGGAAAAGTTGAAACAGAACTTTTTGCAAGGGTCAATGTTGAAAAATTACCTATGCATATGTTTTGTCAATAAAAAGCTAGAATAAAAAATAAATTTTAAGAAATAGTCACTTTTTCATCTTTGTCTTTCTTCAATGCCATGATCACTTCCTCCAGTTATTCATCCAAGAACAAATCATTAAGAGTCCAAATATGGGTCCCTACTGTCTTTGAAGAAGAACATTTTATTAAATAAAAAATTCATATTTTCATTTTCTCTTTTTTTTTATTTCTTCTACTTTAATCTTTATATGTCCTTGGATGATTTTTCTTACTTGTATCTCCTTTCAAATCTTCTTTAAATTGGTTATTCTTTACATTACTGTCTTACATGGTATAATTCTTTAAAATCTTTTACCCACTTTGTCTGAAAGATTTTTAAATGTTTATATTTTAAACTGATGTTTTTTGAGCTACAAATTAAGCTGTTTTACATTAGTTAAACCTCTATACAAAATTGTGATGTTTGATTTAATGTCCTTTCTTCCTATACTTATTTCACATTTTTTTCTGTCTATAAATTATTTAAATAGTTCATATTGGTACTGTTTTGATTGTACTACAAATCTTTTTTTTTCTTCTAGTTATGTTTTAATTTCAATATTTTCTCTAACAACTCGGTGAAATGGCTGTACATAGACCTCTGAAACATAAATGAAATCCACATCAATAAACAGTAAGTTTAAAGTGTTCTATAAAGTGTCACCTTTGTGATCTTTCCTGATATTCACAATGTCTATTGACTTCTGGTTTTCTTCAACAAAATATTAATACTTATACATGAAGTTGTTGTGTAATCTATGAATCTCAATCTTTATACCTGATCCATATTCTATTTTTTTTTTTTTTTGGTTGAGGCAATTAAGATTAAGTGACTTGCCCAGGATCACATAGCCAGGAAATGTTAAGTGACTGAGGTCAGATTTGAACTAGGTCCTCCTGACTTCAGGGCTGGTGCTCTATCCACTGTGCTACCTAGCTGCCCCTATATTCTAAAATGTATTTTTGCTACTCTTATATCCATTTTTTTCTTTAAAGTTATTGTTAAAATATACATTGATAATTTGGAAGATTGCAACACGTCTTTTGTAGAATTACCCTACTTCATTATCACTTGAAACAGATGTTGGCACATGTTCTTTGATTATTTTCATGATTGTCTTTTTGCAAATATTTATATTTATACTAAGAGATAACCAAATGTCCCATGAAATAATGTTTCTTGTTTTCTTTGAATGCACAATAAAGCCAATTTTCCTAATTCCTTTTTTTTTATTTCTCAAAACAAAATGTAAGGCATTTTTATATTTAGTTGCAACTTCCTTCCATCTTCTGATTTCATTTAGAATGAGAATGGAAATATTGATATAATCCAGTTGTTCCTATAATTTGTACCTCAAATTTAGCATACATCAGTTAACATTTTTATTAATGGCTTTTCTTTTCTCGTTCATTTATGATGTTCTTCTCTTCATATGAATGTCAAAATTATACAGGCTTCCTGAAAAGACATAAACGGGCTTGTCACCTGATTAATAAATCCTTTGACCATTAATATTAAAATAAAGATAAAACAGGGAGACATTGTCATTATAGTATTTCACCACTATTATGGCAGATATCTAGCACAGATATTAAGGAAGTCTCTATAGATGACAAGCCCTCCATTTGCAGATGATATTGTACTGTTTTACTGATTGCATCAAAAGCAGAAGTATAACTGAGAGCCTCAAGTTTGAAATTACTTGAAAGACCTTGGTCCAATGATCTACAAAGGGAAATCTAAGGTCATGAAGAATATCCATTGTTAAGACTTTGATATGCAATTAAATGGACAACCTGAACTGATCAGTATAACTTTTATAGAAAAACACTGCAATTGGGCAATGAGTAGAGATTATGATGAAATAGGAGGAGAAAGACTTTTGGGAAACTGCAAAGTTCATTGAAGAACCCAAGTTTGTCTTTTAACCAAAGGTCCATGTTTTAATTTTGACATTGTTATGGTATTGTTACATGGCTGCAAGTTATAGAATTCAAAAAACTGAAGAGAACTGAATTTGAAAATTTCTCAAGACAGTAGAGAAGCATGTAGTAGATATGAGCAGGGAGAAATACATTTTTAAAAAAATTAATAAAAACTTACAAAATCATTAAGAATATGAATAGAGATAAATTGGGTTTATGTAGAAAAAGCCACAAATAAGTGATGAATAACTTGTATGATTCTTCACTATCTTTGCAATAACAAGAAAACAATGAAGGTCCTCACATCAGATGAACTCCCACTACCATAACTACCTATGGAGACCTTATGAGAGGACATGAATGAGTAATGCTTGTTACAGATTCATGTGAATATTTGAATTGGAGGGAGGGGTATCCCATATGCTAAGTACAGTGTCTTACACAGAAAATACAATAACCATTGGTTGCATTTGAATTTTGAATTATGATTCCTGATCTATCTATTTACTTTGAGGATAAAATAAAATGGTATTTGTGAAATGGCTTTGGAAAATAAACATTTAAAAACATACTATTCATAGAAATTATTTGCCCATCACAGTAATTTAGTGACATCATGTATTCAAAATTCCTCATATTAGAGATCAGGGAACTAAAATTTAGAGACGTTTAGGGTTTGTTCAAGGTCATACTAGAAGTGAGGGATAGGGGCAAAACTAGACACCCCCCATAGGTGACCTTAAAATTTAGGTTCATTCAAATTTTTGTTGAAAAAAAAATGAATGTTCCATAGAAGCAATCAAGACAGAAGTGTTTAGAATACTCTAAATAGTCCAAGCATGTCTTTAATAACAATAAAGGCTTACATTAGTGTAATGCTTTTGAATTATGGAGTGCTTTACTTTTATCCTCTTTTAATTGTTACAAAGATTGTATGGCATAATGTCATTCACATTTTACAGATGAATTTATAAGACCTAAACAAGTTAAGCAACTTGCCAAAGATTACATAGCTAGTAAGTGGTCAAACTTCTTTCCATTGCTGTTAAAATGAAATAGCTATGAACACCTAATAGTATATATGAATCTTCTTCTTTAACTCTACACCTGTCTTTAAACACAGGGGCTAACAGAAAGATGTGGCCAAAATGTGGGCAAAAATAAGAGAAAAACAGAAAAAGAACAAAGTTGTGATTATCATAGGATGAATGGATATTTGCTTTAGGACATTAAAATCAGTAGGGAAGGACTATGCTTTCATGTGACCACTGTTCTATATGCTTCTAATGTTTATGCATTATATTGTGAACTCCTCAGTTGTCCCTCAAGAAGCCTTTACCATGGTGCTAATTTTTCCCAAAATTCTGTAGAGGCAAGAGCCAAATCACCTCATTTCCAGTGCAACCTACAAGGAGACTGTCCACTGTTCTGTACCCATTTTTATCTTCCCTCCTGCCATCGCCCTTAAAAAAATTCTTACTCCCCTATCCCCTTATGTCATAAATTATTTTTAAAAATTCTTAGCTATGACTCTGGAAGTTATTAATCCATAAACTTGCTGTTAGTACTATTTTCTCCCTCTTACCCCCTAATAATGATAGGTTGGTTAAAAATGAATATAGTTCACTTACATCTAATTCATCAAAGTTTTATTTTTAAAGGTCCTTTCTACCTTAAGTATTTTCTTCTTTTCTTAAAAGGAGTTAAGAGAACTGAGCTTGAACTGCAAAAGGTTTTCATTTGGATCAGAACTGAAGAATTCTTTAGGGTACATTTGAAACTTAGAAAGAGACAGGTTCAGTAATGACCCTTCTGAGATCAAACAGAAGCATGATAATGGCAGTATTGTATAAGGAGCTGAATACAAAATACATTTTCCCTTCTTTTGAAGTTGTCACTAAAATATCTCTTACTTTCCACAAAAATTAGGGAACTCATAGAAAATAGTGACTTTGTCAGGGTAAAATGCAATTAAGAAAAGGAAGCTCAGAAAACAGCGGCTAGCTAGCTAGGTGTCTGTACCAGGTCCAGATTCATTAGCAGATGCACATGCCCCCCACAGCCTCTCACCCTGAAGTAATGAGCCATGTGGAGACCAGGTTTGGATGCCAACCACATCTGTGACTATAGTAGCATGGACACTGCCTGATGAAACCCTCTTTCTGCTGCTCAGCAATGTTCTTTTGCTTCTTCCAGGAAGGGAAAGATGTGATGAACAGACTCCACAGATACTTAATTTTAAACTCAAACTTCTTTAAATTTTTCAGAATTTTTTTTTTCTTTTCTTAGACTCCTTCCACATACAGGGTGAAAGTATGAGGTCCCTTTCAAAGCATACGTGCAATGACAAGGAAAATAGTACAATGTCTAAAATGAAAGGCAAAACACACTTTACAATTTACAAAATTACAAATTCGTTAATTTTTATCATCAACCAATAACATTTTACTGAGCATCTGCTGTGCAAGATACTAAACTTTGTACTGTGAAGATACAAGGGCACATATGATATATTGCCTCCACAAGGTGCTAAAGTTCCTGCCAACCCTAAAAATATCATTATTTTATGATTTTGTAATAATATTATCAATGTTTGTCATTCATATAGTTTTTATACTTTGAAAAGTTTTTATGTATATCATATTATCATATATTCACATATATTAGCTTGATTTGATTATAAAAATAATCCTAAAACAGTGAAAATTAATATTTTTCAACTCTATTTGACATATGAGGAAACTGAGGCTGAAGACACTTTGAATATTTTTCAAGTTCATAGACTTCCTGGCAGAGTAAGAGCCAGAAATCACTAAAAATGATAAAATTGTCAGAATTGAAAAATAAATTGGTATGAGTGGAGAATTTTCTCTTCCTTTCTTAGTCTCCCTCTGGCCCAACTTCTAACCTCTTAGGAATTCTAATTATCTCTCCTAACATCAAAGCTCAGATTTTAACTTAGTCGTGTCCTCCAATCCTTCTCTTATACCCTTCAAGTTCACTCAAAAGTTAAATCATGACATTTCTTACTAACTTTGTATACATTTCCCTTTTTTCTTCCTCTCTACTAATGTTTCCCTTGAATTAAAAAAAGTACAGATTCCTATCCTATGCATATTTCATCCACATTCATCCTTGACTTCTAGGATACCAGTATGAAAAAAAGTCTTGGGGCTCACCTCTCATTCCTGGAATTTACCTCCTCCTTCCTTTAAATACGGAAGCTTAGTTGCTACTTTCCTTCATCTTCATACCAAGTATGTACTGACTCTCCCCAATATCCACCCTCTTATCCTCAAAGTATCTATTATAAATATAGCTATTCACTGACCATTCTTATAATGGTTTAATATTTTTATTACTCTGCACAGCATAAAAGGCAGATTGGCATAGTGGGTAAAGAAAGAGCTGACCTAGAAATTAGCAAGACCAAAGTTTTAGTTCTGCTTCTGATAAGCACTGGCTGGGTGATTTTGGAAGGTCACAATATATCAGTTCCTCAGCAAGATTCTAAGGCTCTATCAAAGTGGGGAAATAGGTATATATGACTTTGTGGAAGTTCTCTCACTGAGAGTAACCCAAAAGAGTGAAATCATAGGTCTCCCTCTTGTCCCCTACCATAAAAATAAATAAATGAAATGTCCAACATAGTAAAGCACCATGATAAAATAGATAATGCTCTGGGTTCAGAGTTAGGAAGACATTGGTTAAACCCATCTCTGACACTTAGCAGCTGTGTGGATGGGAGAGTCACTTCAACTTCCTGTATATCATACAACTTCATAGGATGTATTTATAACTAAGTTCTTTATTTTTTCCCCATCAGTAGAAAGAGTTCTCACATTGAGATTTGACCACAAAGAGAAAATCATAGATCATTTGAACATTCACATAGGTGTAATATAATAGTGTCAGGGCATACAGTTCCACATATGAATTGTTCTTAGATAGAAGGTCAAGTTCTTTTTTTTAAAGGCTTTTTTATTTACAAAGCATATGCATGGGTAATTTTTGCAACATGAAGGGTCAAGTTCTTAGATAAAAGGGTTCCTGATAACTTGAGCTCTAGATTATTGTTGTGTGTCCTTCATTCTCAAAGAGGACCCTGATATCATGGAGGTAATGCTATGATATGGAAGTGAATTGGATTTAAGTGAGAGAGGGCTATGCGAGGTTACCTGCCTCATTTTCTTTTCCACAGCCATCTGGGTCCAGTGGCCAGATTTAGATCAAGACAACTGGACATGGCCCTGAATAGAATGAGAGATTTTGGCCTTTTTAAGCTAAGGTCTTCAATAGGTCTCAGTTTGACTGAGGCTGCATTCATTCAGTAATTAATACTAAGTAGTAATTGAAGCAAAGTATCTCCTCTTTCACCTCATCCAAAAAAATCTAAATTAATGAATCCAGGAGGGGAAAACCCTCAGGATTTCTGGATAAAGCAGAAATTATTGCTATTTACATTTAATCTGAATCAATCAGGACCCAAAAAAATAACCAAATGGAGTTCTGGGACCTATTAGTGGACAATTAGAATCAGAGTGATTTTGATTTAAGGCCTGGTCCTTAAGAAAGAAATCTAGCCAGTGAATCCCAAGGTATTTTGAGAGGGTTCAGAAGTACAAAGGATGAAAAAATGGAGGTAAGGGTATGATTCCTTATGTGAACAGAGGGAGAAAATGAGGTAAAAAGAAAAGAAGAGAAGGAAAAAGCGAAGGAAGAAAGGAGGGAAGAAAAGAAAGAAGAAAGGAAGGAAGGAAGGAAGGAAGGAAGGAAGGAAGGAAGGAAGGAAGGAAGGAAGGAAGGAAGGAAGGAAGGAAGGAAGGAAGGAAGGAAGGAAGGAAGGAAGGAAGGAAGGAAGGAAGGAAGGAAGGAAGGAAATTAAAAAGGAAGGAAGGAAGGAAGGAAGAGAGGGAGGGAGGGAGGAAGGGAGGAAGTCTTCCAACTGACCAATTCCAGGCAAGCTTTTCTCACAGAGGTTGTTTGTCCTTCCTTCTCAAAGAGGACCATGACATCAGGGAAGTGATCCATGACATGCAAAAGAATTGGATTTAAATGAGTGAGGGATATGGAATGTCATCTGCCTCACTTTCCCCTCCAGAGCCATCTAGGTCCAGTGACAAAATATAGAGTAAGACAACTAGAGTTGTCCCTGGATGAAATGAGAGACTTGAGTAGCTACACCAAAACCTTTCTCATCATGGTCCTTCCTTTTAGTGCTCATGCTACTGAAAACTTAACATACTCCTTTCTTATTGCCCAAATGCAGAGATATCAAATACACAAATAGCTACACTTAATAGCATGCTAATTAAAATGAAATTGGGAAATATTTAATAAAATAAATAAAAGAACAATAAAACATAGGTAATATCAATATATGATTTTCTAAGTCATTATGTACCTTTATATGCAACAGTAGTAGTCCCCATTTCTATTTGAGTATGATGTCACTGATTTATAATGTCATTTATAAAATCTTAATCTGTAGCTGTTCGAGGCTCTTGGTGGGGGAAAGGGAGGAATTAAAGATGTATAAGATATGACTTTTACTTATTTGATAATAAGAGGTATATACATATGAAATAAGAGAATACCTAATTACTAAATACTAAATTAAGTAATATGTGCCAAATTAAGTCTGCATATACTTAGCTGTTACTGGAGCATAGAATAGGGAGTTATCCATTGTGGGTCAGGAGAACTAAGGTGAATTTTTCTGCTTCAAGGAAAAACCTTGCTCCTACTATTCAACATCTCATGTTTCTTCCCTATCCCAATTCTTAAAAATCCCCAATTCACTCTTTCAATTCTTACAGTTATTTTGAACCTTCACTTTTTCCCATACTTTCCTCCACTGAGTGGAGTGATCCATTCACTCATAGGACCAAAGGATCATAGATCTAGAGCTGAAAGGCATCTCTAATTTAAATCATCTCATTTTGAAGATTAAAAAAAAAAAACAACTTAAACATAGGGACATTAAGTGATTAGTGCATATTTAAACAAGGAAGTATATTTAAAAATGGAATTTGAACCCAAGGCTTCTCAATATAGAACCAATTCCCTTTCCACTTTAATCTTCATAATTCCTATTCTTTAATATGAAATGCTGAAGGTCTTTTCTCAAGGTAGCTTTCTTTGAATAAGACAGCCAGACACAAAAAAAGTCTCAATTTTGACCCAATCTAAGCAATGCTTCTGGAGGCCCACAAATAATACCACACATGCTGTCATCTACAAGGTTGATGTTGTCCAAAGAATGTCTTCCTGGAGTATAGTCTTTCCTTATCACAAATGGAAGCAAAACTTCCACTCCATACTCCCTTTAAGTTCCTTGAAATTAGGAATAATTTCCATTTTTTGTCTTTATTTCCACATAGTCTGGAATAATTCCTATAGCATTATACTTAATGTTTATTGATTGACTGCTCTGATTCAGCTATATAGCTGTAAGTCTTTTCTATATTCTTCATTTTATAAAGTAAGAAATTGAGGGTCCAAAGGATTAAATGACTTATTCAAATATAGTTGATAGGACACCAAGGAATGAGATCTGGAACTCTGATTTCCTCCCTATGTCTAATCTTTCAGAGACAAACATGAACCAAGAATATTCATTCATTATAGATCAACCATAGACTAGACAAAGAACAATCACATTGAACACAATTTCCTCAGGAAAAAAAAAGAAAAGATTATAAATTGATACAAAGAGTTTTAAGACAAAAGCCCTTCAAGACTCTTGCCTTAAGTCTGGCTTAATCATTGATAAAACTGAAGATAATGGATCTCAGTTCTGCAAGGGATAGGACACTTTACCCAAACACATCTCCAAATATAAAACTACTTCAAAATAATTAATTAGTGAAGCAATGCATCCTGCAAGCTGCAGTCTCACAATAAAACCTGCAGGTATCTGATAGCATGGAAATGAGCTGATCAAAACGGAATGCTATGCTTCTCATAATCATGGCGGATCATTTAGTTACAATAGAAATTTAGAGTTTAATTCTCAGCTTCTGTGGAAGAGAATTTTCAGCTACATGTTGCAGAAACTCCAGAGGCTTTGCTCACCACAGGTGTTTAATCATCAGGGATGCTCTGGGGAATATGCAGAGGAGGCTGGCCTGGCCTGAGTCTACAGATGGGGAAAAGCTGAGAGGGGAGAGCGACAGGTTAGAAGAGTATCTAAAGCTGGACAAGCTCCAAAGAAAATCTCATCTCTCATTTCACACCTTTGCTATTTGCTGTCAGTCTCTCCACAGAAAGCGTTATTACTTTGCAGAGCTCAACGGGGGTTGATCGGCAGCCTCGAAGCTGCTCCTCAGTTTCATTGCTGTGCCGATGGACTTCTTCATTAAAACCGATGCCACAGCTCCCCAAACTTACCGTGCATAAATATATCCTCCTAAAAAGAAAAGAAACATATTCCCATCCATGAAGATATTACATCCAAGAGACGAAAGAAAAACCTGTTAATTGAGAATCACACTTCTGTTAATTATGCAGATGCTAAAATAATGAAACTGAAGCTCCTTAAAAATATAATTACCCACCATACACTGTTTGAGATTAGGCTTTATCTCCCTGTGTTTAGTGCACATGATCAAGAGAGAACCAACAAAAGAATCCTTTCTTGGTAATTTGGGAAATTGGGACACACATGGGTTTGAAAGATGTTTTTAAAAGAACCCTGCCCTGGAAGGAATCATCACAGGTATTTTGCAAATTATTGCATCTAACTGTCTACCTTCTTTGCTTGTATGATTCTCCTCAAAGGTATCTGGGAGGCTCCTTAGTGAGCTATTCTTCAAAAATGGTAAAGAGCAATAAGGAAGCTAGAATTCTTATCACACTTTCTTCCTACCCTTCACAAAGGTTTGGGAGCAGGATGCAACACAGAATACTTGGGAGAGGGCCAACCTTGAACACAGGTGACTGTGTGTATGGCAGATTCAAAGGGGCACAGAGAAAGACCCCCTGACCAAAAACAATGTAATCAGAATACATTTAATTTTATCATTAGTAATTCAAATCTTTAGATTCAAATATATCCCTCTTTTAAAGTCTAAACATGCCTAAAAAAAAAAAAAAAAAAAAAAAAAGTGAATTTAATTAGTCATCAACCATGACCACCTTACTAAGAATATATCAGTTCTTTTCCTGTCTCTTACATGACAGTTAATAGTGCAAATGAAATACTAAGTTGTCTTGCCTATCTATATAGTTGGTGAATGAGGAAGTAGATCCAAAGGTGGAATAGTTTCAGAGCATAGACAGTAGCCTGAGGGTACAGAGTTTAATTTAAACCCTATAGTAGATAGTTCTTGAACAGCCAGGCAGCTTCATGAAGACACAGGTCACCTGGGCAAAGGATGTAAAGAGGAGAAAAGTATGCTAACGGAACAAATGAGTACCAATGGAAATTTTCATGCACTGTATGATCTAATCAAAAGAACCCTAAGACTCAGATCTTCCCTTAGCTTTGTGACTAATTATACTTCCTTGAACATACCACTACCTTCTCTGTGCTTCAAGATTCTCATCATATAATTAGAATTAATAGTATTTTTTCTCATATATTCTATATGTGCTGTCAGAATAAAATGGTAAAACACAAGTGAAAGTGCATACAAAGAACCATTATCCTATACAAAAATAGCATTGACACATACCAAGTTCTCCATAAGAACTTAATACTTCAAAAAAATAAAAATCTGTCATATTCTCTATTACAAGAAAGGTCACTTCCAATGCAGACAGCAGTTCCTCCATGAATTAATAAACCATTTCATGAACTGTGGTAGCCAAAAACTCAAAAGAAAAAAAAATCACCTGGTAGCCAACAATAATGATAAAAATCTGCATTTAGATACTATAGGTTATATACAGAAGAAATATAATCTCTCAGTAGGACTGAAATTGGAGCCTTTCCAACAAAGTTGCACTTGGCAGAGCTGATATTTCACAGATATAGTCTTTAATCCACCAATAATGGCCTTCTAGCTATTTCATGAGACACTCCATCTCTTGATTAGGTATGTTCTTTGTCTGTCCCTCATACCTGCTCCCTGGATTGAGCTCCCTGGATTTCTTCAAGTCTCCACTGGAATCCTATATTTTACTTTTAAAAACCTTTTTAATTCTAGTGCCTCTCCTCTATTAATCATTCTCTACTTCACATATATAGTTTGCTTTTTATATATTTGTTTAGATGTTATCTAACCCATTCGAGTGTAAGATCCTTGAAAGTTAGGACTGGCTTCTAAATCTTTTTGTATCCTCAATTTTTCAATGTCTGGCATATCATGGAAACTTAATAAACGTTTGTTAATTCATTGGCTTGAAGGAAAGGAAAAACAAAATAAGATTATCTTCCTTTCACAATTAGTCATCAGAAGACCAGTAGGAAAAAACATAAATCTGATTGAGTCTTAATAAGTATGAATTAGAAATTATAGCTATAAATGGACCTGAGAACTATTTAAGGCCATTCTAAACTCTCAGGAAGGTTGGTTTTGCTTTCATGACATTGGGAAAACAGAGTTATGGATATTTGCTACCTACCTCCATTGTCTCCTTCTTGCTACCAAACTCATTTTAGGAGAAGCAGCTTAATGTAAGAGATAAAGAAATACTTTCCTTGCATGAAGATATTCTATATATTCTAGTCCCATTTCTGACATCTATGTGACCCTGAAGAGGGTCACTTAATCTCTCAGTGTCTTTAGGCAACCATCTAAGTGGCTGTTCCACTGTGTAAGTTGTGTCTGACTCTTCATGACCCTTTTTGGGGTTTTCTTGGCAAATATTAGAGTGGTTCACCATTTTCTCCTACTGTTCATTTTACAGATCAGGAAACTAAGGTAAACGGGGTAAAGTAACATGACCAGAGTCACATAGTAAGTGTCTAAGATCAGATTTGAACTCAGATCTTTCTGACACCAGATTCCATACAAAATAGAGCATTGTGTCATCTAGCTTAGATTATAGAACAGTAGAGAAGTATTTGTACTATCTCAGCAGTAGTTTTTTATATCACACAAAATGGCAGGTCCAGATCAACTAGAAGGCTATAGCCATTTTTTGAGTCTTTTGAGTCCTTATAAACAAGACTGAGTGATAGTAACTGGATTATATTATAGATTTAGAATAACTTGATAACCAAAATAAAAAAAAAATGTACCATGGATCAATGTCAACCTGGTCAAAAAATTTTAATGAAGTCTCTTAAGATTCAGGCATTAGCCTTGTTCTGTTCAACATAAAGGCATGGACAATGTGCTTATCCCATTTAAAAGTGAAACAAAATTTCAGAGGATAGTTTGATTATTGGATGATAAAAATAGAGCAGATCAGAATCTCAACAGGTTGAAGCTAATTAAGGAACAATGTAATATGGATGAATACAAAGTCTTTATACTTGGCTTCAAAAAGTTAGGTGCAAGAGAAAACAGTAGAGGAGAAGTATTAGATAGATGCCATTTTGGGAAGGAAAAAAAAGGCTAGATTTTTGGTAGACTGCAAGTTCAATGGAAATCAAATGTGTGATGAAAAAGCCATAAAAGTTAATGTAATCTTAGGAAATAGAGTATAATACACCATGCAAATGAAGTGATAATCTTACCATATTCTGTCTCGATTGGGCCACATCTGAAAAATTATATTCAATTCTGACTGTCATATTTAGAAATAAGATTGATTAGCCAGAAAAAGTCCAAAGGATACAAACCATAATGATGAGGAGACATTAAATCATATCGGATACTTGATAAGGATCAAATGAAGTACTAAACCTAGGACAGAAGATAAGTAAGGAAAATTTGTCTCAAACTTCAATGAGTACTGTACATTAGATAGTTTATGTTACTTACATAATGTTACTTATGTTACTTATCATTTTGCTAATAGTATGGATGCTGTTGGTACTTCTATTGGGGAATATTTTTTCATACGAGAAAATAAATTTCATAGTCAATTCATGTTTTAAATCAAAAGTCAATACGTCCCAGCTCTGTCAGCTCTTTTTTCCACCTAACTTCTGATTGACTTCTGACATTTCTAAAAGCATAGTTTCAATAATGTTGTGGACAACAGAAGTACATTTGAATAAGTTTTTAGTTTCCCTAAGCTAACATCTCTAAGGATGAAATCTCATTTTGATGTATAAATCTTGGCATGTTTGTTTAATATTATTTAGGAGTTATGTGGTCACATTTTGAATGTGATAGTACTTTGAAAGAGCAATATTTAAATATAAGATACTTACAAATCAATCAAGTTGGTTGATTAGTTGATTAAATAGACTGGTCAATATTAAAATATAGCAAAACCATGTGTAAGTTTACTCTGGATAGGCATCTTGGAGAGGTATGCAGGGGGGGGGGGTGAATGAGTTTTGAACAGGGTTTTGAAGGAGGAAAATCTTAGAGAAAAGGAAAGAATTATAAATAAGAAAGAAAAAAAAAAAAAGCACAAAGCTGAAAGTAGATTTTTTTTTTCCTGCTCAATTTTAATTAGTTTCAGGAAGAAGAGAACAATGCTTTAGAAGTTTATTAATTAGGATCTCGGGGTTTTTTTTAATTCTTTCATGAAGGATAATTTCTTGTTCATTTAGCTCTAACCTTGTACCTTCATAGCAGTTTTTATTATGGGAAAATAGTGAGTGGTGATAGATCTTTGCTAGGAAAAGCAAGACCTATGCCATTCATCAATATTTTCAAAACCCTAATATATTATCTGTTAGCATTAAGTAGAAATGGTGGTACTAAAATAAAGCGAACTCATTTGGGGGGGAAAGACTCAAATGGACACTAGAAATACAAACCTGGCAAATGCTCTATGATATTTGCCCCACATAACATAATCAAGCTTTGTCTCTGAATTTATATGGATAATGCATGCCATTTGAAAAAAAACTTCTGTGTATAAAAGAGCAGACCTCAGCAAGCATAGTAAACCACTTCTAAATGGATATTCAGAACTAGCTGATATATCACACTTATACATATACAAATAGAGATTCTATAAATCGAGCATTCATCAGTGGGAAAAGTAGATGCTCACAAGTTTCACTAGAGGAGTACACACACACACACACACACACACACACACACAAATACATGTAGCTGAGGCAACTAACAGTTTTGGTGCTACCAGGCTCCCTGAAGACCTGTCAAGATTATCCTTGAAGCAGAGAGATAGGTTCTATTAACAAGGTACATCTTCAGATCTTTTGGACTTTTTTTGGTAAGAACATGTGACTCTATATTTGATCATTATCTCCATAGCTCCACCTTCAGCTTAGTTTAAATCATATTCTAGGGTATTACTATGCTCTTTAAGAATGAACCAAAAATGCATGTACCTTCGGATTCTAATGTTTATTGTGCAACAAGAAAATGATATTCACACACATGTATTGTACCTAGACTATATTGTAACACATGTAAAATGTATGGGATTGCCTGTCATCGGGGGGAGGGAATAGAGGGAGGGGGGGTAATTTGGAAAAATGAATACAAGGGATAATATTATAAAAAAAAAAAATATATATATATATATATAATAAAAAAATTAAAAAAAAAGAATGAACCAAAAAAAAACTTAAACATAAATTAATAATTTAAAAAATGAATCATAACCAATGCCCCAGCACTAATGATGCTTGATCCAAAGTCTGCAATCGCTCTAGAAGAACCCAGGACCAGTTAAGAGAGTCTTGCCTCCTCTCATAGTGCAACTGTGCATAATTCACCTCTGTACCCAGACTCTGATCCACTGGACCATGTTACAGGCTTCTATTGTAAGATGACATTGACAATGTCAGGAAAGAGAAGAGAGAAATTTCTTTTATCCTTGTATTAAATTCATAAAGAGACACAAAAGGAAATTTGACAGCAAATTCAACATCTGGATCCTTTCTCCAGAGCTGGCTGATTTAAAGTGGAACCCAGCTACCTTTTTGAATTAGACCATAAAGGGTGTAGCTAATTCTTGAAATTGATATTTTTGAATTAGTTGTTTTGTCTAATGGCTAATGCCCTACAATGCCATCAGGCTGACTGAAGATCTTCATAATAGTTTGTTATAGGGCTATTTGTGAAAATTTCTTTGCACTTGGCTATCAAGTTGTTTAGGGAATTTCTTGATTTATTAGAAACTAATCTATCTTGTTTACATAAAGAAAAGTGATGAAAATTATTATAAAATATTTGTGAGAAATTTTGGCAATGACTATAAAATTACATGGAAGAGTGAAAAGTGGTGATCCAAATGCTCCTTAAATATCTATAATGAATTTATCTGAGAAATGCTAATTAAGACAACTGTGAGAAACCACTACACATCTCTCAGATTGGCTAAGATGACAGGAAAAGATAATAATGAATGTTGGAAGGAATGTTGGGACACTAATACATTGTTATATGTTTTGAACTGATCCAACCATTCTGGAGAGCAATTTGATACTATGCCCAAAGAGCTATCAGACTGTGCATATCCTTTGATCTAGCAGTGTTTTATGGGGCTTGTTATCTCAAAGAGATCTTAAGGAAGGAAAAGGGACTCACATGTGCAAAAATATTTGTGGCAGCTCTTTTTGTAGTGGCAAGAAACTGGAAACTGAATGGATGTCCATCAGTTGGAGAATGGCTGAATAAGTTATGGTATATGAATGATATGGAATATTATTGTTCTATAAGAAACAATCAATAGGATTATTTCAGATTCTGATGCACATAGATCTTTTCAACAATGAAATGATTCAGGCCAGTTCCAATGATTTTGTGATGAAGACAGCCATCTGCACCCAGGGAGGCCTATGGGAACTTAGTGTGGATCACAACATAGTATTCACTATTTTTGTTGTTGTTTGCTTGCATTTTTCTCATTTTTTTCCTTTTTGACCTGATTTTTCTTGTGTAGCATGATATTTGTAACAATATGTATAGAAAAATTGTACATGTTTAACAGATATTGGATTATTTACCATATAGGGGAGGAAGGGAAAAGTTGGAACACAAGATTTTGCAAGGGTGAATGTTGAAAATTATCCATGCATAAGTTTTGAAAATAAAAAACTTTAATTAAAAATATATTTCTAGTGATAGAAAACTTATTCCACATAATAGCAGTCCATTTCATTTTTGGACAGCTCTAAAATGGGTTGAAATTTGTTTTCCTATAGTTTCTGTCCACTGTTTCTAATTCTTCCTTCTGGGGCCAAGAAAAATGCTAATATTTTCTTTAAGGTAACAAAATGTAAATAATTAATTTAAAAATATGTTTCACTTTGTTTTCTGGGCTAAACAAACTCTGTTATTTCAACAGAATCATGAAAGTACATTCAAAATGAAAAACGTGATTGATCAAATTCATCCTTTCATTCAAAAAAGATTTGACTGTGAAGTAATAAAATGATGGTAGAGTATAAAGATCACTATATAAGCAGCTAATTTTTTACTTAATATTCATCCAATAAACATTTATTGATAAATTAATCCATGTAAATTACTGTAACATCTGCTATAAAAAGTACAAAGATGAGTAAAGCAGCATCCTTGCCCTCCCTGAAATTAGATGAGGGACATAATTAGTATGTGCTAAAAGTGTATCAGCTCTTGCTTTTCTGTATTTTTTTGTACAAAACCAGGATTGTTTATATTGGCAGATCCAAGCAGCAGTGACTTTACAAGTTATTTTGGTTTCAGGTTTTTTGGATAAGGAAATCAGACCTGTAACTTCATTGGTATGGGGGACCCCCAAGGAGCAAATTCCCTCTTATTACTGTAAATAATTGCAAAGCACCTGCTCTGCAACATATAGCCATAGAAATTTGCTTGGGACACTAAGAACTTAAGGGAAATGCCAAGTGTCACAAAGTCAGAATATGTCAGAGATAGAACTTAAACCAATATTTTATTAATTCTGGTTCTCTATCCATTATCCACCTTGTTTCTATGAGAAGCATTTATTGAGAGCCTTTACTGTATATAACATTATAGTAGGCACATGGAAATGTTCCCCATCACATGTCCCCCAAAAGAAGTAATAGGTTCTATGTTAGAGTATAGACTGTGGATTCACTTTTGATACTATTTTCACTGATCAATCAATCAAAAAATTTTGTTAAATACTTATCTAGTAGAAAACATTATATGATGTGTTATATCACTTAAATGGTTTCTATCTCTGGAGCTTCTAATAAGACTAATCTACTGATTAGCAATATAAGACAACAATTCATATTTATAAAAAATTTAAAGGTTTGAAAAGCACTTTCCATACAAAAATACCTGTAAAGTAGGGAGTTTTTTTTTTTTTTTTTTATTTTCTCTATTCGATAGATGAAGAAACTGAGGCTCTCAAACATTAAATGATTTGCTCAGGTCATATAGTAACTAGAACTTCATGACTAGAGACAGTATTACTAGAGGACAACAGACAAGTTAAAGATCACTGCAAACTGTGATTTTTCAGGAAAGATTGGCTTACTTTTGACCTTGAAGAATCAGTAGGTCTTATAATAAAGGGAAGGATTGCATCCTTTAATGAAAAATCCTAAATCTCATTCATATAACTTTTCCTAATATAAATGATAAATTTTAGACCATGTATGAGGGTAAGAATTTGCAATTTTTCTTCCTCACTCTAGCTCAAAGAACAAGCTGACCAGTTGTCTAGGAGGTTGACACCTAGTATGAGGGGCTGGATTGAAAGACCTCTTCTGTTCCTTTCAGCTTGAAGAAACTTGATTATTACACACATTTCAGAGATAGACAGATCCCAGGGAACTCTCTGCTTGGAATCTGATTCTGTGGCATTGGAAATGATTCATTCTTGGCATTTTCTCTAAGTGCAACCCTAAACAACTGTATCCTAGACAACACTCCAGTCCCCTAAGGGTAAAGGGGGAAAGCCTATCTCAGTTTCTTTTTCTTTCCTTTTCTTTTTTTTTTTTTTTTTTTTTTGAAGATACTTTTCTTTCTCTCCCTAAAAAACTTTATTTCCCTTTAAGTGTGGCCTCAAAATTACCACTAATTTCCTCCAAGGAACCTGTTCTTTGAAATATACCATATAGCATTTTCTTTTCTTTTCTTTTTTTCTCTTTATAACACTGGCAATGCGTTGGCTGTGAACATGTAAGTAGAGTTGCTTTTGAATGCTGCAAGGTAAATGCAGAAAATGACAGCTTAAATGGGATCATTATAGCAGATGTGGGTATTATCGGAATGCTACCAAAGCCTTCTTTGCAAGGCAATAAAGTCTTTATTTTTGCTTCTGATGCCTTGCACCTTTTCAGAGAAGCTGACAACCTATCATTTCTGACTTTTTTCCCCTCATTTTCAGCATGAACTTAGAGACCATGTTTCTATCTTAAGTTGCAACCTGTTGATTAGTAGAAAAGGCAAGAAATATACACAGTTCCACCCAGAATAGTTATTACCTGGCAGTACAACAGTGGGGTCTCTCAGCCTATTCAAAGACATTAAGTGTGAAGAAGTCACAACAAAATAGTTAGTTCCTCGTGTATCAGGTAGTCACAGGATGAGTTTCAGGGGGAGGAGAATATACCCAAGAGAACAGGTTCATGTCCTTGTTTTGAAGGACTGGGACTATATCATGCAGACAGAGATAATATTATTATTGTTTGAAATAATGTAAGAGATTTATGTTTTTTAAAGCTCTTTTCCACTGAAGCTTTCTAATAGCTTTCTTCCCTGAGAGGTAATAAGTAGGTGTTATTATTTACATTTTACAGATGAGGAAACTAAGTCAGGGAGGAAAGTAATGTCATTTTGGAAATCAGATCACTGTTGATCTTTCTGTTAAGTACGGTGTTCTTAATATGTTGTCCATGATCAAGAGAGAAAAATACAGACATAGAAACAGAGATCATACATACATATATATATACACATATGTATATATATAAACTATATTTCACTATAATAGGACTCATATGTATAATAAAATGTGTATGTGCATAAAATCCCTCTATTTCAATATAATGGAATTCCTTTTTATTTCTATATATTTTATTTTATGCAATTCACATTGCATTAATCTGAAAAGTAGTCCATTGCTTTTACCAACAGGATCCATGACATTAAAATTGTTAAGAACTCCTGGATACCCTCTTATCATGAAAAAAAAAAAAAAAACAAGTTGTACAATTTGTTTTCATAAAGTCAATGAATTAAATATCCTGTCAATAAATGTTAAATTGAACTTAACTGGTCTCTTAAACTTTCATCAGCCAATGACCAAAATCAGCAATATAGATACTATATAAAGAGTATTTTATTACTGGTTGAGAACATATTTTGTGTAGAGCTTGATACAAGTAGTTTTAGAAGGGATACACAAGCATACATAAAAAAGAAGTCCCTGTTCTTGAATTGTCTGTTGATTCCAATAATAGTTAACTCATTTATGCAATATCTACCTAGGAACTGTGGGGTATTCAAAGAAGAATAAGATATGTTCTCTGCCTTCATGAATCTTGCAGCCAATTTGGGAAATATAAGTATATATGTACTAAAAGGTATTTACTAATAGAGGGCAATTTATAAGAAGCAAGTAAATGACATAAAAAATTAAGTACTAGAAGGGGTTAAAGGATGGAGAGGATATCATGGTGTCAGAATAACCAGAGATGTTTTCATATAAGAAGTAAGGCTTGAATGGCAAGTATTAAGTACCTATATTTGTGGAAAGGCTTAGAGAGAGCATTTTGGGCAAGAAGAACAGCATGAACATAGCTAGAAAGGCAGGATTGTTCATGGAATATTCAGGATTCAATGACTATTAAAAATCTGAAATAAATAGTTTTAGTGAATATATTTGCTTCTATTAATCTGATAAGATTAAAGGGGGTATAGAAAGGGCAGGAAGTGAAAGAGAGGGAAGAAAAGAGGAAGAAGAGGCATAGCAAAATCAGTATCTTAAGCATAATATACTTTTTTAAGACTCCAAATGGTTGAAAACTATTTGTAAAGTTACCCATTCCTAGACTTTCTAAACTTCCTTATTTCCTTCATCATTTCTTTCAATACGCACAATATGTTCTTACCATATGATATCTTATGACAGAAACATTCAAGTATCTCTTGAAGCTCAAAACTCTGAACTCAGAATCCATTGTCTGGCATTTGCACCAAATGGAAGTTGGGGAAGATGATGAAAAGACATTCCCTCCCCAAAAATAAAAGTCACTTTGACTTTAGAGATATAAATATTCTCAGTGAAAATATTTACCTGGATCTAAATTATTAATATGATAGCCCTTTAATTCTATACATCCTTGGTTAGTAAATACTTGACTACTGGCCACATCAAACAGTGATAGGTACTATATGTGGTTCAGATCTTGTAGTCAAAGGTATAACAGAATACATAATGATCAACCACTCTAACTACATATGTTTAGAACCACAAATCAGAGTCACAATACAATTACTATTTTCAAACCATGTACACTGTGTCTGTTCCCCAGCAGCCAACAGACAGCTCTACATCATTATCTCCCCTGCTTCCTTGGCTACCGGGTATTAGCATCATGTCTTACAATTGTGGTGACTAAACCAATTAAAGTACAATTTAAACAAGGCACTCATAAATATTGTACTGAGGTGGTATTGACAAGTCTAAACATAAAAAAAATAGGCTAAGGCTTCCAAAAATAGGTAATCCATCTTAGGAGAGAAGGCTCCATGGAGTGACTTCTGCATTATGAATAAATATGCATAATCAAAAACAGGAGCCCAGCTCAAATCTCTCTTCTGCTCATTTGATATACCTCTCCAAGTCATATCCATTTTCATATAAACAACACAATAATAAAACATCTGCATTACTAAATAACACTGCTATGTTCTAATTTCTTTGGAATGGCATGAATAAAATCATTCTACTCCTGTTTATTAGAATTTATTGGTGACAATCCTTTGCAAAACAGCAGAAGGTATAATTAATTCTGGTACAACCCTAAGTTGGATATAGAAACTCAACAGGGCTTACTTTGAAATGATCTATCACTTGATAATAAGGGGGGAGATGGGAAAAGGGAGGGAAGGAGTCTCCATAACTTTAGTCTAAAATGCCATCACCATATCCCATGCAGTTAATGTTATAGGTATGTATGTGTATATGTCTATATACATATATATGTACATATGCACAAACATATACAGACATGCAGATGTACACATGCATATATACCCCATCAGTCCTGTGATGGGGTATATACAATTATACTTTCCTAGTTTCACTGTATAGCTTTAGCAGTCATATTTGGGGTGAGTGATAAGAGGAAGGGATCAAAAGTCAGACTTTGTAGAAAAGAATAATTTCATTAGAATTAGGGTTTTAAAAATAGAGACTCCAATAATTTGTTACCAGGATCCTCCACCAACTAATACAGTAGTCTACTTTTCAACAAATTATATTCTCATAGGACATCAGATAAGTTTGGGTGTTAATTTTTTCAAAGTCCTATAATGTCACTTAACATATCATATTAGAAGTATGTTGATGCTTCTTGTCTATATGCAATATTAGATTGGTACTTCATTGTAATCCACAGAAGAGATGGTCTCATTATGCTAAAAGTAGACATCGGATAAATTCTTAACTTACTTTACTGACAATTTCAGCACTAGCAATGAAGAGGAAACACAGTGGGGCTCTGCTATTTTGGACTTAATTCTGATTGACATAAAAGAACTGGCTGATGATAGGAAAGTGACAGGAATCTTGGGAGAAAGTGACCATGTCACTTTAGAAAATGTAACATAGAGGAAAGAGTATATAATATTGAAGAAAGGCAAAATAAGGTCTGTACCCTAGATTTTAGGAAAGTAGATTTCAAAAGATTCAGAGAAAAGATGTGATTCCATGGTCATAGATTTTCTGGAATTATAGTACTTCTATTTGAAGACATTGATCATATTCTCCCCAAGTCTCATCTTTTCTGTGGTTACATTCTTATTTCCTACAGTCATCTTTAGGTATCTGCAGATGAGAGGAAGACTGAAAAGAAATGACAGTGTTTAACCTGAAAATGTTTAGTTTGAGATGTTTAGTGACTTGGGGTGGGTAAGATATAGCTTCCTTAGATGATTAGAAAGACTACCACTTGAATAGATTAGATTGATTCCTCATGGCCCTAGGGGACAAAACTAAAAACAGCGGAAATGTAAATAGAACATGATAGACTACTTTGAGATCTAACAAAAGATGATTTTTAAATTCCCTCATCACTGGAGTGGTCCATATGGATTGAATGTCTTCTTGTTAGGAATCTACTTCACAGGTATAAACCTTTCTTTTGTACACAAACCCAAGCTTATGAGTTTATTTGTGTACATAGGTCTCTGTTTTTTCTGTAGATTCTGAAAGGGAGCTTAAAAACTTGCCAGGCAAATACACAGAAAATTACTACAAGTTACTTCATAAGATAGTGATCTCCTTGTCACTGGACACATTCATGTAAATAATAATTCACATTTACATAGCAAATTTAGGGTTCAAAAAGTTTTCTCCATAACAATTCTATGAGGTGGATAGCCTGAATAGCATTATTTCCAATTGACAATTGAGCAAAGGGAGCCTCAGAAACTGATGACCACTCCCTCAGAGTAGGGATTTGAACCCAAGTCCCCTGACACTAATATCTGCACTATTACCACTGTAATAAACTGCCTCCAAAGACTGAATGGCCCCTTGTCAGCAATTCCATAGAGAGATTCTTTTATTAAGTAAAATATTGGATAAAATGGTCTCAAAGGCCTCTTCCAGTTCTAAAATGTTATGACTATACATATCCAAAGGAATCATTAGGAACTAGCTTAACCCAGTTATCTTAGTGTACCTGATTATTCTATTCATTATGAAAACTCGATTGCATTGAACTTTCAGGTAATTAATCTAGAGCTCAGTAATAAAGTATTATGACTGGCAAAAAAGAAAAATCTGCCATAATAGCTTACATTTCTCTAGTACCGTAAGGTTTATAAAACTCTTTCCTAACAATGACCATTTGAGGGAAATGCTTTAAGTGTAACACACTCTGAAAAAGTATAGCAAAAATAATGTTTATAAAACGCTCTCCCCAACCTTAAGGCACATGTGCCAGTGTTCATATGGCACACACATAGACACACACACACACACACACACACACACACACACAGAATCACAGACACATTCACACACAGAGCGTTTCTGGGAATTGAGCTCATACTTTAAGTACCATGCTAGTGAGGCTAGAGAAAATGTGGGCCCCAAGGCCTAGCTTGCAACTCTTTGAAAGTTGTTTTCTCTTCAAATATGCCCCACCAAGTTTGTCCCAAAATGGAGTCAACAAAATGGATTAACTAACTGACTCCTTCCAGGATTCATTATCTTCAATGACAAGTCATATAGTGCTAGATGGATCAAGGAAGCCTTTCAGTTGTTGCACTGCCCTCTTATCAGGTTCACTTGTTGCTATTCCTGGCTCTGAGATCTATTGGTTGGTGACTTTGAGAGCTAGTCTCCCTGATTACTGGGTTATTCAATTCCTATCTCAGATTACTAATTCAACTAGGTTCAGGAAAGAAATACAAAATCAACAGAAGCACCGTGGAGTTCATGTAGATACATGATGGCTAAATGGGGGAATATTTCTTGACACTCTCTCTTTCCTACTCAATAAACCTTTCTCCATTCAAAATCCTTAAAGGAAGAAAGAACAAGATAGTCTTCTTGAAACTTTTACATGCAAACTCATCTCTGACTCAGCCTCTCCTACATTACAGTCTTTCTTGGTTCTTAGCCAACCAGAAGATTCTTCATTTCTTCATAGTATCCATTTCTGAGTTACTCATTATTGGAAAAGGGCTTATCAAGCATCTAAATATTATATTAACCATGTAAACAACATTGTGCATATTTTGAAGAGTTATAGGGGTCTAAGAGGAAGAACCACCTAAATGTTTCCATACATTTGAGTGAAATACATGCTCATCTCAAGGGAGAAGATGGAATGCAAATTATTCTGCTGTTTAATCTAGCAATGCATATAGATCATATATTTAAATTTACATAAGTTTTCCTCAGGTATACTCCTTATGACAATAAAGAGATATGTCACTATTTATTTTGATTGAGCTTTCAAAGAGATGAGAAAAAGGCTGCTAATTGCTTCTCTTACCTAGAGAATGTACATAGTATGAAGTTACAAAGAAAGAAATAATGTATTCAGTTTGAAATTCATAGGAAATATGAACACATTTGTCTCAAAAGATAGAAATTTGGATGATTTGAGGAACTAACTGTCAAGTTACAGAACCACTTTCAAGTACAGAAGTAATCAACCAAATAACAAAATAGCAAATTCTGGGATATAAAATTTATCAAGTGACCCACTTGCAGCTCTGTGGCTTAGGGAAGTTGGCTGGGACCACAATGAGTGATGGGAGAGGATTTATGAACAGTGTCCATTGCCTATACATTATTCCCCAACAATTGACAGCCCAAATCCTTGACAGTAAAATGAGCAGGAATGATTTCAGTCACTTTCTGTCACTCCGGTTGCAAATCTTTCAGTCAGCAAGATCTGCAGGCAGCAACAAGGGAAGGGGAGGAAGTCCAGAGAAGCAGTCACTATTAGATGTGTCTCCTTGATAGGATGTCAGTGAGTATAAATGAGAAAGTTAATATTGATTGAACCTGCCCCCTCACAGTTTATGAAGCACAGCACTAGGCCATAAAGAGTTTGAAAGGCACTAGAAGGCTTATGTCAAATTCCTTCTATTCTCTAACTAGATTCTGTAACAACTTTAGAGGCGATGATGAAGTTCAAATTATAATATATTCAAATAAGCATATAGCAATAGCTTACATTTCTAAAATTCTTCATGTTTTTACAAGTTTTTTTTTTTCACAACAATCCCAATAAAGGGGTAATTAAAATGTACTCTAATATGAAAGACTTCGAGAAATGAAATGGCTTAGCCAGACATAGAGTTCATGCCAGAGTTTCTAATGTTCTGACTTCCTGAACTTCTCTTGAGATTCTAGAAGTACTGCAAACTACATAAAAACAGTTAAGTATTGATAATATGAACCAAAGCACATAGAAGAGAATAAAGAGTAAGAGTAGCAAACTCTTACTGACCTAAATTTCTTGCAACTGAGGACATTTTAGAGAAATAACACCTGACTGTCAGGTTCAAAAGTGAGGTGAAAACAACCACAATCCTTGTGGCTTATTCTATAAACTAAAAACTCAATTTTATCATCATCATCATCATCACATCAAGGTGTTGTCAAGATTTTGCAAAGAATTTCCCATATATAATGTGCCCAGAGGGCTATAAAAACTGTCCATATTCTTTGATCCAGCAATATCATTACTCAGTCTGCATGCCAAGGAAATCATAAAGGAGGGGGAAAGACCCACATATGCAAAAAAATGTTTACAGCAGCTTTTTGTGGTAGCAAAAAAAAAAATGGAAAATGAGTATATGCCCCATCAATTGGGGAATGGCTGAACAAGTTTTGGTATATGAAGGCAATGGAATATTATTGTTCTATAAAAATTGATGGATAAGCTGATTTTAGAAAAACTTACATGAACTGATGCTGAGGGAAATAAGCAGAACCAGGAATGAATTGTACACAATAATAGCAAGAATGTGTGATGATCAGCTATGAAAGGCTTGGTTCTTCTCAGTGGTTCAGTGATCCAAAACAATCTCAAGGACAGAAAATTCCATTTGCATCCAGAAAAAGAATAAGGAGACTAGATATAAAACAACACATGCTATGTTCATTTCCTTTTTCTGTTTTTTTTTTCCTTTTTAGCCTCTCCCATGGTTTTCTCCTTTTGCTATGATTTTTCTCTCCCAACATGATTCATAAAACAATGTGTGTTTTTTTAATTAATTTTTTTAAATTTTCCATACATAATTTCATTTCAGTTCCACATTAGTCCTATAAAGTAGACAGTCTTGTGATTTTTGCTCTATAGATGAAGAAACTCAAGTTATCAAACTTGGTCACAAAGTTGGGAACTATTAGAGATATCAATTTGACTCTTCATCTCTCTTGATGCCAAGCCTAATACTCCTCCAATGATACTATGTTGCCCCTGACATGAAAAGTGTTCAAATAAAAGAAACCACTATCTCTACCATCCTCAAAGAGGATGAAAGTTTGGAGTTAAATGTTAATCTATAGAATCATCTAGTGCTGGGAATGATGAGTTCAGAGTGCTAGCTGGTCAGAGATCATCAGGATTGCATTTTTTCAGTAATTCTCTGCTTTCTCTATTTTGCAGATGTGAAAATAGAGTTCCAAAGAAAATATATTTTCTAAGATCATCCAAGTAGTAAATATGGAAGAAATGAGCCTAGAATTCAGGTCCTTTGGCTCTAGACCCAATACTCTTTTCTACAATTCTTTACACTTGGAAACCTATTCTATAATCAGGCTTATTGCTACTGCTTCATTCATGTTTGCCTTAATTTTTACAGTCAAGAGTTTGAAAATGAATATGAGTAGATAGATATACACATATATTATGCATATGTATACATGCATACAAACATATGTATATATATATATGTATATATATATATACGTATGTATATATATGTATGCACAAATATTTTCTTCTTTATATGGCTTCATCTTCAAGAATTGTGATGGGATGGAGAGAATAGTAGAAGAGATTGTTATAATTTCATTTATGAAAAGTTCTCTATTGTCAGCTACAATGGTCCAAGGGTTTTTCTCCAGAGAAATTTGGAATGAATAATCATTTTAAGATTGGGGGGTACTCTTCAGTTCTACCATCCTCATCAGAGATAATACTTATGAGTCCTATTCCATGAAAAATTAGTAGAATATCAGTTTGCTATGATGCAGATCATTAGAAAGAAACCAGCTTGCTCTATTGAAATTCTCATGCTCAGAGAAATAATTTACCTTGAGCAGTGAAAGCACAATTTTAGTTTTCCAGGGTTCAGTACTAAAAATAATAATAAAAGTGATGTTTATCTAGGGTTCTGATGTTTGCAAAGTGTTTTATGTACGTTAGTATCATAGAATTATTAAGGGGCAGTTAGCCTGAGCAGTGGAATGTTGTTGGGCCTGAAGTCAGGAAGATTTATCTTCTGGAGTCTGACCTCACACACTAGCTGTGTGATCCTGAGCAAATAACTTAACCCTGTTTGCCTCAATTCCTTCTCTGTAAACAGAGGTGAAAGAAGAAATTACAAACCACTTCAGTATCTTTGCCAAGAAAACCCTAAATGGATTTGCAAAGAATCAGATACAGCTAAACAAAAAACATACAATTACAATTTAGAGGTCTACTGAGTCCAAGCCCTTCATTTTAAAGAAGAGGGAACTGAGAAATTTACACAAGTTCCCATGGGGTAGGGGCAAGAATTTGAATCTAGGTTCTTAGACACTAAATTCATCACAACTTAACACAGCCCAATATTGTCTCCCTTAATGGTGGGGGGAGGGGGGAATGGATGTAAATAAATGTAGAAGGAATGAAGGAATGGCAAAAGCCTGAAAAATTTAGGATGGGTGGAGAAAGATGATGTTCTCCAGCCAGCAAGAATGCATCAATTATTCAGCCCCTACTGTGTGCTGAACAATGTGTTAGTGGCTCCACAGGACACAAGATAAATAAAAAAAATAAAAAAAACAGCCCCTGTTCTAAAGAATATTATAGTCTGCTGAAGACACAACAACAACAACAAAAAATACTCAAATGAAATACTAAATAATATTAGGTGAGAGGGGTTGAGACAGTGAGTTCTCTTGAGGGTAGGGAGCATGCTAGCATGCAAAAGATCAAAGTTGAAAGGTCTCTCATTGAACGTGAAAGGATAGAAACAATTCTCAAATGAAATGCTTAGCATTCACAGCAGGAAGAACATCTTTGCATAAAACTGAGAAAATTGACTCAATCAGCAAGAATTTACTGGGTTCAAGCCCTATAGTAGTTATGGTGAGAGATTCAGAATTGTTAAACCTGGTCCCTGCCTTCATGAGTTTAGTTTAATTGGTGAGATAGGAAGTAAACACATGAAGATAATAAATCAATCAACAAACATTTATTAAGTGCCAAACACTATGCTAAGCTCTGAGATTAACAAACAGTAGAAAATAATATGTAATAAGTCCCCAAAAAAAGACATGTTTAAAAAGTGTTATAAAGGTCCCAAGGTAGGAGAAACAAATTTCAGCTATGGTGGTCACTAAAAACTTAAGATCAGAGTAAGGCTTTGAATCAAAAACAGGTTAAATACTAGGGAGGGTGAAGGAGAATCAGGGACTGGAGAAAGTCTTAATTATCTGGCAGGGCTTGTGGACTAAAATCAGTCAGTCAATAAGCATTTATTGACTCCCTGCTATGTGCCCCACAAAAAAGGGAAGAATATTAATATGGTCTGGCAGTGGTTAGGGCAGACTCATAGCATGAAAATGTAAATTTGTAATGTGCCAGCACAGCTCAATATCTTCATCATCTCTTCTATTGAATTGAGCTGTTATATGAAATATGTCCTTATAATATGGAGGTATGTGATGTTGATTAGAAAAACTTATGTAATATATAGTGTGAGGACTCAGTCAATGTTTATTCATAAAAATAATAATATTGATTTGGGCCCAAGGATTTTAAAAAATGAATATTCGATGTGAAAAAAAAAGTTAAATATATTAATGTTGAAAGAAAATCTCTCTATAATTATTATTCCATATGTTACCAATTTTGAGAGAAAATATACATTTCAACATTTCAAAAGGCTCATGATTTTATCACTGTTGGTGCCTTTTCTCTCTAATATATTAAAAGCCACACTTCAGTAGATAGTCTTTGTGCATTGCTGTGGCTACATTAAAGCTGGGATGCTCAGTGATTTTCAAGGCAGGTCCTCAGACAATAGTGCATCATGGGACCCAAACTTAGAGTTTTTGCTTTTCTCAGGACCACTAGAATTCCTATCCTATTGTCATAACCTTTGGGAATACAGTATGTTACCTTTGTGCCACAGTAGCCATAGATGTTGCAAAGCATCACTGTGCTAGACTTAGAGAATTGAACGCAAATTCTGCCACAGACAGTTACAAGCTGTGTAACCCTGGGGAAATCAGTTTATCTCATTCAGCCTCAATTTCCTCATGAGGAAATCAGGATAATAATAATTCCTGCCTCATAGAATTGTTATAAAGATCCAATGAGATCAGATTTGGAAAATGATAATAGGATTCCTTGAATATTAGCTATTTTTTTGTTGTTGTTGTTGTTGTTAATCTAGTACCCAACCTTCTTTTTTATTACAATTGTTGTTCTCGTTGTTGTTGTTATCAATATAGTGGCCAAACTTCTAATAACGAGCCTTCAGCACTTAGGAAGTCTGTCCCTTAGATGACAGGCAGGATTTAAAATCACATTTTTTACAGTGAACAGTCCTGGGATTATAGCAAATGACTATCATAGTAGTGATTATAAAAATACCTCAATACTGGTCATGGAAATTTGGCTAACAGTAATGAATTCATTCTGAATTAAGGACTCATTAGCCCAGACAGCCATGGACATGATCAGAGTATACACTAAATTCCTGATATCATAATAGTCTCTCACAGCTGGAAAGTTTCTCTAGTATTCATCAGGTTTATTTTTTTTTTTTTTTGCCCTTTTATGGGTTTCATCAAATTATTAAACTATTCACATTATTTCACAGTAATGGGGGGGAATCAATGTACCCCAAGGAGTTGTGTGGACTAATAATACTAGATGCCCTTACTCAGGGCAATAAAATGAGAGCAGGTAGAGTTTAAGTGTATTAGGTTCCCCCATTATCTGGATTTTTTTTTCTGCCTGTTCTTTGACATCTTCAGAAAGAGAAGTTCCAGCATCACCCCTCAAATGTACCATTCCGTATTACTAGAAACAGAATTCCTCAGATTTTTCCTTTAATCCAAAAATTTCCTTTGCTAAATTAGATTTAATATGTGAAGAGACTGAGTGTATTGCAATCAAATGTATTATTCTGAATTTATGTGCATGTACATAATTCTCTATAGGCTGGCAAATGAACTGGGTTAAAAAAAATAGTCTTGTCTAAAGAAAGTTTTACTGGATTGAAAATAAAAAGGCCTAGGTTCTCATTCCTAGATTTCCCACAAATAAGATGTTAATTTGGCATATCATCATAGTACCTTGAGTCTTAGTTTCTTCTGTAAATAAAGGGGTCTAAAATACTGTGATTCTATCACATATTGGTATATTTGTTTGCAAAATCATTTAACACTATTGATTCATTTAATATCCAAATATATCTTTAGTGTATGTATTTATACATACCTATACATATATGTATATGCATGTACAGACAGATATGTGTGTATATAAAATCTTACTGCCTTCTTGGATCACATGTTCTAGTATAAGAGTGAGACACAAACATATAAAATCATAAACGTTTTATTTAATGAATACAATGAAAGGTTGAAACATAAGTACTAATACTAAAACTGAAAGAGACAGCATTGGAACAAAGGAAAGGAAGCCACATTTTGAACAGTAGGTTTGTCATGCATTAAAACAACTATCAAGTACTAATTGAACATAAAGTCTTGTCCATCTATATGCCAAGTTATTGTTCTAAGAATTATTGTGAGATAAAAATGTTAACATTTCTATAAATGACAATATGAAATGTTTTGTTAAGGGACTAAAGGAATATTTGCAGCATACTGCTGCCCAATTGAGAATACTGTTACCATGAAGACAACTGTGGACCTAATGGGACAATTATGCTCTTACTTTATAAAATCTGAATTTGAAAGAACCTCAGAGATCATCTCATCTAACCTAAATAGAAATCTGTAGTATCTTTGACAAGGAGTCACCCACCCTTCTTTTCTCCTGAAACAGCCTACTCTTCTTTTGAATTGCACTGTTATAATATTTGCCCCACTCCTCTGCTTTGAGTTAAGTGAAACAAGTCTTAATCTTCTATTCTGGTTAAATATCTTTCAGATATTTGAAGAAAATCACACACACACCTATACCTTAGTTTTTCTTCTCTGGTTTGATATTTTTCAGTTCAATTAAGCAATCCTGTTATGATATGCTTTCCACTACCCTTACCATCCTGAATATCCCTCTCTGGATTCATTCCAGCTTGTCAGTTTTATAACTAGAACATAGTACGTAAGGAATACTACAATTGTACTTTGATCAGGATAAATTGTATGATGGCTTTTTCTACCCTATTTGAAATATCTCTTTTAAGGCAGCTTAAGATCATATTGGTCCTTCCTTATTTGGTGCTATGTTGTTACTGATTTATATTGAATTTGCAGTTTCATAAAATTCTCCAGATCTTTTTTACTTGAATTAATCACTCACACTGTACTTAAACATTTTTTTTTTTTAACTCAAGTCATTTAACCCTATTAAATTCCATCTTATTAGAACTGGCCTATCATTGTAATTTAAGATTTTTTTTTTTAACCCATCATCTAATGTGTTGATCATCTTTTCCAGTTTTCCATAAAGGTAGTAGAATGGAACCAAGAAATGAATTTGTATATGGAGAACTGGATTCAAATCCTAGCTCTGCTGTTTACTACTCAAATTGACTTTGATCAAATCACTTCATGTTTCTGGATCTTTTCCTTATCTACAAAATGAAGGTGTGGGACTGGATGTTCTCTAAAATCCATTTCAACTCTAAATCTTTTGTCTTTATATGATAGTGCGAATATTCCCCAATCCAAGTCCCAAAGATTCATCCTCAAGGAAAAATCAAGCAGACATAGTGAATTTACAGAAGCTTGCAACCCATAGTAGATGTTTTCATAGATTTAAAAACTGGAAATGTTCCAAATACATAGTAATCACTTAGAAAAATTCATGTTGATTGATTAACTGATAGACAATCCTATCTGGATTTTTACACATTTCTTTTTTTTTTTTTTTTTTTTTTTTTTTCAGGGAGAGGGGAGGGAAGGTTGGGGGGAGGGGAAAGAATAGGAGGGACGGAAGCAACTTGATTACATGGTTATTCAGGGTGAGTTAATTTTTATAGTGAAATTTTACCAGATTCCAGGCCAGCTTCTAAGAATGATTTTTCTACTGGCCTTCTGTTTTGATAATCGTGAGTCTCAGTGGCAGATGTCATCACTGTCTGGAACCTATCTCCTCTTAACTGCTTTCCTCAAAGTTCAAATTCCCTTTTCTTCTCATTTTGATACCTGTGCTGAATCACAAAGGAAATTTTGTTTTTGTTTTCAAACTTAGAATCACCTGTGGCTCTCATCTTCCTTGCTGAGCCTCAAAGAATGACTTGCCTCGATTATGAGCTCAGCCCATTTCTCAACATTAATCTTAATGACTTATCCTCAGATGCCCCTCCCTCAATTCCCCTTGAAGTGATCTCCCAGAATCCCATCACAGGAGAAAAAACTACATTTAATTACTCATGCAGACAGAACACCAGAAAAGTAAGAAATTAGTCCCACCTGCTTTGCCTTGGTTATGCTAAAGGATAGACCATGTGTAAGACTCAGATCTTTTCTAGCACCACTGAGTAGAGATCATTTTTTTTTTTTCTTTCCAATCCTATGTTAAACCCAATTACTATCAATGGTGACCTACCAGGGCAATCTCCCTGATTTTTTGTTCCCTACATAACTAATCTTCTTGTGTGAGCATAGAACAAGATATCTACATTTCTTCTCCTAAATGTTACCTAGACTAATCTGAGACAAAATGTGTCTTTTTAGATCCTGGTAACCTGGGGTGGTCAGAAAATGGAATTTTTTTATTGGGTATTAAGCTAATCAATCTGAATGATAAAAAGTTTCCTTATGCAATGCATGGGGATTAGCAATTTCCAAAGAGTTGAAACATCATAAAATATATTTAGCACAAAAATTTTATTGGACTTAATTTCATCTTTTGTTAATGAACATATACAGAAAGCAATTCAAGATCTTTCTGTATCTTGAGGTACATAAATTACCATCCATAGAATGCTAGAAAATTGAGTTCACTAAAAATTGTTTATTCATTTAATTCATTCATTTATCAAATACTTACTGAAAACAGATAGATCATGAGACTGTTGACTTTGCATAGCTCTCCCTCACTGATCTCTCCTCCCTAAGGCTATGGTTGTCTTTAAGAAAGGACAAAGAACAACCCGAAGTAGTGATGAGATTGAAGTAGACATCAAATAATGAAATTGAGGTAAACAATTGGCACCAAATGATGATATTGATGTAAATACCAAATTTGGGGATTGAGGAAGACTCACCAAATGATGATGTTAAGGAAAGCAATTTATACCAAATGTTGAGGTTTGGTCATGGGATGAATTCACAATTGCCTTTTTTCTTTGCCAAAAGATAGATTTGTTTATGAGAAGAGGTTATAAACAAAAAGAAGAGATAAAATAGGTACCAGGAATAGTACATATGAAAAATTTGGGAGAGCATATAGTAGCATGTAGCTAACTATGGAAAAGATAAGTTCCCTAGTGGAACTCAAAATTAGGCAGCCATTAACTGGCAAGCTAAATCCATAGAGAAGTTTAGCAACTTAAAAGAATTAGCTGTAGCTAGGAGAAAAACACCATGAGGCATGGGGGAGGGATGAGAGGAAAGACACCAAAAGGCAGAATACCAGGGTGGGCTAATCCAAAAAGGATTCAACAAACATGATGTAGACCATAGACAGATTTATAATGGAAATGAAACCTTGGGGGTTTGCTTTCTGATTGGATAAAATAAGGTGTGGTTACTTCCACAAGGGGTAGGATTGTAAGGTTGAGCTGATCCCCAACAATGCAATTCCCTTCCTTCCTTTCTTCTTTCCTCCATTATTTTTTTCCTCATTTCTTCTTTTTTTTCATTCTTTATTCCTGTATTCCTTCCTTCATTCCTTCTTTTCTTCTTTCTTTCTTTCTTTCTTTCTTTTCTTCCCTCCCTACTCTTACTCTGTTTACATATGGAATCATACCCTTACCTATGGATGCTCTTCCCAAAGAAATATAAATTTTGATCTCTGAAACTGAACAAGATACCTTGAGGTTTACAGACTAGATTTCTTTCTTTTTTTTTTTATGCACTATTCATTAAACCAAAGTGACTATGGTTTTCATTGACTGACCAACAATGGGTCCCAGCCCAATCTTCTTTTGTCATAAATTGTTTTATAAATATCAGATTCTTGGCCATCTATACAGATGTGGTTTTCCCCCCAGAGGAATATAAGTTCTCTAAGGCAAGATTTTTTTCCCTTCATCTTTGTATCCCACAATGTCTATTCTTTTGATTGTTTAATCCACTGTATTTTCTCCATTCTTGGTCAATCCAAGTTTTTTATATATGCAACCTGCATCACGCCTTTGACAGCTGATTCTGCATTACTCACCAGACATTTCTGACCTTTCCCTAAATTTAGATTTTTGAGCTCTGGCTTTTTCTCTGATCCCCAGCTTTAGCAACCTATGCTGTGGAGGACATCCAGCCCTTGACCTATTCTAACCCTTGTGCTCAGCAACATTTATATAATAGTCGCAGCATTGTACATCAGCTGGACAGATACCATTTTAGAAAATTTGTTAAAAAAAAACAAAAAACTTTCATCCCAATACTTGAGAAAGTGCCTGATCTTAGATCATGTCTAGGAAAAAAATATTCAATATATTATTGTCCTTAAGAAATTTATCATCTAGTGACAAATTTATGACATGAGCTCCTTGAAAGCAGTGACTAGTTTGTTTTGTTTTACTTAATTTTTTTGCCTTTCTTCAAATTCCCAGTGCTTACCACAGTTTTTGGCACATAGTAGGGGCTTAATAAATACTTTCTGTCTAACTGGAATTAAAAAAAGAAATAAGAGATGTATTTTTGGAAGCTGAGAAAAGATAATCAAATATATATGCCTTGTAGCAAATTCAGTACAGTTCAAATTTTCAAAGTAATGAGAGACTTCTGTACTGACTGAGGAGGGGTTGGCTATGCCTGTAGATTTTTTCAGAACTTATGTTTTGCTCTCAATCAAAAAATGAAAGGGATGGGGTTGGGGGGGAAAGCTATATCATCTGTCACTACTCCAATATCACTCTCACTCCTCTGTGGATTCTCTTTTTGGGGAGCCAGATGCCAGGCAGTCGATGATATTTTTCCTGTAGCAACATCATCTGCTCTTTGGCAGCTTCCTCGGGCAAGTTGTGTTGGCAGAGGTAATGTCGCCTCCAGGTCTGACTCTGTCACATGCTGAGGCCATTAATGGGTGTGTGAGCCTGTCAGCTCTGGCTGGACGCACTTTTCCTTGACTTCTCTTAGAACTTGGACACTTTAACATTTTAAATTTTTTCTCAATTTTAAAGAAGTCACTCACCAATCATTTCTCTGACTTCTAAAAAGAGACTTTCCAACAACAAAAGGATTTTCCATGTGTCAGTTACTGATCCTACCCAACATCACAGTGAACACGCCTTCCTATTGCCCACTATCACCACAACATCCCACCATCATATAATTAGTCCTTTGGTATACTCATTTTGTGGCCCTATGAATACAATACAATAAGCCATGGGCAATTATGTAAATAATTAATCAGAAAGGAAGGGAAGAGATGTCATGCTTATGATAAAGTAATTTGTTCAGGTTGAGCTTTATGGATCAAGTTTATTAAAGAAAAAAAAAGACTTAAAAATATACACATTCCTACATTTGGAAAGAGCACGGGTCCAACCTTCCAAGTCTCCAATGCCCAGTGAGTAAATAGGAAGATTAACCTCCATGCTACTGCCTTAAAAGGTTGGGGACATACCAAACATCTCTTAAATTTTTTTAATGCTTTTTCAATGCCCTATTGATCTAAACCTGCCTTGGTTATGCAAATATTTTTACCTACTATAACTATTTTGGGAGACTACTTATTGCCTAGATTATGACATAAAGTTGACTATCAATATTGCCTAGATTATGACATAAAATTGAGTTGGCTATCAATATATGTGTGTTATGAATACTACAAATGAATACTGTATAGATAATAATGCAGACATTCATGGTTGAGGTGAGCAGACGATAATATCATCAGGGAAATCTGTGATACTGAAATAAATCTGGAAGTCAAATGGGTGGGTTGAGGGATGACAGGTAGGCAAACCTAGCTCAGAATCTTCTAAGTCAGGAAAATTAAGGTAGACTTCATGCATGTTCAGTGATAAACCTATTGAAGTATATAGAGAAATGACACAGAAAAGGAAAGTATAGATAAGTGATGATTTGCATCATTTGAGAGAACATCCAAGTTGATGATATTAAAGACCCATTTGAGTATTTTAGTTTAACCTTTGGTGAAAACTATTTCTTTCGATTTACTGACTTTTCATCTATTCTTCCTGTGGGGAAAAAAATTGCCTGAGTTTCCTTGTAGAACAGGAATTAAGAAAAGAATCTGTGGTACTACTAATATTATCTTTGAGCTTGAAATATGAAGTTTAAAGATCATGTTTAGAGGAAGAAATATTCTCAAATATTTTGGGGGTTGAGGAGCAAGAGGGAATGTTGCTTATCTTAACCACCAAATTCAGCAATGATGGAAATATACTCAACTTAGGTGGAAATGTCCAGCATAGTATTAAGAGAAAGACTTTTGGAAAAGTTTGAACTTTGCAAGACAAAGTCCTTTTGGTGTTATTGGGGAAAAAAAAGAAAAAAAAAAGTTTGAATAATATTGGATCTCCAGTGAAAAGAGAACACGTCTGATTTGGACCAACTGAAAGAAGCATATGAATGATTGATAACTATATTGAACCAAAGAAAAGGAGATGCACAAACATCTTATTTTAATTTGTTTTTTTTTCAAGTATTCTTTGCAACTTGAAAGAGATAGAGACAGAGGAACAGAGAGATGCTTAAGTTCAATTTGGAAAGCACAAATCAATTTTTCTTAGATTTGATGAGTCCTAAATAAACTGAACAAGTATGTTCCTAAAATGAATCTTTTAGACATATGGAGATGAGAGAAAACTCTGACATACAAAGAAGTGACTGTAACCTTGATATCTTTCCTGATCAATCTATCTTCTCCACTACAACATGGGAAATACAAAGATATATGTGACATAGTTTGTGTCACTGAAAAGCTAAGTGGACAGACAACACACACACACACACACACACACACACACACATACACACAAACACACACACACATATATACACAGAAGGCTATTTAGTTTTAGGCAGCATATGATTAAGTGTAAGGAGTGGTACTAACAATAAATACAATGGAAACTGAGAAAGAAAAGAATAATGTAGCTGGAAGTGGCCATAGAAGCCCTAATAGAGGAATTAAAAGATGAACCAGACCTAAAAGAATTGAAAAATAGGAAAGAATTTCAGATGAGAGTACATAATCATGAATGGGAGTGGAGAATAGAAATGAACATGGAGAAGATTTAATGGACTAAGTCTGGTAAAAACAAAGGGTTCAATATTAGGGAGATAGAGACTGGAAAAGTAGGCTAGATCTGGGTTCGTGTAGGTACATATATATATATATATATATATATATATATATATATAAAATTGATCATAATTTCTTATCCCTGAAATATGAGACTGAGGTGAATATTTTCATTATAAGGAATATATCATTTTACTAATAGTGCCAGTCATTAAACAATTATGTTTCCTTCCTTAATAAAAAGTCAAATGTCCTTTTCTTTGGTATCAATACCAATAGTTTTTCTTTGTTTTTGGCCACCCTGGAAATAATACAATGAATTTCAATCCCCTGCCTTTGAAGGGCTATAATAAACCAAGAGGGAAATGAATTTGAAAACCCATTAAAATACCTTCACAATGTCCTTTGAAGGCCCAACAGATTCCTCCAGTGTTCTGCCCTGAGTCTAAGACCCCATTCCATATAGTTTGAATTAAAGAGGAAAGAGATACTAATGATAAAAATAAAATCAGATACAGCATTGCCCCCTTATCCCACCGATCATACTTTCAAATAGGCTGATCACTTACAGTAGAGGTTATTTAGAACAAAGTGGAACTCGGGAGTCCATTTATTTGAATGTATTTCCATTTCAATCACTACACTTCAAAAGTGGCTTCTCCTTCCCGTCACATAAGGTGAATCGATGTGATTTTGAGAACTTGCATCAAGAACTCCTACTCTGCAAGGGCAAAGATGGGTGGGAAGAGGGCTTTTTACATACCCCCACCCTTGCTATGAGATGTGTGATTCAAAAATCAGTTCTTCATTTTTCACATACACCCCTCCTCTATAAAGATATCAAATTAGAGTGAATTTTTTCTCTTTTCCCTTTGTGCAAAAAAGAAAAAGAAAGAAAAAAAAAGGAAAAGGGGGAAAGGACTTTTCTTAAGGGAGATCATGAATATTTTGTGAAATTTCCTGATTTATTTGACATAGTCATTATGAACAGCTATGGTCAAAGAATTCATCACCAAGGAGTTTATTGATGATAAACCTCCATGTTTTTTGCTATACTGGTGTCAGAAAGCAAACAAAAAAGAAAAAATAAGATGTGGAGCCAGCATATTCTATTAAAATGCATGCAATCTTGAAAGTTCTAAAGGAAGATTCCTTGGGTAAATTCCCTGCAATGAATGGGTTTAACAAGGAAAGACAAGAATCAGAAAGGGGACAATCATAAATGGGTATTAATTAAAATTCCTGGAAGGAATGATAACATTAATGAGATCACAGACAGACACCAAGTCATGGTAGCTTGTCATGAATGTGTAATGTCTACCAAAATTATAGGGACATATCTCAAAAGTTTGGTTCCCACACACTCACACAAAAATGGAGTTATGTTTGTTTTTAACCATCTATGCTTTCTTGCTCAGTAGCTTAATGAATAACATTATGCATTTGGGAGCCGCCTGCCTAAGATCAGGACTACTAACAAGCCTGATGTCCAGAGTGTATTTAACAAAGAGAAAATTCAACAAAGAGAAAAACAGACATTATTGAGGCCTAATTTCAGATTTGTTTTCTGTCAGGTATAAAATCAGCTGAGCCATTTGTACTACATTTGGATAGAAAACCACCTATCCTGAGTTTATTAAGTTCCATTTATTATTTTCAAATTATTACTGGAGAAGCAATGTGGTATAGTGTGTAACCTAAAGCCAAGAAGATTTGTTCAAATCTTCCCTCAGATCCTTACTACCTATGTGACCCTGGGGAAATTATTTCATCTTTCAGTGCTTTAGGCTACTAAAGCCTTACTAGCTTTCTAAGATAATAAATTACAGAAAATATGTCTATAATTAGTCATCCAGTGCTTAGCACGGTGCCTGGCACATAGTAGGTCCTTAAAAAAATATTTACTGAATTGACTTAAATCACAGACTGAATTTCCTCATCCAGGAGTTGAGTTTATTCATGAAGTCAAAAGTACAGTTCCTGCCCCTTTTCCTGGAAAAAAATTATATATATATATATATATATATATATATATATATATATATATATATATATATATATATATATATAATTATCAAATTAAACAACCAAAAAGAGTCTTAGAGATCCAACTCCCTTTCATTACTTCAATAATATTACCAATTTTCAGAGAGGTTGGGTTATTTGTCTGAGGTTATGAAGTATTAGAAGCTTATCTGATTCTGGTGAAGGTGGTGTTAGTAAAGAGAAGTATGGAATAGTGGAAAGAGTGAAGAGAACAAATTTTTTTTTTCAAAAGCTGACTGCCACTTACTACTTGTGAGATCTTAGACAAGTAACTTTACCTCTCTGAGCCTCAGTTTCCTTATCTGTGAAGTAGGAGGAGGGGATGAATTAAATGACCTCTATGGTTTCTTTCAACTCTACAACAGTAATCTTGCTACTCACATTATTTTAGAACTTTTACACCTACTAAGAATGTGCCAGAATACAGAATGTTAATGATTATTCTAAAAGAGGAGGACTTACATAAATTTCTGCCCAACCTCTTCTCTACATTTCCCTCACTAGCTAATTATTGCCCTAAAATAATCAACTTACCCACAAACCTGCCCTATGGGTATCAAATGACTGTAAATTGCTTTGATAGTTATAGCATTTCTCTCTCCCCTCCATGGACAGACTTCTTCACTACTTTCTTTTTTTCCTTTTTTTTAATAAAATAAAATAAAACAGAACAGAACAGAACAGAATGTTGGCATATGCCCAACAGAATATCATAAAGAAGTCAAAATATTTAACAATTAATTTCCAGTTCAAGAAAGGATATATAATAGTAGAAGAAATTATATTCATGAGTATCCATCTTTTCTTTGTTTTCTTGTAGGTTTTTCTTTTATTCTTTGCTGATTACGTTTTTTTAACTTTATTCTTTTTTTCCCCTTTTCATCCCCCCCCTCCCTCAAGCAGGCTATAGTTAAACACAGATATATTTAATAGCTATATATGCATATATATATATATATATATATATATTCATACCCATCCACAGACCTACACACATATACATATATCTATATACACACAAACATGGAGAAACATGCATACATATCTACATACACTCAGACGCACATACACACACATTATCTCTGCTAATTTTTCTACTTTAATTCTGCTTCTTAACTTGCCTTGCCATTACTAAACTCCCCCCACTCATGAATCATGAATCCCTTCCTTGTCTTTTTTCCTCACCCTTTGCATCCCCCTCCACCCATCCCTCTCCCCTTGTTTCTATATAGATTTTAGATGGTGTTATACCATTCATGGCATATATGCAGTGTTGCCTATTTAATTATTTCCTAATATGAGTAAGTTTTCAGAAGTGTAAGCTCTCCTCCCCCCTTCTAATGCTTCTTTTTCTTTTCTTCCGCTACACTTTATTTGTATAAATCTTTCTTTTGAGCTATCCAGCTACTGATATAAGTCTTAAATACATGTGCACATTTCCATGTTATATGTTAAATTTTCCATAAAAATTGAGTTTGGTTGAAAGAAAGCCTGAAAATCTGCAAGTTTGTTGAATGCCCATATTTTTTCATTCAACATTATGGATAATTTTGCAGATGTAATTTTTTTGGCTGCAGCCCTAGTTTTTTGTTTGTTTGTTTGTTTTTGTTTTTTTTTTTGTTTTTATTGCTAGTAGATATGATTCTAGAACCTGCATTCTTTTCATTGCTGCTAAGTTCTATACAATTCTAATTGTAGTTCTAGTATATTTGAAATGTTTTCTTCTTGTTTCTTGAAAATTTTCTCTTTGACCCAGGTTTCAAAATTTGGCAATAATATTCCTATGTGTTTCCCACAAAGGATCTCTTTAAAGTGGTGCTCAAAGTATTTTTTTTTTCTATTTCTACTTTCCCCTCAAGTTCTAACATTTCAGTATAATTTTCTTGGATTAATGTACTAAAGTCTTTTTTTTGTCACAATTTTTAGGAAGTCCAATTGTTCTTATGTTTTCTCTTCTTGATCTGTTGTTTTTCTTATAAAATGATTTACATTCTGCTGGAATTTTTTTCATTTTTATATTGTTTTGTAATTTCTTGGTTTCTTATAGCTTCAATGGTTTCCCCTTGCCGAATTCTAATTTGTAAACAGTTATTTTCATCTTTAAGACTCTGCATCTCCCTTTCTAGTTGGTTAACTTTTTGTTCATGATCTTCTTTTTCTTGATTTTTTTTTTTTAGTTTTTTTTTTTATATCTTTCATTTGTGTTTTAAAATTCTTGTTTTATAAATTCTCTCTGGACAGGGAGCCACTTAACATTATTCTTGGGGTAGAAGAAGCTCTTTTTACTTGTGTTCTATACTGAAGAGATACCCCAAACTTCCAGATTCCTATAATAGGTTTCTATAGTTTCTTTCTTCTTTGTTAATCCATTTTTTTAAGATGAGAATTGTTAGTGTAAACACCTCTACTCCTGGGGTAGAGGGATGGTACCCCTATCTTCATTTCAGCTCTCTCCTCTGACCAGGAACCCCAAACTAAAAGCTCCATTCTCCTGCCAGCAGCATCCCTGTCCCTCTGCTTCTGTACTCATGAGTGTGTTGGTTCCTTCTCACCCAGGGCCATGCCTCTGCAGCACTGCTGGGCCTGGCATTCCTAATCAGCAGAGTTTCCCTTAGTCTTTCTGAACTTAGACCCCACCTCAGCTAGAAGTCCAGGAAGTGAAAGTTTCTGTGGTTCCTGCTGAGACTCCAGCCAAATACAGCTTGCCACAGGCATCCCCCATTTGGAGTTCCTGCAGAGCTAGCCCAGAGGTGTTTGAACTCCACACGGGTTAATCACCAGCCTTGGGGCTTTCTTCAGATCTTCTCAGGTTGTATCTGGAGTAACCCTGTTCTGCCCCAAGTTTTCTTGATTTTTCACCAATCTGTGTATGCCCTGAGGTTAAAATTTGTTCTATTTGTGGGGGACATCTGGAGAGATTGAAATTTACTGATCTACTCTGCTATTTCCCCAGAATACTACCTACCCATTCTTTCTTTCTACCAATTTGGTACCTGTGAATCTCATCTTTTCATATCTCTCTACCCTAGGAAGCCTTAAGGGTTAGAAAAGAATTCATTTATGCCTAGGAATTCTACCAAGATATACAAAACTAGTTAGTTATATTTGGAGCCCATGTCTATTGCTTGATTCCTGCTCCAGAGATTTTTCCAACACATCATATAGAGAAGTGAAACCAACACAAAAAGCTGAGAAGCAAGGTAAGGAAAATTCACTGAATTTCTAGGGCATTACTAATTTAAGGGAAGAACAGCATCATTGCTAATCAAAATATTTAGTGGCATTTTTTAATATTACTATGTATCTAGCACTATACCAGTCAAATGGGGGAACAGAAAAGAAATATAAGTTTGTAGATCTTACAGTCTAGATGGCGAACCAATAATAGTAGTAAAAGTTTTACAGAGCACTTTCCTCACAACAACTCTGTGAGATAATTGGTAAAAGAATTATTATTCCCATTTTACAGATACATACTGAGATGCAGAATTGTTGAGTAGAACAAGGCAGCTAGTTGGCCTGGTGGATAGTGTGCTATACTTGGATTCAGAAAAATTTGAGTTCAAATCTTGCCTCATGAACATATCATGAAAGAGGGAGAGAGGGAGAGAGAGAGAGAGAGAGAGAGAGAGAGAGAGAGAGAGAGAGAGAGAGAGAGAGAGAAAGTGAGAGAGAGAGAGAGAGAGAAGAACATTAATGTAATGCCAGAGAAACTGAGGCAAGATAGAGATTAGAGAGTTTTTAATATTTTAATATTTTATTTGAAAGGGAGAGATTTACTGGGACCAAATGGATCCATGGTTTGGTCCCAGGGCAGAATGAGACTGTTGTCTCCAAGAATCCAGCCATCCAGTCAGCATCCAGCAGCCAATGCTAGTTCTCAATGACATATTTATACACAGTAACTAAACAAAGGTAGGGGGTGTAGTCCAAACTCTGGGGATCAGGAATCTCTAAGCAACAACCATCAACTTGGCTTTGACAGTTTGGGGATAGGACCATAAATTCTAACAAGCTGGTGTAACATGCCCTCCTAGCAGTTACTATTACCAGTC